>NC_068547.1:18925471-19665601 GCF_026212275.2 Microplitis demolitor
CTCGCCCTTGCCAAAAATAGACAATACATTGGAAATCATCTTCGAGGTGCTCTTGACCATCCTCATTTTCCGTAAGCTCGAGTGGCATCCAGTAACGACATAGGAAAACGTAGCAATCTTCGGTAAAAAAATGTCCCAACTCTTCCTCTGGCAACCGAACAAATTTCCTTTTTTCTAAAACAAAAGCTTCCATAACTTCTAAATCATCGCTCCATTCATTCATCAGTTGTTGAGCTTCAAGTGGAGACATTTGGGGTTGGCGCGGCATAAATAGAGCAGTTAGATCTGCTTTAGTATCTTGCTGCTTAGCCCAAGTTGATAAATCTGCTCCTGTTTTAGCAACTGATTCCGCTGTCCGCGTGAAGTCGACAGCAATCACTTCATCCCAGCCAATGAATTTTGATTTGAAAACCTGACATTCACTGCCTTCTTGTAGTCTCATCACCAGAGCAAATTCAGGTCGATCGATCATATTAAACAATTCTTGTGAGAGTTTTACTGCTGCAGCTTTGACAAGTCGGGTTGATTTTTTACCAAACCAAACAAAAACATCAGAATAACAGTCTACTATATAAACGTTCTTACTATTTAAAAGCGAGGGAATCAATTTGTTTCGTGAAACTTCAACTTGTGGAAGTTCTAAGTAACCCATGCCAAGTCGCACTTGATATAAGTGAGGTACTGATAATTTAAGATCGGAGTTATTATGATTCTTAACTGATAAAGAAGATTTATCTACTCCTAAAGATGAACAAAAATCATTTGATTCTAGCCCCATGATTTCGGTGACAATTTCAGCTTGAAATCGTTTTTCATTTTTATTTATTTTTTCGGCCATTAGTCTAGACTTTGACTTCAGTGTATTTTTTGCATTTTTACCATACCATAGATAAATTTTACGGTTAGTATCAAAAATGAAAACAAAGTCTGGATCCAAACTGTCTGGACTAATTGCAACCGGTTCCAGATGAATTGAAGCTCCCACTAAATGTACTCGATACAATCGCGAAATAACTGGTGTGTTATCAACTGTGTAAAACCCAGATGATGTCCTGCCACCTTCAATGTATGTAATGTCTGAATTGAATAACATCAAAAAATCATCTGATTCATCTCCTTGTTCTTCTCGTATTGTGCGGCACTGAGCACCAAGGAAATTACGTAAATTGACAGCATGGATTGCAGCACATGCTCGTTTATCAAGTGTAGCTTTTTCACCAATCCAAAAAAATATTGACCACATCAGTGATCCACTTTCATCTAAAGTTGTTTTCAAAATTATATAACAATCTCCTTCGTAAAATTTACCGTGAGCAACTTCTTCTATTTGGTTCGGTAGAAAGTTTTCGATTTCCCAGACGGAAAGTCCTGGTACTTGACCTGCATCATCATCAAATATTTCAGAGTAATCCAATGGTGGTTTTTCTAAAGTTTCATCCCATCTTTTAGGCTTTAAAGATTCTGTTTTGCAGTCAATTAAGTCGTTATCTGTATCCTTTGTCGACGCGACATCTTTCATACCTTTCAAAATTTTAGCTTGATCTTGATCAGCTTCTTCTTGATCCCGGCGTTTTCTCAAACGGAGTTTTCGGGCTGTTGGATCTTTGCTTCCAGAATTTTGCATCGGCGGAGGAACATTTGCCCCAGCAAGCCTTAACTGATGTTGCAGTGAAAAATCAATGTTATAAAATTCAACGCCAGAACCTTTTCCGATCTCTGTTGGTTTTGGAGGCATAACTAGATTAGGATTGTCTCTTAAATCCAGTTGTTCCAAATCATTTAACAAATGAATAGCATCAGGTACAGTGATAAGACGATTTGAAGATAGAATCAATTTTTTAAGCGATCTGCATCTGCACAGTCCTTCGGGTATCATTTCTAAATGATTTTTTGCTGCAGAAAATATTTGTAGCGATGATAGTTTACCAATCCCAGGAGGAATCCCTTCAAATTCAATTTGGTTATCGTTTACATAGAGACACCTCAGTGTTGAGATTTTACATAACGAAGCAGGCAATGCGCTGAGTTTATTTCTACAAAGATTTAAAATTTCCAATTTTTGCCACATTTCGATTGCCGATGAAATTTCAGTGATTTTGTTATCGCTTAAATTTAATCGCTTCAAATTTGGAAGCAGATAAAGAGCATCTGGTACCCGCGGTAATGAATTTTGTGATAAATCAAGTTCTTGTAAATTCGTTAGACTTTCTAGACTGGAGGGAATATTGTTTGCTGTACGCTGTGTGTTACACATTTGTAACGTTGTTAAATTCATTAATGACGGTAATTGCCTCAGTTGAAAATGGCCAAGTGGATTGTGACTCAGATTCAACGTCTGTAGATTGGATAAACGTCTTGTTTGGGGCGGTAACGTTTCTAGTCGATTATAACTTAAATCCAAAAACAACAGGTCGGTTAAATTAATGAACAATGCATTTGGTATTGTTTCAATTTGATTGTGACTAAGATTCAAATTAAGGAGCGACCTTGCCCTTTCCAGTCCTTCAGGTATTTCCTTCAAGTTGTTGTGCCCAAGATCGAGAGTAGTCAATTCCTCTAAATCAAATAGTTCACAAGGGACACCACTGGTCTTCAAAGTATTACGTCGTATATTAAGCGATCTGAGGCACCCCAGCTCCGTTAATTCACCATATAAACGCTCTAAATTATTTTTAACCAATGATAAATGTTCCAGCTTTTGTAATTTACCCAACTCTTCAGGTATTTTTGATAAATTTGTTTTATTCAACTTCAACCATTGGATACCCGTCATCAGACGTACGGAAGGTGGAAATTTTTGACTAAAGTCATTGTCAGAAAAATCAACGCCACGAACAAATGGCAAAACGCCGGTATTCGCCATGGTTTTGTTATGACGCGATAAAATAAATAAAATATTGTGAATAAATTTCTAAAAAAATAACAATATAGCGTAAGCGGAAAAACAAATATGTAACATCGTAGATACGAATAAGTTATAAATTTTGTTGAAACCGCGGGTAAACTGTATACGTAATGAAGTCAACTCATAATAACGAATAATAAATACAATTAATAAAATAATAAATATTCTAATTAGAAAATAAATATAGCATAAAACTAGGTTTCGAATGACTAACTTTAACGCTATAGTTTGCCGCAAGTTTTTCGTTTCTGAGACATTGACGATTAAATTCCTCAACTGATTTCAAATTATTATTGTCATTGTTGTGATTGTCATTAGTAACGTTAGGGTCTACAGTAACAATAAAGTAAAAAATATTGAGCAATACTTCGTTTGGATCAACAACATCCCACGGCGGATATATTTTAATAATATTCTTATTATCAAAATTTATTTTACCAACGATTTCTGGAACCAGTAAAAGTTTAATTGATTTAGATGAATTTAAATCATTATTAATACAACCGTTACTGATATTTTTATCTGAAGGTAATAGAGAATTTTCTATGATGTATTTATCAATTAAATTGCTACCATCGTTAAGTATTTTTCCGCTAATAATGAATCTGCTGTATTGCCAAATATATTTATTAATTTGAACAATAACACACGGTGAATTTGTTTTTAAATGATCTTAAGAGATTTGATGTCACCATATACGGATCGAAGATATTTTTCTTGCAATAAGTGTTTGTAATCTCTCGACCAATGATCCTCTGAAAAAAATAATTGATTTATTAATATATATAAATATTTTCCATAGTTATTATTTAATAAATTAATCAATCAATGCTCAAAGATGAAGCTACTTATATTTCAAACTAATGGTGTATTTAGACCAAAATACTTTTACTTTAACTTAGATTCTTTACAAGATTAAATCTATATGATAACAAATTACATGAAATTAATTAAAAATTTTGATTACTTTCAATAATTAATACCCAAAAATATTAATTCAATAAGTATTCAAATTTGTAATATCAATTAACGTCACAAATATTCTACCTAAATTAATTTGTATTTATTTTTAGTTTAATTTTTAAATAGTTGAGTACCTGCTTAAATACAGCCCGACATCGCACCAACAATTTAATACAAACTGCTGTATTTTCTTTAGGAGTGACACAATCACGTATGTAAGCTTTTCGTAAATTTTATAATGTATTTAAAACTGCCTACAAATTAGTTTGATTGTCATACATTTCTCATTCACGTGAATGTTTATATAATTTAGCTCCTTCATATCATTCTGGACGATCCTGTGCTATCGTCAGTGTTTCTGTAAAATAATTATGTGTCAATAATCGTAAATAAAGATTATAATATATATATTTTTTTTTTATTTAAATATAAATAAATAAGTTTAAAAAAATTTAGAAGTAACTTTTGTAGATTTTTTAATAAAATAATTTTTATAGCTTTTTAAAAAATGTAACTTTAATATTATGGTCAATTAATTAATTTAATGATACAAAATTGATTAGTACAACATTCAGAATATTTACAATGAAAGATTCAATTTTTTTTTTTTAAGTAACCGGTAATAAAAATTAAAATTGTTTATAGTTATTAAATGTTACCATTAAAAATTTTTTGATTAATTTGAAACTATTTAATACTAAGTATAATTAATACTTTAAATCCAAATATTATTGTATGATAAAAAAAATCATACCTTTACATTTTTAATGTATGTAAATATAAAATAATAAAGTTTAATTACTGCAAATATTTATTCAAACGTAATTGACTGGCTTTGGATGAAAATAAACAAAATAAAAATGTACTATTATAAATGTAGAAAAAAATTTACAGGACAAGTACAAGAATAAAGGTTTAGATAAAAAAAATTAGGCATAAAATGTAAAATTTGCTGATTACTTACTTTAGTTTTAATAAAGAAATTTTTAGAATTTAAAAATAAATAAAAATTATATTGTATTATTTATAAGATAATAACTTTTGGATATTAAACACTGAGTAAACTTATTTTGTAGGTTTGGATCGCTAGAAAATTTTAATATAACCTCGATCAGCTGATTTAGACACACAAACATGAGTCATGTCATGTATGTGTACTCTGTTAAAATAACAAAAGTTCACTTTACTGACTGTTGCCATAGTGTGTTCTTTTTCACCGACTGTCGTTCAGCTCTTTTAAGTTGGCGGAGGGTATTCAATTTTTGGCAAATTTTTTCTAGCAATTCGTTTGTTTGTTGATTGTTTGTCAATGTTAGCTATAAATAATTATTTGTTCGTTTTTTATGTTTTTTTAAATAAATTTTTAAAAATTCATTTGAAGTTAGCGGTGACCATACTCATTTCCTATTCTTTTTATTTTTTTTCCATTCATCTTGGTTTGTTTGTTAATTCCCCACCAACAATAGCGTTTGTTCGTTTGTTTGTATATTTATAATTAATTATTAAAATTTTAATTATGCCTGTTGATCTAATAGTGTTGCGCATGCGAAAGTGTCTGCTCTAGGTTTAAAATTTTATATTGTTTTCATTATTATTTATGTTTTAATTAAATGAGTATTCTTATCAAGTAATCATCAAATCCTGTTGATCATTTAGCACATCATAACGGTATTCAGGTATTTACCGGATAGTAATGTCAATCAGCCACAATAAATTTTATTTAGAAAATTTAAAACCTAGAGTAGATATTTGCGCATGCACCCAACTACTATTAGAAAAACTGGCATAATTAAAATTTTAATAATTAATTATAAATATAAAAACAAACGAACAAACGCTATTTTTGGTGGGATATTAACAAACAAATCAAGATAAATGGAAAAACAAAATAAAAGGCATTGAAAATGAGTATAGTCACCGCTAACTTAAAATAAATTTTTAAAAATTTATTTAAAAAAAAATAAAAAACAAACAAATAATTATTTATAGCGAACATTGACGGACAATCAACGAACAAACGAATTGCTAGAAAAAATTTGCCAAAAATTGAATTTCCCCCGCCAACTTTAGGGAGCTGGATAGGTAATTCTTCACCTCCAGAGTATAATTCTGAACACGCCCTAAAATTATTTAGTAATTTTTAAATAGTGACCATATTTTTATTAGTGATTTTCAAATATAGAGACATTTTTTATAGGGATTTTTTTTTATTTACTTATTTTACAATACATATTTATAATTTTACATTTTATTATTTGTATATATATTTTTAATTATTGAATTTTTTTTTTACAACTTTTTATTTTTATATTTTTACATTTGTATGAAAGCAGTCATATACATTTTTATTTTGAGACATTTTTTCTTTTCCCGATTCTACGCTACCCCTCAAGAATTATTGGCCAGTATTGTAGGAGTTAAATTTCACAAATTATATGTTTGAAAACACATGGATCACAACCTAACCTTTGAGTAATTGTTAGTAGCTAAATTGTAACTTTTAAAATTTAATGAATTTAAAATATTACTAATAATAATAATTAAAATCTTATTATAGTTAAAAATAGTAAACAAACAATAAGATGGCTGGAGTTTTATTTGAAGATATTTTCAACGTTAAGGACATAGATCCTGAGGGAAAAAAATTCGATCGTGTAAGTCGATTGCACTGTGAGTCCGAGTCATTTAAAATGGATCTTATACTGGACATCAACAGCTGGCTCTACCCCATGGAACTTGGTGATAAATTTCGTCTGGTTCTCGCAACAACACTCCGAGAAGACGGTTATCCTGATGGAGGAGATTGGGCAGCAATTGAGCAGTTACCAGGTGGATCTCGAGCAGATAGTTTCGAATACGTCATGTCTGGAAAAGTTTATCGCATGGAAGGTGATGAAGCCACCAACGAACCAGGAAGTCGACTTTCTGCTTACGTTTCTTTCGGTGGACTCCTGATGAGGCTCCAAGGCGATGCAAACAATCTCCATGGATTTGAAATTGATCAACATATGTATTTACTAATGAAACGACTTGCCTTTTAATTTATTCATTTAACTATAAATCTTTGAGACATTTATTTGATAACTACTAACTTAGGATGTTGTCATTCAAAGATTCAATGAGAAACTGATAACTTTTTCTTAAAGTAAATTTACTTAGCATTTAAATAAATTAATTGATGTATTTGTATTGATATATTTTATAAATAAACAACTGTTAATTATAATTTTACGTATTTATTTACGATACTGAAATTAGCCGATGTCTAATTATTTTTGAATTTAAATGTACTAGACAGTTGTCAATTTTTAAAATTTTATAATAAATGAGTAAAATGTAAGTAGAATAAAAATGGAAAAATCCATATATAGATGAATGTAAAATCCGTATGCGAATTTTTTTGTTTCATTATTTATTTATTTCAAATTCATAAATTGTCTAATATCTGCTACATTCACTCGTGAATGTAGTTGAAACTTGTCAATTTTAAAAACTTCAAAATAAGAGATTTAAATGTAAATCGAATAAAATCTGAAAATGCGCATTTATAGAATTTGAAAATCAGTATGTGCATTTTTTAAATTTTTATATTTTGAATTGTTTAGTTCGTTTATTTGTAATTTTAACTTTGTCTCAGATCTGCTACACTTTACACTCATATTTTAGAAAAACAATAAATTATACATAAAAAAAAAGTATTTAAAAAAATGACACCTATAGGTTTTTTAATTTTCCACATGTGCATATTTGTACTTTTTTTTTCGTTTTAAATTAAATGGTTGAAAGAAAAAATCCGAAAATTGTAAACTATTTATTGAAGCGTTTAGTTGTTGCAATTTTTTAATTATTGATGTGGATAAGGTAGATCCTGATATTCATTAATAAGAATGTTTTAGTTACCGGTTCATAACCTTAATAATGAAATGTATATTTAAATTTTCTACTTATTTTTATTGATAATTACAGTAAATTGTATAAAATAGACAATTGTGGTGAATTAAAATATTTAAAATGTCACGGCTGGAGTCCGACATTGATTGCAATGGAATGCAAAATTTAAATGACACTAAAAATATTAATTTAGACAATTTTAGAAAGCTAGTCAAATCTTATATTGATTCAGTAAGTAAACAAATTAATAAATTTATTTATATCAGTATATAAATATATCTCATTTATTAAGGATATTACAGCTAGCCCACGTCTAATAATTTTCGAATTTTTTTAAAAATGATAAATTATTTTAAAAAAGTATTTTAAAAAAAATTGCACCTATAGCTTTTTAAATTTTCCACTTGCGCATATTTTTAGTTTTTTTTTAATTGATTTGTTTAAAAAAAAATCCGAAAATTTTTAAATGTCTGATAACTTCAAGATCATTAATTATTAATTAAATACGTTATTATTTTATTCAGCATTTGTATAGCGCGGCGTTATTTTGGGCTGATAAAGTTGTTTC
Source organism: Microplitis demolitor (assembly GCF_026212275.2). Lineage (NCBI taxonomy): Eukaryota > Metazoa > Arthropoda > Insecta > Hymenoptera > Braconidae > Microplitis > Microplitis demolitor. The sequence goes on from NC_068547.1 coordinate 18,933,799, forward strand.
TTTGAGCAATGAAGAACCCAGGGATATTTGTACATTAGCACAATGTATGTACTTGATGAAACAATATCACAGAGCTGCTCATTTGATCAGAAGTCGTGGCTTGGAGAAGGTAAATATTAAAATATATTTATTTATTTCCTTCACTGTACAGTAATCCATATACCCTAGTTTCTATATGATATCCAGGAACCCATAATGCCCTACATGGATTCTTATATACATCCATATACTTCTATATTAATTCTTATGGAATCTTATATAAATCCATACTTCCCTATATGGATTCCCATACACTCCCTATGGATTTTTTTTGATGGGATTTTAATGTCTTGATCTTTCTAGTTTTAATTTTTGATTTCCTTTGACTATTCTTGATTTTCCTTCACTTCTTTGCACGTTTTCCCTGTTTTTGTATCAATTTGTTGCTCATACTCCTTAACGTACTCCACAATCATCTTCACCGTCTTCCCACTTAGCGCTTTTATTTTCCTGAGTCAGCTATTCTTCCTTTTTTTCTGCTCCACTTGTTCATAGCCTCCACTACCTCGTCCCTGAATTTCCTCTTACTGCTAGTCAGAATCATATGTGGCTAATCCTCTTCTTTCGCAGCTCAAACTCTGTATTGCGTTTTTCTTAGGTCGCCACACCTGATCTTGGTACATTCCTCCTTGTCGTCTACTTCCATTTTCCTATCCTTAGAAAATCCAAATAATTCATTGTAAATATTTTATAGTTAATATTATTATTTATTTTTATTTTTATATCTGCAGACTGATTCAATGTGTCATTATTTAACAATAAGAAGTCTACTTGAAGCTAAAGAGTTCACAGAAGCTCTCCAGATTATAAATGAAACGGAATTATGTACAAGTATGTCACAGACGGGTGTTAGTTTTATGGAGCACACAAATTTTATGCAAGATGCACCGAAAAATGTAAGCATTTTAAATACTACTGTCTTCAATAGTCAATAAATTAATAAAAATAATAATTAATATTTTAATTACTTAATAATTGAATCAGGTACAGAGCTCGATATTTTACGTTAAAGGACGAGTACACGAAGCTACAGATAACAGATCAGTAGCTGCAGACTGTTATAAACAAGCTCTACATTACGACGTCTATTCTTATCAAGCATTTGAAGCGTTAGTACAAAACCAAATGCTCTCAGCTGCGGAAGGTACATAATAATAATTCTTCATCACTTCACTTTGAATCTTAAAGTTTTTTAAAAAAATTATTTCAACAGAAAAAGAATTATTAGATTCACTGCCATTCAACGAGCAGTGTTCGGAAGCAGATCGTGATTTGCTTAAATTATTGTATGAGAGCAAATTAAAAAAATATCAAGCACCTATGGAAGATTTATCAATAACTTGTGGTACAAAAGGTGTTCTTGTAACAGACCGACTGCAGGATAATTTAGATATGCAAGTAGCAAAAGCTGAAAGATTGTATTATAATTGTGATTATCAGCAGTGTTTTTCATTAACTGAAACGTGAGAATAATTATTATAATATTATACTTTAAGTAATTAATTCCCTGGCAGATCAAATTACCGTAACTTGCCGTTGTTTATAACATTGCGAAAAATTGCGGTATTTTACGGCAAAAATCCCGTTATTTACGATAAAAACACGATATTTTGCGGTAAACTTACGGCATATTCATCGTAAATTTGCCATAAGCCTGCGGTATTGTAACGTAAATGCACTATTCTACGATAAAATACCATAATCTACGATAATACCCAGCATTTTTACGGTAACAATGCCGTAAATTTGCAGTACGAGAATGGTAATTGCAGCAAGCCTAGGGTATTATACCGTAAAGTGAAGTATTGCGGTGTAAAAACTGTAAAACTAAAAAAACATTCGGTGCTTACGGTAAGAACGCCATAATTTCGCGGTAAATTACCATAAATTGCAGCAAATTTGCCATAGAAGTGTCATATTTTACCATCAATTGCAGCCAAATGTGATAAATTACCGGAATGCAATTAACTTATCAATATTTTTTTTTTTTGTATAGAATCTTAAAAAAAGATCCGTACCACAATTGTTGCTTACCAGTTCACATTGCCTGTTTAGTAGAACTAAAAAAAACTAATGGTTCGTCGATATTATTTAGTTATTCAGTTATTAATAATGCCACATAATTATTAATGAAAATTTTCTAAAATAAATTACAGCGTTATTTTATCTTGCTCATAAGCTTGTCGACTTGTATCCTGACATGGCTCTAGCATGGTTTGCTGTTGGATGTTATTATTTTGCAATTGGTAAGATTATTGACATTTAATTATTAAAGTCATGAAGTAGTTAGTTAATGATTGATGATTAACAGGAAAAAGTGATCATGCAAGAAGATATTTGGCTAAAGCCACAGCTCTGGATCGACTATTCGGACCAGCTTGGCTGGCATACGGTCACTCATTTGCTGTAGAAAATGAACATGATCAAGCAATGGCTGCCTATTTTAAAGCATCACAATTGATGAAAGGCTGTCATCTTCCTCTTCTGTACATCGGACTTGAGTGTGGGCTGACAAATAATCTTAAACTAGCTGATAAGTTTTTCCAACAAGCTCAAAGTATCGCGCCCAATGATCCGTTTGTCATACATGAGACTGGAGTTATTTCATTTTCTAATTTAGAGTAAAGTATTTTAACTATTTTAAATAATTATAAAATAAATATCATAAAAGATTTTATTTTTTTACATAAAGTTATAAGACAGCAGAGCGGCAATTTAAAGAAGCATTGAGTAAAATTCAGATCGGAGGAAAAAATATTGTTTTACCCAGTAAATGGGAACCGCTTCTCAATAATTTAGGACACACATGTAGAAAACTAAAAAAATATGAGGAAGCTTTGGATTATCATCAACAAGCTTTGGTTCTGAATCCTCTCAATCCGTCAACTTATTCAGCAATTGGATTCATTCATGCACTTATTGGTAATACACAGGAAGCTGTTGATGCTTTTCATCGAGCACTTGGTCTTAGGAGAGATGACACTTTTACTACGACAATGCTAGGATATGTTTTAGAACAATTGATTGATGAAAGTCCACCTTTCCCAGGTAATCTATTTTATTGCCAATTAATGAATAATTAATTAATGAATAAATGATTTATTATTGATTATAATTATTGCAGATGCGCCGACTGAAATGCCAAAATACAAATTCCCAGAAGTACCTTTGACAACGGAACCCACTGAAACAACAGAAAACTCAGCAGCCGGAACTGCAGGAGCTCCGGAACAAGAAATGGATAAATTGCGTGTTAATTTATTTTCATCATGGGGTGATGATAATACTGGTAAATCTGAAGAAAATGCACCACGTCAAACTGAACGTCCTAATGACGTTAACTATTCGTCTGGTGAAATGGACTCCGAGGTTGAGATGTTAGACTCTTCGACAGCGCATATTGAATATTAAATCATTTAATAAAATGCTGTTTTTTTTTTTTTTTTTTTTTTCATATTTTTTTTTATAAATATAAATTATTGTTATAAACTAGTTTCTTTAATTTAATTCCACTTAAGTGCACACTTTTTAGAAAATCTATTTTATAAAAACGTAAATAAATATTTTTAAATCTAATTTTTTCAAATAATGTTAATGTAATTAGCTATCAATAATCCTTTTTTCTGAAAATTTATAGAAAATCCATAGAAAATACATAGAACATCTATAGAAAATCTAAAGAAAATCAGGACTTGTCAACGAACCAAAAAATCTGTAGAAAATCTTAAGTTCAACATTTAAATTTACTTTCTTTTTGATTAAAAATCTACGGTGGGTAAGAAAAAGAGTGTCATATAGATTGAATAATCTATAACATCGGGATTTAGATCATCAATAAATTTGCGTTTTCAGTATTTGTGTAATAGACATCCACTCAAATTTTATTTTCAAATACTCGCGCTTAAACCAAATGTACGCAAAAACTCTGCGCATCTATATCTGCGCATGTATGAAGTTTTTTGTTCAAAGAAACCGAGCATTTACAAATTGAAATTGCGCGCGTTGTCAGCCAGTGGACTAGTCGTTTGATTCAGTTGGCTTAGCGCGACGAAGTGGTGAAGAATGTGTACTTGTAGCTCATAAGTTCATATATGTATATAGACATAATATACTTATACATTGAATCCAGTAATTCAATTCCTTACTTGAGTCGTCACAGTCGTCCTCACGTCTCAGGACGAGGACCACAGGCAGTAAAAAAAATTTACATAAGTAATTAAATTAAATTCAAATAAAATCTTATTTTCGCGACTTACTATTTTTTTTAAATAGGATAAATATCCTATTTAATTTAAATTAATTATTCAGTGCCGCTTTGTGTCGTATTTATTTATTTTTTCATATAGATTTTGATAATGTCTGTTTTTATTTTGTAAAAAATATTACATACTTGTTGAGATTATTTTGTGCAAGTTAACGTAACACGACCACCAGGGGAGAGTATCAAGATTAAAACGCACTTGTTGACGCCGCTATTTTTTTCGATAAGTAACAAAGGAACAACGGAAATGCCGAGTCTTCTCCAGCAGGTACAGTCTTATTTTTCAAATAAATTTAAAAAGTTATTTTTAAATAATAGGTTTATTTATTAATAAATTAATTATAATACACAAATAAATATCAAACTTTAGTGAAAAGGAAAATTAAAATTGTATTGCGTCTTGGTCTTATTCTTTGTCTCGAAATCTTGTAGGCGAGGATAGAATTACCAACGCCGGAACACATTAAACCAAAGACCGGCATCGTGTTTTTGTTGTGTGAACAAAAACATCAATAAAGGATTTAAAATATAATATTTTAGTCGGTGGTAAATTTTATAATTTATTGTTTGTTTAAGTAAAAGTTTCATATTCAGTTGTTCTGGGGATTCAATACCGGGAATAGGGATTTAACAACTTATTTATTCTTTCTTTGTTCTTAAGGGATAAGTCTTTTTAACTCGAATGGAAAATTAAATATTAAAGTGTTAGTATTATTTTATATATTAATATCTCTACGTATTTAATGAATTGAAATGAAGTTTTGATTGAAAAATTAATGATCCGGAAATTAACAGACAATTAACAATTTCCGGATGTTTTTAAACAAATCAATTACAAAAAAATAAGGAAAAAAATGCACATGTAGAAAATTTAAAAAACTATAAGCGCAATTTTTTTTTATATTTTTTTTTATAATTTACCGCTTCTGAAAAAAATTCGAAAATCATCAGACGTCAACCAATTTCAGTATCATAAATTAACAGGCAATTAACAATTTCTGGATCTGTTTTCCAACAATTTAATTTAAAAAAAGAAGAAAACGAAAAATATGCACATGTAGAAAATTAAAAAAACTATAAGTGCAATTTTATTTAAATCATTTTTTTTTTACAATTTATCGCTTCTAAAAAATTCAAAAATTACCTGACGTCAGCTAATTTCAGTATCATAAATTAACAATTTCTGGGTCTGTTTTCCAACAAATAAATTTAAAAAAAAAAAAAAAAAAAAAAAAAAAAAAAAAAAAAAAGCACATGTAGAAAATTAAAAAAAAAATTATAAGACGTCGGTTAACTTCAGTATCTAAAAATTAAGCAGTCATTTGAATAAAATAAATTTCAAATTGAATTTAAAAACTGATGACTTTCTTTGCTTAAATTATTTAGCAAAAATTTTTCATAACTTTTTAGTCGGATTTATATAATTTAGTCTTTTTTCTATAGTATTGTCTTTTCTTGGAATTAAAGTGGTTGAAAAAATTCCCGGCTTAGAAGGCGGCAAAAGAAAATAAAATATTAATAGATTTTATTTCACTATAAAATAAAATTTTTTTATTTCACGTGAGCAGTTTTTTTCCCAAAATTTTCATCATCACGAAAAAAATTAAAAATATAATTAGTTAGTTTCCATAGTAATACATACAAGTAAATTCTGTGTACACAAGTTTTTAGATCGTATATCATAAGGTCGTTTTCTAAGAAGACGTGAAATTTTTGCCCGATAATTAAGGGGCGGTAAGTTTACTAGCGACCTCTTATCATACGCAGACTTGTAAGCTCTTTTTTTCTTTACATCAATTCGTGGAAAGTAATAGCTCTAACTAAATACTCAGACCACAAACTGCAACCATTCCCACACTTACTATAATTCCTTGTTCTCAGTACCTAGACTATGCCCTCTCCCTAATCGCATTTTTCTTCTATTCTATTTCATTCTGCTTCTATTCTTCAATCGCTACCAGTCGATCATATCTTCCTAAGACTTTGGACAATCATGTTCGAAAACAATTCACCGGATTGCATTGATACTAAGAATTCATTTGATTTTAATTTTCCCACGGTTCGTTTCGATAAAATTATTTACTAATAGCCAACTATTGAGTTAATTACTTAACACTAAAATAAATATTCAATAACTTTTAATTGAAAAAATAATAATTTGTAAAATTACAGCTGGCGATGTCCTTTGATGCTGAAAACAACAATGCAGCTGATGGGTTAACAGTATCCGAGTCTAGTTTGTCATGTGAACCAGTTCAAAATCACCAACTGCAACATGATCAGTACGATCATGAATTTCTGCAGCCACAGCAGCACCAACGTGACTACGAAGGGCTTCAACTTCCTCAAGTAGAAATCAAACGTCAACAACATGATCTTCAGGAACGAGACCAATATGAAAGGGAACAGAATTCTATTTATCAAATTCGTCCACCCCAGAGAGAATCACTGCTGCAGCGTCGCGAACGTGACCGAGATTCCTTTCAATTGCATCAGCAACAGCAGCAACCAGAGAGATCTGAATCACGAATTGATCAGTACCGGGACAACCTTCACCAGCCGCTTAAAGCACTCGGAAGTTTGTTGCTGGATGTGCCAACTCCTACGGGGCCATTCCATACCCGTAAAGACACGTCTTATGATCAGACTTCGGACTCAAATCTTGAAGGTATACTTTGTTTATTTAATTATATAGTTACACTTGTTGATAAGTATTAAAAAAAAAAGAAATTTAGTGCTTAGTGATGTGTTTTTGTTTAAATTATTTTATATAAAATTACATCACTGATTGGAGTGTTAATTTCACACTGGACTTGGTGATTATTCGTTTGTTATACAAAGTTTGTAGCAGTAATTTTTAAGATAAAATACTCAGCAGTACTTTTTCATCGTTTTCAATAAATATTTTATTTTTTTAATTCATATATTTATATATATATACGATTTACTTGAGTTAACGATTTGATTTGGACAGAAGACATGTCTATTTCCGACTTGTTTGGACTCGGATTGCCTAGAGGATCGTTGATGGGCAGTCAATCGTCAATAAACTCGCCGGGATATCGACATCGCCAGCAACAGCAACAGCACTCGCAAAATCATGAACAGAGTAATCCCTCACGTCCTTACAATAAATACCAGGTCAGTATATTATTATTATTATTTAATCCAATCTAAAAAAAAAATTATTCATTATATTTATTGTTTAAATTTAAATCCTATTTAAATAATTTATTATAAAATAAATTAAGGCTTTTGTTTACGACATTTTCTATGACAACGCCGGTATGAAAGCAACAGTTTTCTTCATTTGTTCTCTCGATAAATGTTAATATGTCTACCGTAAAATAGTACTGGCAACTTTTTGAATTTAAACTTTTTCGTAATGAGTGTTCGTAGCAGACGAACAAATTTGGAATTATTAATAAATAGAGTAAATAATTCATAATATAAAGTTAACAAAATGCACATTTAAAAAATTTTTCAATCAATAAGTGCATTTTTTATAAATATTATTTTTTATTACTTACTCTATTTAGTTATAATTTTAAATTTGATGTCTGCTACATTCACACTCATTTTTCGTGACAAAAAAATTATGTAAAAAAAGTAACTTGAGAATTTTGTAGTCTTTGATGCCTACATACCTTCTGTATTCTTGCAATCATAATAATAATAATTATCATTGGTTGGATCAGTTCCAATAATTCACAATCGCATTTAAAAATTTTTTTATTTGTTGATTTTTATCATTTTAAAAAAATTTTTTTTTTTATTGGAAAAATAAAAAAATATCTTTGAATTTTATTTTCACAATTTTAAAGTCTTGCAGTGTGATAGCGAAACTCGGAAGAATCACATCTGTACATGACGTTTCAATATAAATTCTATTCTATATACACTAAGGCTATGGGTGGTTGGAGTTGCTCATGTCGATATTGTAACCCAATGCCCAATGTCAGATAGATTATTACTTAATTACATTTAGACTGACTTATCCCAGTTTTTTTATTTATTTTTCTTTACTGTTAGCCGTCATTTTTTTTTTTTTATTCGTTTTAACACTGTGAAATAGATATTTATTGTAGTTATTAATTTAATTTGTGAGGATAGTAAATTTGTCGTAAAAAATTAGCATCAATAAAATAAAAAGTAGATACTTGGTATCGTTGAGAAAATTATAACGATCAAATGCATCTCATATGTGGGGATCGTGTACACATACAAATATTTTTGTTCGGAGAAAATTTAAGTACACGAGATATTAGGATAGTAAATAAAAGTACAATGGCGATTGGATGAAATAAATTATCGTAAAACGACACGTTAGGACGACCCGATCTTTAGCCGGAGCCAAGACGTATGCATCTTAAGGCCTGAGCCAAACAGCTTTATTGCTATCAAAGAGCTAACCCTACGTCTTCTCGTTTTTCTTCATTCTCATACAGTTATTACTTGTATTATGATTATAAAATATCTAAGGATGAGGTCTTGAGATAGTCCATAGGGTGAACATTACGCAGAATATTATCTTGGATCATGTCCAACGATAGTGCCTGAAGGCTAATTTACCAACAGCAAACGTATTTAATATTATTTACTGTATTTCTTATTCGCCCTTAAAAAAATGTCTTACAACATAAAGTATATAATCTTGAATTATTACTTTTTTTTTTTCTAGAGTTACGATGAAGACCGTGGATACTTCACATCATCACCAAGTATCGATATGCCGAATACACCGAATTCCATGACTACGCCTGGAAGTCCTGGCACACCAACTAGTGTCTACTCTTCAGCTTACAGTTATTCAACGAGTGCTAATAGCAGTTCATACTTGACATCATCACCGCTATCAGCGCGTTCAGGTTATCAGTCGTATGTTGGCTCGCCTACGTCATCGATTCACACACCGCCTTACTATGGAAGGCCTATTCGTGGATCTTCGCCATACAGTGACTGCAGCAGCCCTTCAATGGAATATCCCCATGTAATAAGTTACAATGGATCACGATCTACCTCACCGTCAGACTCAGATCTCAGCGGTATCAGCAGCATGGAGGGTTCACTGTCAGACATAATGACTTGTCTGTCATTAAACTCATCCACGCCGCACTCATGCTATCCACATGGTACAATAAATTCTGGCATCGTTGATATATGTCAAAATAACCGTGCGACTGCTCTTCAACGTATGGCAATGAAGAAGTATCTCGCTTCAGCTCATTCTCATCGCGACCAGGCACTTCGTCATCATCATTGCTGCAGTACTGCTGGTAATCACATGGTACCAATTAGCTCACCTGTTGGACTTAACGAACCACACGTTTCTTTGGACCGCGCTGCCAGGTTCCATCGCAATGCTGCTGCGCTCTCCAAAGCAACTTACACTTGGAGCGGGGTTCTTCCTCCACGTTCATCAAAACCCACTGGCTATTCCTCGAAAGTTTTTCTCGGTGGATTGCCTTGGGATGTCACTGAGTCCATTCTTGTAGCGACCTTCAAACAATTTGGACCAATCAAAGTCGAATGGCCGAAAAAAGACCATCCTTCTGCACCGGAACCTAAAGGATTTGGATACATCATATTCGAGTCTGAAAAAGAGGTGCGAGCTTTGTTGTCATGCTGTACCCAAGACTTTAAAAATGGAGCTCGTTTGCTGTACAAAGTATCCTCGAAACGCATCAAAGGTAAAGATGTCCAGGTCATTCCATGGGGTCTCAATGACAGCAACTACTCGAAATCCTCATCGCAGAAATTGGATCCGGACAAAACAGTATTTGTTGGTGCGCTCCACGGTATGGTAACTGCTGAAGGACTCGCTACGATTATGAACGATATGTTTGATGAAGTAATTTATGTTGGTACGTATCATTAATTAATAATAAAAATACTTTGGTTTATAATTTATAAATCACATAATTATTGTTTTGTTAATTAGGTATTGACACAGATAAACATAAATATCCAATTGGATCAGCCCGCCTTACATTTAGCAGTAAACGGTCATACAGAAAAGCCGTTGCTGCAGCATTCATTGAAATAAAGACCGCCAAGTTTAGAAAAGTCGTTCAAATTGACCCGTATCTTGAAGACTCAGTGTGCTCTGGCTGCTATGTTCAACAAGGACCTTACTTCTGTCGCGAGCAGGTAAAATATCAACTAACAAAAACGAAATTTTAATTAGTTATTCATTTAAAATAAATAAATCCTTAATGAATAATGGATGATCCCTTTGATTTTAGGTTTGCTTTAGATACTTCTGCCGCAATTGCTGGATCTGGCAGCACTCAATGGAGTCAATGCGTCTTCACAAACCCTTGACACGCATCTCAAAGACAAATCAAGTTGTTGGACTGACTCCCGGTTTAGGATTAAACTCCGTCTCTCGTACACCTGGTTCTGTTATTTAAATTTTTTCTAAACGAAAAAAAAATCGCTCGCGCCGCTGGATTCGTGTTTAATCGTTATCTAATTATAACAAGTGTTTTTAAACACTTAATTGTATTTTTCTTTTTTTTTAAACTAAGGCACGTATGCCTTGTATCAACGCGGATCAGCTTTATGACGGCGTTAAGTCCTAACATATGTAGATTTAAAAATAGCGTCTTTGAAAACATAGTGATAGTTAGGCAATTGTTACTGAGATTTATAATTAATATGCCTAGTTTAAATCATGTTAATTAGTCTATGTTACTCTACAGTGCATTTAATAATGCCAAGAATAAAAGTATTTTATTATTTATTTATGTTTCTCAAGAGACTGGTTCTCTTATCGAATAGGAAGAAATTTTTTTTTCTTTTTTTTTACCGCGGGAAATTTAATTAACATCAAATTATGATTATATATTAATTATGATATTAAAAAACAATTAATAATTAATAATATATGATGGTAATATAATATTAAGACGATCAGGTTTAAGGCAATGGTAGTTAATTGATGATCATTAAAAAATGTGGCTTTTATGATGAATTATTTTATTTCATGCATCAGAAGCCACATTAGCAATCGGATTATGTCCATTAATAATTATAAAAATCAAGTCATTACGATCATGTATTTGATATATATTTTTTTGTTCTTACGCCGTTGCGTAATATATTATAAGCGAATTGAGTATCCACACGATAAATGTTTTATAAACAGAAACAGATGATCTAATGGCTGTTTAATTAAAGTTTAAGTTATGTATAATTTAAGAAATTAGTGCCATTGGTTATTTCTGATAACAGTCAATAATATTTTCATAATTACAATATTACGTGCTCTATCAACGTCAAATCGTTAAAATATTATTAGTAATTAATCACGTTAAATACTTTTTTTTTTTAGTTGAAAATTATTGGACCCGCGGGTGAATTTGAATCGTGATAATGTCTAACTAGTTTTACGTTTAATTTCTTGGGTATGACAACAGTCAGCCGAAAAAATTGGAGTAATAAAAAGAACTCGTGACCATCGTTTATGATATTGAGAGTAATTATAGTGATTTTTGTGTGCGCGACTCGCGACCGCTCAGTGCTTTACTGATTAGATTTATGATGACAAAACAATACGGTCTGCGATTATGATAATTATTATTAATCAATAATTCTATCCAATGTTTTATTTTTTTTGTTCTTTTTTTTTTTTTGTTATTAAATTTTGTTAAACTTTTGGTACCATAAGAAATAAAGCGTAAAATTATTTAGGCTCAGTTTAAATTTAAATTAAAAAAAAATGTTCTTTAACTTTTGATATAATTTTGTTGAATAAATTAAAATCGCAGTTTTTCTTATACTTATTTTACTTTCTTTTATTTTTAATTACTACTCTATCCTTCGTTTGCTTTCCTATTTATTCTTAAATCCTTCATTTCTTCTATTCCTTTAATTTACTTCTAAACTTTTTATTTAAATAATAATTGATATTTAATTTTCTTTTTAAATATTAGACTAGGATAGAAATTCAAAGTACTGAGATTAGAAACGCAGCTAGTACTTGAAAGAATAAATAAAACTAAAGCTTTTACTTTAATCAAAAATAATAAAAAGTGAAAAGTAAACTTTTTCTGACTGGAAATTAATGTAATGAATTTCACAGTTATGTTATTGGTATTTTAAAAATATAAATTTCATGAGCTAGCTTTTATCGTCATGATATAAAAAAAAATTTTAACATGCCTCTTTTATCTAAATCATCTGATTTAAAACAAAAACTTTTAATAAGTCGTGCCTTTTAATGATATAATGGTGAATTTTATTATAAAAAAAAGTCAAAGGATTTGAAATAAAATTACTTTTAAATTAAAATAAAAAGTACGATATACAGGGTGATGATAATTATTTTTGTGGTGCATAATTTAAAGCTTTCAATAATTATTTGAGTTAATTCAGTCAGTATTCAATCGAATGTATTATTAATGTGTTTTTATTATTTTTATTTTTATTTACTCAAAATGCGTTCGTACTGGCAATTATTTTATAACAATTGTTATCTTTACAACTGTACTCCTTTATTTAGGAGCTTCTTTATATTTAATTAAGTTTCATTTATTCTATGAAATACAATAACAAAAAAAGCTTTGTACGCTTCGATAACTTTAATGTAATCGTTACAATGTTTTATTCAAAACAATAAATAAATGTTCTCTTAATTCATATAATTTTATTTTTAGATTTTTAATTAAACATTTATTATTTACTTACTACCCAATTACTTATTAATTAAACTAATAAATATTTAATTAATTCACTTGTACCTCTTGGTTTTTTCCAAGTTATAATTATTGTAATTCATTTTTTTACAATTTAATTAATCAGTTGATATGAAAGGCATTCTCAGACAGTGCCGCGACTTTTTAAAAATATTCAGTCACTCAACTGTCAAGTGTACCAAAATTTTATCAATTAATTAAAAAAAATTAAAGTATTGAAGAAAGGACAATCACTGAAATAGATCTTAAAAATAATTTCTTACAGTTGATATTAATTGGGAGTTAAACGAAATTTTGAAAATAAATTTCAGTAAAATCTTCAAGTAAATTTTATAAAATTTTAATTTTAACTCCCAATTGATATCGACTGTAAGAAATTTTTAAAATCCATATCTCAGTGAAATTGTCCTTTTTTTTTTAGCAATGATTTGATTTTTTTTAAATCAATTGATAAAATTTTGATCCACTTGACAGTTGTCATTGAAAATTTTTAAAAAGTGCGGGACACTGTCTGAGAACGGTCTTAGAAAAAAAATGAAAATACTTTGATATTTAATCAGGTATATTTATACATAAAACTTTAATGGAGACGTTTTCTAAGTGATTGATAGAGTCCTATAAGTGATGATACAGTTCCAAGTGCTCCAACTTGCCAAGTAGACAGTTTGCCGCCCCAAAGAGTACCATTTGGAAGATAACTTATTGCATAACTCATGTCCAGTAACATACGGATGCAAACTAATGTTTCATTGTGCATTTTATGTCTCAAAGCTTTTTCTTCAGCTTTATTACCAGACTTATTCTTGAGACTGGTGTCCTTTTGCTTCAACAGCAGTTTATATTTACGCAAGGACCTAGACAATGTAATACAATCATAAATATAACTTACAAAGCTATAAAAGGAGTATTGTATATTTTTTATTGTGTATAGAAAGATAATTTAAGAGCTCTAGAGGTTTCTTACGTCATCAAAGAAATATACAGGGACAGGATCCAAAACCACGTGGACATGGTGTCCCATTTATCGACATCCACATTAACTAACTGATGTTCTCCAGCCCAGCAAATCGTTTCAATAGGTGAGTAAACGACATCAACGATAATTTCAATCATCTCCAGCCATTTGATATACGGATCTGTTGCCTGTTACATCACACACGTCAATTACACATCTAAAAAAATTTAATTTATCATCTCGAGTCCACCGACTCATAAATATTGAGCATTTATTTATTCATCATAAATATACTATTTATACATATATATATATATATATATATTTTTATGATTACCTTGTTTGTCCAATCATATTTGATAGCATAATTAAGAGTGGGTATGTCATCAAGAAGCCGAAGGATGATCCGACAATTACTCATCTGGCTTCCAAAAATTTTAAATTTTTTCTTATCATCTTCAGACCTCGGTATCACAGTCGCTAATTTTGCTGCATACGATAATGTTCTTAATAATTTATCTCTACCTTCGTAACTTTCTAAATAATTCGAGATCAATTCCATGTTTATTTACTTTGTAATTTCTTCGAGGTTATAAACCAACTAATTCTCTTCACCTGTCATTCATAGTGACACGTGACTAAGCAAACAAAAAATCATAGTATTTTTATTTAAAAATTATAAATTAATAAAATAATTAATTTATTAATTTAAAGTATGATTATGAAGTTAACATGAGACTGAAGTTAGCCAGCGTTTAATAATTCTTGAATTTTATTTAAAACGATAACTTTAAAAAAAAATTTTTTAAAAAATTTTACTTATAGTTTTTTTGATTTTCTACCTGTGTGTATTTTTAGTTTTTTTTTTTTTTGTAATCGATTTATCGAAAAAAAAAATCCGAAAACTGTTAATTGTCTGTTAACTTCAGGATTATATAGTTAATAGACAGTTAAAAATTTTCGGAGTTTTTTTTTTCAACAAACCAATGAGAAAAATATAAAAATATGCACATGTAGAAAATTAAAAAAACTACAGGTGCAATTTTTTCAAATCATATTTTTTTTATAAATTATCGTTTTAAAAAAAAATCCGAAAACTTTTAGACATCGGCTAACTTCAATATCGTTTTAAAATTTATTTTTATTTTTCAATAAAATTATTTAAATAATATAACATTAAAATTATTATTATTTTTATAAAACGATTCTATTAAAATTACACTTAAAATTAATAATAATAACAATTTTACTATTTAATTATTTAAATTTTATGATCGTGAATGTAACAGACATCAGATAAATTTAAAATTATAAATAAATAGAGTAAATAATTAATGAAATAAAATTAAAAAAAAATGCGCATTTAGATAATTTTGAAATTTACAAGTGCATTTTTTATAAATATTATTTTTAAAATCATTTACTTTATTTATTTGTAATTTAAAATTTGTCTGATGTCTGCTTCATTCACATTCGTTAAATTTTGCCCAATAATTTGACGGCTTTTCAAGTTTGAATTTTTCCCGCGCAGATGAAACTTTAAAAAACCACCGCCACGCGCGCCAGTTTAACGTCGCCTTGGAGAAGCCACAGTGGTGACGTCAGACATCTAAAGGCAGAAGCGAGCGCGTTTGAAGCCGAGTAGGGCGTGAAAGTGTGTGTCGTGCCGCCCGCTACTTTTAGTGTCCTCTTGATCAGGATCAACACACAATTAAATAAATAAATAGCCAACAAAATAATAACTAATAAGTAAAATATGTCAGAGTAATAAATAAAGTTATTTAAATACCGGTAGTGTGGTTATAATTCGTGTGACAATAATGCTTGGTGTTGCGATTAACAGTGTTGTGTGATAAACGTTGTGTGTTGAGTTTAGTTTAGTATATACATACCATGTTCCGCTGCATTCCAATCTTTAAAGGGTGTAACAGGCAGGTGGAATACGTTGACAAGCGTCACTGCTCACTGCCAAGCGTACCCGAGGATATCCTCAGGTACTCGAGAAGTCTAGAGGAACTACTTTTAGACGCCAATCATATCAGGGATTTACCTAAGGTACAAACTACCCACTACTTGCTACCTACTGCCAACATTTAACTACCTATAGTATAGTATATGATCACAATCACCAAGTGTAATCATGATCATCAAGGACAGTGTTAACAACTCGTTATTAATTTTACTATCCCCTTCACCTTAACATACACTAGATTATTCTCCAATTCCTCTAACATCATATATTTGCTAGCAGTATATTTTTTACATATACTTTTATTCGTGACGTTTATTATATTTGACGTTTAATTTAAAAAAAATTTTTTTTTCATAACAAGTTGTCGCTTAAACAAAAATGCGCAGTTAATGTATACATACACTTACACATGTACATTGATTATTATCTATGATAAATATTACCGCAGATATAATATCATAATATTTATATAAACTGTGTTCTTTATATATATATTTAACGGCATAATTAATTACAGAATTTTTTTCGGCTACAAAGGCTAAGGAAACTTGGGCTCAGTGACAATGAAATTCATCGGCTGCCGCCAGATATTCAAAATTTTGAAAATCTTGTCGAGCTTGACGTCTCCAGAAATGGTGAGTTTTTTTTTTTTATTTTTGTGTGTTGCTATTAGAATTCTTTTATTTTTTGAATCTAATCAGATTTCGGAATATAAATTTATCAGCTCCGAATTCTTTTGTCATATATTAATTGTCTTGTTATCGGTTATGATTATCTGGGATGAATTATTCTTATTATGATCAAATTCTTATCAATAATATAAGCGACAAAAGCGAAAATAGATGATAAGTTTTTTATTTTTTATTGATATTTAAATTACAAAGACTTCTGTAAGAGAGTTTGTTGAGCCCGAACCCAAGAAACGGGTTGTATGTACATATGTATATAAATATGTATGTAGAGTATACTTCCGTTTAGTTGTATTGGGTAGTATCGGACAATTTCATTGCACCGAGTTGACGATTATTGCGGAACGACTTTGATAATATAATGGATTGTAGCACATGGTCACGCCGGCATTGACGCGTCGAGTACGAGCTTGAGCGTCACAAACTTGTCAGACATGTGGCGAGAAAGTAAAGACCTGAAGTGTATGTACACACTCTTACATTATATTACTATACCATACCATGGCATAAAATACAATAAGTATTACGTGTATATATGAGCACAATGTATGTGCGCTCAATATACACATGAATTTTATGTAAAGATGTACTTCAGTTTTTAGTGCTTATTGAATTTTTTTATTATTTATCATATTCATATTGTAGCACAGATTGTTACCGATAAGTTACCGCGGCATTCCCAGATAAAATTGTGTAACAAGTAATAATAGATTGATATTTTCATGATTATAGTAATTAATGTAAACGTTACCGTCGACCTGGGTAACATTGCTCACGCGAAAAAATAATATTTAGATGTAAAAAGTTATTTATGTTTATTTTTCAAGTAATTAATAGGCGCGGGAATTTAAAACGTCAAATTTTTGGAGTAAAAAAAGTCTAAATATACATGGAAATAATTATTTAATAAATTTTGCTCGTTAATTGTGAGTAAAACTGGATATGGATGAATAATTACTCTTCCGTTTCTAGATAGTGTTAAATTATGGGGGTAGGAAAATCCAATTTCGAGTAATTTTTAAATAAAAAATAAAACAAAAAGAATCAGTTTTTATCCTTTCGTATTTATTTCGATTTTGGTCCGGATTCACTCTAAGTTGTAGATAAATTTTATCGAAAAAATATTTGCGTGTTGTTGTAAGGGTGCTCAAAATTATATAGGCAGAGTAAATGTTCGTGAGCATGACTATATTGCAATGATTTAATTAAAATAACCTATAGGTTGACGTTAAATAAAGAAGTTTAATTTTTATTATTAAAATTAATACGGTAACGGTAAATTTTCTGGTTTATGTTGATGTGCGGAGTTTGTGGTTTATGTATAGGCATCTTTAAAGAAATATATGTATATATATAGTTATAGTAATGATAAATAATGATAGAAGTAGACGAAGACCAAGAGCAGAGCAAGACGAGAAAGACGATTACACTTGATGTAGATCTCAGTGGTTTTAAGTGCTGGTAAAGCTCCGTTATATACTCTCTTCACTTGCTACAATTTTACTTTTACATTAAAACTAATGCTGAGATTTAGATACTGAGCTTACTTTGAAAGATAGATTCCTGTTTCTGAAACGATTAGATTCAAAATGTTGCTCACGATTTAAATAAATAAACTCTGGCAATGTGGTTTTTATTTATGTACGACCGACGAATTATGTTTGCTTGGCGCTAACACGTGAGAGAAATTTTTATTTAAGTTAAATAATTGTCGTATTGTCAGGAGGAATGTTTATAAATATAAATTTATTATATGCACTAAGAAAATTTTTTTAAATATAATAACCAACAGAATTTTTGAATTTTACTTTTCTAATTATCTTTCGAATATTAATGTCACTCGCTATAAAAATTTCTGTGATGCCAATTGATAATAAATTAAAATAAAAGTAAAATTAAAAAATTCAGTTAATATGGCCCAGTCTTAAGAAGGGCCTGCACTTTTTTTCTGTTAAAAAAAAGTTCTCGACTGCACAGAAAAAAATATTTCTTAGCCCAAGAAATTTTCTGCATTACAAATTGAAAACAAAAATTTTTTTAGACCAAGACAGAATAGAAACTAATAGTCTTATAACGAGGTCCTACTGTACTAAGAAAATTTTTGTCTTCAATTCATAGTACTATAAATTTCTTGCGCCCAAAAATTATTTTTTTTCTGTATGAAAGTGAATATTTTTGATTAAAGAAAACTTTTTTTAAAGCCTTGCTTTTCTCACATAAAATAGAAATCTCCTCTGATCATGACAAATTCTCTTGGCTGAAGAAATTCTTGACTTTGTTCCCGAAAAAGTTCGTCTTCCAAAATATTTTCTTGACACAAGATACATTTTTTCTACATGTAGTGCTCTAAATTCGATGGTAACTTTTATCCGTAAATAGATAATTAGAAAAGTTTGTAATTTATAAAATTTAAACTATTGAAATAGTATTTATTCGGTGAGATTTTTATATTATAGAATAAAATTACCGACTTTTCAGTCGCACTGAAGTCGTTGTCGACTGCTTCAACTTGATTATTTCCCTTTTATTCTCCTTGTCATAGCTACGACGTCGACAACGACAAGGTAGTGAAGTAGACAGGTTGTCCTAGTTCACTTAGAGTGAATTTACCCATAGCTCCTTCATACTTTTATTTCTTTATACTTGAAGCTCTTTTTATTTATTTATTTTTTTTTCTTATATTCTCTTTATTTCTTTAGAGTCACTTATTCGTTTTCTTGAAATCCCTCTGCGGAAAAGAAACGAGTCTTTATTCCATTCCATCAATCTTTGTAACTAAATTGAGCTAGAAATTTCAAACAATTTCATAGCTGATATTTTTTATTTCCTTTTCCTTTTTCTCTTAATATTTCTTCAATATGAAACATAAGAAATGACGATAAGTTTGTTTTTTTAGTTATCAGGTATTGCAATGACGTTAACTTATTTATTTTGTATTCAGTATTGTAAATAAAAAAATTCGTGATGCTAAAAAAACTTTCACTGAGCAGAGATGTTTTTACAATCGACCAAGCAACTGGTATTTCCGCTTCACTCGTGTCGCATCACGATGAGTAGTTTTTTTATACGATGAGCATACGCTATTTCTATAAGCCGCAATGATGACATTATTTCTCGTCTTGTCGATTTGTCATTAACTATTTTTATAACAAAAAAAAAATATAAATATATATATATATATGTATATATAGATTATTAATCATCAAGGCGGAGCAAAAGCGTTTTGAAAGTTTTAAAAAATTTAAATAATGAAATTTTATCAGAAAAAAAAAAATTTGAAAAATTCCTTAGCGGAGAAATTAAAAAAAAAACCTGCAACTTTTTTTTATTGATAGAAATTTTGTGATTCATTAATTTTGATGTCCTGCAAATTTCTAAGAAATGGAATTTTTTTATCACCACTTCTGCATTAAATTTTTTCGCAAATTTTTTTTTCAAACTATGAGCTGTCAAATGAAACAAATTATTTTTCAATTACTTGGCAAAAAAATATTCGTAATGAGTTTACTCATCTCTAATATAAAGCTCAATGACTTTTCTATCTTCAGTGTAATCGTAGTCAAAAAAAATTTTTTTTCAAACGTTCAAAACTTTTAAAAATATCCAAACTAATTTATTTAGCTAAATTTAGATCAATAATTTATTAATCATTGCTCAAGTTATTTTTTAAACATTTAAATTCCAAAGTATAACTCTATGAAAATAAATATGAAAAGTAAAAATAGATTGGAGAAAATGAAATATTAAAAAAAAATAAACTTAGAAGTTTTTTTTTCTTTTAAATCAAATAATAAAATTTTCAATGGTACTTAAAACTATTCGGCACCTGTAAAGTGCAATAAAATAAATCAATCGTGCTCTTTCATTACAGTCAAACGTTTTTATAACCTATTAAACTAAGTCCTTAATCAAATGCCTTGTGGTTAAAAAAAAACAAATAATAATAATAATAGTGCACCGAGTAACACGATAAAAATATCATATATTTAAAATGTCAAACAATTTTTTTATGTATGATAAAAAATATGAAAAAAAAATTTTTTTTAAAATAAACATTCTATATAGATATATATAAACATAAATATGAAATAAATTTACATATCCTACATTCGTAAAATCGTGTATAAAAATCTATTTATTTAATATGTAATAATATTTCATTTCTTTAATTTCAACCATTTGTGTTTATTCATCCAAATACAAACAGGTATATATAAAACTATTAAATTTAAAAGTTGGATTCACTCGCGGATGAGTTAAAAGATAATAAGCGGTGTAATTTGCACGATTACATTATGTATGCAGTAGCAAATAGTTTTCTTTACTACTGATGTACGCGAAGCGTAGAAAATGCAGTAAAGGGACTGGCTAGTTGATTCAATATCATAAAATATTCCGTAGGTATGCAGTAGCCAGGTAAATTAATACATTGTGTAGAACACCACGGAGTTATTTAATTACCCTGGGGATATAAATTCCATTTCTACTCTATCTATGCATAATTATTTTACAGTTTAACTATTGATGAGTCGAGTCCTCCTATTGTTCCTGATAATTATTAATAAGTTAATTATAATTGTGCCTGGCTCTTCAATTGCATTGATTCAATAGATACAAAAGAATTTTTTTTTATATTATGAATCTACTATTATTATCATTTTTTTTTTGTTTGAAACAAGGGAATGAAAGGCTGAGCTTCTTTAATAAAAATATAATATTAATTAAAAAAAGCAAATTAGGTCACACAATACTAATCAAGATAAATTTTACACAGTTAGATGTGTGTATTTATGTATGTGTGTACATATATATCACGGTCGTTTATTGCTAACGTAACATCAACACAAAGTACATTTACTTCATATAACACACTAGTTATTAAATGGTAGCGTAGACTTTACTATATACTCTAGAGGACGATACACAGAGAGTAACACAGTGCAGGATTTGTTTTTAAGTAGGCCAACGGCATTACATTTAACGTGACATTTAATATATATGTATATGTATGTAATAACTATTTAAAGGTATTTTTAAATTAATTTAAAAAAATATATGTCAGGTCATATATGTCACCCGTTGAACTTTGAGCCCTTTATTATTAAATCAACGGAGAGTGTAGTTTAGTAATTATAGAAATTCAATTTTCACTTTAAATTGGAAATTGATGAAAATGAAAAAATAATCATTTTTTACCCTACTTTACACCAAATTATTGTTTTATAGATTTTTAAAAAGTTTAACTCATTATTATCCGTGACTGAGTTTTAAAATATTGGGAGAGTAAATTTGATTAAAATTAAAAGTTTTAAACAATGTAGCGATGTGTGGTATGAGTGAATAAAATGGAATAATGCAATTATAATATTAACCTCAACATTAGCCTTGTGCAGCCTTTCGTTTAACTCTTTTTAAACTCGACCTCGATATTAACCCCTTAGGGATAATTGGGCAGGCGTGGTTTTGCATGTCTTTATCCTGCCTAAAAATATACTTTGTATGTATTCAGTATGAATACCTTTTATAAATGCTTGATATTGAATTTTAAATACAAAGACTTTTGTCTAAGGGCATTGTCAGACAATCCTTCCTCCATTTACTTCTTGAAAATATTTAATGATCTTGAACTGTCATGACCGCACTAAAATTTTTTTAATTAATTAAAATTACATACAGAAAATTTTTGAGTAAAAATTACTCATAAAGTTTGGTACTGTAAGGACATTTAGTCAGTAACCAAATTTGTACAATGTTGTTAGTATAAATTGCACTTTATTATTTACTTGCTACCGAGTACTATATTTCACAATGTGCATAGGAAAAATTTAGATACTAACCACATGTCCTTACAGTATTAAACTTTTTGGATAATTTTTACTAAAAATTTTTCTGCGTGTAATTGAATTATTAACTGAAAAAGGACAACGTAGTTAAAATTTTTTTGAATTATATATTCAAAGAAAAAATTACTTACAGTATTTATCACTTAGGAACTGAAGGAAATTTCTTGAATGAATTCAAACAAAATCATGTCAATATTATAATTCGAAATCTCAAAATTTTTAGTGTAAAACTTATTTACCAAATTTCGTTTAACTCCTAATTGATGACAACTGTAAGTAATTTTTTTTTTTTTCAAATCTATATCTTGGCGAAATTGTAAAGAAGTTGTTCTTTTTTCAATTAATACTTTATTGTTTTTTTTACTAACTAATTAATGAAATTTTAATACCGTTATGACAGTTCAAGTTAGTTGAATATTTTTAAAAAGTAGGAGGGGGCACTACCTGAGTATGTCCTTAAAAAGTTTAAGTACTTTTCAGTATTCCCAACAAATTTTTTTAATTAATGCTTTGATTTTTTAAAATTAATTACTGAAATTTCAACACAATCATGACAGTTGAAAGTCGTTGAATATTTTTAAAAAGTGGGGACACTGTTAGAGAATACCCTTAAATTCTAAAGCCTATGACAACTGCGTGAGTTTAATCTTTTGTTTGAAAAGTTTAAGCCCTTTTGAGTATTCCTAACGTATTTTACTATCTTACATAATATTATCTGTGTTATATTGTACTGCACATTGTAGAATATTATTGAATTATAAATTTAACTTGCGTACAATATTTGAACAGTAGAATCAAGTTAAATATTTTGATAGTACAAGGTATATTCTAAAGTTTAAATATTTAGTTTAATTTTTGTTCTATTATATTATTTTTCGTATTTGTAAATTAGATTCGGGTAAAATGGGTTACTCTAAAAATTTGTTTACTTTTGCATTTAATAAGTACAGTAATTGCAAGTATAATTATCTTAAAATGTTTTAATAATCTGCAGTAAAATTCAATTAATTAAAAGTAAAGTTTTAAAGAAATTTCATAACTATTAAAATAATTTCAACAAAATGACAGTTTACTAAAGTTATAATGAGCTGATAAATACACTTAATAGTATACTAAAATATTTATTAAAAACATCACTAAGTTAAACTTGAAAGCTTGTTTTCAAATTTTGTCCGTAAACAAATTTACAGTTGATAGATTACTTGATACTTGATACTTTTTATAGTTCATTAAAATCAACAGTAATAAATTTATATTAAATATTTCAGAGTTTTAATATCTCGTTTATAAAATTCCACATATGTAATAAAAAGTCGAGTAAAAATGACTAAATTATAGGGAATTCGAAAGGTCAAAAAATCTAGTGAATGAATAAATAATTAATAATTTTCCCAAGCTACCGATTTTACTTCGGTTGACCTTTATATTAAAACCTTATTTTTATTCGCATTCGTCTGTAAAGAGTGCAAGAAAAGCCTTGGCCCTTACGGACGACGGAAGTTGTACACATGGTTGAGCTTCATGAACCTTGAACGTTCCTCCTATCAATAAATTTTATTAAACATCAATCTTTACATTTTATCATAATAATTTATCGTTTAATAATTTATTTAAAACAGTATTTGAAGGTAAGAAAAAATAAATATTCTATCTCAAAATTAAATTATTACAGTTCGCCATTTTTTTTTTAAGTAATAATAACTTTTATGGTAAAAACGATAATCTATTGGAAAGAATAAAAAGTAAGGTGTGGAAAAAAATAATCTAAGAAAATGATAGACGGTAAAGAGAGGTGCGCCGGTACTTTATACAATCGTTATATATTATCTCATAAATTCTCTCAACTTTAAATCCTCTTGCTGCTTGAAATCCACTGATGATTGCGTCAGAGTAGTTTAGTGTACTACTTAATGCTAAATGTTGTTTGTATCGTTATGTACCTGAAGATTGGAATTAAAAATGTTTTTCGCGCAACGAAAATGAAAAAAAAATGTATGTAATTCGACTGCTTAAGAGTGACTTAAGGAATAATTCCTGAGGTTAGGATGGCCTAAGATTTTCGGGCTGACATATCAGCATCTATAAGCGAAACATTTAAAAAATCTAGTCATCTAGTAGATTTTTTACTTTGCTTTTAGTGTAATTTAAGGGAGACCACTAGTTTTAATGTTTTAAGGATATATTTGTGGATATATAATGAATACAAGATAAAATTTTTGAACCAATATATTCAAAATTCAGCGAGTTATTCGCAATCTCCCAACGCTTCAAAAGAAAGTAATAGCGACCTTCACAGTGCAGGAAATAAAAAAAACCAAAAAGTTTATTAAACTAGAAGGTGTTTCCCGTACCATGATCCTCGAGTTGAGAAAAAAATTGGAATTTAACGAAATCGCGGAGTTTTTAAAAAAAAATTTCAAATTTCGCGCGAAAATTTGATGATTTGTGGCCTGCCAAAATTACATTTTTGATTCGGTCGAAAAAGTGGAAGCTCATGGTATGTAGAAACATATATAAAAAAAAAAGCTACAATTAGAATCAAATCGATCGGATGATTTGTCTTCGAATTATAACTGCAGCAATTTTGAAAAAATGTATTTTTGAGATCCGATAAGCGGCTGCTCTTCAGATGGCTGTAACTCAAAAAAACTATTCGAGATATGCTCTTTAAATTTTAGTATGTTATTTTTGAAGGTATAGACTAAGGAAACATGCAAAAAAATAGATTTTTTCAAAACTTCACACTAGTGGTCCTTCTTAACGTTACATTCGGAAGATTGAGACACTTACTTCGGTATGTTTGTATACATTAATACTGCACTGGTGTTGAACTAAATATATATCTCACACTTGGATGGATTCTATTGTCCGTCTATTACTCGCAAGCGTTAAAGTCTTTTTTTTTTTAATCGCGCGATTAATCTTCAGCGTGGGTAGCCCATCGACAACAAGAATTACATCGCTAGCATTCTTTCCTTTCTTTTTTTATTATTATCTTTTTTAGTCTCAATCGTATACTTATTCTTATTTATTATTATTATTATTATTATTATTATTATTATTTCTTTCTTATTCATTTTACACACTACATTACATTGGATACTCACCATCAGCTCCACCCAGTCATCTTAAAATTTATCTCGATCTTGATCAATTTATTCAATTTCATCCGGTTGATCATTTTTATAAACATAATTATAAATCGACATTTTCAATAATACGATGGTTATTGAAATTTATTTTTAGCCATGTCATTAAAAAAATTTATAATAAGAATCTATTTATGTCTCAGTGAGTGTAAGATTTTAATTTACTTCCAAAGTAATGTATCAGCCGTCTACAAAAATAGAAATACACTCGATAATTTCAGTCTTTACTACCCCAGGCGTCTTAAATAATAAATTTTCATTTTATTTTACCTATACTTGTTAGCAAATCATACATATATACATATACATACCTTGAATATCAAAAGTTTGTTGGTAAACCAGATCCTCTCAGTATAATAATAATAATATAGGAATATATATAGAGCATCCATCAGATTATCTGTAGTACATAGTTAGTGAATGAATGAGTGAGGCATCTGTGTTGATAGCTGGTTGAATACGCAGTAGATTACTTGAAAGTTTGATAATTAGACTACTTGAAAGACGTGCAAGATATATGTATATATATTTGGCATATAGTACAAATCTGGTGGTTCGAGTAGAGACTAGTTGGTAGTGAGCTTTCTTTGTTCATGTAGAACACTTGTCTTCTAAGATTATCAAGTGTTGGGTATCAGTAAAGCTCATCTTCTGTTGCCATCGTCTTTTGTGTAACTTGCTTGTGTTTCAGGTCATATTAATCGTCTACGTCAACTCGTATATATAATATACAATATTTTTGTAGAATATTCTGTTCCCTTATACTCTTGTCTGTAGATTGTATAGCTAAGTAGACTATTCGATTCGATGTTCATACCCCAGTTGGGCACAATCAGAGCAGTTGGCTCTTGAGTGTTTCTACAATTCAATTTAATCGTCTTGTTATTGGGTATCAATAATAGTTTCTCCTGAAATCAATACCTTTATATATATAAATGTAATCTGATAATAATATTTCCTTAATTAGGAGTGATAACGAATTGCGGATGAGGATAAAAAGCTTGTAATTTATAAGATTTATTTGCTGTATAAATATTTTGGGGTGAAAATAATAGAGGTGAAAGAATATTGATATTTATAATTTATTGTTTTATTAAAAGAATAAAAATAAAACACAAAAAAATGGGAGCAGAAAAAATAGTTTGAAGAATGTGATATAGGCATTGGGGTAATAAATAGAGTCCATTGGTCTTCTTACAGTGAGTATGTAGTAAAGAGGACATTGAAAACCGATCGAAGAAGACAAGAGTGTATTGGTGTGTCGGTGGGTGATGACAGACAGGGGGTGGATTGAGTAAACTGGGGCGCGTGGAGACGCTGTCGAAGCCCTAACAAATATACACTTTTACTTGCTATAATAATAATAATTATTGTTATTCTGCTCACAACAATAATAATAATAGTCAGTCATACTAAATGATGGCTTCAAGTGTGTGTCAGCTTTTTTTTCTCAATTATTTTTCAATCCCTCTTGACAAAAATATCAATCAATCTCAGTTTTCTTTTTCTTCAGGATTTTCATCAAATTGCAATTAAAAAATTTTATTTTATTTACGTTTTTTTTTTTTTTTTTTTTTTTAAGACCGCAAGTAAATAATTATTTAATGAACTAAGGAAGGGGGGCAATACGGGGTAGGGTAGGTAAAATGAGGTACCCCGAAAATTTAAAAAAAAAAATTGCATTATTTAAATTTTCCAAAATTTTTTTTGTAAATATAATTGACCATTATTTTGATTTTTTTTTTTTTTTTTTTTTTTTTGTTAAACTTTTTCAAAAATCGATTGTCAGTCGAAGATATTAATTACATTGTTTGATGATAAAAAATATTAAAAATTTTTTTTTTTTCTTCCTTTGCATTCAGTAATTGTCTCAAATGTAATTTTTTTTTTTTTTATATAAATTAATGACAAAAAAATTTAATTTAATCAAACTTATCTAATATCCAGAAAATTTTTTTTCCCTTTTCCCCATTTTACCCGCAAAAATCAAATTTTTTTTTTAATCGCAATTGAAAATTTTTTCTATTTATTTTGGATATTATTAAGAAAAAAATATTTAGCGTAATTAGATTCTCAAAAACTTAGTTTTGCCCCTTCCTATATATTTAAATTAAATATATAAATAATAATAATTATTATGAACAAAATTTATTTTTTATTAAAAATAGTGATGCGATGAAGACTAAACAAAATGAAAGTAAAACAAAGTTAACCGTACGATGAAACATGATATGAATAATAATTAGTTACCCGAGGAAACTAAATAAGGTTCTGTACAATTGGATTGCGTTCTTTCCCCATTCTATACTAGGTCTCGTGCTTCCCGGACGTTTTCAGTTACATTTAGTACTCTATCTTGAATTATATACCTATACTACACTGTACAGTAAATACTAAATAAATAAAAATAATATAAAACAACTTACACCTCTCTACAGACTCAACTTGATGAGGGAAGTCGAGTGTTTTACGTCCGATTATTTTTCATCGTGAGAAAATTTATTCCTGGTTCCGACATTAGCACACCATTAGTTGGATCGAGGGAAATAAGAGATAAAATATTTAATATAACGGCAACGTTCTGGAAAAAAAAAAAAAAAAAAAAAAAAAAAGTGGTGACATGAAAATGATCTTGATAAAATATATGTAGATGTAGTAATAATATTAAGGTAACACGCTGCGAGTAAATGGAATGATTATGTTATTTCTATTTCTGTTTATATTTTATCTTATTTTTTGTAACATTAAGATATAAATCTTCAATTTACTTAACTTTTAACTTGTAAAATCTGGTTCTGTTATTAACAATACTTGTTACGATGATAAAATTAATTTTTTAAAAGTTTCCTATCAGAACCTCGCTCGCGATGCTTTTATCCTCTTATTATATTAAATGTCTCTGATTTGATATCCGCAATATAACAAAGTACTTGAGAGTCTTCTTGAGCTCCTTTGACATTTACTTTTAACTTTATATTTATACGAAATATGATCCGATATGCAGTATCCATTTTTAATAAAAAAAATTTTAATATCAATTTTTTTTTAATATATTTTTAAAAATTTTTTAAAGTCAATATAAAACGGCAGCTTTCATTTATATATTTACTAATAAATATATACGTAATTGAACCTCAAGGATTCATTATTTGAATTTTGATAAAAATAATTTATAAAGTTTATGTAAATTTTTTTTTTAGATTATTTTGTTAGACATAAAAAACATGTTCTCTAATAATGAGTATATGTACAGTGTACAATGTACATGTACATTTTCCTTATTTTTTTAAAATATTGAAAGATACCTGTAGAATATAATATTCTATTTCTTCAGTACTGATACTATTTCTTTTTGCTTTATTTTTCAATAAAATATCTATCGCATTGTCGATAAAGCCGTTTAGTTGGTAATATCAGTATGCAGACACTTGGAATGTAGGATTAAAGTCGTGTCTTCCCATTGATGATGTGAACTAGTTCGTGACAATTTTTTTATTTTATTTTTGTTATCAGGTAGATATTCCGCCGTATGCATCAAGCTAAATGTCTCTGAAATTCTATTCATCTTTTATATATTTGTGTACATCAATTTTTATTTTATAAATTTATAGAAAAAAAAAGCTTTCAGTTCTTTAATATAAAAATAGTTGGCTTTTATGAATAAAAACTCGTCAAATAATTTTATTTGGTTCAATGAAATAATTTTTAGAGCGTACTCGTATTGAACGTGTACGAATTTTAATTAAAAAAAAAAAAAAAAAAAAAAAAAAAAAATTAAAACGATCGAAGCAGCTCTGGTTCGTACGGTTTAT
This sequence comes from Microplitis demolitor, assembly GCF_026212275.2. Lineage (NCBI taxonomy): Eukaryota > Metazoa > Arthropoda > Insecta > Hymenoptera > Braconidae > Microplitis > Microplitis demolitor. The sequence goes on from NC_068547.1 coordinate 18,963,218, forward strand.
TTTTCATTTCTCTTCTAATTATCTGAAAAAATGTTAGAAATTTTAATCAGAAAGCTTGAGGTCAGAACTTCGGATATAAAAAAAAACTGCGTAAAAAAAAATCGCTTTCTTTTTAATTTCAGTGAAAAATAACTAAAAAAATCGCTCGATAATTATTATTATTATTCAGATTAAAAAAACATAAACTTTCGCATTCGATATACCCCAGTTCTAAAAAGTAGTGACCCAAAAATTTTCGATTTTTATTTTTTGAACTTAATTTTTATGATTTCTTGTATGTTCTTAACTAAAATATTGAGAGAAATTATTTTCTCAAAAGAAACGACTTTCAAAGTCAACATTTTATATTTTTCTCTCAATTTAGAATATTTATATGTCGCTTGCGTATTTTTTCTTTCATTAGTCATGAATCCCACTCAATAGTTTTTTCATCATAAAGTGGAATTTTTTTTTTTTAATTACTTTCCTTCAAGGAAATAAGTTTTTCTACCCAAAAAGTCATTCATTATTTTCTGAAAATTTTTTTAGTTAATCCACTACTTTATTTATTAACGTAATATATATATATATATTTTTTCTTGAACTCTTATAAAATTTCATAAATGCGGGATATCAAAACGTAATTGAAAGTTTTCAACAAAATTTAATAGAGTCATAAAACATTTAAAAAGTCAATAGAGTAAAATCAATAAATAACATCGATTCTTTAAAAAAATTTAAATTTAAACAAGAAACCGCTTTAATTTAATTACCGAGTTCTTTCAATCACTAATAGATAGAAATTTTTAATCAAATAAACGTACTTAAAGTATTGCTTTTATTTAATGTATATAAATGTTTATATTTATAAATTTATCGATCAATCACTATAATTAATGGCAAATAACATGACGTTGCATGTTAAAGTTTTAAACTTTCTCAAGAGTACAGAGGAAGTAAAGACTTAACTTATAGGTATAGTTGTATCTAGTGTAGTCTATATTTATAAACTGATTGACTAGATAATTTGAGTTGGCTTGTTATTGCAAATTCGTCAGCAAAATCGTGTGTGGGATTCTCGACTACTCGTCCAATAGATCCAATGCATTGATCGTATTATACCACCACAAGCCACTCTGCATAAATTGCATACATCCATTATCGAATATGGATGTGGATCTAGATATACTTCTCTGTCTGTTCTCATGAGCCTGTTGCGTCACAATTAGACTGACATGTTATGTCAAACTATATTTTACAATTATCCCTTAAAATCTACGCCCACAGTCTGTGCAACAAATGCAATTGATATTATTGGTTGCATTTAAACCACAACCGCTGATTGCCAAAGAATAAATTTAACTAACGTTGTGTAAACATCTACTTTGTATAAAGCAATTATTTAAAATTTTTTTTTAACAAATAAACACACATTTACAAATGAAAAAATAACATAAATAAATAAATAAATATATATATATATTAACACTCAGTGATTCTATTTATAAAACGACGATTTGTTGGAAAATTGAGGTTTTGCCCAGAAAAATATCTATATAATTTCCGTGATGCTCTACTTTAAAGCTTTTCCAAGAAGCATCTGATGTATAAAACTAAGTGGCCTCAATCGGTACGTCATACCAGGGTGTGTTTTTAAATTCCATTAAAAGCATACAACCTCAAACAATTTAATTACATTCACTTTTACTTAAAACTATTTCATAACTTACCATATAATTTTATTTGGTATTTTTTTTTTTTTTGTCTTTTTTTTTTTACATTAAATATTAAATTTTATTTATCGGTTTGTTGAATCAATAATTAACGAACATTGACGTTAATTTACCATTTATTTGACGGTATAGTTTTTCTAGATAAATTAGTTATAAATTTATAGGAATAGTGTTTGTATCTTAGCCCGAGTAAATAACAGTAAAGTTTTGTGCCAAAGCAATACAGCATTAGATATCTAACAGAATACATACTAATATACGGAGTTTGTTAGTTTGTTAGTTAACTTCATGTAGACTTGTATACTATAAATTAACTATTTCTATCTGTCGTAGTTTAATTTCTATCTGTCGTAGCTGCACAAGATCAGCACACAAATATACACACCCGTATCCGCACACGACTGTACAAATCTCATCTCATCTTATTAAAACGATCTTTGTACAGAGCCAAAGAGGAACTCGTTAGACGACGTTTTCTCGTGTGTACGTACTCGTATCCGTGCTCTTAACTTTTATTATCATTATTTTTTTATTTACATTTGCATAGGGAAGAGATAAAAGCTTTGGAGACAACAGTGGCAACAGGTTTGCGCCCGCGCAGTTTTACCCTTTGCTTTTATTAAAACTTTATCACATCCTTCTATCCTATGCGTGATATTCATACGTTCATATCTACATCTGCATCAAAATTTATAAGTTTTTACTCTACACTATAAAAAATTTGCGAGTGTGTTTATTTTTTTAATCCCTTTGGAGTAAAATTCACTCCGAACAGAGTTTATTTTAATATTAAAACTCCTAATCGGGTCGAATGCGGATTTAAATAAAATTCAGATCACTCCGAAATTACTCTGCTGAAAAAAAAACTCCGTATGCAGAGTAATTTTTTTTACTCCGAAATTCTAAGAGTCGGAGTAAATTCAAATTTAAATAAAATCCTTACTCACTCCGTTTTTTACAGTGAATACAAATATATTTATATATATTTAATATTATCTGATATTATCTATAATACATACGTACATTACGTGATTATGTATATTACGCATTATCTCAACTTTGGGTTGAGTAAAGATTGCTAACTGCTATACAATTTCGTCCAGGTATCTCAGTACATGTAATATATAACAGCAGTTGCGATAATTTATAAATCGTGTAGTTGCATTAATTCCAACAGGTGCGACACTCACAATTGATGTAAAATTATGCTATTCTATACAAGGCTACTATTTTTTTTTTAATTTTAATTTTAATTCCTATTAAAATACTAATTTTTTACTTATCATTTTCACTTAGGCGGTCATAAAAACTAAAAGGTATAGGCTCTTAATTATACGCTAGTTTCACCTAATGAGCATGAAAAAATTTTTTTTCTCTCTCAAGACCCTCGAACTGTAGATTAAAATTTTTTGGTAATTAAATTTTAATTATGACTCGGTTGATTAAATATTTAAACATAAAAACAGTAATTAAATGAAAAAAAGTATGTAATGATTTAATATTTATTTCTAATTCATTTATAATTATAATTAACGAGTTGTCGCGTGTTATTGTCTCGAGTATCAAGCGTACTTCCGGCATGCCAGGTCCCTTCACGAGTAGCGGTATAATTTAGATTTAAAGGATACGACGGACGATGTGGCTACTGAGTTTAAAGAGTCATGTATTGCGAGGAGAGTTAGTTTAAATTTCCAGTTAATTGCGTTTAAGTTACATCGATAGCCCTTATGCCTTGAAGGGCACCCACGATGTACTTTGCCCTATTATTACATATAATAGGATGTATATTGATGAACAGAGGGGTTAAAACTCTTCATCAACCACTTAAGTCATACCTCGGAGATGTTCAGCGCAATATCGCTGACATAATTGAGTCAGTGAGATGAAAGGTGATGTGATGTAGGGGAAAATAGACTGGATTACTGTACAAGAGGCTACAAGGGACTCTCGTAGATGTCTACTGAGATTCCACTTACGCCAAAGCTTCATAAGTTGTTTCTTGCGGAATTACGCTCTACTGTAATCGCGTCATCGTCATTACGCCACGTAACCAACTATAATCTACATACATATCACATTTGTTGTATGTGGTGACATATATTTATGTGTGTACGAACAATGACATTTTGTTCTGTCAAATGAATCTTTAATTTCATTCATTAAATAAACGCTAAATAAAATAAGAAAAGAATAAAAAAAAAAAAAATAAAATTTAATTCATTGCGATTCTTTGTAAAAATGTATTTATATTTTTTCTCGGTGGGTTTAATTTATGGCCGTCTATTTATAGACATTTTAATTCATTGTACGAGCGGGATTTGACACGTTAAAAAATTAGTATAAACTCGTGGCATGATCCCGTTGTTGGTATTGTACATTTGAGTTTTTAGGTCTAAGTTTAAGCCGTTGTTTTGGTTTATTTATTCTTTTGATCCACGAGCTGAGGATATGTACAATTTATTTTTGGTCTCTGGTCGTGAGAGCACGCAGCAGTTGTGGCAACGATCTGACCCGCGGCGAACTTAGAAAGTCGGGTGGAATTCAAGGCGAAGGTTGGCTGTCTCGCGTGAGCGAGAAGATACCAACAAAAACAGTACAAGAACACGCCAGCCAGGAAGCTTGTCCAGGTTCTGTTCCTCTTCTTTGCTTCTATTATTATTTCTTATTTATTCTTACTCTCGACTCTACTCTACTTTACTCCACTCTTTATTCTTGCAGATGAATATATTTATTTATTTATTCACAAATAAAGACGAACGATCACCAGCAGAGATTAATAGGCCTATTGTTTTCTGGTGAACACGCCAACACAGGGATACTAATTTTTTATTCGAAATATTTTTTATCGACAAATTATAGATACCGCGATCTTTAATTACCATCTGTGTAAAAAACAATTTTTTGTTCATAATTAATTTAGATCTGAATTTTATCGCGAAACTCAGATCTTGACATAAATATGACTTTTATCATGAATTTGCTCTACCAAATTTTCACCCAGTAAATTCGTATGAATTCTAAAATTAATTTATTACGTCTTTGAATTAGACTTTGATGGAAACTCGACTGCATTTTTACTATATTAAACCTTTTGTAAAATTTATCTCATGTACCTGAAGATCGGAACATTTTTCGTGACATAAAAATAAAAAACCAAAATGAAAAGTAAAAAATCTGGATCTATAGATTTCGGAAACGTTTCGTATAAGTGCAAGTATGTTAGCCAATCCCCCTTCTGTCCTTAAGTCTCCTTTTCGTTGCGCGGGAAACGTTCCAATCTTCAGATATATCTTCTATCAAGTACTTGATTTACGTAAATCAGTTTCGATTGTAAAATTAATTCAGTGAACGAAGTTCGGATCATTTGGATAAAAATTTGACTCACAATTTTGTTGCGATTAAATTTGTCGATACACACATATGATGAAAGTCATATTTGTGTCACGTTTTAAGTTTCGCGATGAAATTTAAATCTAAAGTCATTGTGCCTAAAAATTTTTGTTACACGATCAATCACAGGTTAAGACCCGATTGATTTAAGTTGAGAAAATTTATCTTGATATCAGAAATGAGATTAATTACGTTTTATTTAACTATAATTATTATTTAGCTAAATAAAAATACCTAAACATTATGGTAAATCCCACGCTAGTAATTGCGATAAGTTCATTTTATTTTATAGACAGAAAACAAACTCTTGGTGGTTTTAAGTTGATAAAAAGAAAGTATATTACTTATAAGGTGTGATCAGGGACGTCGTTGATGCTTAAATGGTAAAACAACATTCGATTTCAGTTAATATGGGTAGCCGTTGTGTTACTGAATTTACGAAAACATTTTCACTACCAATTACTCGTTTTATTTTTAAACTCTCATGCACATACTGTTTTTTTTTTTTTTTTTAATATTATTCAATGATAAATATTTTTTTAAGAGTAAAGTAGAGGATTTAAATATATACGTAAGTTAATAATGCATTTTACCCATGAAACTTTGAAATATTAGGGAAGCATCGCGTTGTTACGATAAATAAAAGCAAAATGTTTGCCAGTTAATTGTTTGTTTGCGCATTGCACAATAATTCACCAGGTGTTTGGCTCTACGTCGACATAAAGAGCCTCGGTATTAATAATCGCAATAACAATGAAAAGTAACAATAATAATTTTACGACCTTGGTTTTGTTGTTTTAGATATACCTGACATTCCTGAGAACATCAGGAATTTACGAGCTCTACAGGTGGCGGATTTCAGCAGCAATCCAATACCACGGTTCGCATTTATTATATATTAGATAATACTTTATTTATCTTGATGTTATACCATAATAATAATAATTTTTATTTGTTATTTTTATTGCAGACTACCGGCGGGCTTTGTGAAGCTGAAAAATCTCACAGTACTCGGCCTCAATGATATGTCACTCACTAGTTTACCGCTGGATTTCGGAAGGTAATGAATCACTTTAAATGTCTTTTTGCCTAATAAAAAGTGATTTACGGTTAAGTTTGTTATGATAAGCGTGTAGTTTTGATGGTTTAATGGGGTTTTATTTTTGTTTTTAGTTTGGAATCTTTGCAGTCGCTTGAATTGAGAGAGAATTTACTTAAAAACTTGCCTGAATCACTTTCGCAGTTGAGTAAACTCGAACGACTAGATTTAGGTGACAATGAAATTGAAGAATTAGTAAGTTTTTTTTTATTTATTTATATTTTTACTGCGCTCTATTTGTTTATTTCTATAAAATAAAAATCAAACAGTCGTTAAATGTGAATTAGTGCAATTCAAGCCCGTCTGTGTTAATTGTTGTTTTTATTTTTTTTAGATATCTATTAATTAACTTTTAATTACTTTTGATAGTTATGTCTCATCAATATTTATCATAATAGATCATTAAACTTTTTATCCTCGTTCTGTTCAATTAAATTTTTTTTTCATTAGTCAAATTGTTTAATGCTGACATTAGTCATTAAAAAAAAAAAAATTAAATTTCTACGAAAATTGGAATGTAAAAGATTATTTTTTAATTGAAAATAAAAGATGGACTCTTGTGTAATTTTACCTCTGCTTTATTATTAATCATCGCAAATGATAGACTTCCCCCCCCCCCCTCACTATGACGGAAATATATACATAGAAATATTTATATATTTACAAATATGAAACGAATGACTTTCTATGGTAACAAAAAAAAATTAAATAAAACCGAGAGAAAAATTTTCAAAATTACGCGATAAAGTCCAAATCACCAAAATTGATTTTATTTAATTTGCTTCGGCTCTTAATTAATTTACCAATAAATCTAATCTCAAATTGCCTTTGAAATATTTTAGATTTAATTATTTAATTATCGAATTAATAAACCATTTAACAATTAACTTCGTTAGTTATCTTTGTTGTACTAATTAGCGCAAGCAGACCGCGCGTCAGCTAAAATAATTAAACTTTGGTTGTAACTTATAATTCCTATAAATTGGACGTCGATAAAATTGAATATAGATCAAGAGAGTATTTGTGAAAACACAATAATCTTAAAATTGAATTTATGATTTAATCATAAAAAAAATGATACTGATATTAGCCGAGGTCTAATAATTTTTTGATTTTTTCAAAACGATAAATTATAAAAAAATAATATTTGAAAAAATTGCACTTAGTCTTTTTTATTTTCTACATATGCACATTTTTTGTTTTACTTGTAAACAATTTAAAAATTTTTAATTGTCTGCTAACTTTAGAGTCATAAAAAAAACGAATAATATTTTTTATTATTAAAGCCACCGCATCTCGGAAAACTGCCAGCACTTCAAGAATTATGGTTGGATCAAAATCAGCTGCAACACTTGCCCCCAGAAATCGGTCAATTAACCACCCTCGCGTGCCTTGACGTTTCGGAAAATCGATTAGAAGATTTACCAGAAGAAATACGTGGCCTCGTGTCATTAACCGATTTACATTTATCTCAAAATGTTATTGAAAAACTGCCCGATGGTATTGGCGAGCTTAAAAAATTGACCATTTTAAAAGTTGACCAAAATAGATTGACAAGTTTGAATCCAAACATCGGTCAATGTGAAAATTTACAAGAGCTGATATTGACGGAAAATTTTTTATTTGAATTACCAGTTTCAATTGGCAACCTTCATAATTTAAACAATTTAAATGTCGATCGTAATAGTTTGCAGTACTTGCCAACGGAAATTGGAAATCTAAAGAATTTAGGCGTATTATCGCTTCGTGAAAATAAACTACAGTATTTACCTAGTGAGGTTGGACAGTGTACGGCTCTTCACGTACTCGATGTGTCGCGTAATAGGTAAATGATTAAACGATCCATTAAATTATTTATCTACTTAACAAAATAAAAAAGTACCTGGTTGTTTTATATCCTGATATAATTATATATATAACACGTATTTATTTAGGTTGCAGTACTTGCCGTACTCGTTAATTTATTTAAATTTAAAAGCTGTTTGGCTAAGCGAAAATCAAGCGCAGCCGATGTTGACTTTCCAAACGGATATTGATGAGGATACTGGTCAGGAAGTCCTTACTTGTTTCCTATTACCACAGCTTGAGAATAATGCAGCAGGCTTACAAGGTAATTATTTACTTTAATCAATAAAAATAACCACTACATACTAATTTAATTTAATTTAATTAATTAATTGAATAAGTGATTTGAGATTTAAATTTAAAATAATTTACAGAAGGAGGACCCTTGAGCATGATAGTGGGAATGAGAAACGCGGTTCAAAATAATGAGATGAGGGAGTTAGCCAGCAGCGACGATGAGAATTGGCAAGAAAAAGAAGCATCGAGGACACACTCGGTTAAATTCACTGATGATGGGCCAGAGGCCGACAAGGAGGTGAGCATGGTGCTCATAACCAAGCACTCAGCCTCTGCACACTCTGAATTTGCTCATTTTTTCCGTCACTTTTGTTGCATGAATACCACAGACTCATTCGAGTCTATTAATTCAAATGTTGAATTGTACAAATTTATTAATTTACCAACTTAGAGTTAACTTGTTTTTTATTTTATTAATTATTAATACTTATGCACAATATAACAAGCAGTATTTTAAATGTATTTAAATATTTTTGCATGTAGTGCCTGGTAGTTTTAACAATTCTTTTATTTTTACTCATGTTTTATTTTTAAAAAATATACATATATTATTTTTTTCTTTTATTATTAATAATTTATCATTTTTTTTTATTTATTAATTTATAAACCTGGTATTAGTTAATTAACTGGGTCTCAATTTGCATGCCAATAAATACGTAAGTATGCTTTAAAAATATATATGGATATATTATACTATTTTATAAATTTATCTCTTTACTAATAATCTAATTTATTAAATCTAATAACAATAATAATTTTTCTCTGAGCTATTATGTCACTAATTACGAGTCTACTGATAAAGTCTAAGAGTTCAAGGGCTTTCTAATATTTATTATCAATTCTACAGACTTATTATTCTGAAGAATAAAAATTATTATTTAATTTATTTAATAAGTATAATTATTTAATGCATGCTTATTAATATACTGTATAATTATTTAATAAAGTGCATGAGAATGGGTTACGAGTTAATAATTAACTAATTACTTGCTAATTTAAACTAGAATAAAATAAAAAATAATATAGTTAAATTTATTTCAGACACCATTTGTGCGGCAGAATACTCCTCATCCGAAGGAATTAAAGGCTAAAGCTCACAAGCTCTTTAGCAAGGGAAAGAACGATAGTAGATCAGGATCAACGGAAGAGCAGGTATGGGATTTAACATGAGTTTATTTAATAAAAGTTTAATCAACTGCTTGTCTTGTTTGATTGAGCGTCTTAATTTAACGTTTAACTTAATCTGGTTGCTCAGGACGTCTCTCAAACATTTGGCCTCGACAAAACTGATGTAGACGCGACTCACGCCAATGAAGAAGACCAAGCAGAAACTTCGCATCCTGTCACAACTACTATCGGCGAAGGAAAACCTGACGAGAGTGCGCTATCGAATCAAGTTAAAGTTGCTGCGTCAGAAACGTCAAACGAAGACCCGGTTACTAAATTTAACGATCGTGAAAATGAAATCCATCATCAGCCATCAGAACAATTGTCTCCGGTAAGTTGATTAAAAATAAATAATTATGTTTAAATTATAGATGTATATTTGTAATATTTAACCAGTAAAATTTATCAATATGTTGTTGATAATAATTGTAAATATTTAATTAACACAATGTGGGGTTTAGCTTAAGCTCTAGGCGTATGCGTTCAGTGCGAATATATATACTATTGATTTAAGCTATTTATTAATAAGTAAATAATAAAATAATGGGGATGTTGATAAATAACAAGAGTAAATATATATAAAATAATATGAAAAGGGTAAATAGTTGGAGAGTAGTGTGAGTGGTGTGTTGTGAGAATGGGGCTCCTGTTGCAGGACGCTGTTGATGTCGAGGTTTCAGTGTCAGAAGTATCTACTAGGGGTAGGCAGGAGGGTGGTGAGGATGATTCCGAGGGTGATGATGATGATATGTCACATAGACGGGTTGAGTTTACAATATCTGAAGACACGGATTGTGAGGGTGGGGTTAATACGGGAAAGCCGAACAGGCTGCATCGACGTGATACCCCGCATCATCTGAAAAACAAACGAATACACCCCGCAATTGACAAGGATAAAGTCGCTTCCATCATCGCACAGGTCAGCATTTGATAACACTTGAGTCAATTTTTTTTTTCATGTTAACTTTATTATATTTCAACATCATGATTATCAACTAATGCACCGCCTGCACTCGTGCTCACAAGGACAGCACGACCGTGTTATTATTAATAAATAAATAATATTTTTACTAATGAAATGCTTTATACAGTGTAAAAAATCGGGAGTGAATTCGGAGTGATCGCAGATTTTGAATCCGAATTCACTCTGTCACGGAGTTGCGGAGTTTGAAAAAAAAATCACTTCGCATATGGAGTAAATTGGGAGTTTTTTTTTCAGTGGAGTGATTTTGGAGTGAACTGGATTTTATTTAAATCTGCATTCACTCAGATTTGAAGTTTTTATATTACAATAACTCTATTTATGAGTGAATTTGGCAGTGTTACAATTCTACTCACAACATCTCACAATTTTTTTTACTCAGGTTTAACTCTACTCAGCTGTATCTTTACTCAGCTTCAACTAGACTCAGCGACACCTTTACTCAGCTGCAACTCTACTTACAAAGAATTGCTATTTTATCGATAGGCTAAAATATATGAGTAGAGTTGTAGCTGAGTAAAGATGTAATTGAGTAATTTAACTTGAGTAAAAAAAAATTGTGAGTAGAGTTGAGGCTGAGTAGTTGTGAGTGAGTAGCTGTAGCTACTTCCCGCGAGTAAAGATGTTGTGAGTAGAACTGTACCACTGCCTTGAATTTTATTTTGAACCAGAGTTTGATTATTAAATTAAACTTCCCTTTGGAGTTAATTTCACTCCGAGCGGAATAAATAAATAAACAGTCATCCGCTCCGGATTTACTCCGTTAATTTTTTACAGTGTAGGTTTAACTTAGCGCTGAAATAAATTTTAATTGTGAATGTCATAGTGAGTGTTATTTTATGGAAATTCATATTCACTGTTTTTTATTTATTACTATTATCGTTTTAGTGATATTTTATCGTACTTGATTTAATATATGGTTGTCGTTATGTGGTGTCTACTTGGCTGCTTCTGCATCAGTTATTATTTAATTTCTTCTTCTTATAATTTAAATTTATATTCATACTAAGTCTTATTATTGGGCTCGTTGGTTGTACTCTTTAGTGTCTATGGTCAATTTAATTCTATACTCTCTCTTACTTGTTTATTTATTATTTATACACTATACTACAATATATAATATATATAACAAAATACTATTGGTGCTGATTGCAATCACCAGATCAATATTTATAATTATGATGTTAAAATTATTTTATTAAATTGCTCGTAAATTTTATTTACACAATTGTTTTGTTGATGTTAGAAAAAATAATAATGGTAATAATAATAAATCCATCAGACATTCTGCTTTGTTCGCACTGAACGTTTCACTGTTTTCATTCAGCTTTTATTAATTAAATTATTTATTGTTCTTTCTATGTTCGTATTATTAATTATTAATTATTAATTTTTATTGTTTATTGGTGTAATAAATATTTTATTTAGGAACAAGCGTGAAGAAGAAAATATGTAATATAAATATTGTGAAATGAGGTAGAAAAAAACTTAGGTATCGCGTGTAGAGTTATTATTTTTAATTTATAGTTTGCGTATAACTTACTGTTATTGTAAACCGCTGACACAACTGGAATGGTTAACCGCTGGACTTGAATATTAAAAATAAATATTACATTTAATATTTATATGTCTTTTAATCTAGGCAATGATGAAGAAAAACGACGAGACATCCGTATCCACAAGTCTTCCTACCGAGTCTGTCGACAATTACGACATTCACAGTCAAGGTAAACTATTATTTATTATTATATTTTTTTATATCGTATTTGCTACGCGGAAAAAGTTAACGATATAAATTGAGAAGCGACAAGTAATATAATGAGTGTGAATGTAGCAGACATGAGACAATTTATAAATTTTAAATAAATAAGTAAATTAATTAAAATAATGAAATTGAAAAAAATGCGCTTGCGGATTTTGTATTTATCTAAATATGAAGTTTTTAATTTTTACTCTACTTACATTTTATTCATTTATTTTCAAATTTAAAAAATTGACAATTGTCTGACATTTTCACACTCATGTAATATAATGATAATTATATTAAAGTCATCAGTAAATACTTATTCTAAATAGTAATTCTTTAATTTATAATTAAAACGTAAATAATTATAGAATAAATATTAAAATTTATTGTCTACGCAGGAAAAATCGTAACTTAAACATTAAAAATTATTATACTGAATTTACCCATTATCTAATAATTTTTAGATTTTTTTTAAAAAGATAATAAATAATAATTTGCACCTGTAGTTTTTTTAATTTTCTACATATGCATTTTTTTATAATTGATTTGATACACGAAAATTTTACTGAAATTTATTTTCCAAATTTCGTTTAACTCTCATTTAATATCAATTGTAAGTAATATTTTTAAAATCTAAATACCTCGGCGAAATTACTACTACGTTGTCCTTTTTTCAATCAAGGTTTTAATTTTTTTTCGTAATCAATAAATAAAATTTTAATACGCTTACGATAGTTAAAAGTTTTTTATTTTCCGTGTATGAATCAGTGTATCAATAATATAGCTTTTAGAAAAATATTTATTGACATTAAAATTAAAATAGATCATCTTACCGTAACATAAAAAAAACCTTGTTCTAATTTTACCTCAACGTATATATATATACACACATCAAAACAAGTCCCAGGTTAATTTGAACCGTCAGTAAAGATGATAAGATACGATTAAATTACTCATGTCTTATCGCTGATACATTATCTTTATCTCCGATGATACGGCTGTTGATGTAGACGTATAATTGTATCATAGTATCGTCGTAGTATTGATACATACCCGCATTCATATATATGTATATATATTTGTACTGTATATGTAACAAGCACATAAACGGAAATAGTGATTAACTGTGAGGCAGAATGTTGTGTGAATCATAATTGAAATTCCTGTCCATAATTAAATTGTTTCTGGTTTTGATATCCATTCAATGGTTACAGTGTACTGTAAATAAAAAATTCAATTTTAAAATGCCGAAACGTTTTCGAATGTTTGTAAAAACGCGCCGTTTAAGAGGTGAATTTAATTGCAATTAAATATTGTAGGAATTTATTTATTGGTTTTGAATATTTTTTCTTCTGTTTTGTTTGTACTCCAATCAATAATAATGTATTGATTTCATATTGTAAAATAAAATAATGATATTAAAAATAATAATAACAACAACGATAATATAATATAGAATAATTGATATTTCAGGAGCAACGTCAGACGCGGAACCGTCACTTGAAGTACGAGAAGAGCAGTATGAGATTCATATTGAGAGAACAACAGGCGGTCTGGGTTTGTCGATTGCAGGAGGCATTGGTTCGACGCCATTCAAAGGAGACGATGAGGGGATTTTCATTTCCAGAGTTACTGAGGGTTTGTTTTATCATACTAATCACTATATATATAAATGTATATATGTGTATTGTTAGATATTATATTTTATACATATATACTAATAAAGTCTAAAGCAAATAGAGCTATTATATTTTGAAGGTTCTTGTAATAGCAGTATATATTTTTTTTTAATTGGATCGATTACATCAATAGGTGGTCCAGCCGATTTAGCAGGGTTGAAGGTTGGCGACAAAGTTATTTCGGTAAATGGGGTTTCAGTGGTTGATGTTGATCACTACGACGCAGTTGAAGTTTTAAAAGCTTGTGGAAGAGTCCTTGTACTTGTTATACTAAGAGAGGTCACGCGAATAGTACCACCATCTGAACAGGTTAATTTATTTACTTGATAATTACTATTTATTCGTTCGCTCTATTTTACTGGTCTTAAATTTTTTTATTATTGCCAGCGTCGTTAGTGAGTTAGTAGTGCATGAGTGGGAAAAGCAATTATTGTTTTTAATTTCAGCAGTCAACGAGGAAAGACTCTGTGTGCTCGAGTCTGAGTACCAGTCGTGCTCCAAGTGCTACCTCTTATGTGTCGTCGACTGCTCTGTCTCATAATCTAGAAAACGGCGATACTTTGTCGCGTGATTACGTCAAAGTAAGATATATATATTTATTGATCTAATATTATTTATTGTTTTTATTTATAAATAAATTAAAAAAAAAAAAAATGGTTTCTCTTTCTAGACAAAGAAAATTCCCGAGCCTTTGCCTGTATTGAGTAATGAAGAGACATTAGTACCGGTGCTTGTGCACACAACATTAATACGAGATCAAAATGGTCTTGGGTTCAGTATTGCGGGCGGAAAAGGTTCATTGCCTTTCAAAGACAATACCGATGTAAGTTTATTTAATATTGCTATGAGCGTAAATAATCTGTATTGACGTATAATTAATTTTATCTCTGCGCAGGCTATATTTATATCAAGAATAACCGACGGCGGCGTTGCACAGAGAGACGGCAAATTATTAGTTGGCGATAGAGTTGTATCGGTAAGTAATAGTGAAAAAAAAAAGGGGATATGACTATGGGGATTAGTAATTAGCATTGCTCTCTTGTTACAACTAATTAAAAATAACTTTTTGATCTTACGCTACTCAATCAACTGAAGCATAATTAATTTTTCAGATCAATGGGGTCGAAATGAGCGAAGCAAAACACGAGCAAGCTGTGTCGATGCTAACAGGTCTCGAAAGGTTCGTTAGGCTGGTAGTTGAACGAGAGATACCTATTTCCCAGGCGAGCTCGTTGATGCAAGTAACTCCTTCGGAAAAATCTCCCCGATTGATCGGCGCATCCACGCCACGTCCTTACACTGGGCTCTATACTGCTAACAGTTATATGGCGAATCGACCTGGTTACGCCGGGTATCGACGTTCTATTGACGCGGACAAAACACTCTCGCCAAGTCCGACAGCAAGAACGCCACCTCCTCCACCACCGGCGCCACTCGCGCTTGCAAAACCCGAACAACAACAGCAACAACCTGTCAACGGCATTCCCAAGATGAACGGCGTGAGCGACAGTTCTAATAACGCCAAAGTGATAAGTCCTACGAGTATTGTCAATCCACCTCAGCCTGCGCCTCGGCAAACTATACCAGCTTCACAGTCGCAGCAACAACTACAGCTACAACCGCAGTCACCTCAATCTCAGTCTCAGACTCAACCTCAACCTCAATCGCAGCATCAACCATCTCGACAATCAGGCGCGACAACGCCCAGCCAACCAGAACCAGCAAGAGCGACATCACCGCAGGAAGACATACAGGTACCGAAGCCAATCACCAACGAGGAATTTCAGGCCATGATTCCCGCTCACTTCCTACGACCTCCGACCTCCTCGCCCTCGCCAGACTCCCAGCAGGGTCCAGTCGTTACAGTGACTATCAAGCAGCCTGATAACTTACCCGGAGACGTTAACTTTCCTCCGGCGCCCACTACACTTGGTAAAGTTACCGAGACCATCACTAAGAGTACACTCACCGAGACAGTTGTTACACGTGTCACCGACAATCATCTGGTCCAGCCAGTTATCATTGAGGTATGCTTGCAGCTTCACGCATGACACTTTAAACATCAATAATAACTATTGCTATTACTACTATTATTATTTTTATTATTATTATTATTATCTATTTATTGTATTTCTCTCTGTTGTACATAAATATGTATTGTAATGTGTATCGAGACACAGACATCACATTACCATAGATTTCCAACGCACACGATAAATTATTTAAAAGCTCTGTTGCTAGACTAGACGCTACAACTCACAAACTCCAATCCTCTTTATTAAATCCTCCACCGTTGGCCATCTCGTCCTCAGTATCTACTCATGGATTTAAAATACTAACTTTATTTAATTATTATTATTAATGATGTTGATTGTTATTAGGACGTTGTACTGATGAAGGAAGGATCGCTCGGCTTTAGCATCATCGGTGGCACCGATCACTCTTGCACGCCATTCGGCGCTAAAGAACCTGGTATTTTTATATCTCATGTAAGTGTCCCACTTTTTTATAAATAAATAAATAGATAAATTTATTTTAAATAAATTAATTACTATTTAAATATTTAGGTTGTACCTGGAGGAATAGCTGCTAAATCTGGCAAACTTCGCATGGGTGACAGGATATTGAAAGTCAATGGAACAGATGTGACTAAAGCCACGCATCAGGAAGCTGTCATGGAACTATTGAGGCCTGGAGAATCAATTGTTTTGACTGTGCAGCACGACCCGTTGCCAGAAAATTATCAGGTACTGATGTATTAAAATTACCAACAGCTTACGACTTTTATATTTAATACTTATAATTATATGAGCTTTCACGACTAGTTGCTTCGCAATATGCCACATACTTGCACGCGTCTTCGATTAATAATTATAAGCAGCTTTTTTTTTTATTTTTTAAATTATTTTTAAATCGTAGGATATTGTAATTAATACTTTCGAACAGTAAATTTACTTATATTTTATTGTATTAAAAAAAAAATTTGGAAAATTCATTCCTAATAAAAATGGCTGCAGTATGTTTATTTACATGTAAAATTGTCGGTTTTAACAGTAATAATTTACGACGTGTATAAGTGTACAGAAATAGGTGATATAGAATAATGGATAAGCGTGCGACACGATAAAGTGCCACATAGAAGAGCTGCAGTAGGAATTTCGGAGAGGAACCTTTTCTGCACAATTCTGAAGATTGTAAAAAAAAAAAATTAAGTCGTTTTTGAGATATCCGTGCTACAACCTTTTTTTTTGAACCACAGACCAACGAACGTTACGATAGATTTTCTTACATTAATTCGTATCGGAAAACTTGAAAAAAGTATCAAGCTTATTCATTAGTATTCCCTCTTTATATTTATGTACTTTTCATAACGTGTAAGTGTAATATAAAAATAATATATAGCGTTCTAGTGTGAGGAAATCGTGCGATCTTGACAAGTCGGTTATAAAGCTCCGCTTCGCGTTCGAGGCGCACAAAAAACTATTTTAAGTTTAAATATTTAATTGCACTGAGAAAAATTTGGAGTGAACACGGATTAAATCTGGAGTGGGTGGCTGTTTATTTTATTCTCTCGGAGTAAAATTC
The DNA here is from genome assembly GCF_026212275.2 of Microplitis demolitor. Lineage (NCBI taxonomy): Eukaryota > Metazoa > Arthropoda > Insecta > Hymenoptera > Braconidae > Microplitis > Microplitis demolitor. Next base: position 18,980,721 of record NC_068547.1, read on the forward strand.
ACTACGAAAGGAGTTTATTTTAATATTAAAACTCCGAAACCACTCAGCTGAAAAAACACATTCTATATTTACTCCGTATGCAAAGTGATTTTTTAAAACTCTGGAATTCCAAGTGACGGAGTAAATTCGGATTTAAATAAAATCCACTATCACTCCTAATTTTTTACAGTGTAATTATTCAGCGAGATAAATTAAATCATCGTTTATCTGTCACGTTAATTTAATAACTTGTTGTCCAACAAGCTGGTCGAAATAGAGTACATCCCAGTAACAGTAAGTAATCGATCTGATGAATGTATCCCTATTACATCCCTCGATTAAATTATTATCATCATCATTATTATTATTATTATTATTTTTTTTTTGTATCTAAACTTAACTTTCCTCTACTCTAGATGACTACATAATCAATAATAAAATAATAATTTGATTAATAAGCGGCTTTTTACTGCTTGGAGCTAATAATGTGATGCTTATTTACGTGCTCACTTAACTTGTATTTTTTTTTCTTCACATGTTTTTTGTATTCTTGATTATTTATTTGAAAAAAAAATTTAAGTGCAGTTTTATAAAATTGTTTATTAAATTTTAGGAACTTGTGATAGTTAAAGAACCTGGTGAAAAATTAGGCATGCACATAAAAGGAGGACTTCGTGGTCAGCGAGGAAATCCACTAGACCATACAGACGAGGGCGTATTTATTTCGAAAATAAATTCCGGCGGTGCTGCTAAGCGTGACGGAAGATTGAAGGTCTGTTAATTTACATTATGATGGTTATTATTAAATTGGTGTAAATTGGCTCAATTAATGTCGATTTAAAAAAATAAATTGAGTGATTAATAATATTAATTTTAATTATAAACATATTTAGGTGGGCATGAGATTATTAGAAGTCAATGGCACATCATTACTGGGAGCTACGCATCAAGAAGCGGTCAATATTCTTCGTTGCTCTGGCAATACGATAACTCTGGTTGTGTGCAAGGGATACGATAAAAACGAAGTCGAGCACTTGCTGACACTGTCCGGAAGAGAGTCTAAAGAGTCACGAAGATCTCAAGATATCAAAGAAACCTCACCGACTGAAGGATTAAAGTCTTTGTCTCAGAGTGTCTCGAGTCTTGACCGAGATGACGAAGAGGCCGCGACACTGAGACAAGAGCAAGAAATGAAAGAAGAGCTCGTCGCTTGGGAACAAGAGGAGCGCGAACGGGCGTTGATTGAACACAGAGAAAAATCAACTCCTGAAAAAGTACGTAGTTTTTTATTTCAGTTGTACAGTCAATCTATTGCTGATTGATGAGCATGGATTTGTTTAATTATGGCTAGTCGTATATTTAAAATTTATTTATTTAAACAAAATGATTAGTGCGAAATAGTGCAAGTAGATTATTAGACCTAGAAATTTTTTTTTGCATAGGTTATGGATGTAGTAAGGGCAGCTGAATCATTAGTTAATAAACCAAATAGTCCTGTTGATACTCCTGTGCCACCAAAGTCACCTGGTGGAACAAAAGATCTTAAAACTACGACTATTGTAATGAGTAAACACACACTGGCACCACAGAATCCCACTGTAAGTACTTGAATTATTTTTTTATAAAGCTACTTAGTATATATTTTTAGATCGATAGCTTGTGTATAAATTATTTAAATTTTTATGCATGATAGATGCATGTATAAATAACTGCTCTCATCTTCAAAGTGATCCCACTATAAATTTATAATTTTTAATGTCATGAGTGTTGCACTAGTAGCTTCTCCAATAAACGGTAGCACTTCATCAACAATATAAGTAATTAAAATTTAAATTAAATACAGTTATACATATATATTTGTATAACAAAAATACAAAATCACTTGCACAAATCAAAATGGCAGCACTTTTCATCGGTTTACTCAAATAGTTAAATGTTTGTCAAGAGAAATTCAATGTCTAGATGATGTTATTTTATTATTATTATTATTAATATTTGATTTTGAATATTCTGTTGTCACCAAACACTTGACGGTTGATAAGGACCTTCATTATTGTGTACCTGTGATTATTTAGAAGTTTGAATAGATGTTCTAAAGCCATTGAGCGACTTTTAGCATGCAAACATTGCACCAACTGGTATATATTTTATTTTTAAAATAATTTTAATAATTTGAGGGACCTATTTTAAAACTACACACCCATATGTGCCTATTTTTTTGTCACTAGGGAATTCATGTCATATGCACTCAGATATTAATTATTCTTGATTCAAGATCTGCTTACTATTAATTTATCTATTTAAGAAAACATTTATTCTTATTGCCTGAATATTTAATTTTGAATTTGAAAAAAAAAAACAATTTTTAATTTAATGACAAAAACTTATCGAGAGATAGTTTGATGCAGCAAAAAAAAAATCAATTGATTGAAAATTTTTAAGACGGCAGTAATTCAAATTACCAGAAACTAAAACAGAAAAAATTAGTAGGGTAGTACCATTTGTGGCCACTGGCCCATTTTTGGACATTCAGTACTTTATTTTGATTAATGAAAAAATATAAAAAAATTAAATGTCTGCGTATTTTAAAAATTATATTATTTAAATCTTTCAAGTGTCCAAAACTTGGCCTAAAGTGTCCAAAAACGGTACCTATACCCTGTATATTGTCTTGAAACAAGAATAATAAATTAAAAAATATATTTTACCTTTTCTGAGTGTCGCTATTTATTTTCCATTATTAATAATCGTATTTATCATTCGTTCATTGGTAAAAAAAAAATGTAATCCTCTGTATTAAAATAAAAAATAAAATCCCATGATCAATGGCGCATGGATCGTGTTACTGTCATATCAGTGTTTGTAGTGACGCATGCTCTGGTTTATTGAGAGCCAAAAAAAGAGACATGTTTCACGTGTTTACAGACGATGGACGGTGACAGTACCACCCTGGCCGCCCTCTGACAGGAGTGAGTTGTTCAATCCTATCATTTATCTCTCTATCTACGTACGCGTCTGCCCAGGAAACTGTACTGCGGTTAATTTATCTTTTTACTAAACAAAAATTGAAACAAGAAAAACAAAAAAACAAAGCAACCAAACCAAAAAAATTCATTTTAATTAACATAACTGTATTTAAAATACCTATAGGGTAAAAGCCCAAATTATTTACTCTATAAAAAAGTATATTAGATACTATAATTTATTGATTATGTTTCATATTAATATTATATAAATTTTTTAACGGCATTTCTTATTTTTACGTTTATTAATTCAACAACTTTTTTTTTACTGTTAATTAATAAAATTTTTCCTATACACAAAGCATTTTATGTGATGACTGAAATGAATCAGTTATTGACAAGTCATAAAATTTATATGGAAAATACAATTTTCTTTTTTACTAAACATTTATAAATAATGTAAAATTAAAAAAAAAATCTAGTCAAAAATTTTCATATTAAACTTTTTAAATAAAATAAAGATATGGCACAATATCTTGCCGGTCCGAATTGCCCTATCTTATGCTATGAAAAAAAAAAAAAATATATATATATATATATATATATATATATATATATATATCTTTAATAGATAGACAGTGTGAATAATTGGGTCTTTTACCTTATATATATTAAAAAGAAAAAATGTACTATCCCGTACGTATAAATGTTATTAAATTATGCAATTAAATATATAACGATATATATTGTTGCTCCATTTGTTACTGCCATTAAAAATTAAGAGTAAAATCTTGGAATCTCAATCGGCCAGTCCACAATTTATAATATTATAAATTAAATAAATTATCATATAAAAATGTTATTAATAATTTATTGATAAAAATCTATTTATTGAGACTGTAAATAATATATTTTATTTTATTTTATTTTAAATAAAGTTGGCCGATGATTGGGAATATTTCTGTGATAGACAAAAAAATTAAATGAAAAATACTATTACGTTTTAATTCAAACTTTATATGCATTACGTGGGAAATTATTATTATAAATAATGACAAATAAGTATATTTAATAATTCTTCACAGAAGAAATTGAGCTTACAGTAATTGCTTTTAAATTAGTTGGTTATAAATTTAAATATCCGCTAGAATTTATTTTTTTTCATCATACCTGCGCCAAAAATTTAAATTTCTACCCGGTTTAGAGGAAAGAAAGTCGTTCTTTTCTTTAGTAAGAATACAAATCAAAAATTGGCGCATGCGCCATTCTTCCCACAAACATAGGCTAAAATTTAAACTTTCTGATGAAGATCTGGTGAAAATCGTAAACACACCACGGATAGGACGTCCCAATCCGCGTGTTAGTCTTCGGCTCAGACAATTATAAACGCGAGTTGGAATATCCTACTTTTCTCCCTAGGCGTGTAATATACTATTTAACCTCTGTTTGTAGGAAAAATAGCGCATGCGCAAATTTTCATTATTTCCGAAATAGCACACTTGATATTGTAACATCTATAAGATGTCAATTTTCAAACCGTTTTTTGAAATACGATAAGACACTGAAACGTTGAAAAAACAATCAGAAATTTATGTCACCGAAAAAATATTTGTTTAAAAGACTTTATTCAAGTGACGACAAAAAGTTCATTACAAATAATCTTTACTCAAACTTGTAGTCACCTCAATTACAGCTGCTGTTGTTGTAGCAACTACACTTTTTTTCGTGTGGTCAAATAAGACATCTAAACGATTTTTGATTTAAAATGTCTTTTTACGATAGGAAAAATAACGCAAATTGTCTATGGCTCCTAGGACCAACATCTGTACGTTTTATTTAGATAAAAAAACTTGACTTTGAGACAAAAAAAAAATGTCTTGTTCTTTTAAAAGACATCTTAAAGTTGTTTCTGTGCTACTCGGGTTGTTTTTTCATAAAAGAAAACGACTTTCTTGGTTCTAAAGAGGGCAGGGATTTAAACCTGCGACGCAGGTACGACGGAAATAAAAGTAATGTTTTAATGTAATTGAGCTGATGATTGGCTTTTTAAACAATATTGATATTAAATATTGCTGTAGCGAGAATATTTAAATAGTTAAGCGCTCCGACGCTCGCTGTATAAAATATTTCCTACAAAATATAAATCTTGTGTCGTCCAATCTATCATTAATGAACAATTAAGAATTAAATAATTATAATAATAATGATAATGATAATCTTCAATGTTAGTACTGTACAAATGTATTTATTGTCTTTTGATATTAATTATAAATTATATATATATTTATTGTTCACAAAAAACGAAGTCATTTTTATTTTACTTTATTTTTTTTTTTTAATTTATAAATATCACCGAGGTTGTGAAAAAGTCTGTAATATATTCATTTATTGTGTTATTAAAAAATGTCCAAAATATTGAAACAATTATAATATATAAATATATACATATAAAAAAAAAGTATATCGTTCGTACGTAAGAATAAATAAAATTATAAAAATTATAAAAATAAAATCAAATGAAATATTTATAAAATTAAAAAAGTGATGTTTAGAAAACTAAATATATAAATGTTTGTGAAAAAAAAAATTTTAATTAATGATTTAATCTGTTACGTGCAAGCCCATATCATTGACAAGTTTTAAAATCTTTGTAATGTAATTATTAAAAAAAAAACAAATGACAAATTTTCTATCGATGTTATATATGATATATAACTTTAATGGACCAGATGTTTATATATTATTACAAAATATACGATATTTATCTAAATATATATGGAAAATTAAATAAAACGTTGACGTTGTGAATTAAAAAAATTATATATATACACACACATGTATATATATATATATATAAATGCTTAAAATATTAATAAATTATTTATGGAATCCTATTGCTTTAATTAATTGATCATCAAGGCAGGAATTTCTCTTGGCAATAGTCAATTTATTTTTATCATTGATTAACTATTTGTATTAAATATTAATTTTATATTAAGAATTAACTCTTTGCAGCATAAAAAAAATTAAATAAATCAAAATTTTATGGTGAAAAAAAATTATTACCGAGTAATGGAGTATTTTAAAAATGAAAAGCATTATGATGAATACTTCAAAGAGTTAAAAATATAAATAATGTATATTTAAAAAAAGCAAACGAAAAAAAATATATTACTAAGAAAAAAAAGTCACGTACCATATTTAAATTCCTTGTCCTAAATGAACTAAAAAATCTAATGTACTTTAGGCGCTACATTCAAAATTAAAAGAAGAATACGGTACATCTGTGGATGATCCTACGTCAACTGAACAATCAGTAACTACTTGTACTTCTACTACTGCCTCTATCAAGTCACAACCCCATGCAACAACGACCAATCTAGATTGCCACTTACAGTCTCAATCCCAATCCCAGTCTCAATCTCAATCTCTTACTCTTCCTGCTAAATCGAAGAGTAAATCAAATGCTAAGCGAAGTATTACCTTTGCAACTCTTCCTTCTCCTTATAAATCGACTCAATGTATAACAAGTCCTATCGTTAACTCAATGCCTGCCAAAGATAACCGTCCAGTTTCCATGCACGAAATATCTAGTTACTATCCAGCCGCTGATTTTTATAAAAAAAATATATCTAACGCTGATAACAACAATAAGTTACCGCGTTTTCGGCTCCCTCCGACGCCACTGACAAGTCCGGGGTGTAAGAAGGATTATTCTGGGTCTAAGAGTATCACCACCTCTCTTAACGATATACAGATTGCACGTTCTGTTGATGGAAAAAATATTGTGGTTGAGGTGAGGTCTTCTTGGCATGTTTAATAACTAATACTTCTTATTAACTTAATTATTTATTTATCTTTCAGGTGCTTTTATCTTTAATTTTAATCTTTATCACTCACGCATTTTATTATTACATTTATAAATAATTACTAACACTTTTTATTTTATTCATTTCATGGCTTTAATTATTTTTTGCTCTGAGTTTTATTAACGAATTTTTAAAAATTGTTTAGCCGTCGCCGAGTCCCTCACCAACGCCAGCTAAAATGTCTGTTAGCGATAGGAAAAAATTATTTGAAACTGCTGTTGAAGAACATCTCAAACCATCTCCAAAACCAGGTAATTTACTAATTTTTTAAATTTATTTACGTCGTAATTTTTTTATCGCGCCGCTACAATTAATTCTTATCTGGGATTATCTACTAAAAAAAAATTAATCTGTGTAAAATTAAGCCTTTTATTATCTTTTTTTTTTTTTAATTTAATTTATTGCATGATTTGACTTAATTTTTTTTTTAAATGAGATAAAAAAATCTAAAATTAATTTTTTTTTATGATTAATTTCGAGTTACACAATTATTTATATGATCCTGAAGTTAACAGACAATTAACAATGTTCGGATTTTTTTCTCAACAAATCAAATACAAAAAAAAAAAAACTAAAAAAATGCGCATGTAGAAAATTTTAAAAACTATAAGTGCATTTTTTTAAAATATTTTTTTTTTTTAATTTATCGCTTTGAAAAAATTTCAAAAATTATTAGACGTCGGCTAACAGCCATATTTATATAATAGAATCAGTTAATGTCATTAAATTTGGTATCGATTAAAAACTCTTGACTAGAATTTGTGCAAATCTATGATTCTAATTCTTTTTTATTGCCAAGTATCGAAATAAATCAATTTATTTATATCATTTGAATTACATTTAAATTACACGGGAAAAAATATCGTATTTATTTTTATTTTAAATTAATATTTTAATTATATATATAACTAAGAGAAAATAAGAAAAATTTAGTTTATGCCATGTTCTCTATGATAATAAAAATAAAAAAAATTTAGTTTGGTATCAGTGAATAAAATATATTAGACGACTAATAAAAAAAAGTTTGACGTTGTGTAGATTTTCTTTCAAGTTTCCATGAATATAAAATCATTGAAATCAATAACTTTGTGAATTAATGGTGAGATTCAGCTCATTAAATTTCAATGATTATAAAAATAAACAAAAGATTCTAGAGTTAATTTTAGAGTAGAAATTTCAATAAACAATTAAATTCAAATCAAATTTGATAGTGATATTCGCACAGTCAGGCTATGACTGTAAGTTGCTCATCAAAATTATTAGACTAAATAAAATAAAATTTTTTTTTTATAGAAAAAGTGTTCACTTTCCTCAGTCAAGATGAGGTAGAAAAATTGAAACAAGAAGAGGAGAGAAAAATAGCAACTCTCACACGAGATGAATTTAAATCATGGGCTCAGATCGATGATATGGAAGGTCTCGAAGAGTCTGAAGAAATAATCGAACATGATAATAGAAGACCTAAGTAAGCGAGTATTTATTTCTCAGCTATAAAAAAAATGCATCGCTAATTCTACAATTGAGCACTGTAAAAGTATTTTCTTAATTATTTTTAATTGCACCATCGAGGAAGACTGTCTCTACACGAGGTGCACTCTTTTTATATTTTAGCCAGCTGCAATTTATTATTTTACTTTGTTAGTTATTATTTTTATTACACATTACATATACATCTTCTGCTACTTTCCTGTACATATGTAACTATATGTGTTTTTTTTTTAATATTCGTATTACATTTATTTTTACATAAATAGATTTATTAGTTATTAATTAATTATTAACATCGTTAGATAATTGAATTGTAGTGAAGGGTCATAAGTATTTTATCTTGTACTTAATTTTATTAAGAAACTCTAGATAAGTTAATTAATATATTTATAAAATTGTCATTTTTATTTTTTAACAATCTACGTTTTTTAAAAAAGAATTAATGCATGCTTATATTTTGCTTTTATGCTTTTTTTATTTTAGATGTGTAGTAATTTTATTTTTAAAAATTTATTTATATTTTTAATGATGCTTTTTTATGCTTGAAAAATGTCAAAGAATAGTAATTTTATTTTTACCTACTATTTTATTACTCATAAAAAATAATTAAGGTGAAAGGATAATTATAATAATTTATAAAGAGAACAAATGTATTGTATTTTTTAAATTAATAATGTAAGCTTAAAAAATTTTTATAAATTGTAATAATAACAAAAAAATAATTATAAAAAGAAATTTTTTTTTATTCTAAGCAGTATTTTAGTGTGTTGTGAACTCGCTTCTACTTCAGCAATACTGGCTTCTGTAAATCTATTTTTTTACTTAAATAAATTTATTACAAATGATACATATATGTATAAAAATTATGAATCTTTTAGTACGTTAATTGATTACCTTACAGTAGCCGGTTAAGCTCTCGAAGCTCATTACCTTCTCTTCAAGGCTACCCGAGTATTGTAAGGACGGCGAAAGCTGAGCGGCGAATGAAAGAAAAGATGAAAGAGGAGGTAAATAATTTTTTCAATTAAAATTTTTTATTTTGGATATATTTTTACTGATGATTATTTATTTTAAACAGGGATTGATCTCAGATGATGATGAAGAAAGTCATTTAAGTCCTGCGGAACAGCGTGCGCTCCGTGCTGAAAAAAGAGCCGCTTGGAGACATGCTCGACTCAAATCATTAGAACAAGTAAAAAAATAATTATTTTAATTTATTTTTTATAAAATATTTTAAATTTATGAAATTATTATTGACAGGACGCTTTGCAAGCGCAAATGGTGATTAAAAAAATGAGTGAAATGATGGATACTTCTGCAAAAGACGGGTCTACTTTACCTCAAGATCCACAACAACCGGAAAAAATAGCTGAGGTATTTTAAAAAATTAAACTATTTTACAAATTATTTAACTTATAATTAAAAAGTTTTTAAAATTTTTTTTTCTATCAGTAATAATTGACTAATGATTGTGTTAAACATCTCACGTTAACACACTTACTAATAGCTCGTTTTAAAAAATTATTTTTTAATTCATTAATTCTAACTTTAATAAATGTGGAAATTAATTCATTAATAAATAATATGAATAATAATAAATAAATAAAAATAAAAAATGGAATGCCGAGAGGTGATAACAAATGGGTTGTCGTTTCTTTGTCTCACAATCATATAGTTTGGTACATTAAGGCCGTCTAGCGCGGATTTTCCAAAACTTGCCGTACGCAGCAAGGTGGGTCCGCCTAAAGCCGTACGCGAATCCGAAAAAATAGTGGATGAAAAGGTAACTCGGCGTACTGAAGAGTATGTGGATGAAGTCACTGGCGAACGTCGCGTCCGAACAGTCGAATACGTCGAAAAGCTCATTGAGCGCGAGGTAGTAAATCATCAACAACAACAACAACAACTACAAAATCACAACACATTTTGTTTTTGAGACGATCATGCACCATTTTATTTGTCATTTTATTGCATTATTCACTCGCTGTATATTTTATTATCATGTCGTACGCCAAAGAGTACTGGCAAACTCTAAATATTTAATATTCTATCCACGAAAAAATTTAATTTTTAATTTTAAGTGAAAACAAAAATAGAAATTTGACAATTTTTTTTTTTTTTAATAAATAAAATCAACAAACGATAGGCCAGATTCTTCGCGACGACGGATTGCTCATTGCACAACGGCTTTTATTTTGTTGCATGCTGTATTTAATAACAAATAATTATTATTATTAATTAATTAATTAACTAATTAACAATTAACGTCAATAATATATTTATTATTGACATACACTGATACTTATTGTTACAAGATACCGACACATGCACCAGGAATGCAACTTACAATGCACTGACTCAGCACCGTTTCGTAATGACTATTTATTTCTTCACTACTATCGTTGGTATGGTTTTCAAATTCTTGGCACTTGTTATTTTTTCTTTGTGTCTGTCTGTTTCTTTCTTCCACACACTAATTAATTATAAATAAATATATTATTACTATTTTACTTCCAAAGTAATTGAGATAAAAAATATTTATAACGGTCTTATAGTAATTATTTTTTGTCATTAAAAGGGACCACTAGTGAGAATGCCTGAAAAGAAGATGTTTTTCGGGAATTTTTTTAAAGAAAACTACTGCACGAAATGTTTTAATGTCTTAAGAATATATTTGTGGCTATATAATGAATACAAAATTTAGCGAGTTATTCGCAATCTCTCAATGCTCCAAAAAAAGTCCTCCCACTGCAGTGATAGCGACCTTCACAGTGCAGGAAATAAAAAAAACCAAAAAGTTTATTAAACTAGAAGGTGTTTCCCGTACCATGACCCTCGGGCTAAGAAAAAAATTGAAATTTAACGAAATCGCGGAGTTTTTAAAAAAACTTTCAAATTTCGCACGAAAATTTGATGATTTTTGGCCTGCCAAAAACACATTTTTGATTCGGTCGGAAAACTGGAGGTTCATGGTACGTAGAAACATATATAAAAGAAGTTGATATTTTAATCAAATCGATCGGATAATTTGTCTTCGGGTTATAACTGCAGTAATTTTGAAAAATGTATTTTTGAGATCCGATAAGCAGCTGTTCTTCAGATAGCTGTAACTCGAAAAAACTATTCGAGATATGCTCTTTAAATTTTAGTATGCCATTTTTGAAGCTATAGACTATCGAAATATGTAAAAAAAAAAAACTGATTTTTTCAAAATTTCACACTAGTGGTTCCCCTTAAAGTATTGATTGTTACTAACAATAGTAAAGTTAAAAAAAATGAATAGAATCAGTAATTACTTAAATTTATTATTATAGATTATAGATTTTTAATGTGTATATATTTTATAGTTTGCTGGACAGCTAATTTTAGTTTGTTTATTAAAATAATTTTATAAAAAATATTTGACTTTTAAACAGGTCGAAACGTTGAGAGAAAAAATCATATCGTTGGAGCTGAGCAACGCGGAGGAGGAAGTGGATACCGGTAAAGTCGCTGCTGACAGCGAGCCCGAGAGCGAGAGTGAAGATTTGACTGGGCAAGATTTGTCAACAAGTGTCGCGGTTGAAAGCTCAGATTCGTTTATTTGCACGAGTCCGACGACGGAAACGGCACCAAGTATCGGTGGTAAAAATGTGGGCCCCAATAATTCCTCGGCGGCAAAGAAGAAAAAACGAAAGCGGTCGAAAAAAGGACGAAATTAAAATTTATTGATTTAGTCTGGTGCGATGATTATTATTATTATTATTGATAGTATTGTATAGTATATATACAATTTTAGATAGGGTTTTAGGTCACTGAAGATCAAATTTTTATAATAAAAATGGATTATTTAAATTTATGAATAATATATATAAATGTAGTTATTGATAAAATCAAGTAAATTCAAAGTGTTGTAATTAATAAGACAATATTGTTGCAATTGACGTATGAAATTATGTATTTATAGATTTTTTAATACTTTTTCTAAGCAGCAATTTAACAACTAAATTTTTAATCAATTTTTTAAAATATTTTTTGAGGTTTTTAAGGTTACAAATTTTTTTTTCTATTTCAATTTAAACCTCTATCTTTTTTAATTACGTCCATTCTTAGATATTGTCTCCCACTTTTTAAAAATTTTCAGTGACTTTCCATTAATTAAAAAAAAATAAAAACCGTAATTGAAAAACATCAACTTGCAATTTCGCCGAGGTATAGATTTTTAAAAAAATTATTTACAATTTATAAGAATCTGGAGCTGAACGAAATTTGGAAAATAAATTTCAAAAAAATTTTCATGTTAATTTTATAATTCGAATTTTTAAATTTTGGCGGCTAAAATTTATTCAACAAATTTCGTTTAACTCCTAATTGATAACATTTGTAAGTAACTTTCTTTAAATTCTATATCTTAGGAAAATTGTCTTTTTTTCAATGAAGGTTTTAATTAGATCTTTAATTAATTAGTATAATTTTAATATGATTATGACAGTTAAGTCATTGAAAATTTTAAAAAATGGGGGGTACTGTCAGAGAATCCTTAAAAGTTTTATGGGATAGATTTTCTAACAAGCAAAGTTTATACTGATCATTAAATATCAACTGGTTAATTAATTAACTATCATACAAATACACATTCCTATATATTTTATACCAGACATCACAGAAATAAAAAAATTCCGGCATAAATAATATATATTTATAACTTTCTTAAACTGCTGATCTTGCCCCCCAGTGACCATGTTCAAATAAAACATTTCAAGGATGAATGTTTTTAAGAATTTAAGTAAATACATATATTAATAAATAAATATTTGTATGAATTTAAACTGATTGGTTTTGATGTTATTATAAAGTAGGCGAAAAAAAGTTTAATGAAAGTCATAAAAAATACAGTGTGTAAAAAAATATTATATTTATTTGATAATGTTAAGTAGATAGAGCAAGATTTTAAGGGATTTTAAATCCCAATTCATTAACGACAATTAAATATTTTTTTTTCTTTTTTTATTTGAGTATATAAATTTTAATAAATATGATGAATAGCCCGGAGATTCGTTTTTGTATTATGGGTGCAAATGACAAATTTATTATTATTATTATTTTAAATATTATTATAATTAAAATAATAAATATATTTTTATTAATTTTATATGGATTTTTGGTCCAAATGAACGGGAAAGTTTATCAGTATAAATTTAAATTAAAAATCTTGGGCGCTAAAAAATGAAGTAAATTTATTCAATTATAAACTAAGCAATTTTATTTTTTTTTAACGCTCAAGATTTTAAATTTAAATGTAAAATGAATTTTACATCTGTTACTTATAAAAATAATCAAGTAACAGCGCCTTATTATAATAGTATTATGTTTGTGACGGATGTTACAATATTTTCATATGTCGTTGCACATGTTGTTGATCGATTCATATATATGCTATAGTAAATTATGTATAAAAATAAATAATAATAATAATAATAATTACTACGAGTGCTTGCGAGTTGAAAAATCTATCCGACAGTATATTGGAGATCATTGAGCGAGGGACCAAGAATTAACATTTAAATTAATTAATCAATCGCAAACGTCTCTCATTAAATCCCGTGTAAAAAATTGTTGGAAAAAGGTTGAAAAAGTGTTGACTTATAAACTTCAAAACGTGATTCGACGATAAATTATTTTTTGAACGTTTCTTAAACTTTAAAATTCAACAGGAAAGTCAATCCTGATATTATTAAGATATACTAAAACAAAAACCCTTCAGAAATAGTTCAAGATCGGTTTTTTCTGATGCATTTTCCACTAAAGATAATGATTAAACCTAGCACTTTTAATGGAGCGAAAAAAAAGTTTACAAATAAGTCAAAAACGTGTAATATTCAGTTACGATCCTGAAGTTAGCAGACAGATAACAATTTTCGGATTTTTTTTTAACCAATCAATTACAAAAAAAAAAAAACTAAAAATATGCACATGTAGAAAATTAAGAAAGCTACTGGTGCAATTTTTTAAATAATTTTTTTTTTTATAGCTTATCGTTTTTAAAAAAAGTCAAAAATTATTAAACGTCGGCTAACTTCAATATCAATTATAAATCGATTGTTTTTTTCTTTGTATTTTTAGAAGTTTAAAAAAAGTTTGTCATTGTGTCACGTTCTGAAGTTTAGAATAGTCAATACTTTTTCAAAGATTTCTTTTACACGGATAGAAAAAAAATAGTAATTACTCATAAAATCAGACGCTTGTGGCTTTTAATTTTTTCGTAATGATTAAATTAACGCGTTTGAGTTGACAATAATCAGAAAAACAAACAGTATACGGCGTAATATTATTTATTGATAGATTGCACCGTTATCTTCATATTTTAATTATTATTGTACTGTAATCATGGATAACAAGGTTGATATTTGTGAAATATTTAAAAAAATGGGTTTTAAAAGTGCGAAAACGGGAGAATGGATTATTGGACATTTATTAAAAGTATTTAATATTTTAGATTGAAAGTATAATATATATATATTAATATATTTATTACTGTCAACTGTATGTCATTATTAAGCAATATTTATACGTTTTGTAATGCTGAATACGTGTATTTGTAAACAAAAATATCATGCATATAAATAATCACTGAAACAACAAAAGATATGGCAACTAAATAATTAACATTATAATATTTATTGTAAAAAATAATTAGTCTTGCTTTACTTTTCTTTATTTATTTTTATTTTTTAGGAGCAATTATTCCTTCCAGTTGAGTCTGTAAATTATAATTTATGTTTTAGTCTAGATTATTATATTTTATCTATGAAGAAATTTAATTTCTAAACTTTACCTTTAATTGCTGATTAGTTTTCTTTAAAAATTGTATTTCTTCATTATGTTTTTTTTCTTCAGCTTCACGTAACTCTGCGGAACGTCTTTCAGCTTGATCGAATTTTTGTCGTAATTCGGCTACTGTTTTTTCAAGTTCTGTTTTTTGTAGCTTTAATTCTTCTGCTGTTGCAATTAAATCTTCTTTACCTTCTTCTGCCTTAATCAATCATTTAAATTAGATATTTTTTTTATTATATAAGGAGCCATTCATAAAATACGTCACGCAATATTTTATTTTTTTCATGCATTAATAAAAAGAAATTAATAAAAAGAAAATAATTATAAAATTACCTGTAACGCTTTTCGCATCCCAAATGCAATACTACTTTGATAAAGTGTTTGATAAGCAGCCATCGTCATCTTTAGCTCATCACGCACACGCAATAATAATAACCCGCGTTCTGCACAATTTACTGTTACTTGTCTTATAATTTCATCTGTTGAATAAACAAATTTCCAAATTCATTAACTATAAATAGATTTACAAATTTCTTAATAAAACAGAAAATTTACCAAAACATTGAGAATAAAGTTCACGACGTACTGGACAAATTCCAGTCTCGCGAGCTTGTCTTTGCTGTAATCTCATGTCCAATTGTTCTTGTAAGTTGATAACATCCAATCTAGTTGCGGGAGTACTGGAGACAAATTGGGTCCAAATTTGTCCATCTTCTTCCCATTCTTTTGGCGGTAAAATTCCGTTAAGAATTTCAGCAGTTTCACGTCGTACATCAACAGTCACAGGTGAAACCTGGGCTTTACATGCTGGTTTTTTTTTCGTTCCTGATTTTTCTTTAGCCGGTTTTTCTGGATGCTTTACAACTAATACAGGATTGTCGTACTTGACAAGTGTATTTGTTGATGGGATTATGCGTTCTTGAGTAACCATAGCCATGTTTTTAAAATGAATTTAAGTTAAATTCTTGGTAAGATATATTTAAATATTGAGTTTAACTCTCACGTGTTTACTTAATTCGGAGTTGCTATGGCAACATCGATCAATTGTTTTCATTACTTGTGATAAATTAAATCACTGAACTTTTTTTTTTTAACAATTCAAAAAGATTCTACAATATTTTTAAAAATTATCGATTGTTAACTGCATTGACTGCTGATAATATTTATAAATATAATAATATTAAATAAGTAATGAAATTTAAATGGATTTATATATAATATAAAAATTTAAATAAAATATGTATGATAATTAACATAAATTTTTAAAAGACAGTAAACTCAAATGTGTGTGAATGTAGCTGACAATTTTCAATTTAAAAAATTTTGAAATAAGTGGATTAAATGTAAATTAAATAAAATTAAAAAAATGCGCATTTCTGAAATTCAAAAATCAGTACGTGCATTTTTTAGATTTTTATATTTGTTATTGTTTCATTGATTTATTTGTAGTTTACAATTTGTCTCGTATCTGCTACTTTCATACTCATTAAACTTAGAGGACATCTGACAATTTATTAAACTTTGAAATACTAAAGTCAAATGTTTATAAAAAAAAATTTTAAAATGCACGTCTGAAAATTCAAAAATAGGTACGTGCATTTTCTTTTAAATTTATTATTTTTTTATATAGAATTTAAAAATTGTCTTATGTCTGCTACATTTACACTTATAATTTTCAATTGCTGAAAATAAATACAGATATAAATAAATTATTGTAATTATTTTAAATATTTAAGTTAAAATTCAAATATGATAAGTTTTCAATTCGACCAATCAGAGGCGCTGAATTTCTCCTACTTTAGTTACTGCGCAACTCACCAGTCGTTAGACGCTACAGCACTCAGGCGCCAGCTCCGACACGAACCGACGCGGCTCCCACTTTTTAGTAATTATTACCTGTTTTTAGTGAGTATTTATAATTAATTAACACTTAATTACTTAAAATCAATTAATATCTAGCTTCGTGAATAATAATTTCAATAAATTAACCCGTTTAAATGATTAAATTCGTGTGTAAACTTTTTGATGCCAGGCAGAACACGGGCTGTAGGCTTGTACAGTGATATTAAATATCAATTATTAATATTTAAAGATTTTTATATAAATGTTCTTGCTTATAAATATTATAAATAAATAGAGAGATAATAATTTTTATAAGTTTTCGTAAATTAATCGTTTGAATGTTAATACTTTAAATGATATTGAAGATAGCCATGATACTGAAGTTAGCAGACAATTGAAAATTTTTGAATTTTTTGTCGGCTAACTTCAGTATCATACTTTGATAATGTCGGTACCATTGTCTGGTTGGCGCCTAAAGTAAAGAATTTTCTCGAGTGATTTTAAAAAAATTAAGTTTTATAAACTATGTTGATTTTTTATGTTAGTGAGTATTTAAATTTTGGTGTAGTAACTGATAGTGGTGTAATAAGTGATAGTGGTGTAAAAAGTAATAGTGGTGTAGTGAGTAATAATTGTGTAGTAAATAGTAATCCTGATGCTAACAGACAATTAATAATTTTCGGTTTTTTTTTTCAACGAATCGATTCTAAAAAATAATCAAACTAAAAATTTGTGTTTGTAGAAAATTAAAAAAAAACTAGCAATAATTTTTTAAAATATTTTTTTTTTATAATTTAACAAGTGTGAATGTAGCAGACATCAGACAAATTTAAAATTATGAGTAAATAGGGTAAATAAGTGAATAATATTTATAAAAAATGCACTTGTTAATTTAAAAATTTTTTAAATGCACATTTTTTAAAATTTAATTTTATTAATAATTTAAAATTTTTCTGATGTCTGCTACATTCATACTCATAATTTATCATTCTAAAAAAAATTCAAAAATGGATAGTCATGTAGTAACTGATAGTGGTGTAGTGTGTGATAGTGGTGAAATGAGGATAGTGGTGTATTGAGTGATAGTGGTGTAGTGAGTGATAGTGGTGTAATGAGTGATAGTGGTGTAATGGTACGTAAGTGAAGTTTTTAGTGTCGAACATTGAATTTAATGAAAATTGCTGCGAGTCCAGATCTACTTCTTTTGTTCCTGAAGCTGATTTATCGTCCGCTAAGGTATATTTCAATCAACATCAATTTTTATACATAATAAATTATTTAACTAATTAATAAGTTATTATTTTCTTTTTTTTTCTCTAGTTGAGCAATGGCCTAACGCGTTCGGAGCTCTTCTTGGCGTGGTGAGTGAACAAATTAATAATGATTTGATTTATAAAATTATATTATTTATTTAAAAATGTCATTCAATTAATTATGATACAAAAAAATATTTCACTGGCATTTAATATTTAGTTCGTGCTATAGACACTTAGTAAGAAAGTAGAATAATTGCAGCGGGTAATTTATAACTCAGAATGTCGTTCCATAATTCGTGATTCGATGTCCATGTGGAGTTTTTCAACAGTGCGCGCGTGTTTTTTTATATTTTGCTTGGTAGAATTATCAGGGTCATAGTCTTTTCCATTTCTAGCAGCGTCCAATGCAGCTTGTGTGTGTAAATGACGCAGTTTTAATAGTCTTGTCTGATAATGATGAAGTTCCTCCTAAAAATTAAATAAACATTAAAATTTATCGAGTAATTGATTGACTAATTTTTCATATAAACAATACATACTTTCAGAGACTCTAGTTCGTTTTTAGTAAACTGGGCACTTTTAGCTACTCTCCATAGCCCTTGAACTTTTGGCTCGACAAATTCTTGATGGTCTGGACCTTCAGCGGTCTTTTTATCCAAATTATCGTATCCACTTTTTATATCTTGATGTTTTTCTCTGCATTATCAACAAAACGTGTCATTTATATTTGTAAAAATTTTATTTAAAAAGCGATAGTTAAATATTTTACCGTAGCAAATTAGCTTTAGAAATGTAGTCAGTTTTTTTAAGTGGTATCGCATTTGATTCTTCTTCATTTTCTTCTTGATGATCAATTTCATTCCAACTGGGATGATCTTCGTCAATACTGTCTATTAAATTAAATTTTTAAAATTAAAATGCGAAATTTTTAATAAAAAAAAAAAAAAAATTTGTATTCAATTACAAATAATTACTTTTGTAAGCTTCGGGATCACCATTTTCAACATCTGATAAAATACTCATATATTCATTTATTTTGTCTTGATGATGAGAAAATTCTTCTTTCAATGCTTCTAGTTCTTCACCTAGACCAACAAAATTTATTTAAAAAATTTTTTATTCATTTTTATGAATATGAATGTAGCAGACATCAGACAAATTTTAAATTATTAATGAAAAGAGTAAATAATTAATAAAATTAAATTTAAAAAAATGCGCATTTAAAAAATTTAAAAATTAATAAGTGCATTTTTTATAAATATTATTTTTTTAATTATCATTTTAAATTTATCTGATGTCTTTTATATTCACGCTCATTCATTTTTCAAGTATAAGAAATTCATAAGTTATCAAAAGTCATATTTTTTCACCATACCTGCGCCGAAATTTCAAATTCCTGCCATGTTTAAAGGGAAGAAATTCGTTATCTTCTTTTATGAAAAAACAAATGATAAAAAAAATAGTAAATGCTATTCTTCCCACAAACAGAGGCAAAAATTTAAACTTTCAGTGTAAATTTGGTGAAAGATCGCCTTCGGCTCGCGTAGGCATAGACGCGGGTTTGAATGTCCAAATTTCCTTCCTAGGTCTGTATACTATTTTAAAATTTACCCGTAAAACCAGCATGTTCAGCTTTAGCCCACAACTGATTAAGTTTTTTATCTTTGAACATATCCTTGGCTACATAATTGCTACCATCATTGAGCGGCTTATGATGCTTCAATAATTCTGGATCATCAGTTTCTGCAAAATGTTCCAACAAACCATAGGTACTCATTATCCCAATTAATTTTTTCCGTAATCTGGCAGCTTCCAATCCTTCTGTATCTTTGCCCTCTTCTTTGTAATGCTTGTAAACCAATTCCTCTTTATCATGCATCTTTAGATCGCTAAACAATGACTGGAGCTTCACGTCAGTTAGTCTCTGAAAAAAGAAATAAATAAATAATTAATTAATTAATTAATTAATTTATGAAAATAATTTAAAAACCTGGAAATTTCTTACGTGCTTCGCTTTAGTCCAAACTAAATTCAATTTAGCCATACGATAGGGCTTATCTAGTTCTTTTATTGAAACAGGTACCGGAATCTCTTTGGAGTCAAAATCTTTTTTCTTATTTGGTTTGTTAGCTTCCGCTGAATATTTATTCAACCCTTGACACTGATCGATAACTAATATTGCACTCAAGTTTAATAAAAAAAAAAATGAAATTAATTTTGACTCCATTTTTCTGTATTTATTTTAAAAGTAAACACACGTGCGCTCTTATCAGCTGACTTGATGCTTGTGGAATTAAATGCCAGTCAGTACCAGTCTTAGCTTTTGTTCCCTGCCCGTGTTTACGTCATCATTAAAATAAAATTTTATTTTGATAAGCTAGAAATTTTTTTTATCTTCACACATATTTGATCGGTAAAGTAAAAATTCTATGATGATAAAATATCTGGGGTCGGTGGGAAAAATTATACATCAGCTTCGCGTGTTTGTTCTAAGATGGCCAAGCGAAAAACTTAAAATTATTTTTAAAAATAATTTTTTTTAAATTAAAATATTTTCAAATGGATAAATGATTTTTTTTATGGTCTAATAAAAATCACTTAGTGGGAGTGATAAAAAAATGATAGAAAAAAAAAAAAAATAAGATTATTGAATGTAGCGCCAGGGTAAAAAAAAAGAAAAGATATAGAACCGGCACAAGATTTGCACCCCGCTGTGACGCCTAATTGCCTCGGCTCGTTGGTTAGCTCAAAACCTTATTCAAAAGGTCCACGAGGTCTGGTCAGGTTGCCCTTGAACTCTTGTAAATTCTCGGCACTCGCATGCCTCGCGCGTTTATAAAATGAGGAGACTCGTATACCCACTCGCGTATTAGACTTTAACTTACAGACTACACTACTACTGATAAATTTAATATATCTGTCTATATGTATGGATGTATATTGTGGTATGAGTTATTTGGCCTCCGCCTCTCGACCCACTAAACAAGCAACGTCATCTATCACCACGCGAAACGATATATTTGTTTTTCGTAGACCTATCTAATTATTTACGAGCCCCAGTCAAGTCCCAGGAGACTTGAGAGTAGATGTAAGGACATGAAGAGAAGGTAAAGAACCGTCAGAAATTTTAAAAAGTAATTTCCTGGTGGAAAATGGATTTCACGATTTTCATTTTTAAAATAACAAAGAAACGTAAACAGATAATTATTTTTAAATAGCCGGTTAATTTTAATTATGAAGAGCAAGAGGATAGGAATAAGTGAAGACTTAACTGAAACATATGATTATGAAAAAGACAAGGCGTTACTGTGGTGTTTAATGCTGTGTCCACCTTGATACACCTTGCGTGAAACTCGTCTCTTGGTTTCAGACATGGCGCCCCCTCAGGCTCTCCAGGCCCATCACTTTACCCCTCGAACTCTTCGAATGATAAATTACGGTTGAGATATCGGCACCTCCTCCAGTGAGTAAGTGCATCGGCAAAAACAGTACCATCAACAGTCACTTTGGTTTTACTTTTACTTTTCCTTTTTTTTTTTTTTTTTTTTAAATTATTTTTCTTCCTCGGAGCACTAGGTTTCAGACTCAAGCATGCAGAGACTACGCCGTGTTACCAGAGACATGGCATTAATCTTTCTGCGTAAGCAAATCCAGTTTAGATACTGATGCTGATGGAGTACTTGATGCTAAACTCGACATCAACTGTCCCTTCGTTTCTTTTCAAATTCAATTCAAGTGTCGAGATATTTCTTACAACTTTGTTCTGTATCTGTTAGTCTAATGCTGCTTTTTCATTATTTTGTTGGATAGTAAGAACTTCATTATCACTAATAATTTATATGTATTTCCTATTTTTCGTTCTAAGTTTGTCTGGCTCTCATTAAATTTAAAAAAAAAAAAAAGTAAAGTTGTGTAAAGTAGAAATAATTAAGAGTCACTTATTGTCAGCAAATAAAAGATTAAATGATAATGATTCTGAAAACAATGCGTGTAAAATTTAAACACGTGTTTATCACCGAAAAGTTGTTAGTGGTTGAACGATAATTATTAAAGATCGGAGGTTTCTTTGCATTAGAAGTTAAAAATTCGTTACAAGTGTTTTTTCCTCCTGTGCGTATCATAGTTTAAGATCTTTTGTTGTTTTATTTATATTTTTTATTTTTCGTTTGTTCTTCTTGGGATCCGCAAATATTCCTCGGGGAGTCGGACTCGGTATGGACTCGACTCGAGAGACGGTGAAAACAATGAAGGACTGATGAGAGAAACAATGGAGAACGGTGGAAGAAAAAACAATGGTTTCTATTAGCATCTATACCTGAATCTTGTGTGTGCTCTTTTATTGAGGAAAAAATTGAATAATAAGAATTAAATAGTTTTGTTTATTTTTTTTACCCGTTCTTCTTTAGATATAGAGAGTTTATAAGCTAGTTTTTTTGTTCTATTTTATTTTTTGATTGTGTATATAACAGACGGGATATATATTTGGGCACGAGGTACAAATGTCATGACAGTGAAATATTATTTTCAAAGAGAGTAGGCTACGGGGCTCCTTATTGTTTTACAAAATTTCTTAACTTAAAATGTATCTGTGGTGTGTTTTTAAACTTGTATTCGTCCATTTCAGAGATACCTTTTTTTTGCTTGAGTATACACAGACTTGACGCCCAAGTTGTCCAAGAATTTCACGCTCGAGATAATGTTTTGTTAATTATCAATTTTAACGTGGTTTCAAAATTTTTAACGTCAATTTCGTGGGTTTTTTATTTAAACTATCATTTATTGTTTTTATTGTTCGGATTTTTTTAAATGGGTTCTAAAGTTAAATTTGTTTGTGTGTTTGTTATATGTTTTGCGATACAAATTTTCTATCGTAAAAAATAGTCGATTTAGTGATTGTGATTACTGTCGACAATTTTTCGCTTCGTCGAGGCAAAACATGACAGCTTAATGTATGTAATAATGTAATAACTTGTTGATTGTTTAAAAATGGTGAAAAAATGAATTCACAGACCGTGATCGGCAAAAGTAAGATGTTACCATGGAATTTACGATTGTTAGGCTGTACTATACTATTTGAATTAATTCAAACTTTTGTTTTTTTATTTCCTGCTCGAAAAATAAAAAATTTATTTGAAAAAAGAAAAGTCATTTATTGGAGTACAATTTTTATATCTAATAACTAGGGCTCGAGGTCTATACAATGCTTTCTAATCATTTCCATTAATTTAAAAAAAAAAAAAAAACAAAAATGCACACGGAGAAAAATGTTGGCTTGAAACCTAGCAATTTTTATTATGCTGTCGACCAAACTTGAAATAGGAAGTGAAGCATCCAAGAAGTTATTTTGCTCTTGTAAATAATTATTATGCCACATCAAAATTATTATAATAATGTATGAAAGTAATTGTTACTAAAGTTTATCGATAAAGTTCTCGCGCGTAGTAATAAGTATTGTGATACAGCATAATAATTTTTTGGATGCTTCACTCCCTGTTTCACGTTTGATCGACAGCATAATAAAAATTGGTAAGTTTTGAGCCAACATTTTTCTTCATGCACCTGAAGATCGGAATGTTTTTCGCGGGACAAAAATAAAAAAATAAAATGATAAGTAAAAAATCTTCTGCATCTAAATTTCTGAAATGTGTGGTATAGATGTTAGTATGTCATCCGAAAATTTCAGCCACTCAATTATCAGTTGCGCGAAAAAAGTTCCGATCTTCAGGTACATGAACAAAATTTAAAAAAAACTTTTATTAAATTTTTTTGAGACTTCAAAAACTCTCCACTTATTTTAAAATTTAGTTGGATACTCAAATATAGATAATTTTTTTCAACTTCTGTAAAATTAATTAGCTATTGACATCAAATGGAAATTTATATTCGCAAAAGTCAGTCACTAGTGAGACTTAAAAAAAATTTTCTTAAGATAATTTAGTTCACTATTAAAAATAAAACAATTTACTGAGTAACATGTTTTTTTAAGTATTTAAGTTTCAATTTAAAAAAAATAAAACTAGTTACATTATAAATGATATTTTGTAACACGCTGAGAGAGGCGTGAATCAAGTAGACATACTTAATATTGTTGCTAGCACTAAATCGCGCAATTCATGACACGAGACATGTCGCGCCCCATTCTATAAAGATCGTTTTTCTCTCCCCAGGACACTAAACGTTTTTCATCTTAAAATATTTCCTTCTAAGTGTCGAATCATGACGAGCTTCTTTTTGGTTAATCTGTCGTCACTTTCATCTATAAGCTAACCATTTTTTCTTCAATGGATTTTACATGTGTACAAAGTAAAACGAAAAAACAATACTAAAAGCAAAGTCCATGTGATTTAGTAAATTAAAATTAAAAGTAAGAGATTATATTAGTTGATCTTTCCTCGAAAGGTTGTATGCGTAACATGTTACATGTCGAAACAATTGTTTAAGATAAAGTAACAAAGGAGATATCAAGAATAAGAAAACAAAGAAATAAAAATATTGTCGCCGATGGTAACACATGCTGGTCGGTAGCACGAGCCGCTGATGATTTTGTCGCGTCTTTTACCGTAAACAATAATAATCTTTTTCGATGAGTCTTTTGATAACGACGCGTAGAATATAGAAAGACAGAAATACAGATCGTGTACCATTGATCGTGACCGGATAGCTTTTAAAGAAAAATTTAAGATTTTAAAATAATCTTTAACACACCTTGTGTTTTATTTTCTTAATTTTCTGTTTTCTCAACTTTTCTAAATTTTCTTCATATACTAGTATCATCGATGAGTCTACACATATATAAGATGATCAGATAATCTAAAATAACGTCCTCGTTGACTTTAGTGATCATCACCAATTCCTAGTACTATACAAGTTCCGACAAGGCAACTTCGGTTCTTAACATGATCGCTAGACTAAATTTTTTTACCAAAAAAAGTGCCGCGGGAGATCGTAAAAAAATATCCAGGTACCTCTTCCCTAACTTCTCTCTGACATCTCGTTTTACTTTTTGAGAAATGCATTTTTTTTCCTTTCATCTATACCATTTGTCTCAATTTATTAGACGAACAAAAATTTCTTCTTTTTTTTTCGTCATTGAGTTATCTATAAAGAATTTTTTTCTTATTTTTAAAAATAAATTTTTTTTTTAGTTATTTTTATATGAGCAGGACGATGATCACCGATCGATCGATTAGTCGTTGCGTCGGACTGAAATTTGGTTTTTAAATTAAATATATTCGTTTATACTTTATATACGTAACTGTTTGTGAGATCACGATCAATATCTATTTTAGTTAGGCCGTAGGGTAGAGAACGCTACTAATATACACTGTAGTGTGTGTGACTTTTCAAAGGGGTCGTACTGGAGGTCAGACCGGATTCATTCGTTTTTCCGAGACGATCGTCATCATCATTATCATCCTCAGTCCTGATGATCGAGTCGCTTGGTATCGATCGCCAAGATACATAAATCCATTTCTAAAACAGATTTACAACACGATCGTTTTTGTTCATAGTTTTTTATTTTTTTTAAACCTTTTGTATACATTTTATATCTACTCGTGTTTTATATCTGTCACTGGCGTTTACAAGAATATATATATGAACTAACAACAGTGTGACTGATGTGCCGTTCTTTCTTGTTCTATAGAATTGATTTTTTCCTTTTAAATCTTTTTTTGTTTCGATAAAACTCCAAAATGCATCCATTATTCACGTAAGCTTCTCGTTGCTCAACGCAATGACGAGACGCAAAACATGATACACAGAGTATTGGATGAGGCTTATCGTGATACCCTATCAGCAAAGATACTTTTACGTAAAGCCGGTTACGCACACGTGTCAACATTAGGAATAGACGTTGAATAATTTTATTTTGTCATTTTTTTTTTTTAATACTATCGTAAGAGCTACTTTGCATTTAGTTTGTGGACATGTCCTGTTGACAATTGTTCCGATAAGAGTCTCGTAAATATAAATGAGTCGAGAATAG
The DNA here is from genome assembly GCF_026212275.2 of Microplitis demolitor. Taxonomy (NCBI): domain Eukaryota; kingdom Metazoa; phylum Arthropoda; class Insecta; order Hymenoptera; family Braconidae; genus Microplitis; species Microplitis demolitor. The sequence continues at coordinate 19,006,918 of NC_068547.1, forward strand.
TCTCTATTAGTAATTTTATTATTTCATAAAAAAAACGTTCTATTCCATTAAGTATGTGGAGCGCAAAGCGTTTAGTGCATTGAACTCTTGCTTGAAAATTTTTCATTGATCTACTCTCAATAAATCGAATCTACATTTTAGATACTTACAGTTACATGATATAACAAACACATCAATAACTTTGAACGGTTAATTTTATAATAAATACAGTGTAAAGAAATTGCATAATGAACGCGAGATTATACAGAATGAATGCGGATAGGAGGAATGTTTATTTATTTATTTAATCACCTTGGAGTGAAATTGACCCTGAAGGGTTCAATTTGACATTAAAATTCCGGGTTGGAGTGAAATTCGCTCCTAAAAGGAGTTTATTTTAATGAGATCACTCCGGTTAAAATATACGCTCATTATTTACTCCGTATACAGACTGATTTTTTTTTAAACTCCGGAATTCCGACTGACAGAGTGAATTTGGATTGAAATAAAATCCGTAATCACTCCCGATTTTTTATAGTGTATAAAGTTTCAATGAAACATTAAATCGAACACAGAAAAAAAAGGATTTCTCGGCTTAAGAAAATTTTTTTGCGCTTCAAATGAATTTTCGTTTTCAATTCGTAATCAAAAAAAATTTCTCAGGGCAAGTAAAAATTTTTTTTAACCGAGCAAAAATTATTTGCACCAAGAAATTATTTTTTTCTGTGTAGTAATCATAATAATTTTATGATGTTTTCATATCTTTATTAATTTCGGATTAACTTCTGGTAACTCAATAAATGGTGACAATAAACCACTAGAAAAACATTTCGAAATAAAACCAGTTGAAAGAAACCTAGTTTTTCTCATTTCGCGTGATTAATGTTTGTTATTCTTTTTTAAAACGTCAATCGATATTTATATGCTTTGAAATAAAATAGTGATTTTTTTATTAATGTCGCAGTTTTTAATTATTAACAAAGGTCGTATGCATTAAATATAAAGCATAAATTAAAATTTTATTTACTTATTCATAAGCAACATGATAATAATTGTGATTGATTGTTAGATATAAACTCGCGTACATTTTATACAGAAATTTTTAATGCAACGAGTTGGAATATTTCATAAAATTATGAATTACTGGAAGAAAGAGAACTTATACGGAATTGCACAACAATAATGAGATACGTTACTACTGTAGAGCTTATCTAGTAAAACCAGAAAAAAAAATCATTAATATATAAAGTTTAAGAATAAAAAAAAAATAAATAAACTTCACTTACGACTGTTATAAGCGTACGGTCTAGTGGCATAATATCACAGGCAGTGAATTCAATCTTCAAATGTGAGATGGCATTAGAAAATTGAGTTAACTGTAAATAAAAAATTGATTATAATCTTGCTTTTACTTGTAATTAATCAATATTTTTGCACAAAAGAATTTACTGACTTGTTTTTTTATGTTTTGATTCGTGAAAGATCGCAGTATAAGTAAATTTATAAGTTTAACTGTTTTTTTGCTCTGAAAAATTTCAACGTAAACATTAAAAAGTATTTATTTGGTGAAAATAGATTCATTAGATTAAATATAGTTCTACCTCATCCATTGTTTTTGTGACATTAGATGTCAAGACCATAACTAAAAAAATGGCCCGCGAGACAAGTATTAAACTCAAATATGTCCCTTCGGAAACTGATACAAAACTAATCAGCACCAAAATTATGAAGTATAATAAAAATATACCTTCGGCACAGAGAAACAAAATAGTTACTAGAATAGGTAATCCATAAATATTATTAAGACTATCACATAGGTCACATAATTCTATGTATGCATGAAAAATATCCATACTATAAAAAGTTGACTCCGGTATTACTGATGTTTCTATAACATAAGATGTTTGTGCTCGATCTGTTCTAATTTTCATAGTATAGAATTCTGCAATAGTCGTATTAATCATTTCAAATCGTTTAGTTATCATATTTAGAAACATTGTGTATTGCATTATTACTCCACTACTAGAGAAACTGTCAAAAACTTGATCTAATATCGTTATTAATGGATACTGTTGCATTTGAGATATCTCTAAGCTACCAAATACAAAAAAATTTAAAATAAATGTTAAATAAATGTGATAGTCACATTCCGTTTCATTATCATTCCATTTCTCCAATTTCTCATCCACATCCGCGAGTCGATAAATAATATTTATCATAGATTTTTGCCGAATTATAAAAATCAGTAGTGTTAAATTTTGAAATGATGATAAAATAATGAAAATACTTCTAGATAATGCTTCATTATTTTCCGATTCAATAGTTGCCGCAATATAATTTAAGTAATGAATCAAAATATTAATTATGACGTATAAAATATTATAAAGTGATCCAAAGTATGAATAATTACATATTTTATTTTTAACACTATTAATTTTTCTGTTTTTTAAAAAAAATTTACAAGTCCATGGTGACAATCCAATTAATTTAAACCAAAAATATTGAATAATCATGAAATATCGGTCAACTGCTGATTTGAATCGATTGAAATTCGATTTTCGCTTCGAATTGTTGATGTTTAATAGTTCCATTATTGAATATGTATTTTCATACATAGTATGGCAATCAACATGTTCACTTTACAGATTCGCAATTCCGAATGCTAAGTATTTCACCAAAGGTTTGCGATTAAATACCCAAGTTCTACTTCATAGAGCGCAGTTTTTTTTCATTTATTTCATTATATTGATAATATGATGAATAAAAGATATAACTCGGGTAAAAAGTTTAAATTAATTAGCAGATTAATGATAAAAGATTATCTTGCCTGTATGTCTGCTTTTTTCAGCTCAGGGATATTGATGTTACAACTGATTTAAAATAAAATAATAAATTTGAATATCATTTTAATAAACATCTAATTTCGGTAAATAATTTAATCACAGTGAATATGATAATTTTCATTTATTTTTTATTTGTTTATAAATTTCGAATTGATTTCGGATAATTCTAGAAACGGTCACAGTAAATAACTAATAAAATCCGTTCTAATTAAATATATTTTGAAAAATCGATTTTTTTTACTTTGCTGTAAAAATCATGCAATAATTTTCATACTAATATCCAATAGAAATTTTAATTATTACTAACATCGATCATATTAATTAAATTAAAATCAAAAATTCGTCTACTTGTACTTTTTTATTTATCAGTAACACAATCATCATTTTCGTGATACAATAATAATAATATTTTTGATTAATTGTCAGATATAAACTCACGGACATTTAGTACATCAGAAATTTTTGATTGTCAACAAACACATATTTGTACATGCTCTACAACATTATTAATTAATTAATTAGGAGGTGAGCTTATTCGGAATTGTACAGCAATTATGAGATACGTTGCAGTTGTGGAACTAATCTAAAAATATCAATAGGAAAAAAAATAGTTTAATATGAGGTAAAAGATTTAATACTCGATCAGAGACTAGTACCTGGTCAGTCCATCTATTTGTATATCTATATTTACTAAATTTTATTAAATATAAATATACATATACATGGAGTGATCGGGTATTGGGTCTTTTACCTTAATATAATAATGAATAAAAAAAAAAAAGTTCTACTTACTATTGCTATAAGCGTATGATCTAATGGCATGATGTCACAAGCAGTAAATTCAAGCTTTAAATGCGAAATAACACTCGAAAACTTATCTAACTGAATAGTAAATGAATTATAATCTCGAGTAATCTTGTAATTATAAATAGCATTATAAAAAATAGTTTCCTTACTTTTTTTTTTACTTTATTATTTGTAAAGGCTCGCAGCTTAAGTAGATTTGCTAATTTTATTGTTTCTTTATTCTGAAAAAAAATTGGGTGCACAAGTTAGTAAGATTTATTGGATAAAAATATATGTATGTTTTTATACAGCTCCACCTGTTTCATTGTTTTTGTAACAGTAGAAGTCAAGACCATAATTAAAAAAATGATCCATGATACAAGTGTTATATACAAATATGTCTCATCAGTAACTTTTAAAAAACTCATCAAAACCAAAATTATGAAATATAACATAAATACCATTCCAGCACTGAGAAATAAAATAACTAGCATAATAGGTAATCCATAAAGATTTTTCAGACCATCACATATATCGCATAATTCGATGTATGCGTTTATAATATTGTCCATGTTATTGAAAACAGGTTCAGATAATACTGATGTTTCTATAACACAACATACTTGCCCTTGATCTTCACGTATTCTCATATTATCCCACTCTAAAATAGTTGAATGAATTCTTTCAAATCGTTTAGTAATTATATGAAGAAACAATATGTACTGTATTATTACTCCGCTACTGACGAAACTCCATAAAATTTGTTCGAGTATTAGTGTTAATGGGTCTTGATACATTTCAACTATTACTAAACTACCGAATATTAAAAAATTAGAAAAAAAAATTAAATACATCATGTAACTCAATCCTGATTCATATTCAACAAATTTTCTTAATTTTTTGTTAAAATTTTCAAATCGATTAATAATATCTATTATAGATTTTTGACGAATAATAAAAATCAATGGAATTACATTTGCACATAGTGATAAAATAAGTAAAATTTTTTTATTTAATGACGCTGATATCGCGTTTTGAAATTCCAATTCTATTGATGATTCATCTTCACTAAAATAGTTTATGAAATTTATTGAACAATTAATTATGAAAAATAAAATATTATAGCAGGATCCAGCGCATGAATAATTGTATATGTCATTCTTATCACTAGTTGTTTTTCGACTTTTGCGTGACATTATAGAAGTGTCCATTGCCCATGGCGACAAACCAATTACTTTAAACCAAACATGTTGAATAAACATAAAACGACGGTAACTCACTGAACTGTGTCGTTTAAAATTTGATTTATGCTTCAAATTGCCAAAATTTGATAACTCCATTACTAGATTCATATTTTCTTAAATAAAATTACAGTACACAGTATTTACTTTTGTCGTAAATATGAAAACGAAATTTTCGAAATATTCGTATAAAACCCGTGTGAAAATATTAATGTGGCAGAAACAATTTCAAATAAATTCTTTGTAAAAGATGACATCTATGCCGATACATAATCATATATCTGAATATATTTATGCTCAAAGAAAATAAATGTCACATATACGTTACGTAAATCTCCAGATTTTTTTTTATATATATTTCCTCTTAGTAAATTCAAACTTATTAACTGATAACAGTAAAATATCAAAGCAAAAATTTCGAATTAATGAGAAATTTGCAAATGGTCACATTAAATAGAATTGCGTTCAAGGCGTGCAATAAAAAAAATAATTAAACCTGTGAAGTATAGTTGATTTAAAGATCTAACTTTATTCTATTTTACGTGATAACTGTTCGTTTTGCTTATTTCAAATGTAGATTGACTGACTATGCTTTAAAATCATGCAATAATTTTTTATTAATACATAAACTTGAATTATTAACACATAGGTCATACATATTATATATAAAGCATAAGCTAGGCTTTTATTTATTTATTAGCAATACACTTTTTTTTTAATATAATAATAATAATAATAATATAAATCTGTCTTTATTTTATACAGAAATCTTTTGATGTAAATTAGTACACTTACATATGTGATGAGATACTTAATAAAATAATTAATTATGTTTAATGGAGAGGTCAAATTTATATGGCGTTGATAGCAATAATAAGATATATTGCGATTGTGAAAGTGATTCGGAAAAATTGATAGGAACAAAAAATATTTTTGAATTTAGTTTGATGGTTTAAAAAAACAAACTTTATTCACTGTCGTTAAAAGTATACGATCTAGTGGCATAATATCCCAGGAAGTAAATTTAACTTGAACACGTTTAACGAGATCACACTTGAAAATTTTGTTCATATCAATGTTTATTAGTCTTGTTTAATAAAGGGAGTTATACTTTATTAAAAAGACATAATACACTGCCGTGATGACTTTATTAACGACGCGATTACGACTAAAATTTTTTCAATGTATTATCTAGGTTTTACAGTATAGCGTGATTGTTTTTTGTCATTTATTTCATTACATTTTTAATTTAATTAATGGAAGATAAAGAGTGAGGACTTTCTCTTTTATAAATTAGCTCATTGTTTATAATACATTTCTTCTATTTAGTGATTTTTATTATTCAGTGACATTAATGTAGAATTAATTAAAAAAAAAATTAATTTCGATTTACAATTTTTTAAAACATAAAAAAAACGAAAAAATAACAATTGCCATTGATTGTCGGAAATAAAATCATCGGCGTAAACAGAAATTTGCACATATGTTAAAATACTTTATAAAAATATAAATTAATTAATCAGCAGTTGAACTCATACGGAATTGTACAGCAATTACGAGATACGTTACGATTGTAGAACTGATCTAAAAAACCCGATAGGAAATAAAGTTGTTTTTAATGTAGTTTAATGAATTAAAAATACATTTTTACTTACGATGGCTAAAAGTGAACGATCTAGTGGCATAATATTGCAAGCCGTGAACTGAACCTTCAAATGCCCGATTGCACTTGAAAACTGAGCTAACTGTACATAACAAATCAATTACAATTCCAATTTCAGTTATTATAAATTTAGTATCACAATTAAAAATTTACTTACTTGTTCCTTGATTTTATTATTTTTGACAGGACGCAGCATAAGTATATTTACCAACTTAACTGTTTTTTGACTCTGAAATAAATAAATACAGTTCAGAGATTGACTCTTTTAATCAAAATGGTGGCTAATTCAGTAGGAATACACTTTTTTATATTTCTGGATTGTTTAACTCTTTCATATACACAATCTACACGGAGAGAAATGTCAAGTGAATATGCCAATGTAACATAGTAATAATTTCATTACTCTATAGTTTGTGTCACGCCGCTTTTCATACAAACTACAGATTAATGTAATTATTACTATACTGCATAGGCATATTTACTTGACATTTTTTTGCGTCTACAATCAAAACTATTACAGGACTATAATAGTTAGAAAAAATATTCTATTATGATGATTTTGGAAAAGAAGTTAGTTTACTAACCACTTGGCAGAAAGAGTTGAAAAAATTCTTTTAAGAAAAATTGATAACTATTATTAAATATTTTCACCTGTTCCATTGTTTTCGTGACACTAGAAGTCAGCGCTATCAGTGAAAAAGTGATCCAAGATACAAGCGTTAGATTCATGTATACCTGATGATTAGAAAATGGCAGTATGCTAATCAAAACTAAGATTATGAAGTACAAAATAAAAACACCTCCCGCACTAAGAAACAAAATTATTACTAAAATGGGGAGTCCATAGAAATTTTGAAGATTATCGCATATTTCACACAGTTCAATATAGGCATGTATTATATTGTTGATATCATAAAGAATTAATTGTTCGTATGATAACGGTGTTTGAATCGTTGATAATATATGTATTGGAGCCACATCAATTCTAGTATTATAGAGGTTCGAAATTAACGAATTAATTTTTTCAAATCGTTCAGCAGTCGAGTTTAAAAATATTGTGTATTGTATCATTACACCACTACTGATAATAGAGTATGAAATTTGAATGAATAGTACAGTAAATGAAAAATAATATATATGCTTTATAAATAGGCCATTGAATAGTACAAAGTTAGCAATAAATGTAAAATAATTAGTGTAATCACTATTGTTCCTATAATTATCACATTTCTTTAATTTTTCATCTACAATTTCGAATCGATTAATAATACTTATCATAGATTTTTGACGAATAACAAAAATTAATGGAATCATGTTTACAATAAGTGGTAAAATAAATGAAATTTTTTCTCTCAATGTTGATGGCAATGCTTCTTCATCGTCAAATGGTTTATATGCTTTATTAATTAAAAAATTAAAATTTAAGGAAATATTAAATGTGAAAAATAAAATATTATAACATGTTCCAGCATATGAAAAATTGCATTTGTTATATTTTTTTAAGTTAGGTTGATTAGAGTTACGTTTATCTGTTGACCAGGGTGCTAATCCGATTATTTTGAAACAAATATGCTGAATTAACATAAAATATTCGCGAAACACTGAATTGATATGACTTCGATTTGACTTTTTGTTTAACATAGTGAGATTTTTTACTTCTGTTTAATTAAGAACGTTTTATTTTATTGAAGGAATGTAATAGACTACCGTGTTGGCTTTAATAGTGCCGCGATTGTAACTAAAGTGCTTTTCAATGCAATATTTAAGTTTAGTAGTATTGCGTGATTACTTTTTTTTCATTTGTTTTAAAACACGTTGATAATTTGATTAATGGGTGATATTACTCGACTAGAGACTTTAACAAATTAGATAATTTTAATAATACTATGATGTACTATTTATGCCATTTGACCTCCTTTGTAATGCAGTACAATTAATATATAAATAATTTTAGAAGCAATTAATATTAATTAAACTTATTATCTTTTTTTAATAACGGAGAAAGTGATGAATTATTTATAAAATAAAAGTTTCATTTATTTTACTAGAAATTAAAAAAAAAATTCGTTATTGAAAGATCTAGCTTTTTTTTTTCGTTTCTTAAAAGTATTTTTAGATTATGCATTTTATTTTGGATACATTTTTTTTTGCTCCAAAATCTAAAAAAAAAAAAAACATAGTGAATGCACAAAATTTTTTCAACCAAAAAATTCTATAGTGGCTCATTTTCCCTACTTGAATGAAAGTAACTTTTTCTTTTGGTTACTCATTTTGTCTTAGTTTACTCAAAAATAAAATCTTGTTTTTTTACGAGTTAACAAGAAAATCAAGGGCTCAAAAAATTAAGGAAATCATGTTTTACACAGCTTCTGTAGTTTAAACAAAATCTTAAATGTAATCAGCTGTATATTATTTAACCGGTTTTGTTTTTTTTTTTTTTTTCGGCACGTCGTATCTCGACGACGTATTCCGACGTGTATCTGACCTATAATCTTAAGTGCGTGCAACCCTTGGACATTAGAAGAAGAAATACGTAATTCTCACCAAAGAAAGAGCATTTTTTAGAGACAGCTTTTATCTTTTTACACCTGAAAAAAAAATCAAAATTCATTCCCACCGTGAACAAAAAATAAAAAACGAAACGATAGCACATGTTGTAAAAGAAATACTAAAAATTCAATATTATAAATTGAACCTGTTATACTTTATTGTTATAAATATAGAATTCTCTGAGATTCCGGAGCTGTTCATCTGGAAGAAACCACCTTACAAGTGGCTATGTATAATAGACTATTATGATTTATTCTTGCGAACAATCATAAACTGATGCGCGAACGAGAACTAAACAGAGAAAAAAAAATGTTCACAGTTGGAAAATAGAAAGTGTGTCGAAATAATAAAAGCGTCGTTAGTTGAATTACAATAGCCATAGTCATAACACTCACACGTACCCTCTTATATATCATATATATATATATACAGAGTTCGAGTGGTTTTTCGAGGATCTAAAAAGTTGCATCGACTTTTTGACGACTGAAACACCATCCGAGGGATAGAAAAAAATATCATCTATATAATAATAACACATATATGAAATATTATATATATATAGAAAAAAATGCACGCATGGATTCACTTGAGGGTGGACTTGGGCATAAAAAACGTAAAAAGTAAAGCGGAGATCCCGGGTCATAAATTGTCGAGTTTAGGTATTTAAGCGATAGATCATATTTTTAAACAAAAGTCCGTGTGAGATTGGTGGACAAGAGAGGGACCAACAGTGAGTGAGACAGCACTATGGAGATGGGCATAAGAGAGTAAAAAATATAAAATGTGTACGAGGTTTATGACACGCCCTCTTTTACACACACCGGGAAACCCCATAAATCCTTCAAACTGCGGACTATGTTATACTATTTTCTAATATTTTGATTTATGCCGCTTTCACTGGTCTAATTTGGAGACCTACTACACCTCTGTTACAAATACAACCACTACGACAACAAAAACCAGCCAACTATCGTGTGGAGTAGTCTCAGCCACCCCGAATATTTTCATCCCATTTGCGTATTTAGGGATGAAATTTGTACTCTGGGACAAAGAAAATTTTGACTGCGGTATCTCTCGAGTTTCTGTAAAAGAACGTTTAGTTACACAATGAGGTATCGGTGTCATTTGTGGCTTTTAAAAAAACATTGACTAGAACATGGACATAATATTTTTGTGATAGTCTCTGTCCAACAACGAGGGTGGTTTCGCTTACTAATATTTTAACTTATGTAGAGTCCACTCAAATATTAAATATAGAAAGACGTCTTGGGGTTTTTTTCTTCTTTTTTTGAAAACTCACCGTCATTTGCTCTTAATAGTTACAATAAAAGGTTCTTTAAATTACAACAACAAAGCTTGTGTTGATTACTTTTATCTTTTTCTTTAAATTATTCAAATATATTCAGATTTTTTTGTCCGGCGCCTAGAATTGAATTTTTACAATAGATAGCAACTTATTAACAACACAAGACTAAAGTGTGTAATTAGTGTTTAAAAAAAAGTTTGTTTTATGACAATTACTGGTAATATATTAAGAGAAGGAGGAACTATTTGTAAGTCATGGTTATATATTTGTATTGTACAAAGATTGAAGAGGGAGTTTTATTATTTCAGTAGGATTTAGACATCAAAATTTTTTTCTTATACTTTAGTGTATACGCAATGTCAAAAGACAGATGAAGTTGCCGAAGGGGCTAGAGATAAATAAAAAAAAGAATCACTTCCTCGCAAAACTTCCGGCGGCGGGGTCCGCGTGTGCTTATATCACCCATTGTCCTCGAGTACGTCTAATGATTCGTTCTGATCCGGTGCCTAGCTGAATAAGGGGACTACGTGGAGCACCATTCTGTACATTTTGGCTTCCTGACAGACCAGTGTCTCTTCGTCTTCTCCTAGCTGTTGTTGTCGTGCACGGTGTTGGTGGTTGTTATTGCCGCTGTTGTTGTTCAGTAAAATGTCCTCCTCGACTATAGTCTAATGCATAGTCTATATATATATATATATATACATATAGACGTAGAACTAAGGGTTGTACGCGTGTATGCTAGTTGTAGATGGAGATGTAGTAATAGTGATGTAGAGGAGTTTGAGAGACCACGTTGTCGTCCTAGACGGATAGATTTAGCACGACGGAAGGGGGTAATGGCTTAGTAATACGTCGAGGGTAACACACGTCCAGCGGAAACGACTCAATCTCTATATACCTACTCAGTGTGGCAGTAGCGCAAGCGTATAGATTCGCTACCATTCACCCTTATTTATTGTCCTCAGCATGACCAAGCTATCTATAAATGCATATATAGATCTTATTTTTGCTAATTCACGAGCATCAATAAATAAAAAAAAATATTTTATTTTTTTTGTCCTGTCAAAAATATTATTGTTGAGGTAAACCAAAGTATTAAGTGATTGTCATGGGTCGTATTGCCTTGAGGGATACTTAAATTCAATTCTTAATCATACCGATTGTCAACGATCCAATTGTTTAGATATAACCTCAGGCTGTCTTAGCTCTACATCTGTTCAATTATTTTTTTTCAGCTCGACTCTGTCTCTCGGAAGAAAAAAATAGTTTAGAAAAAAAAATTCAATTTGAAGACGATAAAAAATCTATTTTAAAAATTAACGGTATAAACTAATATACTATCAACTATCATTAACGTATCATCAATATTTTTGGTCAGAAATACGTTTGAGTAGACACATTTATTCTCGTTAGACAGTTGAGTCTAAAAAATGATGATCCACCAGTCAAAATATAAGAAAATATTAAAAGCCTTTTTAAATCATACGCATCAATTTTAAAATAAACTAGCGTAATAAATTATTTAATTAGTGAACGTATTTAATAAACGCTTTCGTGCATTCTTGAGTCCATTTTAGGATGAGTTTTTAACTGCCGGTCCATAGTGATACAAACATATTAGATGTAATACAGTGTGTCGGTTTTAGAGGATAAGAAGAGAAAGCTGTAGAATAATATTTTAGTAAGAAGGTGTATGATAAAAAGTATAATACGAAGGGAAGATAATGCATTGGGGTCTCTCGTCGGGCCTTGTTTGTAATGGGTTGAACAAGGGTGCTAGAAGCCAGTGGGGGCTCGGGCCCCCCTAAGGTGTGGGTCTTATAGGGCACCGTCGGCCATCGGCAGTGTTAACCCGCGGGTTGTCTCGCCGTGTGTGCTCTCTAGTGTTTACTCATAAGCCGCGTTTGGTATTTGGGGATAACAAGAAGGCCTCTTCATCATATATAGGTACTTATAATATAAATAAGCATTATAATAAATATATTTGAGAAGACGAAAAATGTTTGTTATAAACAAGTCTAATCTTTCTTACTCATTATTTTATATCATAACCCGCCTACTTATGTTTGAAATTTTAAATTGTCGTGAAACTGTTGAGAATTTTTTAACTTATGTCTGTATAATTTTTTATTTATAACGTTTGTTATTACGTAATTTAAAAAATAAATTTATAATTAATGTTTATTATAATTAGTTAATAATAAAATATATTTTATTAGGATTTAATATGAATATTCATTTGAAAAATTTGTGTGAGATAAATTTTTGATTCGACGCGCTTGCTTTTAAAAGTGTAGACAAATTATGCAAGAAAATTATAAAATAAAAGAAATCACGAACGCTGGCAGTTTATTATTTTTTATCGCAAGTTTGATGAAAGAATATGTATGTAGTAAAAGAAAAAAGTAATAAAAATAGATGTCGTAAGGCCGCGGCGTTTTTATTCTCTTTGTAAATTCAAAACGTATCGATTATTGTTGGGGCGTTTTGTGAATGATTTCGATCGACGCGCGATCTAAGCATAATAAAATACCTAAAAAATTGGTTGACTTAATGTCAGGTAGCAAGCGACGAAAGGTCAAACGATTGATCGAAACGAAAGATCGAACGGATTTTAAATGTACGCATTATCAAGTCAAATGTTGGGAGTGTGGAGTTGAGAAAACATGAATTGTGTTCAGTAGTCGCGCATCCGATTGATAAAAATCTTGAGATTGGTTTTTTCAAATACTTTTTTTATATTTTATTTTAGATCGAAGAAATAATTCACGTCATTTTTTTTAACTGCACCTAATTTTATGTTTTATGTATTTTTTCTTGTTAATTTATTTATATCGTGGCAGGTATACTTTTAACAGACATTAATATAAATGTCCTTACAGATTAACGGAGTAATATATCGACCAGTCAACTAGTCTTCGTGGACATTAATATAAAAATATGTCAGAATTACTGCTTGCATAATATCCTCACTAAAATCGTATATGTATTTATATATTTTCTTTGGGGTACGCTAGATTTTTTTTCCCTACGTCCGCTGACACATCAACGGGAATCAATTCACGTAGATTATCTTTATCGATTGTATGTGTGTATCAGTAGGGTCGTCTCTGAATGATCCGTGACGGATGGATAGGAAATATTTAATGTATATATAGTTAAGAGTTGCCGCTTCATGCTTAACATAACGACATTTTGTTGTGACATAATAGTGGCTGTTTTGTCTTTACTGTTAGAAAATTCAAAAATATCCAGTGATAAAATTGACACCAGAATTTTTTTCCGAACTGATTGTTAACAAGAGTTTAAAATGTTTTTTCGGTTTTGTTATTTTTTTTTATTGATTAAATTATCGAGTTATAATAAAAAAATGACGAAATCTAACGACGAAAAAATAAACAATATAAGAACGAACGGAAGTGTGTGTGTGACGGGGTCATAAGTATCATATTGACTGCGTCGTCTTCCTGTTGGTATGATCATGAGGTCAAAATCTTGTACTTAATGTATGTGTGTTTGTGAGTATAAAGACATGAGGAGGATCGTGTGAGTGGATATACAAACAAGTCAAGAGTTCGTTCGACGTGAACTCGTTGCATATTGAAGCAGGAAGCATGGGAATGGCGCGAGCCGATATGAGACTGGATTTCTGTTGGTTTGTCCAGCGACCAGTACTGAGAGGTTATCTTGGTGTCTGTAGTTGGAACGAGCAAGAGTTAAGCTGAATAGCTGGAATAAAGAGAAAAGCAGCTACTAGTAGGTATCAGTATCTTCAGTAGTGTAGTGTTGGCAGTATAGATAATAGAGAGGAGTAGCAGTAGCAGTAGCAGCAATAGCAGCACCAGGATCAAGGATCCTTGAGGAAGAAGACGAAAAGGAAAATAAGAAATGGAGAAAATAAGACTAGTCTTGTCCAGCTGCTGGAGGTCCCGTGGCCATATCCAAATGAAATTCAATCTTTGACTCGTGGAATTTGCATACTTTCCCCCGGCTCGGAAGCGAACCGACTGTCAACGCATAAACACGGCATTAGCATAAAAGGACTCGGCTGAGTTTTGTAGGCGAGAGAATCGATCCACGGGTTTATATACGTGTCGACGGTGGGACAACTGAGAAAATTCAAGACTCTATACTGCTCTGCATACTTTTTTTAGATTTAAGGCTCAAGAGTTTGCTCAAGACGTGAAGGGATGGCGCCCTGATCTTAACTTTTTTTTTTTTTTTTATTTATACTATTTCCAGTGTTACAAGTTTCAGAGCAATGGATACAGGATAAAAAGATTAAAACGGCTTTAAAAAGTCGGAGATAAAAATACTCATCATCTATTACTATGACAAGGGATGATGAACACGTGATAGTTGCTCATGATTACGACAACGAGAATGACTGATTTCATCTACCTAAGATCACCGATTTTTCATCTCAGTAGTTTAAAAAAGTTTAAACTACTTTTGACAAGTCACCGGTGGAATGTTACCAACTACAACTTAACTAATGTCTTATAGTAGAACTAGATTTTTTACTTTGATTTTTTAACTTATAAATGGCTAAAAAATATTTAATTTACTTTTGAAAAATTTTTTTACCTTCAAAGTTTTTAAAATAAATTTTTTATTGTACATACATATATGTATAAAGAGAAGCATTGTAGGAAGATTATTTTTTTAGTGAGAAAAACGTGGTCGTGGTCGTGATATCCCGAAGGCTCGCAGGAGACTGACGCATCATCAGCAGGAACAAGGATAATAACCAATTATTTTCGAGTATATAATTAGAAAATTACTGAGTGAGGTACCAACCTACCAAGTGGATACTATATACACTAGTGTAAGAGAAAAAAATAAAAATGAGATAAAGATGCTCTGGGTCTCGTGCTTCAATTCATCCCACCGTGTTCTACATTCCCTTCCTGATGCACAATACCATACCTTAATTTTTTTTTAATGTTGCATCATCAGCTGATTTAATAAATGACAGACGTTTACTTAATACCCACTTTGTCAGATTTTTTTTTCATCTACTTTCCGTAAATTAACTATATTAATGAGGATAAAAAAATTTAAATAAAACGGAGTAGAAAAAGTTGAAAGATAATGTGTAATGCAATAAATTTATAGCAGGATATTGACTGGGTAAACTATTAATCACATGTGCATGACGACAGTTTATCAGATGGTTTCGTAATGGAAAACAATTGATTGAAAAACATATGCGGGTATGTTGGCTCGGGAATAAACCACTGTCGAACCAATTACCTTACATCTACTTTACATGTATAACAATTTTATTCATTTTAAATATAATTTTTTTCGGGCGTATTTTATTTATCATTAAATGATCGAGTAACTTTACCTTGTCAGTCACTTCTTGACAGTCTAAAGTATTAGTCGCGCGGAAAATATAAAAAATACATATTGATACGTAAATTAATAGGTTCGTACGACGAAGGCGGTTATTATGTAAGTGTGTATAATTCTAATAGTCGTCGACGATGACATTGTAATACTTTGTCAGTGATTTTTACATCTGACAGTCTATTAATCATCATTTATAATTTTTTATATTTATTTATCCAACACGTTTCATTTAAATGTCATTTAACATCAATCATTCATTATCAATTAGTAATTTATATATAAATTAAAAAAATCCATAAAATCAATTTTAATTAATTTTTTTTCACGTTATACTTATGGATAATATTGTTTTTTGATAATTTTTGTTAAGTAATCGGAAGTGCCGGGAGTTTACGAGCCAAAAGAATCGGGTTACCTCCGGAATTAACGTTAAGAAGAGAGCCTGGGATTTTTCGTTGGCGTTCGGAGCCCCAAAGAAAAACGAAAAAGAAATTTGAATATATATATGTTGGTATATAGATGTAAGAGACGTAGATATAGAGTATGTAGTGTTAGTAGATATGAGAGGCGTTTGGGGCCCGAAAACTCCACGTACGTGCGTGACGTCAATATGTCGGGAGTAATAAGATGGCCGGCGATAAAGTGGTGGGTGTAGATACAAGATAACAATCAGGCTGCAGTAGCTCCTGGCAATCTCGTGATTACAGGCTTAGCCCCACGAGTATCCCTATACACCCTCCGTTACTCTCCTCATCAGTCCTCACTATACACAGTCTTTTCTTATACCTTATACTCTTTTTCATCGCCGTCTTTTTACGATATATATATTACTTTTATATATACATATAGTTTTCTATACTCTATAACAGACTCACTCATTAAAAAAAAAAAAAAAAAAAAAAAGAAGACAAAAATTGATTTTTATTTAGTTTTATTACAGTTTGTCCCTCTTACGATTTTCGTGCATAGTATATTATATTTATGCTTTATGTATCTCGTGTGAGTTGTATTCGGGGATGAAAGAGTGGGGGCCGTAACTTTGGGTTCGGGTATATCATGAGTTGGTGGATGGGTACCTCTTAATAATAATTTTGATCGGCAAATTGGCGTTGTGCATATTTCGGGATCGATCGTTATCTCGCGGAACTTTCGGGCCTTCTTGTAGTACTCGTTTGTGGCATCAGACAATGAAGTCGGTATATAAGTGTATAAGTGTCTGAGAGAGAAGTATTAAGTGAAGAAGGAGGCGGTGGAGGTGGAGGTGGAGGTAGAAGAAGAGGAGATGAAGGAAAGTGAGAGACTAAGAAGTAGTAAGATAGCGACGGCTGCTGAAACTACTCTCTGTTGCGGTGCCCCAGGCTACATTGTTTCTTCTCTCTTGGGTACCTATACGCGTATATTTATATATATATATATGCAACTACCTCTCAACGTGTATGCAGTTTATATCATCGTCTGGATGGAATGTTGCTGTAGATGATGAAATATATGCATACATTTTTTTAAAATTATTTAAAGAAAGACAATTGCAGATAAATATTTTTAATTATTGAAGAAATAAAATTATTCTTCTTCCATTCAATCATGTCTTCAGATTGAATTATCGATAATTACACGTTGAAAATATATTTTGATAGTTTCCAGAGGGTAGACGAGATCTAGTTATAATATTGTTCAGTAGCGTATATTTTTGAATAGATAATTGAATAATGATAACTGTGGACAGACGATAAAGTTATATTAACGTAGTGAGAGACGCGCTGATGCACAGGGGGTTAAATAGTTTGAGCTTCCTCTCTATGTATATATATAGTGTTAAACTGTCAACGTTAACCAATTGCCGGCTGTGGGTGCTGTGAGCGATTTTCAAGTCAAATTTAATGTACAACCGGCATATCAGCTGTAGCTCTGTTGAGTAGTTTCGAGCTCTCTTCCATTATATTCCGCGATTGTGGTACCAGAAGTTAGTGTCGAGTCCACCACACCCGTGTAATCCGTCCTCATTACTCGTGTCGTTGAGGTAGCTAGAGATCCAACTGCTCCCTAATATTATTCCCTCCGGGCCTTATGGTCGACTACAATTCTAGCTACCGTAATTGTTATTTGCCTAATCGAGTGTATCAACATCTTACTCCCTGAATAGCTAAAAAAAAACTTTATTCACTTAGATACTTATTCCGATAAAATTTAACAAGAGTATTTTTCAAATTTTAATTATTTTTTATTTATTTTTTATCCAGTGTTTGATAAATTATTCCACATCAAATGCATTTAGTTGATTTGAATTTATATGTCAGTAGCTATTGATAAAATTAGAATATTATGAATCGATACTGATAGTTTTGAGATCTAGAATTTCAAATGGATTATTTTGTTTTACAGTTAACTAAATCTTATATGATTGACCTAATAATTTTAGAATTACTAGTATACTTCAATTTTGTTTTGACTATTACATTGTACATAACAACTCGTAAAGAATTTATAAATTTAAAACATTTGAAGGTATATCGAATGAGTTGAAAATAAAAAAAAATTATGCGGTAATATATAGAGTGATGATAAGAAATATTTTCCGAAAAAAAAGACTTTAGTTAGATCTTTATCAAAATGTTACGGTTTGATGTTTATTATTTTGTGAAGTTATATATATATGTAATATAATAATACAATAGGAGTATGAAGACGTTGAAGAATCGCAGTCCAGACTTGGCCCACTGACAATAAAATTTCAAGTCACGTAAACTACGATAGTAAATAAACCACTGTCGTTCGTCCTTCTCTCAAGTTGAATTATACGTGTCCTCTCACCTCCAAGTCGGGGTCATTGATTCCAAATGAGATATAACACTAAATAAAATTGTCAAACATATTTTTTCATCATACATACGAACACAAAAAAAAACTCCTCAATGGAAAATTTTTCTTATCTGATCTCAATAAATTTTCACGAATTTCACACACCTTCACATTTAACTTTCATTAATTTATAAAATATATACAAATAATAAATTTTAAGCTAAATAAATAAAATAAAAGAGGCGCCAAAAAGGGTACTTATAAATTTCGGTGAAAAAGGAAATTTTTTTTATTTTAATCTAGATCTGCTTTCATAACGAACTGAATGAAAAATTTTTTTTTTCTCAATCTTTGTTTTTGATCTTCTTACTCTGATTTTTACGAGATTAAAATAGTTAAGACATAATTATTTTTATGTTGTACCTAGAAAAAAAAATTTTTTTATTTTTAAACTCAAAATCTCGAATTCAAAATTTTGAGTAAATGTTTCAATCGCACAAATATTTAAAATTTCCAAATTTTTATGAAATTTTGTTTTATTCAAAATTATCGATTCTATTTATGATTTTTCATTGACTAGCAATTTATTTAAATATTTAAAAATTATTCAATACGTCTGATGTTGCTTAGAAAACTAGCTAACAGATGGCGCCAGTATGCTGGAACCCAGCTCTGGTCAATAATAAAACATCAAAGTAACCGCTATACCTCTGAAGTCGACGAAATTTTTGCTTTCTATTCATCCGTAGCCGTTTAGTGCTGCCCCCGAGTATCAAATCCTCACACTAAGGTCTCCCACTATAATCTTATGAACCAACCTCCCATCGCGCATCTCCCGTCACCTCCACCATACACCAGCTCTCCATAATATTCCCTTCTATTTTCAAAAAATGAAATCCCCTCTTTCATCCCTAATATTTCATCCCCACTGTCTTAATCATAAAACACACGTCCGTCCACTATAAACTACAACCGGTGAACAGCGCATCAGAGTGTCTCGGTGATGAGCCAAGGGACATTTACGACCTATATATACTAGTCCTCATCTATGCTCTATCTCTAGCACTGGACCCATAGACAAAAAAATATTAAAAATAAAAAATAATGAAAGAAATACGAGTTTTCGTTGCTCGTACAATAGGGAAAGCAGACGACGTAAAATCCCTCATAGTGTTTTGTATTAAAATATTAAAATATTCATTCACTACGATAAAAGCGGTCAAATTACGACGGTTAACTCTCCATTCACGTACAAGCGTGCGTACACTCTGATCGCTTTTTCGTTTTTCTTTCACTCTTTTTTTATTCTTTCGTTTATTTTTTTTAGACTCTAGAAAATACATACACTTTTTTTTTATATGTAAAACCTTCTGTTTTCCGACCTACCGCACGTTTAAAAATATTTTAAATCAATCAAATAAAACCCTTTGTAAATAGTGACACTATACATATATTTATTTTCATTCCCATTGCTGTTTATTTACAATTGATAATAATTTTTGTTTACTTTACATCGTAATGTATTCATCTTAATACCTAATTAAACTTCTTCAGTAGACATAATTGTTATGAGCATTATTATCATCAGCATTACCATTACAAACGAATGAAATCATTGCGGCATTTAAATTACTGTGAATGAAATTGAATTATTTACAAATATTAAAATGTACTTTAAAGATTAAACAAAATTATTTTTTTTAAACTTTAATTACGTAATACGTACTGTAAATAATAGAGATTTTAAAGATAAAATATGTTATTTATTCACTTAAATCTCTGGTTTTTAGTCCTTACGGTAAACAAAAAACCAAGAGAGATTATATAATAACAATATATAAGAGAGATAATCTATAGAGTTTAGTATATTTAGTACGAGTGACCTGGCAGACGTTCTGATGTTTATGGCAAATATTTTTGCACCCTCTTGAGTAGTAACTAAACCAAGCAATGCTATGTACTGCAGGCAGAGCAGACCACCATTGAGCTGGTTCATAGTAGTCAGGATTTGTAAGTTCAGGAGCCAAAACCAGCTCACGAGGGTCCCACATACCACTTATATACATTAGGTGTTTTGTAATGCTCAGTAAGAATATATGAGGGGACAAAATTGCTCGTGAAACACGGCTTGTGCCCATTATAAAATGTATGCACAGTTTTGGTCCTTCAGGTAGTCAACCGTTCGCTCCTTTCAGTATTATAAAAAAAAACTGTAGACTGTATAAAAGTTTGTGACGTAGACAAATACGCTAAGAAAATAGGCTACATTTATATTTATTTTCTAATTTCACTTTTTAATCGTAAATAATTAAAAATACACGGATATGTGTGTGAAGGTCAAGAATATATGTGTGTATAATAATATAGAGTGATGTTGGAAGCCCGTCGGCAATACCTGTCGGTCCTAAGCAAATATTTCACGCGCTGTTCAATCCAATTTGACACAATGGGCTACGAGAAATCGAATTAAAGGTGCATTACGGTTGAGGAACAGACGTGGAAGCCGATCGATTGTACCTCTGCGTTGCGCCACACTCATATATTTATACATACATGTATCATATGTATATAGTTATGCGTGTCTATAGTGTTAATGCCTTTAAAGGCAATACTAGTAATCAAATTAATTTAAAAAAAAAAATATAAACTGTAATTTGTTTAACGAGTGGTCTAGTCTCTTTACAAACACACAGGACAGTCATTTATACATGTATATATTTTTATGGCAGTTTTATTAATTGAATTCAATAAGCAGTATAAAATGAAAGATTGCAGATTAAAAGGATTTGGGTATTGGCTTGCAACAAGCATTAATTTCATTTTTATACAACTGTTGATTCTCGTGGATGCATAAAAAAAATTTCTCTAACAATATTTCTTCGAGCGAAAGGGCTCATAAAATTTTGCATCCCCTTTAAAGTATAACGTAGTGCCTTCAGTCTGTATATATGTATATATATGTATATGTATATACATTATATTACACATTTCAGCATCCAAACATCCATCTCCAGGCAGTCTGCCACGATTTTATACTCATATATATCTATATATATGTACAATATACTTTTCTACTACTCTATAACACAAAGTGTCGCTTTTAGCGGCATAAAAAATTCGCGTACGTGAATTTATGTGCACAGCTTGTCTCACTGGCGCCATGTACTAACCATTATTATCATTCTTCAAACAATCTACCAAAGAAAAGAAACATCCGCGGAGACGCGTGTGGCAATACTCATATTTAACGTGCTTAGATTTATTACTTATATGTATCCAAGTTTAAAAAAAAATTATTACCTATAGCTTGCATTGAAATAAGATTTAAAAAATAAATAATAATAAATTGTTAGTATGTTAAAAAGTTGAATATAACACAAGTCTCTTAACCTGTTGCACGACTTTAACATTATTATATTCATCCGTATAATCAAATCGTAACAATCCCATTGCGATAAAATATGAAAATTCACTCTAACGATATACCATTATGGATATTCAACGAGTTCGAGTAGTGTGAGGTATAATACATAATAATAAGTAATATAAAGACAACCTCGCGCTCTCTCTAGCTCTAGTTTGCCTCATCTATACATCATCATACTCGGCAAAACATATATCTATATATATGAATATTATATCCACAGCTGATCGCTAGACACTGACTTACAAATTCTAGCGACATCATCATCCAGACACCGTCTCAGTCTATCCCAGTGTTCGGTAGTCGGGGTCTTTTAAATTTATTCTTTCTTACTCCCTCGCTCGCCCTTCTCTTCTTACTTAACTATTCATCATAAATTTACAATTCTGCATTAAATAATTAGTAACCTGTTGCTCCAAAAAAAGTGACACACGTACATTAATGCCTCAAGTTCAGAGCTACAAGTGTATTGTATGAATACAAACGTGTTGGTAATGTTGTTTAATATCTTAAACAAAGCATATGAGTAGTAAAAGCTAGTATGCGCAGATGGTCTTTCTGGTTCTGTCTCTGAGACTTTATCTACTGGCATCAGTAGTAGCTACAGAGTTGATATGAGTTGGCGGATAAACTCGGAGTGTCGGATAGGAGTTTAGTATTGTGAATAAGGCTGCTGCTGGTGGTGCTGGTGGCTGCAAGCATGCATGCAGGCAGCCAGAGAAAAGCGCTTGAGGGGTAAAAAGAAGCTACAGAGAGTCGGGGGTTTGACAGGCGGTTCTGGTAACCTGGCACCGCCCAATAGTGACGTAGTACCGACGGCCACCTTGCTCGTCGGACGAATGAACGGCTGAAAGTTAAGTGGTGGGGGCAGAGACAGAAGGGTCGCGCGCATGACGCGAACCGAGCTGGAACCTCGGACGAGCTGCGAGGCGAGGCAGTCAGTCGCTCTCAGCTACGACATGCATAACGCATGAGAGCCAACAAGATATCTTTCTCTCCCGTATTATTATTATATATTATTATTATTTCTTTTTTATCTCTCTTTCTCTCTCGTTCGTGTCCTCGTGTGTACAGTCGCAGTCGTTGTCCCGCGAGCCGAGTTGAGTTGAGTAAAGTTAAGTAGTAAAGTTTTATAGTTACACTTGATAGTTTACTTGTACTACGGGTGTTTTACTCCAGTGTAAAAGATATTCGTCAAAGAGTTCAAGTCTTTTACTCGTGACTTTCGCGGACTCGCGTCAGCATTGCCCTCATAATTGATATTTTTTTTGTCATCGTCTTGACAGACGAAAAATTCGTGCGACGGTCGATTTTTTTTTTTTTACGTCAGAAAATTTGAAAATATATTTAACGAACGGTGGATCAAGTGCGCCGATAAATTGGGAGTGAATCCCCATCAATATTTATTGATGAGTTGATAAATTTGTTCGGGACAAAATTAAGTGAATAACTCGACGAATGTAGGCATGGGTGATAGTGCGTGACTTTAACACACGGGACCACATTTGTCGCTTGATAACAAGTGAAAAAAAAAAAAAAATAAAATAAAAATTGTTAAATAATTGGGTGTTGAAGTGACATAAATAAATATATAAAAAATGCGTAAGAACTCGGAAAGAGATGTAGTGAAAATAGTAAAATCGTGTAATCCACCGCCGAACATTGGCAATGAATGAAAATATAAATAAATAATATTAATTAATAAATATAAAATAGAGAAGGACAAGTTTTATTGAACATTATTTTACTATTATAATAATATAATAATAGTAATTGTGCTAACCCTTGGATTCGGTGAATCGAATCGAGTCCCACGGTTGTTGCAACTCTGTATACCTAGTACCCAGTACCTAGACCCTTAAAACCCAATCTCGGCAAGTGCTTTAATCGATCAATTGGATTGCCGACAGGTTGGCATACACATACACATATATAATATTACTTCTTGAGAGTGTGTTGTAATAACAATAATAATAATAAAGAAAGAGGCAGTAAGGGTCTCAGTTGTTGAGGTGAAATTTGATAAGCCGAAAAGTGGTATCCTGCTACAATCTAGTGGGTGCTACTCGGACTTGTAAACAATTACGAGGGCGGACAGTCTTCGCGTTGACTGGGCAGGGAGTAGATGGCAGCTACCACGTACATGCCGATTAGTAGCGCAGTATCGGCCGACCTGGACGGTGGTTCAGGTACAGCTCTCGGGATGAATATTGCTGTAAGTGGGTACTCATCGGGTTCGCCTCGCAGCGCTGCCGATGCCGGAGAAATGAAATATTTATCGGCGGCGCAGCACCATCATCACCATCACCACCATCACCAAGTGTCGTCGTCGCCGTCGCCAAACGGATTGTCGCATCCGGCGAGCTTGTCATCGGCAAATCCATGGGTCAGTTTGCAACCAGGAAACGACCCTTGGGCGGCATCCATGGGGATGCACCATACAACTCACCATCCTCATCACCATCCGCACCAGGGTAACTCGAGTTTAGATGTAAAACCTCTCACCGCCGCGGCGACGGCCACGGACTCCGTCCAGGGTATGCATCATCGGGGTCCACATCAGTCACCCGGCATGGGATCACCACACTCTTGGCACGCACCAGTTGTTCCGTCGGCTCATTATAATCCGAGCGGTGGTGCAGCATCACCGACTACCCTGCAGCAGTATCATGCTGCAATGAATGGAATGCTTCATCAGCACCCACATCAGCATCCACACCAGCTCCATAACCACCAAACGGGACTGCCACATCACCTGAGAGAGGCCCATAATCACAGTCCACCCTCGGGACATCCACTTCATCCGGGACATCCGCTTGATCGGGATCACAGTGCCGGTGAAGAAGACACTCCCACGTCCGATGACCTCGAGGCGTTTGCCAAGCAATTCAAGCAGCGACGGATCAAGCTCGGCTTCACTCAAGCAGACGTTGGTCTTGCGCTCGGTACACTATACGGCAATGTGTTTTCCCAAACAACGATATGCAGGTTCGAGGCATTACAACTGAGCTTCAAGAACATGTGCAAGCTAAAGCCTTTGCTTCAAAAGTGGCTGGAAGAGGCTGATTCGACGACGGGCTCACCTACGAGTATCGACAAGATCGCGGCCCAGGGAAGAAAACGAAAAAAGCGCACGTCAATTGAGGTGTCAGTAAAGGGTGCCCTCGAGCAGCACTTTCACAAACAGCCTAAGCCATCAGCTCAGGAGATAACTTCTCTGGCAGACAGTTTGCAGCTGGAAAAAGAAGTTGTGAGGGTGTGGTTCTGCAACCGTCGGCAAAAGGAAAAGAGGATGACACCTCCAAACACGCTGGGCGACGGTATGATGGAGGGTATGCCACCAGGACACCAAGGCCAGGGTGGTCTTCACCAGGGTTACCATCCGCAGGATCATCTTCACGGCTCGCCGATGGGTCACAGCCATAGCCCACCAATGTTGAGCCCTCAGGGTCTCACGGCACACTCGCTTGCGGCCCACTAGCGTTCGCCAGGGCCTCCCCCGCTGGGCCTCGCTATAACCAGCTCGCAGTCGAACCCAACCAGCCCTGAAGGGTTACCACCCTTCTATCATCACTACCTCCAGGCGCGAACCACCGGATATGGTGCTTCGTAGCTGCAGTGGCAGCCGCAACATCACTACCAGCCACATCACCATCATCGTCAGTTGGTCCGCGGTATGCAAGTGCCAACTGCTGCTGCTGCTATTGACGACGACGATGACAACGATCAGCTGCCATCGGAAGAGGAATTTATTGCGTTCGATTATGTGAGACGGAGCGAGGTCTCGTCGGAGCACCGGGGAGGCCGTCGGCCGTACGTCCAGCTCGATCAATTCGCGCTGCGACAATACGAATTACCGCGAGTTTAATTTTTGTTAATAAAAAAATAATATATATGAACTCTTTTTATTAAATTCGCGGCAACGAAATACTTATAATAATTAAATTTAAAACATGAATTAAATAAATATAAATCAATGTACATTGTGTCTCGCCGAAGAAGAGGACGTTTATTAATACAATTATTAAGTTAAGGACTGCCAGAAACTAATGACAGTTTTAAGGACAATCTATTGTAACAAATAATATATATATATAAATATAATTATTATTATTATTATTAATATTATTATTATAATTACGGACCTCACTCTTCGTCGTACCGACGTTGTTGTTATTAAATTGTTGTTTGTTTGTTCTGTGACGTGTGTCTCTCTCGACCAAGTGGCGTTCGCGTAGTGACTCGCCGTCGGGCAGTAACGCATTGGTTACGTCAAGACACCCTATTATCATCATCATAAACGTAGTAATAACTTAAATTTAAAAAGAGAAAAAAATTTTTCACGGTTAAATTGTATTGCTAAAAAAAGTGTCGTATTAAATATGTCCGTAAGCCCTTTGTTGTTCGTACTCATATCCGGGTGTGTTGTCCAAACCACTAATAGTTTATTAAAACTCATTAAACATCTCTCGCGCAGGGATCACATCATCAAGAGACAAACCGACCGCACAACATACATTTTAATAGTAATATAAATAGTAATGATACAACAACAATAACAACTACTACTACTACTACTACTACTACTACAACTACTTAATACTACTGCTACCTTCTACTACTACTCACATACAACCCAACCAGAAAATAGAGAAGAACGAAAAATGTAACTTCTTCTTCTTCTTCTTCTACTTCTTCTTCTTCAAGCGTTCCCGAGAACTGGCTCTCGTTCCAGTGAGAGTGAGTACTGCATACTCAGAACAAAAAAAAAATATAAATACCACCCACCCTACGACGGCAGTTGCTGCGCTTATATTTTTATTTTTTTTTTATTTTACAAATTGCAAAGTAAATTATTTTTCCGCAATTAAAACCGCGACGCGTTATTTTTTAAACTATAATTTTTGTGAGGACACACACCGAGATTAAATTTTGAAAACGGTCATATATATATTTGTATTTATCATAGATGTTAAATTAGTTAAATTGATGGCTATACGTGGTAAAAAGTTAAAAAAAATTGATCTAAGCGTAAACGCACCGATGAGAGAGGGACGAACGCATACAGGCAAACTTTACTATTACCTATACATGTAGGTATGTATATTTATATACATATGTGCATGGATAGGGGAGTGCTTTGCGACCGTGTGGAATTTGTCGTGTGCAAATCCACCGGGTGATGTAACATACGTAAATATGAACTGTAAATAATGTAACAGATAAATATCGTAAGTTAAGTATGTAAGCATGCTGCGTCGCGCGTCACCGGCGTAATTATCCTACGGCCCACCCCCCGATTTTTTAGAAAAAAATTCAAAACTAAGCATTATTGATGAGTATATATATGATAAATATTTTGAATGAGCGAAAATTGTATGTTAAATTAATAATGAACCGGAAAAATTAAATTATCAATTTGTATTTTTATTTTTTGGAGTTAGATAATTTTTTAATCCGCTAAATTATTTTTCTGATAAGTTTTATTAGTAAGTATGGAGGTGAGATTAATTGGAAAAATAAAAAAAAACATTAATGAGGAAAAAATAGTACGTGTAATAAAAGTCTATTAATTAATAATTTATATTAATTTTATGAGCGCATTAAAAAAAGAAAAAAACAACGCAAAAATTATTGCCGCGTTTTATTGTAAAAAAAAAAATGAATCATTCCGAATATTATTTTTATTAATTATTTTTTTTGTTAATTTGTTTAGTTAATAAATTATTGTAAAACGCTTGTGGCCAGATGTTAAACGAGTGTAATTTTATCAATTTTATTAATTAAAAACTTCTTTTATTTTATTCATTGAAACGGATCGCAGAAAAATAAAAAAGTAATTTGGAAAATGTATATATATATTTATACATTTATATATGGTTTTAATTGTTTGGGGATGGGCTGTCGCGAAGATTTTTCATTACAAAGGTATTTAATAAATGTAAACAAGCAAACAGAATTCGATAATGTGTGTTTAAATATATATAATAATACAATAATGGTAATTAATAATAAACCCGGTATATAAACGCGCTCGCTGTGCAACTGGCCCCGAGAATGAAACAAAGCGTATTATCATCGTCATATATATATATATATATATATTTATTATATACTTTTGTGTAATACTAGTATTACTTGCATTGTTCCTACATATTCTAAGTCTTGGGTTTTTTATTATTATTATTATTATTATTTTATTATTATTATTATTATGATTATGGTTATTATTACTTCTAATATATATATACATATATTATCTTCTAATATATGCATATATATACGCTTGCAGTGGATTTATCTCAACATAAGTAAAATTTTGTTCTGATGTTAATACTAGGATCTAAAATACCCAAGTGACTAGGTCTTAAAGTGGCCGTAAGGTTTATTTAAATGTACGAAGTTTAAAAAAAAAAAATTAATACGTATGCGATTAGACCATTTTTCGGAGAGAGAAAGATTTTTTAACAAAAGAATTTTTTTAAGCGAATATTGTTAAATTAAATTTATTAAAGCATGTAAATCGCGTTGACGCGGTACTGTAATATTTAAATTTATCAAAAAAGAGCGGATTTATTTATAAAATAAAAAAGATTATTGAAAATCCACTTTTTCATTTCTCGAGGATTGGTGACCACATCGCAATAATTGCGCTTTCTGTATCTTTTTTTATTCTTTTTTAAGATAAATATATTTTGTAATATATTTTTTAAGGTGTTTTTTTTTTTGTATAAAAGTAGATGTAATATTTTACGCATGGTTTTTTTATTTAAACGAGAAAAAAATGAATCGGATTTTCTGGTGATACATATGATATGTAAATTATTTTAAGCTATTTTTATTATTATACTTATTATCTTTATTATCACTATTTTTTATTAATTATATAATTATTATTATTATTATAAATATTATTAATTTTATTGTAATTAATCGATTGTTGTCATTGTTATTACCCACCGATTATTATTTTTCTCGTAAGCGCGTGTGTAAAATTTGTTGATTTTTATTTTTATTAAAATAAAACCGACGGAGAGAGAGATAAAAACAAATGTTTTGAGAAAATATTTGGGTATTACGTTGATGATAAAATAAAAAAACTGTAAAATTGTAATGAAAGCGGAATTATTGCGAAGATAACCGATCGCTTGGTGCGTTGTTTAATTATTGCATATTTTGGTTTTTGTTATTTTAATAAATAAAATAATTAAATAGGTAAATAAATAAATGAACGTGTGTACAGCAAATTGAGAGTAAAGAGAATTTAAAATAATAAAAAATATAAAATTATATAACGTTATGATTGGATGGGGAGTGAGGTTAATTATAAAGATAATAATTTTTTAAAATTAATTAATTAATTAATGATAAATAATTAAACAGCGAAAATATAAATTAGCCAATAGAACCCGTATTCTCTTTGTACATATTACCTGAAATCCGTACACGAGTTAAGAATTACTGTGAGAGACGAGTGCGACGTATGCGAGTTGACGTATGTGAGATATGTGCAAAAAAGACAGAAAATGACAAAAGGTCACTTGCGAGAAATCCATTCCAATTCCCCTGTATATTATTATTATTATATATTATTAAATATTATTATTATTAATTATTAATTATTATTAACGTAAAATAATATTAAAGATGACAAAATAAAATCTGCAGGCGAGTGGTAACACGTTTTGTTAGAATGGCAGAAAATTACTACTGAATTTTAATTAATAAACGAGATGAAAGTATACAATAATTCATTGACTACGGTTTTATTTATACATCCTTTATTCCATTATTACCTTTTTCTCCAATTTACTAATAATTATTTATTAGTCTTGATTATAAATATTTATTTTTAGTGATCTCTTCAATAAGTAAATTAAATCAATCATTTTTTATGTCTCAAATAATTGCATGCTCTTTATTTAAATTATAATATTTTAAATTTAATATACATTTTTTTTAAAGTAGAGTTTCAATATATATATATATATATTATTAATTTTTATTAGTGTTAAAATAAAATTAATAAGTCGTTGATGTGACTTGAGATATATTAAACGTCCTTGTATGATTTCTTAAAAATATATATGTGTATATTTATATATATATATATATATATATATATATATATATCTGCTCATTAAAAAAAATCAAATTACCATAAGATTGATTTATACAAGTGACAAGTGATTTTGGAAATAGATATAGATATCACGCAGATGGTTTGCCAGACATCGGTGAATACTTTCACTGTGTCACATGATCAGCAAATCTTTTTCTATTATTTTTTATCTTTATCTTATAATAAAGAAATTTAATTTATGAAGGCTACAGAGTTCAGCTGCAGACTTTTTTTTAAAATAAAATAATAATTAAGAGTCCAAAGGGAACATAATCAGTGGATATTTTATTTAAGTATTGGCTCACATTAAAGTCAAAATTATTATTTAATATTACATTGAAAAAAATCGCGAGTTCATTTGCAGTGATTACGGATTTTATTTAAATACAAATTCTCTCCGTCACTCAGAGTTTTTGAGTTTAAGAAAAAATTACTTCGCATAGTTTGTTTTTTCAGCAGAGTAATTTTGGAGTAGTCTAGATTTTATCTAAATCCGCATTTACTCCGTTTCGGAGTTTCAATATTAAAATAAATTCACCGGAGTTATTTCACTCCGTAAATTTTTTACAGTACAATAGTTATCGTTAAAACTTAATACTTCTCAGATATTAAAAATTGCGATCGTTATGCATTAGAGAAAAAAAAATCACGTGGATAAAAGTTAAGACTACTGATCGCGATGCATTAGATTGCGTGCTGGCGTGAGATTAATTTAGAGTAGAAATGCAACTAGTGGAGTGTGTTTATGCGTTTACACACGATAAACCCAGTGTATAGTACATATATAAAATAATATAATAAAACAGCAGTCATCATCAACGTATAAATACTTCTATACAAGTAGCATGCAAATATGCAAGAGCGGTTGATTGAATGAAATCGAGTTGCTTAATTGCAGCACTTGATATGAGCGCGACACCATCTATCCATCTTATTTATCTATCACATCAGGTTTAAACTCTGATATAATTGAAGGCTTCAAAATTTTGCACCCGATCGGATACTCGTGTTTTTATATAGAATATGAGTATACCTATATGTTCGCTGTATAGGTAAATATATATTATTATCTATAAGCTAAGTGAATGAGAAGTAAAGCGGTTGGTGGTTTGAGACGATATTAGTTATGACTACACAGTTTATGAGCATGTGCTCTCATGTTTCGATAGTCTCGATCGCTTGGGACTTTACTCGCGTATTATACAGTAGGCATAGTAATATATTGTAATAGTAGTAATCTCCGGGTTTGAAACGACGACGACAACGAAGACGACGACAGGCCAGTAACCAGTCGTTTACTTTCTGATATTGAGCGGTCTTTAAAATTTTTTTGTTCTGATAATTTTTTAACTTCAATCCCAAGTATATTTATAAATAAAAGAAAATATCTTTTTCCTTGGATCCTAAGCATTAATGCATAAACAACAAAATCTTATTTTAAAAAGTTAAAAACATCTAAACAAATCTGTGTATGTAAAGTAACATTGTTTGTAGACTAGGGGTCTGGAGTTGTAGTATAGTTTAAAAAAAGTAAAAAAAAAGGAAATCTAAAAAAAAAGTTGAAATAAAATGACAACCCACACGGTAATAACCCGAGAGTGTGAGATAGGACGAGAACGAAACAACGTGCAAGGGGAGAGATTACTGTGTGTGTAAAAAAATGTATAGCAATAGCGGTAGAGGCGAAAAAAATATAAAGAAAACGAGTGGAACCAGGTGTCATCAGGAAATCGTCGGACGGTTTCCCCGCAGGACGCGTAACACGCGCAAACAATGAGCATGCATCCCTAAAAGGGTGACCGGGACGTGCAGGGATGAAAAGAGATCAGAGCGACGTGTTCACGGGCGCACGAGTATAGGAAAAATTTAAAACGAAACGTCATTGGAAAAAAATAACCACCAAAGTCATTAACTTATTTAAATAAATATTAAATTTTATCATTTTAATTGATAAATTATTGATAATTAATTGATTGATTGATTGTTAAATGTCATATTGGTAGACATGAATTAAAAAAGCATAGTAGAGATGAAAGTGAATCGACGCTTGCGCTGAAAATTTATATCACTCTCTCTGAACATGCGCTTTAGTCTTTGCTTATCTCTCTCTCACTCAGCCTGGTGTCCTTGTCCACCCACACTCGTACTCTTATATACGTATTGTACAGCATACACTTACGTGATATCTGAAATACGAAAATGTTAACACCTACCGAAATTATCGGCGCTTGCGTGCGCATTAAAATGTCGACGTCTGATAATTAAAATGGAAGGAAGAATGACAATATAATGAACGATGCAATATGTTCAAATATACATACATACATATAGAGACAGTATAATAGTACGATAAATATATGGATGTAGATTAAACACAAGTGAACGTATGTATTTATTGACTTAATCATTTTTAAAAACAATATTGGTAATGTATAACACGGTTGCGCGTAAATATACTACTTATAAAACATGAGTACAAGTTTTATTGGTTTACCGCGAATAGAGGTACATGACCCTCGATTGGATATCGATTAAGACAGTTTATGTATAAAGTTTCCGAATAATCGGCTACTGAGCTCGCGAGACGTTTCAGTAAATTTACACCTGTATCTTTTATTATACATTACGCATTAATATTTTGTACTTGAGATCAACTCAAGTCCAATAGGTTAATTGAAAATATATATTTTTAGTATAACTGTAGATATATATCTATCACTTAATGTCAGGTTTTTTACTATCAATTATTATTATAATGTGTCGATTAAAGAGACTTTATTAGCATAATATTTATCTGATCTTTCATAAATTTTACTCGGTTTAATGTAACACGTGTTAATGTTTATTATTTTTTAAATTCATTTTATTTATAAATATGAGATATATACATGTATTTTGTTTTTTTAATTGAATAAGGAAGTACTTTCCGGTGCATCAGAGGCGCGAAGAGCTTCAACACTTGTGCGCATTGATTTAATAGCCAATGCCCACACTTGGTAGCAAACTTATGTCATATATATATATATATATATATATGTATGTGTGTTGAACGACTTGACAATGTCGAGAAGCACATCCGCGCGTACATAAAACATGTATACGTGGCATAGCAGTGGCACGCGTGTGCGGAGGAAACAATTGCGGCTGCTGTCTTTATTGCCACTAGTTTTACTCTCGTCTCTTTATCTCTTACTTTTATTAAATATATCTCTCGCTTACTTTATTCACTAGTCAAATGTATGTAAGCTTAACAAGTGCTGCTACCTACATTCCATTTCCGGTTAAGTTTACGTCACTATCTCAAGGGAGTCTGGTGCGCGCTCTTTTATTTTTATCTAATCCAAAGATTAGACTGCTATTTTTAAACCTAATTTCGACAATTGAACCTTCATTAGTATCCAAAATTACCCCTTAATTTTTTTCATAACAACCATTCATATTTATTTTTTAACAATTAGAAAATAAATAAATCTCTCGATAATCTTTTCAGATTATGCAGCGCACAATTATTAAATTGTAGATTAAAATTTATCAGCTATATTTTTTTCAACTTTTTTTTTCTACAAACGTGTGTTAGTTTATATAGTAAAGACAAGTCAAGGTTTTTCCTCTTATTAAAACTTCTAACCTGCCATGATGTTGGAAAAATAAGTACATAAAGAATGCAAAAAAAAAAACTTGGATAAATCTCGTGGTGATTCCGGTCGGCGATGTCACCATCGTCTTGGTACTCGATCTCAAGCAACCGAGAAATTAACTTCGATAAACATTTTCTATTTATTTATTTTTATCCTCACCATTTTTTCCACAATTCTACTTACATACATGCATATATACACACATATAGACATATATCGATATCTATATACATCTGTATATACATATGAGTATGTAGACTCAAGTTTGCCGGCATTTTTTCTCTACAACTTCGCACCTCCGTATTGCGCAGTCGTAGCACGACCAATCGTGGCTGTCTCTAACCAGGTAGGCCTTGAACGACTCGGAACTCGCGGGGACCCACGCGTTATTTTTTTCTTACTCTCTCTCTTGCTCTCGTGTATATATTTAAACTCTTTTAATATTTTTTGTCTCTCATATAATACTCTTCGAGTAACAAAGTAAGATGTATTGATGTATAGATATATGTATTGATGGAGCCATGAGCAACAATACACTAGGCTACTACTATATGACTACTATGTATATATATGTATATATATAGTCGTGGTATATTATGTATGTTTATTAAATGTGTGTATAACCGCATGTGCGCTGCCGGGCAAAAGACAGATAAATAACTCAGGTATGGCGTTGGCTGAGTAAACGATGTGAGCACGTGTGTGAAACTTACTGAGTCTACATCATCACACATGTATTTATATATAAATATACATATATTTTTTATTATTAACTTATATTTTGGACATTATTATTCTCATTACTCATTTCTTATTACACTTTGATATTGCGTTTACATTTTCAATTAATTATCATAAGCTTCAAATAATAAAATTATTTTATCATTGGGTATTGATTTTTTGATTACACTTTCATTGTGAAATTTTTTTTTTTTTTTTTTTTTTTTCATATAATATGTATATTAGGTTCGAATATGATTTATTGATTCCAATTGATATTACAGATTAATTTGAAACGTTTTACGAATGGATTAAAATATTAATTAAAATAAATTATAATTGATGAATTAAAAACTGCACGAGATATTATAAATTAATTTTTAGTAGGTATAAAATTAATAATTAATTACATTTAATTGATAATTGGGTAATTAATGCACGTGAGTAAGTTTAATTAAATGATGAGCGTAAATTTTAAAACTTTATTAACGAAGCTGGGTCTAGTTGGTACTTGGATGTAAATGATTTGATCGAATAAGAAAATCTCTAAGGAATTTTACCTCGTCACGCGATTGCTCTCTGCCATCAGAATAATCAGACTATCTTTGTATATATATATATATGTATGTGAGTTTATAATGTGCGAAAGAGTTGTATCAAGGGCGCACGTTCCAATAAATATATCGCGACGATAAATATACATTTAAGAGTGTTTAAGCGTGATTTAACATTCTGAAAAAATAATAATGCTTAAGAGAAAGACTTAATGTGAGTAATCATCTGCGGTGTGTACAAAATTACCATCTATCTTACGTATTAATCGACCATTGACTTACGTAAACTCTCATCAGCATTATACTGCTTTTAACTATCGCCGTTTATATATTTATTTATAATTGTTCAAATAATCGCCTGCTTAACAATTATTTCCTCTTACCAGCCTGGACTTTAACGCTAAGTAATTTAAATACTTATCAAATATAAACTTCGAGTCTTTCAATTCAAAATTTAAAAAAAAAACATGAACGTTTTTTCATCAACGTAAAATTAAAAAAATTATTAATGAGGTCAGACAGGTTCATTAAATTGTTTTTTACCCATGCATCGATCAATCGACTCGTTACAGTTATAGGTATACGAGGGATAAGATATTGGACCGCGTTCTGTCAGCTTCAGTATCAGTAGCAGTATAACGACGTCGTAGATCCCGATCTTTTTCTCTTTATACATGTCTTATTGTGACTTGTAACGTTCACTTTACTCTCTCTGCTGGCTGCTGTCCACTTGTTCCTATCCTACCATACCAGGAATCTCTACTTGAGGTACCCTGTACACTGTCTAACTGTCCAACGTACAACAACGGATAAGAAAAATACATAAACGCCTCGTCGTATCTATCGAGTATACGGTTGAGGTATAGGTAGATTGATAGGGCAGGTGCAAAGGCCTATACACACACTCCTCATCAAGTGATGGCCATCAGTAGCATTCCATATGGACACATGTCCGTTTATGAAAACGATTCATGTATTTATAGATATGTAGGTTTATGTATATGTATATATTTGTTTGTATGTATGTATATTTGAATGTATATAGTGTCTCTTGCTCACGAGATTTGGCACTTGTAGTCAATGAGAGACATTACGTTATACAGAGCACGAGTGATCTTAAAGAGCAACGGGCGCACACGCCTCCTTACTCACTTATAAAGTTAATTGAGGGCAAACGTCCACTATCAATGTAAATGCTATTGTCTCGTCCGAAAACATTAGTCTATATTAGTGAAGCTTTTAAAACCTTGGACTAGTCAAATACTATTTTTTTCCTTTCATCTTTCATCCCATTTTTCATTCTTTTCACATCATCGCCCGACAAAAAAATTATATGATGATTAACGAACTTCAAACAAAACATTAAAAACTAAATTAATTTAACTGAAACCAAGTTACTTAATGATATTAATTACATATCATTAATTTTATTGGATAAATTAATAATTAAAAACATAAATATATAAACAATTTTTTTGAGTCATTGAATTAGATGAAGTACAGGAATATATTTATCAATAAAACTAAATAAAACAATTATAATTCTCACGTAAAACTTTTACTTTCACATATATATATATATATATATATATATATATATATATATATATAAATACATATAATCGACAGCAATCACGCTCGATCTTGAACCTCACGTAAGATCATTTAGACAAGCCCAACGATTATTCTTGTCCCTATTAGGCGTACTTGAGTAATACTCCTTTTTTATATATAATACATAATCTACACGGTCGAGTCATTCATATTATATCTCACGGAATAAAAAACAAACAGACACAGCCTCTGGACAATTAATTTATCTTGAATGTCTACAATAATAATTACAATTATTATAAAATTGTTTTACAACCATACAATGAGTCTGACACAATAAAATAAAATAAAAAATTTTTAACAATTTTATAAGAGTCCAAGTTGAGTTCAGAGTGGTCAGTACAACAGACATGCTGCAGAAAGTATCAGGAGTAGCAGCATCTTGGATCAGATGAACCTGCAGGATCGTTGCACGTGCCGCATCGCGTCGCGTGCGTGTCATGTTATTTAGTGTGTATATATATATACAACATACGCACATACATATACATATATTTAAACAGACGTATAAATATGTATATGTATAAAATATACATTAAAACAGAACTTTGACAGTACATGTATACAGACACAAAGCACGCAAGGAACGTCCCTTTGTAAGTGTTGTGTCTGTATCGTGTCTCGTGCCGCATGCACATTCCGCATGCCGCGAGAGGGCGATAAAACGTATGCAGATTAAAACATTTTATTTGAATGATAATATAACACTTGTTGATGCAAGCGCGTTGGCCTAGGTTAGCATAATAAACATTATGTAGATCTCCACTGTACTGCAGGCTACATTCTGCTATGTTATGTTATGTTTATGTGTGCTACTGATGCGCGCGCACTTGTACACAATACTCATCGTGTATCACTGTATTTTATTGTCCTTAAGTCCTCAGTCTACGACTTTAATCTGCGTAATTATAAAAAAAATTTTCTTGATTTTTTAAGAGCACGAAATAAAAGGGAGGGGGAAAAATTGTATGTTTAGTCGATTTATGTAATATAAGGGCGCGCAACTGTTTGCTGTGTGATTGGAGATATGCTAGTTAGTACTCTCTAAACTCTCACGCGGCTTTCCACATTCACGAGACGTTCATTCATTCATTCATTAAAAGACCCCGGATTCAGCCAACTGTTCATTCTCAATTTTATCGATAGTCCCCATCGACGCAGTCGCGATGCAATCTTGCACTTGGTGCACGTGCCAACTTGTACTAGTACTAGTGTTGTTATTGTGTACTATAGTCTACTATTTGTTATTTTCGAGGGCAAATCATTGTTTTTATTAGATACATTCTTTTTAATAATTAATTTAATTAATTACGAAAATTTATCGTATGTTTATGACTCAGAGAAAATGTAGGGGAAAGTAGCAAAATCATTCCGGTGAAAATTTTCTTAGATGCTGTAATACGAGGGTCTATAATATAACACATTATGGGGCAAATTAAGGCACTTAAAATTTTTAAATCTGAAATCAATTCTCAAAAATTTAATTGAAATTTATTTATTTGTTCTGAGTAGAAATATAGTGAAAGTAAAAAAAATTTAGTACGGATTTTTTCGATATTTTCAACTCATTTTTTTGGAAGACACATTTGCCCTACATTTTTTGTCTAATTGCTGGATCAAATTTTTATTCAAAATTTTCTTTGTTATAAAAATTTCGGAGATTCTACGGTTTTAGTAGCGCCGCCAAATGACCGCGAATACATATAGAACTCAAGACAATAAGACTATTTTTAATAATAAAATTTTTCGATATCTCGCTTCGTTTTCGAGAGAAATGGATTTTGGGAAAAATTTGATTTTTTAAAGAAAGTGAAAAATTTCATCGATTTTAATATCTCAATTTTTTTTTTGTATTTTTTTCCGAAAACTACATTTAAAGATGAAAATTTTTTAAAAAAAGGTCTGAATTAGTTCATTTTTGAAAAAGTTACATCTATTTGAAAAAAAGCCTTATTTCGTCGTTCTACAAGAATTCGCGGTCATTTGACGGCGCCATAAAAACCGTAGATTTCCCAAAATTTTATATAATTTTTTGTTTTCATATTTAAATTTTTAATTTAATGAATGAACTTTTTTTCTACTTTTAATTGATTCACTGAAAATTTTGTTCTGTTTTGTAACGAGACAAAGACTGTAATAAGTATAACGTAATAATACTAAGTAGGTAATATATTGTCAGATCAAAGAGTAAGTAGTGGCGCCGTAGTTTGCAAATTTCTTAGTTAATTGGTTGACGTTGAGGTGAGCGAGAAACGCCAAAGTATGCCTAATTGGATTGTCGCTCGTTCGCGATTAGAAGCACGTATTTTCCTCTTCGCGGTTTCTCGATCCGCTATTACGCTATTATACACACTATAAATACATGCTTGGGTGTTGTGCGCGTACTTACTCTGGTTTATCAACTTTTTTTAATCCATCCTTCAGCTACTAATACAGTAATTAACGCATTTGTGTTAACTATTGATCTAAGATTTCTTTATCGCGTAAAAATTACTCCAGCAAAAAAATTATCGTCTATCTACACAGTTACAAATAAAGCGCTGCATTATTTCTTGATTTCTTCATTACCACTTACAGCACATAAATTTTTTTCATTAATTACTGGTTGTTTTTATATATTATAATTTTTATTTCCTATAACTGAACTCCCGATGATCTAGACCATACTCTAGATTATCGAGTTATAGCTCCGAAAGTTTACCAAAAAAATATTAATTATAATTTACATAACGAGGCATTAAATAATTCAGATAATATGTCAAGATAAACGCATACAGTTAATTCAATGTTGGACTTGTGTCCAAATATACAAATCAATGGAGCGCAAAGTTTTTATCTGTCTTTATACTCTCGCGTGATCGTTATCACAGCGTGTCTGACAGCAACTGAACTACCGTTCAGCTACTCTCTACTCTCTTTTTATATATAAATAATCATGATAATAAAAAATATCATACACACACAGGTGCATACTAGCCATACATACCTACACTTGTCATAAAGTACGTTCTGTTACAGTGACTGATATATTTTTAGTATAAATGTCACGAGAAATAAATTTTTAGAGAACGTAAAAATTTTTTTTTTTTCAACGGAAACAAAAAAAAATTTTTTAAACGTAAGAAAAATATTTTTTTCTCTTTATTGTTGATAAAAAAAAATGAGTAGTTTGTATGTCATTAGACTGTCGGAGCAGAAAAGAAGCCGAGTATTCCCCGAAGACTTCGAAGGTCAAGGTCTTTGAATAATTCAAGTCGTGACGTGAATTTTTTTTTTATCAGCCTTTGGATATGTATGTTTTGGTTGGAGATCATGTTGGTATCTCTGGCGCTGCTGCTGCTGCTGTTGCTTGCATGTCTCTTCTTTGGCTTCGTTCTACTCTTCTCTGATGGCGTGGCAGAGGTGTCTTGACACATGGATAAACAGTGAGACGAGATGATGATGACACGGAGAAAAGAATAATAATAATAAAAAATAATAAACGGAGTTATACATGTGAATTGATATGAAATGAAAGCTAAAAATACTCTAGCTAATTTTTTTATCATGGTCCTGACCTTCACACCCTTGAGTACAAATTTTTTTACGCTGAATTACTCTCGCTTGACAAACGTAATTTTAATGGTTTATCATCTCTCTTACTGTACTTACACTTGAGTGCCTGTATGTATGTATGCATGTTCGTATGTATGAAGTACATATATAAATGGTGTACTTGCGCTGGCGACGACAATCGGATGTTAATGCCATGCAAATGTCTGCGAAGAAAAGAGAGTGAGGTTAGTAGTGTTGAGTTAGTTGAATGAGATGTAGAGAGCGAGTCGTAAAAATAAGATTACTGATTCAATTGATATTATTTTAAGCTTTGAATATTTTTTCCTCTTTTTTTTTTTGCTTCAGAATTACTTCGTCTTC
This sequence comes from Microplitis demolitor, assembly GCF_026212275.2. NCBI lineage: Eukaryota > Metazoa > Arthropoda > Insecta > Hymenoptera > Braconidae > Microplitis > Microplitis demolitor. The sequence continues at coordinate 19,047,430 of NC_068547.1, forward strand.
AACTTTTAAAGTATGTTCAATTGAATTTTTAAAATAATTTATTAGATGGTTTGAAGATAAAATTTTTAACAATCGATTTTAAATGAGTGTGAATGTAATGGACATCGGGCAAATTTAAAATTGAAAATAAATAGAGTAAATAATTTAAAAAAAAATATTTATAAAAAATGCACTTATAAATTAAAAAATTTTTTAAATGCGCATTTTTTAAAAATTTTGTTTTTTAAATTATTTACTTTATTTATTAATAATTATAAATTTGTCCGATGTCTGCTCATAATTTTGAATCATCTAACGTCTAATAATTTTTGGATTTTTTAACAAACGATAAATTTGAAAAAAAAAAAACATTTTTCGAAAAATTGCACCTATAGTTTTTTAAATTTTCTACATGTGCATATTTTTAATTTTTTTTTTTTTTTTTTAAATTATTGAAAAGAAAATCCGAAAATTGTTAATCGTTCGCTAACCAGGATCATAATTTTTATGTGTAAATATAAGAGTATTGGAAAATTAATTAATAGGAGAATGATTTACAGATGACAAGTCAGATGATGATTGAATGAAAGATAAAAAAAAAACATAACCAAGGTTATAACAAAGATTTAAAACATGAGTCGCATTTTTATTTTGTCTCTCGGACACTCCTATTATAAACTATACAATAATCACGCCTACGTACTCACGTGTTAATTTTTTTTCTTTCCGGTATTTCCATTTGCGCGTAGCACTTGGTGCCCAACGGGACACGTTGTCCTATTTAGAACTCGCGAGTTTCATCACAAATACACACACACACACACACATTACACTCTGTATATACAGTATAAAAGTGCAAAAATTTTACAGCATGATAATAAAAGGACGTATTGTAGTGTATCTACTTCCTGAAATTCAATTCCAGTTTTGGGGACATAGCGGGGTTGCAGCAGAGCCGACGAAAAAAAAGTAAAGGGAGTGTTTAAAAAAAATAAGTAAAGAGAATTAGCGGTAGGACGCGTGCAATGTGGACGTGGTTGTATTGTTGTTGCGTCGCATTAGCAGCTTCTGTGTCGAGGGGATGAAATCAGTACCCCTAAAATTTTTTTTTATTTTTTTTGTTTGCACTTAGTGCTGAATGTAACGCGTGTGGTGACTGAGGGACATGATCGAACGTTTTCCTATTTTATGGATTTTATATTTTAGGGTTTCATATATTTTTTTTTTTTTTTTTACTATGCGGTAAAATTTTTATTTGCTGAATTTTACGTCAATTTAATCATCTAAAGATCAAAATTTTGTTAAAATTTCTGTGGAAATTAATTTAATATTTTCAATTTTTGATTTGTGATATTTATCTAAATGTTTGCTTGTCAGTATCGTAAAAAGATCCATCACAATGTGTCATTGTATGTATGTATACAGACTGATGCAGGCTTGTGCATGGCTTTTGTTCATCCCTCGATGGCTTTGTATGTACTTTTACTGTCACGTTTTGCTCTTATTCTTCATATCAGGCTCTACCGTCTAAAACGTTTACAAATATATATAGTATAATATACATAATATAGTGTACAATAATACACGAAATAAAAGTAATACAAAGTACGGGAGGATTGAGTGGAGTCTGAGCACCTAAGGCATCCCGTGGGGGTCGGAAATCCAGCCAGCTGGTCACGAGTTTCATGATCTATCTCATATAGATTTTCTCTATACTAATATAGGCAGTATAAGGAACAGACGTTTCGCATTTCCTACATCATGGGGGATTTTTAAAAACATATTGGCCGACTTACTTTAGGTCACAAGGTCAGATATGACGATTAATTTTTTTCCCCAATATCTTTTCCGAAAGGAAAAATGAAAGAGACAATATGATACTTAGGGCTAAAAATATATATAAAAAAAGAAGAGAAGAATCATAATCCTTTAGTGAATAAATTTTTTAATGATTTTGTTAGAGGTTAATCCTGAAAGTAGTAGATCGTTACATTACTTCAGCCAAGCAGATTTTAATAAATTTAGGTGATGGCTGCTGAGAGCTTTAGCTTTGAAAAAATTCACGTATATGCTCGAGCGAAAATAGAAGATGGCTCGCTCAGCGGGAGGCCATATATATGTTATATGCCGATACAAAGTGCCTTTACCTTAAATATTATATATATATATATATATATATACATACATACATTTTATCCGCATATATATGTACACACGTGTAGTATACGTATATGACTATGTGTTAGCTTAGAGCAACAACGTTAATACCAAATAAGAAACAGTTTATAATCCGTAGAAGTTAAGATCACACGACAATGGAACCTGCGGAGCGTAATAAGGGGAGCTGCTTACAGGATTACGTTTACGTATATACTACTTACTGTTGATGTTGAGTTACTGTAGTGCACAGGTAAAATTTACCCTCATCGTGTGAATTTACTTTACTCTTCTGAAACAACTATTTCAAATTTTTTTTATCTAATAAAAAAATTGGGAAAAATTTTTTTTTTAAATTATTGATCAATCGGTATCATTTGAAAAGATTTTCTTTTAATTTATTTATTTTTTCGTTCAGTTTTTCTTTACGATTATATATATAAGGACATGAATTTGCTACATAGTGATAAATATTTTTTCGAGACATTGGAATAATTCTGCTGTCATTTTTTTATACTTAGGATAGAGTGAGCTAATGTAGAATACATACTATTTTGCCGGGATGTTACTTTTTCATGTAGGGGTCGCTGTAATTAATAAAAAAAAATTTACTGATGTTCGAAAGTGGGTAATTTTTTATTGAAGATAATTGATTTTCTTAATAGACCGGTAATGCTGAATAGAGTTGTGTGTATTTATATATATATGAATGTGTATCGACATGCGTATATAAATTATGGTAGAGTATATCGAGCGTACTAGTACAGTGATTCTTGTAGGTTCGATTAGTAAGCAAGGAACGTTTAGCAGTTAAATACGAGGATTGCTGACGGTAATAGCGGTAATTATCGCGTTAGTCTGCGGTGTTTCCGAAGGCATCCATATATACCCGTCGATACGATTCCCCCGTGTAATTATGTCTCATTACGATCCCACGGAAGTCACCATTCGATTGCTCTATTCCACGTTACATTTTTCATTTTTTATCGCAATATAATTCTAAAAAGCTTTTATTTACTGCTGGGACTATTGATGCCCACTATCAATACAATATCGACGTCGTGATTTATTTCCATGAATAAGAAAATAAAATAAAAATATATACTCGCAGTAATAATAATAATAATATCACTTGTAATAAAACTTGAAGAAGATCGAAAAAAAATGAGAGTTGATGTACACATTCTTGTCATGAGATGACAATCATTAAAACGTTTTTCGTCTCGTGCCAAAGTGGAACGTCGTCACTTATTCTTCGTGAATCGAATACATATCAGACGGGTATAAAAAAAATTATACATATATATATATATATATATATATATATATATATGAAACACATATGAGTGAACAAGATTTGGTCATCTCGATGGCCTTATAAATTTTTTTTTTTTTTGTAAAAAATATTTTTGCATTCTTTCAAGTGTGACCAAACTTTAAAATTGATTTTATGTCATGACAATCACGTATTTTTGTTTTATGAATAATTTTTTTTTTTTTTTTTTCAACTTACAATTATATATATATTTTCGGTCGCTCTATTGAGAATTACAGTTTAGTTATGAATATCCGGATGACGCGAAAGAACTAATATATATAAATGGAGTTTAATAAAAGAGACCAACACCTGAAGCGAGGTCACGGGGGAAACGTAATCCTTCGACTCCGTTGCCTGGCACGGATTCTTTTTTGATGCTCTCAGAATTTTATACATATATATATACTTGGTTGTATCCGCTTTAAGACCTTTACTTCAAAAGTGATCGTGGAATTTCGAGACGCAGTCAAGTTAATCTACGGTAAAACTTTCTCGTGCGGCGTTTTTTTCTTTATACATATATATATTTTTTTTTGATATTTGTTTCTATAGGTTTCTATTAGTCACAGTGTCACACTTGATTCAAATACATTTTAAAAATAATATATATTATTTAACATAGTAAAGTCATTAGGAAAATGAAATTTAAAATAATCTTAAGAAAACGAAAATAAATTACATGTGTATTCTAAATGAAGTAGAATTAAAGTAAAGTATTAATTATTAAAATGAGAAATGATTGAAAAGTTATCAGTAGCTGACAATTCGTCAGTCATATGTGTGTGTATATTATTACGAAAATAATAATCAATGAAGAGAATACTTATGAAAGAAAATGATTATAATAATGATGACTGATCAATCATGACATGCGATCGATCTTGAGGGGAATGGTAGGTCACCGGGGGTCACCGGACAGCGGACACAAGACCAGTGGCTTTTTAAATAAAAGAGAAGGATAAAGACTTCCGAAAGAGGGCGTATACAGTAGTAATAGTGAACAATACGTCATTTTTCTACCTCTGTCTCTGCCTCTTGCCTACTGTCTAATATTCCTTTAGGCCGACGAATTATTTTTTTATCCTAATAACTTACTAACTCAATTGTCATCAATTGAAAATGACTATCTATCATCACAAGCCCGCGTATACATTCACGCACACATATATTCACACACACAAGCGCAGATCTAAAAGAAGACACATCAAATCAGTCAAGTCCAATTTAATTAATCAAATCGAACATTTGGCCTCGTTTGACCTCACTACATTTCAATCTTCGAAGTTGACCTTTAGCCAATCTTCATCCATTCTCGGTGTCCGAAAAAAATGATTAAAAATAAATAAAAAAAATTGCAAGATGATTAACAAATCAGGTAATTACCGGGCCAAGATATCCATTAAAATTCCCGGGTTAGTTTGTAAGTCTCTTGGGTTTTTGGACACACGAGAGATTGGGAGAGGAAGTAGTATACAGGAGAGATGAGAAAATAAAAATAAGAGAGCTGGACTGTGTGTATTGTAGATGCTGTGGAATAAAAATGAGTGAGTAAGAGAGAGAAAGAGTGAGATAAGGCGGTGAGAGAAGCAGGTAAAAGAGAGTCTCAACGTCTCTAGTCGACGCCCGGTCAGCGGGTGCTCTCGATCTGACTCGACCGGTTTTACCGCGAGATTCCCTAGGAGTCTCTAGCCTTCGAGATGCTACTTCTTACTCTTTACTCCTTATTTCTGCTCCTTACTCCTTTTGCCGGCAAACATACATGTATATATACATACAGACCGCTAGTTTGCTATAATATGAGAACATATTTGAGTTTTAACTCCTTTGGGAATTGTTTCTGACCGTTGGTTCGCTGGTGCCGCTCATTCGCTCCGGCTTATCTTGGAGTAATCATTCATCATCGACATTATCTTCAAGGCTGCTGGTATATTTTTCGTAAAAAAAATACTTTGCGCAAAGTTTTTATAACCTAATATTTTTTAAAATTTTTTTTCCCAAAAATAAAGTCAAGTATCAACATAAATTTATTTCATAAAAATGAATAAAACGGTAATTAAAATAAATATTTTTTCAACTGGCATTTTGTTTAAAAAGTTGAATTATTATTTATTTAAATCATTAAAAAAAAAAAAATTAAAACACTGATTTATTTTCTTCACAACATTAATTTTGGCAAATTGCTCAATAAATGAATAAATAATAAAAGTATATAAATTTAAAATTCATAATTAAATAAAATTTTCTGAGTTTCCTGACACCTCTCGAACGGGATCGAAAATCCTGTTTTTAAATCGAGTTCTCTCTCGACCCCGATGTCATGTGCGTCTACGAGCCCACTGGTTATTTCACCAGTATATCTATATCTATAGATATAATATAAGCTAGCAACAGCTTCAGAAAACGGTCCAAGTTGATGGCGGTTTAAGTGCGCAAGTTGGGAGTTGCAACTTGGGAACTCTCCCAGTCCTCCAGATGCTGATCTGTGTGTTATGTTATGATTATTATGTTTGTTGCACAGCACTCACACACACACACACATACATACAAACATATATTTTTATGTAGTATGCAACATATATACTAACGGTCAAACGTTTTGTGTTTGCCTGTCAAACTACCCAACACCTGAGCTCGCCGATTGTTGCTAGAGAAGACAAGGGGGTCTGGTTATATTCTCACTCTTGTGGGAATATATTTCTATATTCTATAAATACTAATTTATTTTCAAAAATAATAAATATATGTTATAACATCTACCGAGTATATTAAGCGCGTAGTAAAGTTGTAAATGAGAAAGCATCGAGATAAACATATGTACATACGTGAGGGACGATACCCTCCATTCATTTCGAGCGATCCAGTCATCAAGAGTGACAAGAAGTGCCATTAACGTTGACGTTAATCGTAGTAAGGAAGCGGACTTGCTCTTGATACATCGAGAGGCGTAACTAAAGAGAGCAAAGAAGTTTAAAAGATGATCCTCGAGTTATATTTACCGAATAAAAACGTATTGTAGCTCTTTACGTCTTTACACTACGTCCTACATCCTACGTACGTTCCATCATACATCACATCTTGCTGTACTAAACGTTATTGACGCTCTGATCTGCCGAGATGAATAAAAAAGCTCTGTGTTAAACTTTGAGAAAAGATAAAAAAAAAATTCAATTTTCATAATGACGATCAGTTACCGTTTTTGATGTTTTCAAATGTATGTAATTAATATACTTGTTACTTTGTGTTGTGGAGAATAGAATAATCATTTTTTTTTAATGCTACAATGTATGAAGCTAGTATTATTATTAGTATTGATTACATAAGTGGAGAACCATCTTTACGTGCTTGAAAATTACTAAAATTTGCTTACTTTACTGTGTGATTCAGAATATGTGAAATTAAAAAGGACTGTCGGTTATTTTAAAAATCGTAACGTAACATATATCGAGATATTTTTTTAAACATCGCGTGATCTGCGTGTCGTGGAAAGGGTTACTACGTTATTTTTCTCAAAAAATTTCTGAATAATAATAATGTGTAATAAAAAATAATATTTTTATTATTATACATAAGAGAAAAAGTGGATTTTTTTGAGTAACAGACGAGCAATTGTAGTTATTAAAGTTTTTTATTGTCCCCATTGGACATACTGAGTATCACGATCATTATTATTATTTTAAATAGTTTAATGGTTTAATAATATTAAATGGGTTATTTGAAATTTTGAAATAACTTTTGTTGATTCTTTGTCGCTGCTTTTAAGTATAGATTTTAATTGTGGTTGATGATAATATTTTTATTTAAACACCAAATAATTTGTGGTTATTTTTTTAAATAATTAGAAAGTATTTTTTATAAAATAATCGAGCGTATCGGAGATTCTTAGGCAGGTAGTTTTAAAAGTGAGCACTCTTGAGACGGCGGTTTAAATTCCTCAAAATGTATGTAGGTATTTTTAGATATGTATATGTATATATGAAGACACCACACATACATGAGGGTGAGAGAGAGTACTGAAGTATCAGAGAAATATCGTGAAGAGTGAACAACGTATAATGATATTAATCAGGGCGGCGCGTTCGGCTTCCTTAAAATTGCCGGCAGGCTCAATTTCTCACTTAAAATCTAATTAGACCTTCCCTCAAAAGAAGAACCTGCGAGCTCAAGAACTTAGAGTGAGCACCAACATCAGACCCATTCTACTCATTTTCTTTCTTTCTCCTTCATTCCTTTATTCAAACACATTATTCTCTCTGGATTATGCTCGTGCACATTTTTTAGGGTCCGTACCACCCTCCCGCGTCCTCTTACTGCCAATACTTGACCCTAAAATTAAATGTAAAATAAAATAAAAAAGATTCAAAAAATAAAAGACCGTCGCTCGGGCCTCAATTTACTAAATTGCAGTTTGTTGAGCTCGGAATTGTACACATCGATTCTTCCTTCATGCCCCAATGAATCAATTTTATCAATTCGCTGGCTGTCTTAATTAAATTTTTATTAACTTTTTTTTGTAAATTACATCATAAAAAAAATTTCCAGTACTTTTTGTCCATTCGAAAAAATACTTTATCCGTCTCGGTGATTTTTGTGAGCCCGCTTTGATACGTATATGAAAAAAAAAAAATTTATTGAATACAAGAATGAAAAAAAATGACATGACGGCTCGATCGTTAGTAAAGTACAAATTTAGGCGTTTGCCGCAATAAACCTTAAGAGTTGGCTTGTAACTTCTTAAGACAAGGGAGAAGGCATCGTGAGTAATCGCCTTGTTAGTCCTTACGGCCCATGGCGCTCATACTTGCTGTTCAGTGTGTCGTTGTTTTTTGAGAACCGCCGCAGTCGAAAATCTTCTCTTAGCTCACTATATAGATGACTTTTAAAAATACACTGTAATGTTTTAAATTATACTTTTTCTGTTATTTAAATGATTTCATGAAAAATCAATCGATTAATCAATTTTTGAATTTTAAAAAATTATAACCTACGTATTTGATTACATTTAAAAATAAAAATATTTATTATTTTTATCTCAGATCCTACATCATTGTAACAATAATTTCCCATTCCTCAGCTTTATACAATCCCCTATACCATGCACTCGAATAAGACACGTGGTGTAAACCATAGGTAAGATACAGCAACAACAGTAACATAACAACGTACAACAACAAGACACAAGAACGCAGATCAAGCATTAAAACCACGCATGCTGATGTTGCATATGAGGCCCACACAGTTTTGAATAAAAGTATTGGTGTGCATGGATATTTGTAGGGTGGTGCGGCAATGCCAATAAATAAGCTTCGTTAAAAAAGTTTAACTTACACGGCCGAGGGAATATGTATATACAAGCAGTTGGTACGCGTGCAGGATATTTCCGGCCATCTTCTACCTATACATCTCTAATCTTGTTGGTGGATAGCATGTGTGTGTATCTTTGCGTGTGTGGATGTAAGGAGGATGTACTTTAGAAATTCTTTAAGGATTCTCGCGGCAACACGCACGCAAATGCGTTTAACACGAACGCAAGCGGTGTCCTGAGTTCATATAGAAGCGGTTGAGGTAGACGAGAGGGTGAAGACGCAGGATAGAGTGCAACAGACAAGTCGCGTGGCCCCATATCTTTACGAAGAACCAGGGGGTCTACACGACGACGCTCTCTCCGTACAAACCAACACCGTTTTATCGTGTAACCAATTAATAATCTTTCTCTTTTCTCTCTTTTAATACGTGCCATTGTAGATTTTTTACTACTACTACTACTACTACTACTACTAATACTACTACTGCAACATTCTCTCGAGCTGTATGGTATTAAAAAAAATTTTTTTAAACTTTGTTCTATGTATTTTAGTAGCGGAAAGAAATTTTCAAGCGGATAAAAAATTAATTTTTATTTAATGACATTTAAAAATTTTTAAAATTCATTTTTTTATTTTATCCGGTAATTAAAACATTTAAGAAAATTGATTAAATCTTTAAAAATAAATTAGTAGTCAATGGTTACGTAATTAATAAAAAAAAGTCTAGTCATTATTATGACGACTTAATTAAATTGGAAAAAAACATATACATATATATATATATATATATATATATATATATATATATATATATATATATATATATATATATATATATATATATTTCTCAAACGATATTTATTTTAAAAAATCTTCTAATCGTGGTGAAAGCTAGGCCATGACTTGAAATCATGATGATTAATAATGTACGGATACAGTATAAAAGTATCGAGTGATTTGCGAAAGTGATATTGCCCGGTATAATGGAAAAAAAAATAAGTAAATAAAAATAGCTTCGCAAGTGGCCGAGTAGTGGCTGCGGGGAGCCGGGTTGCCGTTCGTTAACGGATCGAGGATGATACGCGCAGTGTCTGCTGTCGAAGATCGATGGACGATTAATCTCTCTCAATCTTCTTTGTCTGTCATTTAATCACTTCTCGTCTTGCTTGTTACAGGTAAAGCACTCATCATCCAGCGGCAGCGACGTCGACGTCCGACATGTTGTCATAAGCAAGTGGACAACCATTGACGCCATGCGCGAATCAAATAAACGGTTGAAGAAACACAACTTGTGGCCACAAATATGACTACTTGTCGTCTGAGACTTCTGCTACTGCTGTATTGTCGCTATTTATTGTTAATATCTTTGCGACTGTACTTGTTCCATGCAAGACTAAAAAAAATTACCATAAAAAATGAAAAAGACATTTTTAAACAAAACATTATTATAAATTAAGTGCGTAAAATATTGTGTGAGAGTCGTTAGCTGTACATCATCTTGTCATATAAATATTGGGTACGGAATAAGTAGATATAATGTAATGTAAACTATTATATATATTGTGTCAACATTTTGAAAACTGCTGTAAGGAAATGGGACATCTTAATAAAAATGTTATTTTACCTAATAATTATTTTTAGTCGGAATTTTTTATTTTCAAATTTTCAAATCGTGATAAATAATAAAATTAAGTCGTGAAAATTTTATGGGACGTTATGAAATAATTATCAACAGTAAATTATTTAAAAAAAGGGTTTAAGACGTTTGACATTATGAATTGGTGAAAAATGTTTAATAAGGGGGTAAATAAAGAGAAAAATAAATTTAACGCAATATTCAACATCTGTGATTCTGTAATTAACAAAAGGGTTCATGAGATTTTTTTTTCGCCAGACATTTTTCTTCAGTACGTTAATCCCTTGGTCTTGGGTTTAAACACCGTCGACTGTAGTCGATGACAGTGTATTTGATTTACGTTCAAAGTTGAGTTAACTACATACTTTTTTTCCAAGACTTTATTATTTAATATTAAATATTCGTGAAATATGGATTGAGATAAAATTTTTTGTAGAATCAGAAACACAAACAGCTGGGGGTTGAGATAAATTTTATTATTTTTAATAGGATAGAGAAGGGGTTGGGAGTTTTAAATGTGGGACAATTTTTCATCGGAAGCAAAGATAATTTAGTGAAACATTTATCGGACCACCAAGCGGCTTTTCTAAGGGCTGTGTGTGCACACGTGTATACATATAACGATGCTTGACTTTGGGCTTTGTGTTGTGAGGTCAGAGGAAGAGAAATTGAGAGAAGGAAAGAGATGGGGAGAGAAACGTCATGGGACTGGTTGATGCGCGCTTAACTCGGGATTTGGGACTGGGGGCTAGTTAACCCCCTTAGATGGGTTATGAAATGACTTTATGGCTGATCAGAGGCTTGCGAGGGGTATAGGTATATATCGCACTATGAGAGACTTTGGCTTGCCACCCTCGATTATGGTCGCGGGGGTGTCACGTAACTCTAAAGGGCCATCCCTTTCACAATGAGGGTGACAACGAGTTTCTCCATGCATCTGGATACCTATTCTAAAGCTATAAAAATAATATATATTGTATATATTTTAAAAAACATCCGTAAAAAAATTACATATACATATTTTTATCTTAATATATAGAATAATTTTAGCGGAGTACTTAATTAAAAATTCACATAAAAAAATTTAATCGAAAAATCGCAAATAAATTTCTCCATAATTAAGTTTTTTTATTCGCGCAAAAAAAAAAAACACATAACATAGTCAGATATGTACACTACTACAGCGACAACTACTGCTCGGTTAATCAAAAGAGATTCGCAAAAAGATTTGTGTATTTACAAATGCGAAATGAATAATTCGAAAATACATCGATGGTATCCGGTGAGTACCGTTACGTTTTACGACGCAGTCACACGATTTATTTTTGATCATACGAGATATCGCTGACCTTTACGATCCACTATATGCTCCGGGTTTCTCTCTATATTCGTAAATACCACGCGTCAACTTCTCTCCATCTAAATTCACTTCATTTAACATGTTCGGCCGAGACAAACTTACAACAACGAGCCTTCTATTTAATTAAAAACTAAAATAAAAAAAAGCGTAAAAAAAAAAAAATAAAATGAAATACCACCGATATTATTTTTTCAGCCTCAAAAAATAAAACGAATGATTTCGCAAAATAAATAAAATAAAATAAAAGAGAGATCGGGTTTTGTGGCTCGACAGTAGCGATTGTTGGGTGTTTGAGCACCTCTTGGCAATTTCACTCGGATCCACATTTCCACCTTTCTTCCCCAGTGGGGTGGCTGGCATCAGTAGAGAGCTGACGCAGTGGGGTAGGTGGTCGCGGTATGCCCGGTAGCCAATTGCCGGCTCCGGGCTCGACTCGCCGGGTCCATTCATCGCGGAGCACTACGTGACCAGTTTGCCAATCCCCGTGTTCTTTCTCTCCGCTACACACCACGCGATCAGTTAGTCTGCTCTCTTCTCTCTGCTTCTCTTCCGTGAATCTCCTTCTCTGTCTCCCTCTGTCACGTACTCAACGCCAGTACTCACACCGTTCCCTCTTGTATCATTCTATATATATATACGTACACATTTATACACATATACCTGTGTGTACGTCCGCCAAACAACCCCCTCGTCTCTATCCCCACAGACCCTTTTAGCTCCACGGAATTCCGTGCTCTTGGTATCGACCGTGAGTCGACGTTTGCCTCTCTACTCATATTTCTGTTATTCAATGCCAAATTCAAAATTTATCTCTTACATTTATTTTTAAAAAACTCGTCAAATGTGAGTTGACCAAATATTTCCTCTTTTTTTTTTTCAATTGAATTTTTTTACTTTTGTTATAGTGCTCGAGTTCTATAGTTAACCGTTACGTTTGAATAATTTTTTAAATGAAAACTAAAACGACCACTTTGAACACTTTTCGTTAAAAATATAGACAATATATATATATATATATATATATATATATATATATATATATATATATATATATATATATATATATATATATATACATATATGTCATCAAAAATTTCTTTTTTGAGTCTTTCGTTTGAAAGATCAAAAGAACAAGAAGACATACTATTAAATGTCTCATTAATTTTTGATCAATTGAAAATTAATCTTTCATGAGTTTTAATTTACTAAAGAATTTTTTTTTCTGAAATTAAATCCAGTTATAAATTACAGAGTAAAAATTTCTCAATAAAAATCGAGTGATTTTTTTTTCGTGTTCAGTTACACGAAATATTAAAAATAATAAATAATTAAATATATATAATGTATAAATAATAAATAAAATTACATATACTGGTGATTAAGACCAACAACTTATCAGTATATATTTATAAAGGAATACATCATTAATAATGTGAAAGTATAATCTTATTAATTTAACATTTAGCCAGCAGCAAAAAGATTGAATTGAGATGTTGAATTGATAAATTACAAGTTCAAGTGCAAGAACTCTCAGAGTCGTGTTCGATAACATGTTAATTTATGAGTATGCATAACATGATATTGTGGCTATATAATAGATGTCTTGTAACGTGTGCAATATCCCGCACATCGAGTGCTTGATGATCGAGTAGTTATTGTATGTGCTGGATATGGGGACTTGTGTTGAGGTGTGGATGAAAAAGCCACGTGGTAGAGTGGTAGAAGGAGCTGACTCCTTGAGCAGAGTATGAGCTTATGCTCGAGACCCGGCCGAGTGATGAAGAATTAATAAAGGAAGAGTTTGTTCTTATAGTTAGACACGGGTTTCACGAATGAGGAACGAGGTGAGAGGTGTTCAATGAGGTCCTGCCCTGGTGACGACCCAGTCATTGTCGCCCTGCCTTCTTCATCTGCATACAATACTCCGCGACACAGACACATAGATCGACTATTCAAATAAAACGTTACTCGGAGACGAGACTCACAAGAGACTCGAGGCTCTATAACCGTCCATCAGTTTAGTATTTTTTATTATTTTGTCTTCGAGGTTCATTGAAATATTGTAATATTTATGCTGGATATATTCGATTGAATTAATAATAGGAGAGAAAACTTGATAACATATTACCTTTAATACTTTGACATATTTTATTTATTTCTGAAACTCATAAATTTATATGTATTAATATTAACTATTAATTTTTATTATTAAAAACAAGTCGTTTTTTTTTTAATATTTTCAAATTTATGTACAGTAGACTCGCGCTTTTTTCCGCTTTGATTTTCTTCCGTCTCTCTAAATATTGGAAATTAGGATATTACACTATGTTCCTTGAAGATCCTTTCTTCTTGCACAAATACACAAAAAATTCTTACAGATGCATCCCTACCACCAATTACTACGCCTTTTAACCTTCTCTGGATTTTCTTCCAAATATCCCCGAGGACCAGAAAAAAATCGTGAGCTTACTGTAAACTGAAAATCCAAGAAAATTATGACAAATTTACAGAACTAAAGACCCATTGGTTTTAATTTTTTTTAAATTCTTGTATAACTTCAGAAGATCTTTTTTTTCATAGCTCATCTGGCCGTGAAAAAAATAACAAAAAAAAAAAATAATAATAATAATAATAATTGACAAATCTCAACTTTTCACGAAAATATCTAGGGTCGAGTTGTCTATTAATTTCGAACTTTTTAAATCTTCTTAATTAACTCCGGAATAGAAATTTTTCGATAATTTTTATTTGAATTTTTATCTGCAGCATAGCCAATTAAAACAAATTTAAATAGGCGTAGGGTGATACAACTTTTTGGTATTAATTTTCTATTATTTAGTCGGTTAATTAGTAATTAGTAGTTTAATGGTGTTGAGTTAAAAATTAATTTTAAATATAATAATTTAATTTTCACTATTAATTATTGGAATGATAAATGATTAATTTGATTTAATAGTTAATAATTATAATATACATGGATTTTAAATCAAATAAATAAGGGAAAGATTACAGTCGGGGGGTTAAAAATGATTGTTTTTGTATTATTGGGTAGCAGTTTAGTTAAATGTCCATATTATGGTTTTATGGCGTTAAAGGACTACGATCCATCAGAGTTTAGAAATGGATAGACCGGATAGAGATAAAGAACCCAGGAGGACAATGTAATGAAAGAGAAGACGAGATATATATTATATAGAGTAGTATTATAGCTAGCCAAAGTACGTCGTATACGTTTAGCTACGCACCGCGGATCATAACTGTTAGTGCTGGCCCATTTCGAACAGAATAGAGGCAACAGTTGCGGTTTATGAAATTAAATCGGCTTCGGCGACCGAAACGAACGACTAACGTTTGTCCCCTCTGTTCTCTCCTCTTCCCTCGGCAGTTTTGCTGGGGAAAAGAAAGCGTAGGAGGCTTTAAAAAAATTTTAGCCATCGTCATAAACTTCAAGTATTGAAAAAATTTTATTTTAAATTGACCAAAAAAAAATTTATTTCTGTTTTGGTAAAAGAAAAAAATACAGAGATTCGTTGCATCGCGAAATTTAAACTCTGGATTTATTTATTTTTGGCCATCTATTACCAGATAGATGATAAAGATAATTGGGTAATGAAGTGAATTAAATGGCACTGATACATCTTTCAGGAAAGTCTCACCCTCGCTTTATAATAGAGGGCTGTAGCAATTTGTTTTTAGTTCTGTTCTATTACTATTATTATTATTATTGTTATTGTATTTCTTGTATCCCTTTTTGGACTATTATAACCGACGTCTGGCCACGTGTATTAATAATGTCTCTGACTAAGGAGCGAGATAGCAAGTGCACCGACTTTTATCTCCTCTATTAGCCCCCACTGAGGTAATTAAATTAAATGATCCACGGGCTCTCAATCATCTCTCTACCATCAACTTGAGCCAAGTGTAAGTTTCCATTTGTATCTAAAACTTTTATATATTCTCTTATATTTATTTCTACCCGTAGTTTTTTTTTTTTTTTTGACTCAAATGTTAAGCATAATTTTGTTTTAAACAATTGTGGTTTAGGTGCACGTATAAACAAAGCTATGAAACACGTAGTTGAAATAATGGCCTCGGGAATCTTATCGAGAATCGAATAAAATTTTCGGAATAACCATAGATAGAAAAGAACAATAGTGATATAATATAGGACAAGGTGCAGCTGTGACTACACAAGAACGCGAAGATCTGTAAGGCAGAGTTAGTACTCGCTGCCAGTATATCAGACGTTGAATCCCTTTGCATTTGCACTACTGTGACTAGTATTACTCTGATGTAGTTTTCTACATAAATATATACATATATAGATACATGTGTGTGTATATAGTTGTTTGAGCCATACTACGTCTTTGCGTTCACATATATATATGTGTGTGTGTGTGTGTATACTCACCCTCCATGTGATCCAAGAGCATCAGGATGATGTTCTAGCTCTCTCACGGGGGCTGGTTTTCTGTGGCTCCTCATTCGGGCATTGCGCACGTGTTAGATAAAGTCCGTAGACTATTCGGCTGGCTGAGGAGCTCCCGAGGGAGCTACGTACCATTTTGCATAAATCGCGAGACACCCCGTGCCGTACTCTCGTAACAGAGGCAGAACTTCGGGGAGATTCCAAAATAGCTTGAACCTATACTATAGTAGTATAATACTCGCGCACACTCGCCGATCTTGCCAAGAGGATAAAAAAGAATAGCTCGAGCGAGGGAGCTAAATTTTTTTATATATATATTTTTATTTATTTTTTTACTCGGATATGCCGGAAAAATTTAAGTGAGATGTACTTTAGATTGTGTAGTGTTGTAAATAATTTTTATTTTATACTTAAACGTTTTTTTCATCTCGATTAATTATTTTTTTTTTTGAGTATCTGAAATTTTTCGTATGATTTTATTTTGGGGTTTAATTTATTTGATAAATATAAAGTTATATTGTTACATTGCCAACGAAACAATAAGTTTTCCTTCCACAAGCTCATCCTCATTGCCAGGATTTACATGAGGGAGAAGTTATAAATGGAACATATAACAATAGCTCTGGGTGCTGTTTTAATACCCGTGACAATATTTCAGATTACATTTTATTTTAAAAAATATTTAGTACAGCAATAACCCAACTATCTCTTCAATACCGTTCCCAAAGTTAAGCTGACACGTATATTAAATATAAATTAAAAAAAAAAAAAAAACATATTTTGCGCAATTAGTCAGCCGTAGAGCAGACGATAATCAATAAAGGCATATTGTCAATTAAAAATGATTTATACGACACCAACTATCAGAGAATAAAATACATCTCAATGCCACTGACTCGTGAGTTGTCGTGAGATGAATCGGTATCGCACAGAAATCGATTCAGGAAACACAATCTCGATCTACTCTATCAGCCGTCTCTATCATCTATGACGGGTAGGACTTTGACCCACTTTTATTTCTTACATTTTTTATTCTCTGTCTCCTTCTAATTCGAGTGCACTCAAGAAGAAGACGATGATGTTGATGCCGATACTGACGATCACTGTGATTATGATGACGAAAAAACGGACTTGGGAACTTAAGTCATGGCTTCAGGCATCTCTTTCCCCTCATGTCTTAGTCTTACGTAACTTTCTGGATCCACATGTCAAGATTAGCCTTGCTTCACAACTATTAAATGAAAAAAATTTATTTCATAAAAAAAAACCTCATTTTTTGTCTGTAAAAAGTTTTCTTCAATTTTTTTCCTATTAAATTTTTTTTCCGATCGTCTTTATCGTTGGCGATCTCGGGGGGCTATCGGACGAGTTTTTAAAGCCTGTCAGAAGGCGAGCGCACATATAGAGAGCCGAGCTAAGCAGTTGGATATAAAGGTGCGTAAAAGGTGTAAAATAATAAACGAGGATGCAATATATCCGAGTGGGAGGCTAAACTCCCGATTTTATGTGCATTCCGACACTAAGACTCGTCCTTGTCTTGAATTCTATACAAATACACATATGTACGTATTATATCTGTATATATTTATACAAACGATATAATATTTTCTTTCTCTTTAGCCTCAGCTTTAGTTTCTCTCGATTCCCCCGGGCTTTTAGGCGAGCCCACTACTATTTCTCAGCCCGCCGAATGAGAATGGGAATGGAAATCAGGTTTTGAATCTCTCATCGAATCTCTGATAGTAAAAAGTTGCGTGTACGACAGAGACTCTGCTCCATCTAAAAAAGTTTTCATCTAAAAAGTCGAGCTCGAAAAGTTTAATCCTGAAAGTCTCATTTTAAGAATCAACCAAATTACTCTGCCGTTAAAATCTAAAAAAAAAAAAAAAAATAAAAAATCATTTGTACGTCACATCGAATTAACACAAGAAAAAAATATATGATTGATCGATTTAATATTGTAAAGTAATAAAACTCCGTGACTTATATAAGTGTTTAAAGGCTTTAAAGATAGAGTTGACGATATAAATATAAAAGTAAACTCTCTGTCTATGTGTATGCATATCTATATAGATATAAGGAGCAGAAAGTCTCGTTAAAGTGACCGTGGATCGTTTGGTAATTTATTTATCGCACAAAGTAGTTTAGACGAGATTGCCTCCGTCTTTTAAAAAATATGTTACTTCGGTACATAAATAAATATAGTGGAACCGGCATATGCGGCATCCGGTTACCGGAGAAGTACACACCGGTGATTGATAGTGATTTGGTAGATAACGATCATCGTAGACTATAAAGCATATAAGTTGAGTCTACTTTCAAAGATGCACCTGACCAAGATGACAGTATTTTCCAGTCTTATTTCAATTTAACATTTTTTTTATCCTCCTCAATCTTATCCATCGAACCACCGCCCATCCATACACTCTACCAAAGTACTCTGCCATCCTTCTATTAAAAAAAAAAAAGTAAACGCAAGATTTTCAAGCTCCCGTCTAAATTACTGTTATTCACTGCTCGTACATCAAATAACAGACATCGCATTTGTTTAAGCGTAATAAATATTTTGTTTGTCTTGTGAGTGACACGCAAATTTTAGTCTCGAGGCATGCAGGAAAAAAATTACAGAGGATCGAGAGAATGAGGATGAAGAAAAAAATAAAAGCTAGTAAACAGAAAAGAAAAGAAGCATCTTATTTTATATTACATATAAGTAGGTCTCGAGGGTGTGCAGATAAGGTCCACTGGGTTGCAGGGTGTGTGTGAGTCGAGCATTTGCCACCGACGAAAAGCATCGGGGAAACCATTATCCACCTAAGACACCGGTTATCGGCGACCAACGATCTCTGTGTGGGTGTCCGAGTGCTCTGTAAATGCGACCGCATGAGTCGTCAGGAGAGTAAGACGACTGAATAAGACTCGAGAGGTTGGATACGAGCTGAGGATAAGATATAAATGGATAGATGGACAGATATATAGCCACCCCGCAGGGAGATGCCCGCCCCCGTTTATATTACTCTGATCTACACTAGACACCTTCTTAGACACCCTTTCAATTTCCTATATTATCTGATAATCATCTTCAATACACTGGATGGATTTATTTATTTTTTTATTGTTATCTTTAATAGCTTGAGCACATCACTTTGCTATCTGATTATTTCTGGTCATAATATTATTTAAAATAATATTTCTTCCTATCAATTCGACTATTTTTGGGTTTTCAATGTGCACACCATTTTTTAAAAGGTGTGCATAAAAAATCCAACTTTATTTGTTAGAATTTTTAAAGAAATTTTCGAAAAAAATAGCAAATAGTTAAACAATATTTTAGTGTAAAAAAAATAAATATGGGATGAATGTATGATTAATTCAACGGACTAGCATCTGCCAGTAGCTTACTTTATGCACATGTATGTGTATATATATATATACATATATATACAAATGAAAATGTTATAAAATTTCTTTAGCAGCTTGTCAGCAGCAATGGCCCAGACATTGTTTCCCCAGTGGCACGTTCGTAATCTATAGCCTTCAAATTTTCTAAAGTCTCCAATCACCCGGGCATTTTCATGCAAACGCAAAGCGTCTCACCGCGGTTGTCGTAGTCGTCTCTTCTACTTCTCTTATTCTCCATAATACCCACTATACACTTTTTACACCCAGCTCTTCTCACCTTCTCTTCTCTCAGCAAAACTTAAAACTCAAATGTATATACGTTACAATAACATCACCCGTAGGGTACGAATCTACGTGTTTAAATAAAGTTTGCGTGCATATTATTAACGTAGTAGTTCCCCGTGAGAGTCACGCAGCAGCCTTGCCTGTTCTCTGGACCCGTGGATACCTGGGACCCCATAAGGGCGTCCCATCAGGCCCAATTCCTTCTCGTCACACGAAAAAACTTGCACGTAACACAGCTAACATACAGACCCAACAAACGTGTTTCAAGTACTGCCAAAAATTTAAACAATTATTTTTCAGTCCATACAAATTTATTTATATTCATCCATTAAATAAATACTATCGATTTACTGCGTCGCTCAAATGTACATATTTTTTTTTTTTGTATCAATGCTATACATTTTCATGCTAAATATTTTTTATGAATATTTTTTAATCAACCAGAGGCATCAATGGGGCCTTGGGCTCCCAATGATATTTAAAGTCACAAAAACCGTTGGTAATATTAAACTGATCGCGATATTAATTTCAAACATGTATCTTTTACTCGTTCTCACGAGGAATTATGTTTTTTTATGCTTATATATTTTAATTTACAATAAACCAATGCGCATAAAATGATGTACCGTGTAAACTGTCTAACAAGTAAGGCCCAAAATACGAGCTCCATGTTTAGCTTCATGTCTTTTGCCGTTTCCCATTCTCGTTGATTTTAATTTATATACATATATATATATATATATATATATATATATATATATATATATATATATATATATATATATATATAGATATAAGATGCACAAGTTGTATCTGTCTTTTAGAGGAACATACAGATTGTGGTCCGTAAAATGCATCATCAGACATGCGGCATTCGCCGACCGGCCGGCGAATACTTGGGCCATAAAGAATAAAACAGAGAGACAAGAATAAAAGCTAAGTTATAAGTAGTTGACTTATTTCAACCGGCCGGTGCAAAACGCAAGCCCGAGGGGCCCGACGAGATAGCCCGAGGCGCAACGAGGGGACTCGTCGAGAAGTTTTAAGGCCTCTTGGGGGCAGCTTGCCTCGAACGCTGTACATACTCTCCGACTCTCCTCTCTTCGTCTGTACTCAAGTCTACACAGAAGCAACAACAGCAGCAGCAGCAGCTTCTACAGTAGTGCTCCAATCGTGCAATATTGGCTCGACCTTTGTGATCCACGATACACAACAGTTTGCCCGCACACGTTGATTTATGAGTGCGTACACATATACCCGCCGCGTATATGATTGCGCGGTGTAATTATCTTAATAACTCTCAAGACGTTTATGAGCCTTTACGGATATACTGGTAGCTTAAATTTTACGCCGTATTTCATCAAATTCCAATCATATATATCTTCTTATACATTTTATTTATTACACTCATTCATTTAGTTATTACCGATGCAGAGTATTAATGAGGAATTTTCGAGTTAGAAGTGAAAGGTCGGACTTTATTTTATGTCTTGTATTTTTTAAAAAATTTATTATTATTATTTTTTTGTTCAATTTATTTAATGCGGTGTTGTAGAGATCGTAGATGCTGTGAGTTATTTACTTTTTCATTAGAGATGTAGAGATATTAGTTAGTTACCAGTTGAAATCAATAACTTAAACTTTTATCAGATGATCATAATGCTGTTGAGTAGAGAAGAAAATTAATTACAAATAATTGTTACTGATTAATATAACCACCACAGACAATCTATTAATTTAATCTTTTTCATTATAATTAGATTAATAAATTTCTATTATTTCTCATTACTTACTAAGTTTATAAATTTATCAACATTATAAAGTAAATACTTTTTTAGATAGATTTTTTTCACTATACCTGAGCTGAAAGTTTGCATTTCTGTCCTATTTAGAGGGAAGAAAGTCGTCCTTTCCTTTTATGAGAAATCAAAAGATAAAGATTAGCGCATGCGCTATTCTTCCTTTAAACAGAGACAAAAATTTAGACCTTCAAGTGCAAATTTAGGTGAAAAATCGTATACACACCGCAGATAAAAATCAACGTCCCCTTCCGCGTGTTCATTCGTCTATCGACTCAGGTTGAAAATTACACACGCGGGTCGAAATGTCATACTTTTCTCCCTAGGTGTGTAATGTACTAATTATAGCCACAAAAATTATTACAGAGTGCGCACAATTATTATTGAATCGTAATGAAAATTGTACACTTATTTCTTAGGCGCATACTTTGATCAAGTTCGAAGATGCGCTAAATCGGTTGCTTAGTTTAAAACCCGAAGGCAGTCGAAATTTTTTGAATTTTCATAAAAATCAACTTCCACTGAATAATCTCTAATTAACTTTCAATCAAAGGATAATAGACTTGTTTTTTAAAACGTAGCATCAGATATTGCTGGATGACACTATTAATTTTTTCACCCGCTTGTGTAGCAATAACGGTTAATTAAAAAACTCTGATCTTGGGTTTCATAATCTGGAGGTAAAAAAAGTGAATATTTATAATGTTTGTATGTAACGCACTAGACACGTATTTTTAGCAAGCAAATCATGTCAACCGGTCTACCATAAAGTTGGAACCAGTATATACTTGTCACGACAACTCTTGAGTTTCATTGAATTTCGGCACGATTGACACTACTTGTTTCTTTCTATACTCATACATTTATATATATACATACGTTTATAAATACATGTTATATTTGCGCAAAAGACTTTAAAAAATATTATTTACTGCTTGTCAAAAAAAAAATACGATAAGTTAAACATTACGCTAACATATTTATAATTTATAATATTCCATATATAATATCATAGTCACATCACTAGATTTATCAAAGTCAGTGGTTTCATTGTCTGTAATTATGTACCTCTGACAGGTTTCTCATCTACAATATATAATAGAAATATATATGTATATATACACGCACAAATATATATATATATATATATATATATATATATATATATATATATATATATATATATATATATATGTTTAGATGGTAAAACGTAAATTGAATTGTTGAGGATGATTTTGAAAATGATTTAGTCTTTTATTATATGAAAAAATGAAAAGAAACAAAGATTACGTCGATGTAAATATAAAAATGACAGACGTGTGAAGGAAGGCCGAACAAACTACACAGAATCCTTTATTCAGAAGCAGAAATATTTATCAATGCAATATTTGCACATAAAACGTTAACGCGTGGTCTCGTCTTGTCAATTTGTTCATGTGTTTAGACGTTACGTTGACTCATTTTTATTTACTCTCTTATTTAACACAGTAATTTCCTATACATGGCTGAGACTTTGACTTAAAACCTAAGAGGACTCACTATATTTGTATAAAAGAATTCTTTAAATATAGTATGCAAATATACTTAAATAATTTTTTTTATTTTAAAATGAATTTAATTTTCCGCGGATGCATTTTCGCTTTGAATTTATTTTTTAGGCCGCGTGTTCGTAAACACGATTCGATTAAAAGAACTCAACTCGTTGAATTAGATTTTTTTCATTAACTTAAGGTCATTTTAAAACATGACTATGGAAAATAATGATTACAGTCTTAGCCATTTAATTATTATTAATCATTTTCCAATATAACGAGTTTGACAGTCTACTTGCTTAGTTACAATATCTGTCAAGTGTACGCAATATGCATTAGAGTAATAAATATTTGTTAATAGCCACATGCAATTTAGTGCTCGATAAAACAAGAATTTCTTATAAAATATTAATTAAGTGATTTGTGTTTAATTAAAAAAAAAAAAAAAAAAAGAAAAAAAAAAAGTAGCAATAAAAATCTAAAAATGATCATTTTAACTTTTCGTAGTTTTCAATTGACATTTTATTACACGAGCATTAAAGGCGTGTCTGTAAAGTTATTTCCAACAACTTTTTATTTTTATTAATGAATGAAATTTTTTATTAATATCAGATTGATGATTAGCAATGCAGATTTATTATGACTGATTGGATATCACTGATTTGAGCAGTAGTATTTGTTTTTAAAAATTATATGATTATTAATATTTAAGATAAATATCTCAACAAGTTTGTTGGCTAGTGTAGGTAAAACCTGGTAACCCAATTGCAATGACTGTATCAATCTATCCAGCAAGTAATAACTAATAAGTACATAAATAAGTAAGCAATAATCGAGTAAGCAG
Source organism: Microplitis demolitor (assembly GCF_026212275.2). NCBI lineage: Eukaryota > Metazoa > Arthropoda > Insecta > Hymenoptera > Braconidae > Microplitis > Microplitis demolitor. Next base: position 19,071,474 of record NC_068547.1, read on the forward strand.
CAAACTACGAGCTAACAAGCTGGATTGGAATGTATGCTACTTATGTGCCTGGATAAATATATAAATATACATATATATGTTCCTTTCGACTGTTGATTATCAGTAGTCTTCACGCCCCGTCGCATACGAGAGCGACGAGTTTTGCGAGAGACCACGTCGTTGTTATTAAAAAATTGAAAGTCATATATCCATATACCTTGCACTTTATATATGCACATACATTCGAAGGCTAACGTGGTATCTTTAGTGCGCCAGGTGGATATGAAAGGACGTGTTTAATAAGTTGGCTGAGCTACTGGCAATGTGGAATTTAGTTTACTAAAAAATAAAATTTAAAAAATGACCAAAGAAATAAGAGAATTAAAAATAAATAAATCACGAGACTCAAGTGGTCTATTAATTTCACTTGTAATGTGAAAATAATGAGTCTTTACACGGTTTAAAATGTCTATGGAACAAAAAATGGTTTCAACGTTTCGAGTTATGTGTGTAAGGATGAGTAGAGATGATGAGATGGGAAAAAAACGTAAACGAGCAAGTAAAGTCTTGAGACTGTTTATAGATTTTTTAGCCCTGGGCTACAGACGAAAGTAGATGTGATTATCATTATGATGATGATGATTATCAGTGTAGTGACCCATACACGCAAGACAAAACTATACTTTAAACCTAGTTGACCTGCCAGCCGTTCTCGAGCTTCTCCGTGGAGCAGTCATTAGTATCTTCTAGTTTCTACGCACCTGCACCACTCACGAGTCCGGTCTACTGGAACATCTCCAAAATTACGATGATTCGAGAAATTCTTGGGTGTATATGTCTACATGTATGAGAGTATCTCTTTCTCATCGTTTCTAAAATAATGGAAAGGAGGACTACAATTTAACGGGCCAATTGGACACACGCGACGTGAAAGTATTCAATAATTTTTAAAAGCCTATATTAAATCCCGTAATCGTATCCAATAACACCAATAACTGAAACCACAAGACTTTTTTTTTACACTAAAATCTTTTGACGTTAGACAGCTGACTAGAAAATTATCCCATTGGCACGCGACTAATCATTATACGCAAGTAAACTTTTGCACGCCACTTTGCATTCAAAATGAAAGTGTAAATTCGTATACTCTCATTTCAAAAATTATCCAATAAAAACGTATACGTATATTCATTCATTTTTTTTTCCAAAGTGGCTTTAAAGTTAATTAATAAATTATAAAATTAATTAAAATATTATTACTGAGGATTATTATTATAATTTTTTTTTACCCAAGTGTTAATACGAAAAAAAGTGTGACTAACGTTCTTGTTTTTGAGGATTTTAATGTTATGCGGGATTCCGAGTATGAATGAATGAGCGAACGAGACGACTGTATAATCAAACGTGTGCATATATATGTATATAGATATAAAAAAAAGTATAATACTATAAGTTGTGTAAATAAGCTTCTCTGCAGGCTTAGGAAGTAGCTGGCCCACTTGATATCGTCGTATACTAATGAGGATGAAAATGAGATGACTGCATTTATTACAATTTCATCAGGTGTTCTATAACGCGTGAGCACCTGCAGAGCTGAGTGTGTGTAACTGAGCGACGTAACGACCTGTATAGTGAGCAATAATAAATATATGTACATATAATGAGCGACAGAGAAAGAGAAAGGCTAGACTCATTTTTTTTATTACACATTTGCTATGATTATTATTCCTATGGGTTATTATAATTTTTTTTTGTACTAATGGATGTGAGAACCGTTCGTTAGAGAGTGTAATGTATAATCATACGATTTCGGTAATTTTTTTATTCCGTGGCGCCAGACTGGCTAATAAAGATGAAAATGAGATGAGTAAGTTTATTTAAATTTTACGAGGTGCCGACGCGGTGGTTCTCTCTGTGGCTGATGATAATTAGGCACGAGCACGTGTGCCACGTCATACTCAAAGATTTTGCTGTGTTTCATTCATGATTATTCTCTTTCCCTCGAGTACTCCCGAGTAGTATATTAGTATGAATTAAACTCATTTTTTTTTTTTTTTAATTTTTTTTTTCTGTTTTCATTACGGAATAAGAAATCCTCAGGCCAACTTTTGGAGGAACGTATCAATTTAAGTCGAGTCACATTTGCATAACACGTCGATATAAATCCACTCTGATTTACGCTCATTTTGTATATTATTAATCATACTAATAAATAAAAATATGAGTGTTATTTATGTACACCATTCAAAATAATTAATAATTAAAAAAAAAAAAAAAATGATTCAATTTGCTGTTTATCGAGATAGGAATAAAAAAAATAGAAAAATTTTTTTGAATCAATTTTTCTGCCTCATTTTTTGCCGGTAACGGTCGTTTTTTTTTTTTATAACAATCACGGCTGTGCGACCGGTAACGTGCATTCAAGATGAGTAAACCAACTCTTACATCCAGAAGACAGTCAGTGAAATAATGATGCAAAAAACGGTTGGATAAAAAAAGTGATCCACGTAGCGTAGTGACGGTTGCTTCTTTTGGTTAACAATAGGATCTCATGAGCTCGGCTTACTCGCGGTCCTCGCGTCTCCGTCAGCATCATCGGCATGAGAATAATCGTAGCTGTGTCAAGATACACGCATCGAATTTTTTTAGTATGCATTAATAAGACATAAAGAACAAGTCGTGTAAGAGAGTAGGTAGGGATACAGCACATCCAGGATCACGTTCGAGGATCGACATCATCACAGCACATATATATCTGTGTATGCATACAATAAAGGAAGTGAAAATAACCCAAGAGCATTGCGTGGTATATTGCATAAAGGGTTACCGAATAAGCAATAGGATTCACCAGGTTATATCTCAGGGGTGTGATCTTTTTTCCCCCACTCCTTCACTAATTCTTTCTCTTATGCCTCAGCACGACGTAACATATTCTAGTGTATGGGGTCACAATGGTTTGCATATATTTTCCCATGAGGATGACACCGGCTGGCGGACCTCTACCTGGACCTTTAAACGCGGGAGAGCGTGGTAAAAAATATAAGAGGAAGCTAAAGCATATAGCATATAGAATGTAGTGTGTAGCATAGAAAACCGGGGACATACTCATAACATATGGAGATCTATGCAAAATCGCGGGCTTGTCTACCTGAAAGGAAAGGTGTGCGAGAGAGACCGGAAAAGGGTTTTAGTTTTGGTGTTGGGTCTTGTTTGCTCTGCCAACTAAAGCTTGAGAGAGATAGGGAACAGGGGGTAAGCGAGTTGGGTCCACGGGCCCAGTCCTTCCTACGACTTCACCCCTTATATTTCGGCTCACTACTCCATTGTTCCAGATCGTACATATGAGGAAGGAAGGAAGCAAGGGTTGGTTAGGATCCCCGTAGCGGGTCCACCATCACCCCTAAATTTAAATATATGCAACGACCGGCCGTCGGAAGGACCAGCATCCTTGCAGTCTACACCACCAGGTATATTCAAATGCGCTGTACACATTACCTGAGCTCTTCCTATTCAAACACCCTGTCCTCCCCACCCCGGCTCCAGTGTTCGATCATTTGAGATTTATAATAGACCGGCAAGGTGGCACCTTTACTTTCCTTCGCATATATTATAGTACACATATGCGAGGCCGTATAACCACCAGCAAACTGTGGGAAAATAATCGGAATCGTTTCCGTCCTCACCGCGGCAACTGTTTTGCCTATCAGGCATAACCAATTCATGCTTAAGAGGTTCAATGCAAAAAATAACCGTTGCCAGAACTTTTATAACAACATTTTGAGGCCTAATACTCTTAGAGTTAATAAACTTTTTTTTTTAAATTTTAAACAATGTGTTCGTTTTGTTCGAATTCGCGCAAGTTATCTTATTAAAATAATTTATTGGATTAATGGTGTCGTAGAAAATAATGAGGATTTAAAATTAATGAATGCAACGCGAATAAGAAGCCGAGCAACTCGGGGGCTACCTAAATAGTTGGCTAAAGTCGTGAACCAGCCGTAGTAATATGCAAATATGTGGACGAGTGGCGCACGCCAGCCAAGATGCCACGAGGAAACGGCCAAAGTGTGGCCAAAAAGAATTGCATACATAATAAAAACCTTAATAGTAATCAAGTGTGTGTCTGTGTGCACGTGTGTGTCACTTGTTTATTTCTATGAATAAAATTTTTTGTTTACATGTTATGTTTTTTTTTTTTTTTTGTTTTCATCATCCACTTGTACATTATCATACATTTTTTAATACATTATTAAATTTTTTTTCGCTCTGGTTTTTTATACTTGACTCACGAGTTAGATAAATAATTCATCGGGTACTCATAATTATGCTAATTGACCAACCTGTTTAGATCGTCACCTGTTTACTGGGTCGCTGTGTTTTTTCAATTTAAATTTTAGAATTAATTTTACATGATAGTTTTTGGATGTTCTAGGGTTATAAATATACAGAAATGTTTTGTTATGTCTGCGTTATAATAACAATAATAACACTAGTGTTATTGTGCTAAGGTAAAGTTGCAATGGGGGCAACGACCACAGGTAATTTTCTGGTTTTAAGATTTTTCAAGTATGTAAGAGCAACTTGACGAGTTAAAGAGTAGGCCCACGCTCTTCTATTGCTTCTATGGCTGTTACTTCTGCTCATGCTTTATTGATGCTGTTGCTACAGGTGCGGGATTATTCTCTTTTTCGAAATACGAGAAATCCCAGTACAGTAGCCCGTCCCCTTTTTTTTCCAGGGCAATGACCTCATTTCTTTAATTTCCTTTCACGTTTCTCCTTCACGTTCACACGTATTTCTATATAATATTACTAGTTTATGTGTTAATACTGTACATCTTAAACGCATTCGCGGTCCTCTCTGTTGAAATATATTTATTCATCTTCGTAGATAGTAGTCACAGTAATTGAAAATAGAAAAGCGTTTTCTAAAAAAAGATTTAGTGGATTTTACATTTAAAAGGTTTCTCTATTTTATAATTTCGTTTCGGCGTTTTCAACGAGTTAATAAATCTAGATATAAACATAAAAAAAAACTTTCACATTTTACTCAATACCAAAAACTTAACACTGAACATTTTATTGAGCTAATAAATTTAAAACCAAAGTTTCGTAATATTTTATAGGAAAATTAAATTAGGGAGTACTCAACTATTTAATATATTAACTATTAAAAAAAAAAAAAAAAGTAATAATTTATTATTACTTAACATTTGGTTTATTTTTTTTTAATTTTTTTTTATATTGTAAATGTCATTGGGAGTAATAAATTGATCCCACGCGGGTAGTGATCCTCGAGAAACTGCCAAGACCCGGAAACAAGGAGGTCGACGGGTCTCTTATCGGGTCTCCTCCGGTGGCATTTATACGTATTTTATATATAGAATAAAGAGTGGAGTAAAATAAAAATATAAAAAGATTAAAGCAGAAGAAGAAGAAGAAGATGAAGACGAGGATGGAGAAGAATAAAAAATAAGAACCGTGGTGGCGGGCCAGCGGGCGTTATTAGCATTGGCTGTTATCCCAGGCTATCTAATAAATTGTTCAAGGGGCGTAAGTGCGTGTGTGCGTTAACGGTTAGAGCCTAAAGCTACGATACCATACTCCTTATACTCTACTCGTATTCTCAGTTTTATACCTATCTATCTGTGTACTGAGGAATGTTGACACTCGCGTGCCTATTACTCGCGTACGTACGACAACCGCGTTCCCTCTAGCTCTAGTGTCTTCGGTGATGACACTCTCCAAAGAACCGTTGCATTGAAAAAATTTTTTTATTTTTTTAACCATCAACTTCTACAATAACACACTTATTTGTCACTTGACCACATAGTTTTTCACTCCCAAGGAAAAAAAACAGGCGCTGCAACAAAACATAGTCCTGTGGAAGCAACAGGATTTTCCCTGTAGAATCAACAGGATAAGGAACAAGTTTTATGTGCCATTTTTTTTTTTGCAGTACAATAAAATTTCAAAATTTAGAAAAAAATTCGAATTTTCATTTTTGTTTCAAATTTTAAAATTTCATTATACAGAAAAATAAATTAGTACATGAAACTCGTTCTTATCCTATTGCTTATACAAAAAAAATCTTTTTGCTGCAACAGGATTTTGTTCTGTTGCTCCAACAGGATTGCGTCCTGTTTTAGCGCCTATTTTTTTTTTCCGTGAAACTGAACTTTTAAGTAAAAAAAATATATTTTTTAAATATTAAAAGCAACACAGAAAATAAAATCGGGGTCACTTGTCTCCATCAGTACCTCGTTGCTCTATATAGAGCACAATCAGATGAGCAAAGTAGTCAACGACAGATACTTGATTCTATTATTCCCATCAATGCCATCAGATCATTCGAATTTTACCGAATACACATATCTTTTTATATCCTTTGATATATTTTTAGTTTACAATTGGGGAGAGTTAGCATCGGCTGTCATCCAGAGAAATGTATTTAAAGCATAGGAAAGAGTGTCGTGGGGTCCGTGACACCGATCCAACAGGTACGAGATTCAGTGCCAGCAGGTAGAGGCTGGGGCATCAGCCCTTTGCACTTCACAGTAGCGCAACCCTCTTCAAGCCCCCGCCACAAAACACCGTGTACTTAAATAATATATTCCGTCACTGTAACCATCATATTCACCCTGTTGTTATATGTACAGCAAAGATTATAAGGGAAAGTAAAAGTATTAAAAAAAAAACCACCTTGACGGTCTCTGTCCCTGCCACAGTCACTATAAACCATCAGTCTTCACTCTTACTCGTATAGTAATTTAAAATTTTTACGCCGTCGAAGAGCTGTCGTGCGTTAATATGTTTCTTTTATTATGCAATATATATTTATTCGTGAATATAAATAATATAATAGCTTGCGATATGACCTGCAGCCGAAACCGTTTAGAGAAATAATTTCTCTAGTGTTATGTAAACGAGGTAACCGACAAAAAAATATTTAAAAGAAAGAAAGAAGGAAGGAGTAAAAAAACGGCTGTAAGATGATGACGAGGACGTGAGGTGGCACGCGATAAAACGTATGCATTCATAAATCGATCATCATTTTTCGATCCTTTTAAATAAATAATTTATGCTGTATATTGTATGATGCAAAGCTTAGAGTGTGGAATGTAGCGAGCGGTGAATTAATTTTTTTGAGAAAAGGATCTGATGGTACAGCTTTCGGCAGGACCAACGGTTTTATACTTCACGGTAGTCTCAAATCGCTTGACGGGAGAGAAAAAGAAGAGTGTAACTTCTCCACACGATGGGTTTGCATACCGGAAGATGATCTTGGCCGTGGCTAACAGAGAAACCGGCAGTAACAGTACCAGCAGCATCAGCAACAACAACAACACAACAGTAGCAGTGTAGCAGTAGCTGCGAAAGCTGCCTGTTGAGATCGATACCTCGGATAAACGGGGATCGGGTGTGCATATTTTATTAGCACCAAGTTCGTTGACGGAGGATGCAACGGATCCACACACGCTATATGCACATATACTCATGTAGAGATTTTTATTGTTATTTTATATGCATACTTAGACAAATACATATATATGTGTGCGGACCGCGGGAAAAAGATTTGCCATGAGTATCATAAACAGAATTTATTAATCCACGGCCGTTAACATTCAAACCTATTGCTAATTTTTATTTTTATTTCATATCCTTATTGGGGATGGCTGGCCAGACTGAGGCACAGAAAAATTCGCACTTTTTTATCCTGAATTCGCTGCATCTATTCAATACTTTTCAGTTGTATCTAAAATATCAATTATCACTTGCATTAAGAAGTTGATTTTTCTCATTTTTTCAGTAAAACAAAATTTTTTCCGTTTTAATTTTCTGGTGAGTCATTTTGTCTAGACATCCTCTGTACTGTGACGTGAAATTTATTATAATTGAATTATATTTTGATAAGATAATAAAATTTGTTTAGATGAATTAATTTGTCATTGTCAGAGCATTAATTGAAACATGTATAAATACAAGCAAATGATGATGAGGAACACTGCATCAGTACGAATAAGTACACACATGAAGCAAATGAAGTACATATAGTTGAGTAGTAGGTATAGCGCAATAGCAGATTGTAGGATTTGACAGTAGTGTAGTGTAACTGGCTCTTGTGTGAATGAGGATCTAGTGCGAGTAGTCTGCCGGTTGTGTTGTGTTTTGTTTGAGAAGTAAATTACAATAATTGAATAGACCGCTAATTTGGCCCTTGAAACCTTTGGAGGAGTCTGCGAGCACGCATGGAGATGCTTCCGGTTAACCACCAGACTATACTCACGCCTCCGGCTTTTATTCACGACACAAACACACAATCTATCTATATATATATATATCTATGTATAATGCATGCTCTGAGATGTGCTCTATACTCGTGATCGTGGTCACGTGCACACGTGTCTCAAGATTAATTTAATCCACCCAAATATCATAGCTTTTTAGAAACAATTCATCATAATACGTCCGTCTTAAAAAGATTATTCTTTTATTAAATGCCGCCAGAGATCTACATTTCCGTTGATACATCATATGTATATGTATATTCTTCTGAGTATATGTAGAGAGTTTAATCCTTTAAACTAAAACTACTTTCATAGAATAGTTATTTATCCAAGGTGTGTCCAAAAATGTTTATAGTCTCCACCTAAAAAAAAAAAATAAAAAAAGTTAAACCATAATTCCTTTGTTTGCAAATGTTTAAATTACAGCTGCAGATAAATTATTTAATTTTATTATAACTTTCTTTATATTGGACATTTTATTTTCTCAAACCTAAATATATATAAAATAGCTATTTTTTAGTTAAACTTAAAAATAAAAAAAAAAAAATAAAGAGCCAAGTAAGCGGCTCGTCTTTAACTTTTCTCTGGTCTCTGCTGCGAGTCGGCGGGCTGTCGAGCGAGAATGCCCTATAGAGTCCCCCAGGAGTGTAAGGGACTGGCGATTATAAAGAATGGAGTGAAAAAGGACCGAGGAGAATGGACAAGAGTGTAGTGATGGTTCTGCCGGCAGAGTCACGGTTAAAAAACCAGTTGTGCGACCCGCGAAAGAACCAACCACGGCTATACCCTGCACACACTAGCTCATTGTGAGCCTATGTGGTTACAAGCGCGTGGGCCGCACGGGCCCTCTGAGGACGATGCCGAGTTGAGCTAAAAGCCAAAACGAGGACTAGAGACCAAGGGGGAGAGACGACTGTGTAGACACTGCAGAAAAGCAACAAGATCTGAGACGTACACTCAACAAAAAAAAAAAAGTAAATAAATAAAAAAAAATCTTTCTCATTCTCGACATCAGGCCCAGGGGATCGCCGTCGCTGACTGCTCGTTCAACTCAGTGATTGGGTCGTTGATGTGTTCTCGAAAAAAATTCTTCATGAATTACAAATAAAATATATATATATATAATAATAACAATGACAAATGAATGAACGAGTCTAAATAAACATTAAAATTGTGATTTCAAAATAAACAGTAATGTGTTTGAAAAGAATCGAATATTTTCGAGATAAGATTATTAATAACAATAATATATAAAGTGATAGTTGATGCTGTACTGCGGTCTAAATTAAATTCCGTAATGACATATAACGGGATCATATTGTTCAGTAACAAAGAGTGACTAGTATAAGAGTAAAAAAAAGGATTGTCATTGCTGGAGATCAAGACCAGAAGCTGACTACTCGGTTGGTTGTGTCTCGCCCACGGAATTTCATTTTGAATCCTTAGGCCGTTAGTGACGTCATGACAGAAGCAATATATCGTATGTGTGTGTTGTAATATAACAATATAATACCTATGGATGTTTATTCGTGTATGCGTGTCTGTGTGTTTAGTTCTTGAGCCACGGAAAAGGATTACGAGACGCGCTAGTGCAACGAAAAATTATGCAAATACGATGCAAATCCCGGGTTGAGCGGTGACGCTAATCCACGTCACAATATTGGAGGTAATTGCCCGGATCCAAAAGGCCACAGTTGTTCCTATTTCTTATTATTATATTTAGATTCTTTTTGTATGGTTAACTTTAAATTTTCTCTTGATCGCATACAATTCCTTCGGAGGATAAATCCAAAATCAAAACCCCGAAAGCTTTTTTAACCGTTACAAAAAACGTTACATCGTCATTCGATTGACGGGTATCAACAAAATGGCATTGGCAACTGGATTTTGGCAGATGGAATACGAGAAAGTAACAGAGACATCCTAAAATAGACTCCGAAGCAGGTGAAGAGGATAAAAAGAAAGCAAAAGAGTTTTTGGTTTAGAGACGGCGTTTGTAAATGAAGAAGATGATGAATGACGAGCGGGCAACTGGACGTGGCTAAAGTTATCAGTGTAATCTGATAGTGTGGTGACGGCGGTCGTTTTTGCGGTAGATTTTTATGGCGTTTCGTTGCAAGGGCGAGGTCAGGAGACGAGGGATAATTTTAAAGACTGGGTCAAGTTGGTTGCATCAGAGACGCACTCCTCCTATTATAGAATATATACTATGTTAATATATGAATATATGTATAAACGTACTATAAAGAATTCGGGTTTTGAGTAGGTGTCTTGAATTGATCATGGTGGGTTTTAGATGACGCAAAAAAATGTGATTGTTCTCGATGACTGCAAACAGTCCTTGGCTTGATGACCCTGCTCATCATATTACTCAATTGTGACGCAAGTTGTTTTAAAGTTACGACGAGTAGCGACGTCTACAACCAGTACACCAACAATTTATTAAGAGTTAATAAAAAATAACCAGCAGCAGCATACTTATAGTGACATCTGTGATGATTTCGGGTTTTAAAAAAAAGTTCATACCTTAGGTATTTAACCGAGGATATATGAGACGGATTGATGTGAATTGGGGCGAGATGCTGCTAATAAAAAGGCTTAAGATCCAACAAAGAAAGATAGATCCAGATGTTCTCGTCGACATCGGTACCCCTCTAAGGGTAACGACGGGTGCAACTCTTTATAAAAAAAATAACATTCATAACAACCGAGCAGGAAATTTTGATTGCCAAAATTTCACGGAGGTATTACAGGATGCTGTATCGCAGAACTCTTTAACGGATCGATCTTTTGTCCTGGCAATGCAGATTTCTGCATAATTCGAATCACAATAATTCATATTCATATTCAATAATAATACTCCACTGGATTAAATGGTACAAAGAATATATTATTTTATTTTTTAAAAAAGTGAAGAAAAAATCCGGTTAAATTTTATCGAAATCAGCGACGTTTTATTTTTTTTTTATTTTTAACTCGTCGTCTTCGTCGTGACCGCGTATAGTGCCGACTTTTGCCTTTTGGAAAAGGTCAGACAGGTTCTCTTTGGGGCCTACAACTGCTATACTCGTTGTTCTGTGTTATAACCCGGCGACGAGGCCGGTCGCCGGGCATCGGATTTAGATTTTAAGCTGATTATAATACCGCGAGACCGGTTCGTTAGAGATATCTCTCGTTACGGGAAAACAATGCCAAGGTCTATATATAAATATATATAATACTATTTTGTCTTATGTGTAGCACACAATTTTGTATCACACAATCCAGTAGATATGGACTTGTACACAAATATAAGATACATAAGTATAACGACAGTCGTCTTACGAAATGTTATTATTGTAAAAATAAAAGTATATTTCTTTTAGCAACAGTCAGTAATATAAATAAGATATGATCTACATGCATGTCTTAATGGCGCACACGTTAAGTGTTTATGAAGTTAAATAAATTTTAATAGTATAATAAAATAAATCTGTTACTCAAAAGGCAGTCAAGGCAATAAGCCAATAAAACGTTTTATATTTTATTTAATATAATAATATAAATTTTAAATAAATATCTCGAACATGGTCTGCTTTCTTGATTCTGATACTTGTAAGTAATACCATTGCTATACACCATTCATTGGGCCCCGATGAATGAATACGAATGGTTGATGGCAATATGTGTGTACGTGGTTCTGATGCTGCCTGGCTATTTCGTCTGCACCAGCGGCTTCAGCGCCATATATATCGATATACACATACACATACAGACATAAGTTAGCGCGTGAGCGTGTTCAGAAAGAGAGAAAGACGAATTATGTACAAAGTTAGCATCAGTGTAAGTGAGGACTGATTCTGCTGAATGCATCTGAGAAACTGAGCTGGAACTGTGTATGCTGGATCTTTTTCCTCCTTATACTCTTCCGAATGAATATAATCTTGTTGGCGCGTGTGAGTTGTATTCACAGTACATTGTAGGTTATTCACTGTAGTAAATATATATATACATATATGTGTGTATACATATATTGCTGCATCGTCATTATTCAATGGCGATAGAGTAATTGATCTCACGCCTTCAGTAAGCTGTATCTACCATTTTTATAATATCTGTTTTATTCTACTCAATTTCTCTGCCGACTGTTCTAGTGTTAAATATTTTTTATTTCACATTTTATTATCTTTTTACCTTTCTCCTGTAATAAATTCAATAGATGGATAGACGAGCATGCTGAGAAATATTTTTAAAATATAAAATTTTAATTAATTGTTATAAAATAGATTTAAAAAGTTCGTAACTTTTACAGAGGGAGTGTTTATATAAATAATAAAAAAATATGAGAAATATATTTCTTAAACTATTTAAATGATTAAAAGGATTTAACAATCTTGACAACTCGGGTGTGAATAATGTGATAAATTGTGACACTCGCATGTGGTTTGTGGTTTTAGGAGTAACGGCGGATGTGGTATTTGATTGCAGTATATATTAATATATTTATATTTATATATTATAACGAAGACTCATCGTAGTTTTTTTTATACAAGCGTGGCGCCGTATTAGTGTGTAATACCTGTGGTGAAGACATGCCCTCACAAAAATATTCATATAAATATATAGTCAAAGTTAAAAAGTTAATTTCCGTAAGATATCATACAGTTAATTTGTATTTTTATTACAAACATTAAAAGAATAATTTATCTCTACTGTTATCGATGCAGATGAAATTGGCATGTAATCTAAAGTCGAAAGCTTGTCTTCATCTTCCATGTTATGAGAGTATAGAGAAAGATAAAGATTAAGAGTAGTAGGGTATTTCAGCTTTTTATTTTTCGAGTCTTCGAATTCCAGAGCATGAGCTATATATGTATATATATAAACAAGGAGGATGAACGAAAGAAGATGACGAGGACAAGCGATCTGTCGCTTCTGCGTGCCTGTGTCTACTACAGTATTGGAGGACCAACTTTTTTTTTTAATGATCGAAATCAATTTTGATGTTTCTTATTCTCGTCTCTCGCAAAGTTCCTCAGCATCTGCCTTGGAGGCCTATATGTCATATCCTATCCGGAGTTTCATAATATTACTAGTGATCCTCAGCTCAATATCCACTGAGAGAAAGAGAGACGGGAATAGGATCGAGAACACCAGCAAACATGCCCTGAAACCTCAGCTTCAATATTTACAGTCATGTTAATGTAATGCATACATACACCAAAGTATTATTAATTAATTATTTTTATCTTTCGCGTATTATATTCTCATTATACATACGTACATACATAAATATATACAATTTACAATATGCAATAAAATCCTATTGGGTAATTAAAATATCCGACAAAGTATAAATACGATTATTGTGATACGCACTTGTCATTTATACAACAAGTATCATCACCCTTTCTGCGTATTATTCACTCACTCTCATCCGCACATGTTGTTTATCATATCCATACACACATAACTATATCTCATCTAAAATATATATATATATATATATATATATATATATATACATATATATTCCCAAGTCTGTTGTTTGTATGCACATGTAAATAGATGGGCATTGTGTTTGCTGATTCCATCATCACAACTAATATATATATATATATATATATATATATATATATATATATATATATATCGACCTACCTATATACATACTCAATACTTGGTACCTATCATACACACAAACGCATCTACATACACCTACAACACACATTGCATACAACGAAACCCACATGATCAAGTCAAAATGTCTGCCTTACCCACTCTTCATGTCCTTCGTTTACTTTCTATAATGTAATCCACACTTCACCTACATTTCTTAAAAAAAAGTTTACAGGCGCCAACAAAATCTGACTGATAATTTTTTTAAAGTTTACGGCAGCCGTCTTTGGTCATTAGAGATTCTTTGTTAATTATAAATTTTTATCTATTGTTAATGAGAGTAGACGATGTATCGGTTGGCCACAGAGTGGTGTGCATACGTAACGGACTCATAAAAAAAGCCATCGGCTGTGTAGTCTGTGTTATCCGAGAATGAGACAAAGTTCTAAGGTATATATTCTAAAACTTAGAGACACAAAACGGAATCAGCGTCACAGGATTTTTATGATGGTGTGAGTGTTGGGTAGGACGCGTAAACCGTCGGTAGAGCGCGGGCATAAGAGTGTAGTCCGCAAGAAGGTATCTTCTTAGGCCCACAGCATCACCTGTCTTCTCCCCCCCTCTCTTCTCGCAAGTCTGATGGGCCCACTCAGTTCTATCCGCTGGTGTCCCTATACTCGGTACGACGGGCCCAAACACACCACTCGGAGTGAGCTCCTCGAGGCACAACTTGTTCTCTCTTTTCTTAAACATATATTTCTTTCTATAGGCTGCGGGGCCTGAGCCATATCATGAAACTCTGCTGTCTCCTACACCAAACACAAATCCATAGGTTTTAGCGCCTTGTTTGGCTGGTCCACTTTCCTTTTTCAGGGCCTATAGGCCCCCATCACCACGGTTACGGTCGTATGTTTTGTGCTTTGCGATTAGACAAATGAATATGACGGCTTTAAAAATTGATCCCTATTTATCAAAATGACTTTTTGTGAGATTAGCTTCGAAGATTGATTTTTAAAATTATTTTAAACTCAAAAGACCTGTTGTTGATGCGGTGTCAGTGATACCATCGTATCATATGAAAACCTGTTTGTTATTTTTATATTTTTTTGCATTTTCTTTCGTCTCTGCCCGATGTTGAAGTGTACGAAATCTGTCATAATTACAGTGCAGAACTGTTATAGTTTATTTTTTTTTCGCTTCATTTGTTTGTGAAGAACATCACGAATATCGAATCCACTGAGTGGCGTGTGCTGGCCATCGGTCGTTCGCCACCGGGCACTTATATTCCAAGAACTTGATCACGTTCCACCGGCATCAGTTTTAGCGAAGCGGTTCGCGTGCCGATTACTCTCGCGTCTAAGAAACCAGTCTACGTTAAATTATAACGTTTGTGTCACGCTTTAATATCTGCAAAATTTTGAAAAAACAATAAATAAGGTAAACTAAAATTCTAGATGAATTATCATCTGCTGTAGAAGCACGTGTCTAACGTCCGAGTAGTTTGATGGCATGATGCTCTAAATACAGCTTAACTCACTTGACGCGCGCCAAGGGATGAATCAGCATCCTAAAACACGCATCTTCTAAATGGGAAATAACTCCACACAAAATTTACGTTTTTTGATATTTATGATGTTCTTTAGCAAAAAAAAAAAAAAAAAAAACACGAAAACTCTATAAGGAATTAATTTTTTTCGTAATTGATGTCAGGCAGACACGGGCACATGACACTGTGCATGTACATGGAGAAATTATTCTTGTTTGACATGCTATGGTGCCATAGTAAAGCCGGACCATGTTGGCCACCCAATGGAAATTTAAGTAAACGCATGCAAGAATTACTATGGCCATAGTAAAATTTACAATGGTTATAGTAACGTTTGATATAATCTTTGGCAATTTTACTATGGTCATAGAAATTTTTGCATGTGTTTATTTAAATTTCCAATAGGTTACCGACAGGGTCTGGTTTTACTATATGACACCATAGCATTTCAACCAAAAATCATTTCTCCGCGTATACGCGTATCCTAATATATTTCTGTGGAAAGTAGATATATTAGATTTTCTCCTATGGAACATGACTCTACACAACATTATGGTCAACTTCTCGGTTGATGCTACAATCAAATTAAATAACTGTAATCAGCAGACCCAAATTAATTGTCTCTAATTGTAAATGATAACACAGTGCCGCTTTCAGTTCAAATTATCTGTAGAAAAAAAATGTATCCCATTACCACTGTTATTGGAATTCTTTAAAGATGTGGGATTTTAAAATAACAGTTATTGTCTTGCTCACTCGAAACTATCAGTGTATGATATTTTTAAGTCATCAAGATACCACTTTGAAGCACTAAACAACATAAACTTATTCAAGGCTGTAAGGCTTCCGAGTGCTTTGAGGTAGCCAACGTTAAATGGTTTGTGGTTCGCGGTTTTCTCCACGGAGTTTTACCGATTCTTATGCTTCATCTGGCAACATCACTAATAATAATAATGGTAATAAAGTAACAGCAGCCGTAGCAGTGGTAGTAGCAGTATATATACTACAATCAACGATGATATTCTCGTACATTGTCATGGTGTAATACTTCTTGCATTACGCGACACGCGCTCGTTTGCACGTACTCACGATGGGGTAAAGAAGGCGTGTACACGCATTTACAATGACGCAAGATAAGCAGTACACCACAGGTATGTGGACAATACTTATATATATATTCAACATTAATAGCGCCACTTTGGCCATTTTCAGGTGCTACGAAACCGGTAAGTAATCTTGATATTTTACTAGACTAGTGTAATATATGTAATTTTAAATTATTTTCCTGGAAGAGTCATCATTGTGACACTATCTTAACGCGATGGAACCTGTTTTTTTTCTATAAAAATATTTCGTAACCGTTTTTATTTATATATATATTTTTTTTTAGATATAATAATATTTTTCGACGCACCGGCTTGCTTTTGAAATTTCAAGAATAATTTTTCTGATAATAATTAATCTTTTGAACTGCTGGTGACTGGATGTTTCTCGAGACTCTCTAAAGACTTTTAATATAACTTTTTGGTTTTTAGATACCTTTGTCTCGGTATTGTCCCAGTCTACTGTATGTTTATTTCTTTGGTCGTAAAAAAAAAAAAATTTCTAAAAATTTATTATTTTCGGAGGAAGAAAGTTTGTAGACGAGTTACTTTGAAATGGCCCGATAGAGCTGCATTCTATCCTGCATACCGTCACTTTATAATATTTACAGTCTTCAGTTAAATTCCAGTCGCGGTATTTTATCCAGCTGATGCTCTTTAACGGCAATGCATCGTCTTTTGTCCCTTTACTTTTATTGTATCTCCTCTTTCGGGTTTTTTTTTTATCGTAAACTTCTAGCACTTCTATTCCCATTTTAAAACTCATTGTTTTCTGATAATAATTTCATAGCTTTAAATTTATATTTAAAATTATCAGCCGTCACAATATAATCAATTTATATATGTAATTTTGGTGGTAAGAAAATAAAAGTAATGATTTATTTGGTGCAACGATGAATGGGCTATTTTTAAAAAGAAGAATGAAATAAAATAAAGAAGATAATACATACACATTTATATAAGAGAAAGAGAAGAAAAGAGGAGTAAGAGTCTTCTATTTTTTGAATTAAAAACAGCGGCATTCAGGGCACTGAAAGAACTGGGAAAAGAAGCAGAAAGAGAGCTGAAGAGAACCTTCTTCAATCGAGCGCGGACACTTGAAAGCCGAAAGCCGAAAGTTGTCGTTGATCTAGTGCCCCAGAGTGTTGTTAACTAGGTCCAAGTCTCTGCCGCGAGGTTTAAATACGACTCACCAGCAAATATAAGGGTTCGAAGACTTTTATAGCTTTGACTCTATAGACGCATCGACAGTCACTGATCCTCTGCAAAAGGACCCTTTATTTATGTGCCCATACAAAATCCCCAGGAATGTCTATTCTGAGACTATAAAAATTTGTTTTGTTTTCTGCAGCTTAACTATTTTATAATATATTTAAGAATAGTGGAAAATAAATAGTAGGTGCATTTAGGTAAGACTTGGCAGTTAACCAAGATTCGAAGGATCGTGTTGCAATGTTCTTCTTCAAGGTTCCGGGGGCCGGCGTATAGAGGCGTCCCGTAGGCGTCGCGAGCCGTTAAACGCATTCCTCCATAGAGGTTACGTTGCGAAACTTGCATATACACACTCTACATTGCTACTGCGACTACTATATCATACATCTATACATATGTGTAAATATATATATATACGTACAGGTCTAGTTAGCTGCGATTCTCTTTCATGTGTCCTTGTCTCAAGTTCGTGTTGGTCCCGTTCCAATGCTCTCTCGAGCACGCGCAATAACTCTAATGACTATCATTTGCCAATCCATTGATCTGATATATATGTATATCATTATCTATATCAAACTATCATAATATTGTTAGCACAGTTGTTGGAAATAATTGAACAATTTTTTTGTACGTATAAAACTTGGGAATAAATTAATACGTTAGTTGTACTTGGTACGAAATTTAAGTTTTTAATTCAGCGTAAGAAAAAAATTCTGCGTTAAATTTAATGTCGAGTAAATATCTTCTTCTTACAACAGATTGTTTGCTGTACGAAGCTTTTGCGCGTTTAAATAAATCTTATGTTTATAAAATTAAGTGTTCGCTCATCATAAATTTCATGGGAAGGTTACCATGACTCAGTCAAGAGTGACGAGTAAAAAAAAAGCTAAAGCGCCATGATTCACGAAGCTCAAGTCAGCTAGGATTTACTTTTGCTGTAAAAAAATGATGTGCACTTAAAATATAAATTTAAAAAAAAATATAATATCTGACTCGCGAGTCCTGAAGCGAGGACTTCTCTCCACTTATAATTCAGTCTACAAATTTTTACTCTTTTCTCGCAGTAGTTACGGCTGATCGGCTCTGTAGCACTCGCTGCAGGAACGTCTACCAGTAGTATAAGTAATAACATAACATAACATAACATAGAGAAAAGAAACAGCAATACCAGTCTATAGAGTGTACACTGTGTATACTAGACTAGCCGAAGGCGAGCGAACAACTTAGACTGATTGCGTAATTCCGCAACGCGACGAAGGCGAGCGGGATCGCGGTCCGGTCCATTTATACACGTGATAGGTAGGTAGATTATGCGTCCTATACGTTCTTTTAATTTTTATATTTTTCAACGCTCTCATATCGTTTCCGATACGTTCATGTTTATCTCAATATTTTTATAAGCAGTTTTATTTTTTATTGACATGGACTTTTCTCCGCGAGTATCTTATTTATAAAACGAGGCAATAGACTTCCGATCGACGTGACTCTCTACTACCTCTCGTGACTTTTTTGAGATTTATCCGGCTGATAGTGTCCCTGAGACGTTAAGCAGAGTTGGTAGACCTGTATATACATAAGAGTATTAAACCGCTGGTTCTTTAAATGCTCGTGGAAATTTCCAAAGTCCCAATAAGAGAGTGGATAGGATTGTGTGCATGGTAGTTGATAGTTGATAGTAGAGGACTAATGCTGCTGAGACTCCAAGGCTCGCGTATCTCTCAATGCTGTCTTAAGAGCTTATGGAAGGCAACAACGCAACACGCTTTCTTCACTTACACCTGTTCCCATACTTGATGTCGCTATCAATAAAAATAAATAAAAACACCTGATGGAATTTTAAAAAAAATATTTAAGCGCCTTCAGTAAAATTACTTGAGCAGTTGATGACGCCGCGAGCAAGTCATGGAGTTTTATTTTTTATTTAAAATTTTTTTTTAAAGTCAATGAATACAAAGCACTTTGTGATATGATGATCCATTGCGTGAGCTGGTACTTGAAGAGTGTGACGTCAGGAGAAGGCTAAAGGGCGAGATATGGCAAGGTGAGAGAGGCTTACTCCATTCTTGGTGTATGTAAAAGCCTCGAAGGTTGCCGCGCATTAATAAAACAAACACAATCTTTGACGCAACTCTACTCTCATCGGCTTATAATATGTTAAGAGAATAATGCTTCAGCCTTTTTTTTCTGTCTTCCTTTTTTTTGTTTCAATTATTGATGGCTGGTACATTTTTTTGATGCCGAGCATTCAATTTATTGGCTTTAATTGGGTTATCAGTTTATTAATCCAAGATACTTTGTGCGTTGATAAAACTATTTGGAGACTGGAGACATCGAGTGGGCTGTACATTGAGATTATGATGATAGTTGATGATGATGATCATGATCATGAAGATGAGGATGATGATAGGTCGCTCATTATGGACACTGAGGCTTGGCAGTGCTGACGTAGTCAAATGTAAGTTGCGACACACGAGACACAGGCAACGCGTTACTCGCGTAAACCCGACCATCCTTGACTGCTGCTGGCTGTCTCGCGCAGGCACTTAAGAAAGCTGTTATATGGTTCTCGTGGATTTCTCAACCTCTGTCTATAGAACGACAGCTAAGAAAAATAAAAAGTAAAATATCATGTATCTATAAAAAATTTACCATGTGTGCGATGAGTCGTGATATTATACTATGTATTATATATAAAAACGAAAAAAAAGAAAAAAAAACTAATACGGAAGGATGAAAATTACGTGATTCATTAAATTATAGGAGTTATAAACGGCGATTTAATTTTTTTCCGTGTCGCGAGATAATGACAGTGAAAAATTATTGGCCATTGGATGTGGTCATATATATATATATGTATATATATATATTGTTGACAGACAGTAGTGGTGAGCTGCTCTTGGTGTGACTGATGCGCATGCGCGATAGATTAAAATGTCGCGGCGTAATTATGCGCATGCGTGTATGCGTAAAGGCGAATTTTATTCAAATGGAGAGCCACTGAATTAAATGTAGAAAGAGTAAGTAGTATACGCGTGCGTTGTAGATTGTGCAGCACGAGGTATAGTCGGTCTTGATGGTGACAAACTAAGATACGAGTGTCGGACCTGGGTGTGCCTTTCGCGAGAGCGAAATTCACTTATATTTACTCTTAACGACAGCCATCACACCTGCATTCAATACGTGTGGGGACACGACTAATGTCGTGGGCAAGCGTGGATGATTGGTGTATTTCACGCATCATACACTATGTAGCGTTATTAATATTTCATATTTATACCTTTGTACTTTTACAATATTAATTTTATGATATTTTTAAATTTTTCTCATAATTTTTCACTTATCAGTGATAAAAAAATTTATGGATTGGAAAATTAAACTTGTAACGCCTTAAGCGAGAAATAAGCAATCTTTTCAAATGCGAGCAGGTTTTACAGTCCAAGTAGCTGTAAATATATATAGAGATATAGATCGCGAATCCCTTAACTTCACAGGACGATTATTTGCGGCTGCGGGAAGTAAACACACAGCGTAACAGAGAAATATGCAGATTGTATGGTAATCCTGTAAGAAAGGTGGTACGTTTGTTGCTTAGTCGCTTGCCGAAAATATTGTCAGTTAAGGATTTTCGAATCACGACAAAGGCTTTTGTCGCCTTAAACTTTATACATCAAGATCCATAACTCATCCTGTTTTATTAGCTAAAAATTTAAAAGCTCTTACGTAAAAGTATTTAGTCGAAATTTTTTTTCGAATATTGAGCTGTTATTTTATTACTTTTTTTTTTTTTTATATATATAATAATCTAAAATGTTTTTCTAAGAAGGCATATTTGTTTCGAAGATGCCTGAATACAAGTGTCCAGAGACTTTAGCTCGGGTACCGTTTCACATTTAAACTTCACAAACCTACCTGGCAGCGTCTGTTCGCGTCGTTCTGCGTCGTCAAACTGGTTTATTTGCCGCCACTATATGCTACAAAATATATATATACATATATATATATATATATATATATATATATATATATATATATATATATATAGACGCAAGAGTCGTATGTTGTCTCTTGTAGTCTCTCACTATGTTTTATGCTACACAACTAGTATCATAGTGTAGAAGGTCAACGGCGAATTGCCGAAACGCGTTAGCAATTTTTTATTATTTTTTTTGCAAAACTACTCTTTTCAAACTCCTCAACATCGTCATAAAAAAGAAAAAAACAATTTCCAAGTCTAGTTTCTCAAGTGCTCCAAGTAGTCAACACAAGTATTAAATATTTTATCAACAACAATAACTCTCAACAATTCCGGATTTTCTAGATCTCATGTAAATAATCCAGAATCTCGTGCATACTGTACATTAATTTAAAAATATTTAAATTGTCGTCGGTATGATAGTCGTTCTCGTAGTCACATCATTACGCGGACATGGTGATCAGCACCATAAGAGGCCGGGCAACCCGGTGATGAGGCTAAGGACAAAGATCAGAAGCCATTGACTTGTGAAAAAGACACTTTTCTTCCAGCTTAAATATCTCCCTTGCTCTCGTCACGATCTGGTCACGAGTTTAAGAGTAGCAGCTTAATCACTATAGTAGTCGCTGTGGCTACTGCTGGCTGCTAAATAACTTGAGAGAAGACTCTAAAGACTCATCCAGATAGAGAGATCCATCCAGCAGCGGTGGCAGCGGGCGCATAGTCACGGCTTAATCGACAGATTAATTATTTATGAGGCGTGTTTCATTCATTAAAAGTATATATGTGGGCTCTGTGGTAGATCATTATGACGTGATAATGTCTTAATTAACGATGGTTAATGAATCTCTATCGTGGGATGATGATCATCATCAGGGTATCCAATGCGAGCATACCTATATATCTGTATTTGTATTCACTTGAGTTGCAGAGTGCATAGACTACCAACTGGTACAGCCTTAGCTACATCTACAGCTCCACTGGACTCACTCCAGGTATAACCAAGTCTTGTTTAAATGGCGAATTAACCTGCGGTTAATAAACGATCCGGTGTCAGCGCACGTGCTCTCGTGACCGTCTCGTAGTCCAGAGAATTTCTGGTTCCATCCGAAGCATCGTTATCATCCACTTCACCTCCAGCTCCTTCGGATTGAACGATTATTCCTACTTGCAAGACCACTCACGTGCTCAACTTACACCCGCACCTCGATCGTTACTGTTGTTACCCTCAGAGTTTTCATCAAGACTAACGTCTTCATTTAGTCATCAGCTTTTAATGCTTTTTATTTTTTTTAGACCTTTGCCTTCTTAGCAAAGGTAATATCGTGTCTCTAGAAGTTATCTGTACTTTATAATTAAATATTAAATGTGTAATTTAATTGATTTTATTATATCAATTATCATTACTATTATTATTATTTTTTTAACGTTAATTAATCGATTTTATATGATTTAATTGCATTATATATGGTTTGATGTACAATTAAACGATCACTTAGGGCTCGACGGTGTGCGCCGAGTCACGATGTCTTATTAAGTCTCGATTCAGCTGATCATTGAAGCGCGTCGATGCCAACGGGAATACTGAAAGAGAGAGGAAAGCTTAACACGAGGAAGAGTACGTGAAAAAAAAAATCTTTTATTAACGACCAAAATAAGCTAGATCGTTCGATGAGATACCCGATAGTGATTACTAACTACTGATTATCGATAGGACGACGATCATGACCGCGATTAGCTGATTAGGAAAAAAATTTATTAATATGAAAAGGTGTTGGGCTATTCGCTTTTAATGCCCGATATAAGAAGATTGAATTTAGTATTTATTGATGCATAAAGTCATAATAAATATTCCAAGTACGTGATTGTAATTACACATTGAGCTTAAGGATTGCTGTTGAATTACAGGCGCCGTTTTTATTTTATTTTTTATTACGTTGTCATTAACATCAGCCAGCTAAAGGAGTGTTAATTAGCTATTTTGATTTTATTCTCGATAAAGTTCATCATGAGGTATATTTTACTTGTTAACAAGTGTGTACTTGATATACACAGTATCGAGTCGCAGTCCCGGTGGTAAATTGTTAAGTCATTATTTTTAAACATTCATAAAATCCGTAACTGTTATTAAAAAAAAATTATTATTATTACTTATTAATTTAATTTTAAATTCTTTTTATGTTTAATTAAAATTTTTTATTTACTCTACTTACCGGTAATATTTTATTTCATTAAGAAAATAATTTATTAGCTAAATTATTTTTTATATTTTGAATCGAAAAATTTTGTAATAAACATTTAAATTTACATCAAGCTCTGATGATTTACGGGTTTGTGATTTTGTACTTGTTAATTTGATGAGAATTATAAGAGAGTATAAAGAATAGTGTGTGTATGTGTGCGCACGTGTGTGTATATAAAGCTACATATATGAACCAGGACAAGTGAGATAGAGGGAACATAAGCATATCAGTATAGCAAATAACTGAAGGTGTGTAGAGTGTGAGGGCTGTAGTAGTAACTGAGCAGAGAGAATGAGAGACGAGTGGGAATGAGACAGCAGGGGTGGCTATCCCCGATTTCCATTTTAATTGAACTCAACGCAACATCATACTTAATGCCAGCGAGACCGGTGGTTGTGCTTCAATTAAATGTGCCGCTGTTTCACTTTATCACACTCAGGTATATTGCGCACGAGCATTGGATTGTGCAGCCATCAACAACAACGCACTATCGATTATATTACTTACGACGACAGTAGGAATTTATCGAAGGACGATCGTTCAACGTTTTAACGAACGAACCGTCCTTTGATACTGTCTCCATACTTTAATTTATGCCTATTATATTACGCATCTCGAGAAAAGTAAAAGAGATAGACGTAAAAGTTTAGATAATCCTAAGCAGCATCTGCCCCGCGGAATTATTCATGCATGGCATATACTGAGATATTTATATTTATATTTTAACTAATCGTAAGCACACTGAGTGCACTAGGACAGCGAGAGGCATCTGATTCCTCAGGGTAAATCAAGAAATGTCCAACGCGTTATGAAGATAATCGATAAAATTATTTTTTATTATATTCATTACACAGATTATAATCACACTTTGCTAATGTATTATTTAATTGAATAATATACCATTTAATCATTTATCGCTGTGTCTAGTAAATAAATAAATCCATTAATATTAAAATTAATATTAATCTTTAATAGTTTCTCGATAAAAAAACTTTTTCAGTTCAATCGAATCGGTAATTGTGGGATTATTTTATCTAAAATCGATGAAGAATTTTTAGTGAGATTCACGTAAATTGCTGGCAAGTTGTATATGATTATAAGGAAGCAGGGAGCGGCGACGGTGACATAGTCATGCAATGAAGTATAGAGAGTCCGCAGAAATGCCGAGGCCGCCTCCCCGCGAGCTGTGTGTGGACCGACTTGATTTATTGACAGGAAAATCTAGTCACCGTCCAGTGTTGGGCTCGGTTTACCTCACCTACACTGTACCTGTATCTCAACTACTGTGGTGCTTAGAGCTATTTCATCGTCGTCTTACTGAGTCTCACTGTGTGTATTTCCTACGACGTCCTTCGACTTGGACGTCGTGCTATATATGTACGTAACGCCACCATCACTTTAGATACGAGTGAGCCTGCATCAGATACAAGCTCTCTTGTTTATGTTATATAAATAAATAAAAAATGATAAATAATAAATGAAAAATTAAAAATGATAAATAAAATGAATGTTAATTAACCTGCTGATAAACAGCTTTTTAATGCCTGTTGATTTTTTTTTTTTGCTCAGTTAATTTAATGGTATTGACTGGGTATTAAATCGTGGGACTAATTTAAGAGTTAGCGAATGTAAACGAATGGAATGAGCAGAGACGATGAGTAAATGTTACGTCAGTGTTTAGAATATTCAGAAATTTTGGGAGACAGAATTATTGCGTAGAAATAAATATAATAACAATAATAGCAATGATAAATATATATATACATATATAAAAAATGGAATAAAATAAAATAGGAAGTCGAAGAAGAAGACGAAGAAGCAGTAGTAGGTGCGATAACCTTGGTTGACCTGTCTGGAGAGTAGAAACGGTTCCTCGAGGTCAAACACGAGGCCAGGAGAGACCGTGTCACTACACAGGAGAGACAGTCAATGAGTTTTAGTCGTTTATTTTTTTTATTTTTATTTATCCACCTCACACTCAACAGATACTTCGTTTACTGGACTACGTTCTCGCACTCCCCGGTTACAGTGAGGATCCAGGTGCGCCAGCACCACCGAAACAACACACAATTCCCTTAATTTAATTCTTTATAATCCGTTTAAGCCAACCATTAACGCATCCTCAATCGTTTTTCCCTTCGCGATATTTGAATTCTCCCTTTTTTTTATTTTTATTTTTATTTTCATTACAAGATCTATTTTTAAATCAATTGTATTCACTTAGTTTAATTAACAATATTAACGACAATGGCAATCATTTTAATAAAGCTAACGAATTGGTTTTAGTTTTAGTCATTATAACTTCTCAGTTATAATTATCCAACACCGTTAAATCAGATCTCACTTAGTCTGATTGGCTGGGAAGGCTTGAGGCATTTAGATCAGCCACGACGTCCTCGAATCTTTGGAATGTGCCCACTACCATCAGCTACCCACATTCCAACGCCTCTAATCATATATATATATATATACACATATATGTATCGGTAAATTTTCAGCCAACCTAATCATCAACCGGATTCCCTTGCAAAAGAAAAAATATAAGAGCAGTCGATGCAAAATTGTGCCCTCTCATGAATTACAAAACAATTTGAGCTACTGGTATTACTGAAACTCTTAAATTAAAGCCAAGAAAATTTAAGTAACTTAAAAATTATTAAGAAATGTTTATAAAATGGTCGCCTTTTTAATTTATAAGAGGTTGATTATCATCAATAATAAATGCATCAGCAGCAAGCTTGTGAATAAGTGCAGGCACTCGCAAATTTAACTTCGGCCCTATAGACTATTGGCCCACGAATAAGGAGGAAGGCATTGAGATGCAGAGAGCGTGGTGCTACCGTGCGATGGTCCCGATACCGCCTAATGGACCGTTCCGCCCTCTTCTCCCTTCGCCATCTCACGGATCCTCACTTTGTCGCGTTCTCCGCCACCTTAGTTCTTCGTCTTATTCTACTTCTTCTTTCTCCAGCTCCAGTTCCAGTTCCAACTCCAACTCCAACTTTAGTATCAGCCTTTGCTACTATTTCTGATGCTCATTCTTCTTTATTCCTTATAAATAAATCGAGACTGGACTCGTCCACATAAACTCAAGTCAAGGATCCGATCTTAAATCATAACTAAATTGTTAATACTCAAGTTAAATAAACAGAAATTTTTTTAATTTGACTAGTGTAGTCTACTTTAGTCAATATAGAACAATATGATCGTCGAAAAGATCATAAATTTAAGTGTATTCTAATATGTGACATTAATGTTCACAGTGAAGACACCGAGTAAATAATATGTGTGATAAATAAAAGGCAATTATATATTATAAGCCTTGTTTTTCAATCGATCGATTTAACGGAAACTATTCGACTCGTGCCTGCTCTCGAATTCGCTTATTCTTTTTCCCAGCTACTGCCTGGTTACCGTCATCACGTACCGGCTGCTAGCTTTCTGGTCTTTTATCCCTTTTTTTTATCTCTGCCTTCTATTCTTTTTGGCTGCCTCCGACACCCGATTGCCTATGGACGCAAGATAAAGGAGGCAAAGAATTGGGCTGCGAGGCTGAAGCAAACCCGATCGAACACCCATACCCAAACGATAACGATCGATCTTCTGAAGAATGAAATAAATAACTCGCTACTCTTGAGCTATATATGTATACATTCTTTAGCGCGTTCACCAGAGACAATGAAAACTCCGTAGCATCGACGGTCTCGTACATAAATTATTCCTCTGATTTTTTATGATCAACTTTGTCAAATGTTTCTTTAAACTTTTTCATATTCAAAGTTACTGATAAATCAGATATCATCAATGAGTATCAGTATGTCGAATATTTATTTATTCAGCAGGCAAGTTGACGGTGGAAATAATTATTTGTCGTATCGCGTTAACGAGTCAGATAATATATCGGTAGTATAAAGCAGTTGGGATGCATCACGCCAATCAGGATCCATCGTACCAAGTATATTTCACAGTTATGGGATAGATAAACCATGATTCTCAGTGCTACTGGATGTATTATACCGGCGTCCTGGGAATAGGGTTGCATCAATGATGCAACGTCTAGTATATAGTCGATGGCGTCGAACAGACGTTTGTCTTCCTTAGGCCACTATGGACCAGAATATTCCAAGCAGGATCCAATGTTACGTTTTATACTTTACGATTTTAACAATAATTTATAGATTTCCATCCCATATATTTTAGCGATTTAATTTTTTTTTAAGAATGTGATAAATTAATTTAAATAATAAATTAAATCTATGACTGTAGTGTTGAAAAATATTTGGGATTTGATATTCGAGGCACACGTTTGATAAAAAAATCTCGAGTAACTTTTGGACAGTATATATGAAGGGAAAAATTTAAAGTTTAAGGGAGTTGGTTTTTTGCTGATCCACGAGAAATCCCTAGTTTGGAGTTGACACAAGGGTTGTCGCAGGCTACCGTACAGCAACTCAGTGCTGGCAATATAGGATAGAATAGGATAAGATAACAGTCTACACGACCCTGCCAATGGTCCAACTAAAGAGAACGATGCTTTAAACCGCAACGATATCTCTCAGTTTTATAAGACATAACAAGCCGAACCGATCATCCCTCGCACACTACTGCCGAGCTACACGTACAAGTCCGGGTTCCCTTTGGGATCGTCAGCGCCACACGCCGCACGATCAGGGAGTCGGAGATACTCCGTTGGCCCACTTGCGGGGTTACCACTAAATTGGAAAGGGGTTTTTTTTATTTCTTGTTATATATAGATAGGAATTTATTTTTCGTATATTGAGAAGGGGTGACACTGATGTTCGTCATAAAAATAAAAGAAATCTTATATTTATTTTATAACAATATTTATACTCCAATCTTATAAATTTTATTTTTATAATTGAGGCCCGCGATTCCAAAACGTGTAAGTGCCGAGCTGTCAGATCAGACCTACTCGTTACTCTGAAATATTTTTTTGTCCACGAAAAGCTTTTCGAATAGCAGGCCTCAATTAGTAAAAAAAATGTTTTTTTAAGTCAAATCATTGTTGTAATCGACATCAAAATCT
The DNA here is from genome assembly GCF_026212275.2 of Microplitis demolitor. NCBI lineage: Eukaryota > Metazoa > Arthropoda > Insecta > Hymenoptera > Braconidae > Microplitis > Microplitis demolitor. The sequence continues at coordinate 19,100,462 of NC_068547.1, forward strand.
TAAAAAAACTTTGAAACGAAATTATTAATTTTACCTTTAAACAAAATATTTATTAGATTTTTTTGAGCTCGTAATGGTAGGGCGTATTTTTTGTAAAGGGAATCAAAACTTTATTTATATGAAAAAAAATGATGTAGTAAAATATAAAATTCCATCAAAGTGTAATATATAACTGGGCAATATACATTTTTTTTCCCTTTTTTTCTTCTACTGATTTTTTGTTCTGCTCGCTTTGATTCGCGGGCAAGTTTTTCTATAGATATATACATATAAATAAATATATATAAACTTGTATGCTAGTAGGGTGAATGTGATGTAGAGAGTGTAGTTGGCTTTTATATATTTGGGGTTTTGGATCTTATTAATGATTGATCGGGGGATATTGACATCGGCCCCTTTCTGACGCGAGACTGATATATATTAAGCTTACCACGGTAGTGCCTGCACGTGACGCTATAAAAACACTTGTGTCTTTTTTTAAACATTTTTACTGTTGCTGCAGTTGTTACAGCGATAGTGTCACTGGGTTTCTATCACTGATAAGTACCTTTGATTCTTGATAACATAACCGAGCTTAAAATTTATGCCTCAACTTAAACGCGAAGATCTACAGTATGGGTATTTTAACATTTAAATTTATATATAAATTTTAAAATTATCTTTAAATTGTTTTCGTGATAAAAATTTACTTTACGTTGATACTTCGGGCATCGTATCAAGATTATCGAGAAAAATAGGCTGGAAGTATCGGATGTAGGTATAATCCCCAGGGTGGCATTAATCCTACCCTTGAGTTAGTTCGCGAGAAATATATGTGTTCATCTTAAACAACAAAGACCAAATAAAAGTAATCATATTTTCTCTTACTTCCCAAAGGCACGATTAATGTCTATATGAATCAGTTATAATATAATAATTTAACGATAAAAATATTTATTATTGATTCATTTTATTATGACCTTTTTTTTTAATTTTTTTAGTCGTTTTATTAAATTTTTATCACTCAAAAATCTATTGAGCGACACAATAATTATTTTTGTGACAGATATTTGAAATGTACTACTCTTAGTGCCTATAAATGGCAGGTTATAACCCGCGTTTATTTATTTGGTCACATTACTTTGAGTATTTGTTGAAAATGAGAGAGAAGTAGGCAAGTGTATGAATTAATATGATGATAAATTTTGTTACAAGATGACTCGTTGAGTTCCTGCGATATTTTTTAGTCGTTTGCTATCCCACATGTAACCAAAAAACATTTTTTGATCCGTTGATGACGTCACTATTAGAACGATTAGATATCTTTTTTACCAACTGTATCTTATCTCATATTTTTAGCTGCCAACTATAGGCGCTAAATGTCGTACATTTTAAGTGTGTCACAAAAAAAATTTTAACGATCAATACATTTTAAGTAATATGTATTGGAAATTTAATTTTAAAAAATAATTTCTTTTATTGCACACCTCAAACGCGAAAGCGCTGAGGGTGCTTTATGATCGCTATAAATTTTTCGACTCATTCACTCATTTTAAATTATCTCTAGACTTTTTCGATTACACTAGAATCGGTCAAATTTTGCGGGATATTTAGAAAAAATTAAAAAAAAAAAAAAAAAATTAAACTGGAATCAAGAAATAAAAAAATCAAATTAATGATTCAAAAGTTGAATAAAAATTCATAATAAAAAAAAAAAAAAAAAAATAAAAATAAAAGTAATGATTCAAAATAAAATGAGCGATTGAGGTGTGCAATTTTGGATTTTCCAACATTTTTGACAATTTTAATTAATTGAAAATAATCTTAAATGTTTTCTGAGCCCTACATCATAAACGTAATAATCAGCATAAAAAATAAAAAACATAATGGAGCTATGAGATACAAGCCAACATTGTAAGAAGATGATAGTCTTCAAGGGTAGTTGAAGTTAGTAACTCCCCAGCGAGCAATATAATCCACCGGTTCCTTTTTTTAGCCAACACAGCTCTCGCACCTCCGAAAATTCATCGAGCCTTTTTTCGGCTCTTATACTTCCGCCCTTCATCATTCTTGTCCTTTTCCGCCTTCACCTCCACCTCTACCTCCACCTTTACTTCTAGCTCCTCATTTCCCAACCCACCTACATCACTACCTCTCATTCCTTCACACTCACCGGATTATTTTTTTTCTTAACATTTTCATTCTCGTCACGTATGTGGCGAGAAAAATTGCAGTCGAGCGCTTTACCCGGTTCGCGTTCTGCACGCTTGGCTCGCAACTCGTACTCTCTACTTGCTTTCCTTCTCTCCTCCCTCGCACGCCGACTAGACCTAAAATCCTATAAGTACATACCTATACACTCAATCCAACAATATATATTTATATATACCAATACTAATCCCGATTCCAATACACACTTCCTGTCAATATTTTTGATACTTCTTGAACCTCTTCCCCCAACTTTTTTACTTCGTCCTCAATACGAAATATCAATCACATATATCATCATTTCAAATGAAAATGATAAATAGAAATATATCTTTCAGTGGACGACTTAGATCGTGTGGTAATTTGACGTTTGGTAACCCACAATCCATTGCTTTAATAATAATGAAAGGGTACAAACTCTCCTTAATAAAATCACAGAAGACAATTATCTGATCTAAAAGAGAGAAAGGATAAAAGTGATCTCTGACGTCACATCAAATAATCCTGAGTAGTTTTCAGTCTTTATTCTCTATCGCATACTCCACAATATTATATATATATGTATTAAAGCAACCTGACAGGCAGTGTCGTGCTCAAGTACACTCTTTTACTCAAGCTGCAATAATGCAATTACGATGAAATGAGTCTTGAAGTCGTGGCAAAGGCCTCGCGAACTTTCCTCCTCACTACTTAACCCTACAATAGAGTACTCCTTTGACAGTGTGTTTCAAATTAATTAGATCTTGGATATCAAACTTCAATAAATTTATTTAAAGTTACTGCTTGACCTCTTGACACTTGACTTTTTTTTACTCTTACTACAGAATTTTATAAAAAAAAAAAATCTTTATTAGAAAATCATAAATAAATTACAATATATTGATGAAATTAAATGTGTAATGTCATTGTACAATGTACAATTTAATTATTAAATGTAACAACAGTTAGTTAGATTAACAAAGTAATAAAACTGAAAACCAATAACTATAATAAATACTACCAGTAATGTACAATAATATCATGTAATTAACAACTATTTCACAAAATGGTACCCAGTGCAATATTAATCAGCAGATATTATGTACTAACTCAGTGTCCGTATATTTTTATGGTATTTATCCCCGGACATTTTCATTTTCAAAATAATGTACAACAATATAACAGCAGTAATTGCTGCATGTCAGTGGCGATGAACGAATGAACGCAGAAATTAACCGCTAATAAAAAATCAATACTCGATAAATAATTTTTTTAGATTACACAAAATGTAAAGTGTGAATTTTTAAAAGTTACCGGAAATGAGAAGAAATGTATTTTTTTATTTTAGTATTGAAATAGTTGTGGTGGTAAAAGGGAAGACACGCGCATCCTGCATAGGTCGTGACAACACGCGTACCCGTAACTTCTTGGCTCTTTTGCTCATATATATTTATGTATGTATATGTGTATATTGAAGACCATATAGGCTGAGCTACCTAGATGTCTCTGAAAGTGCCTGGACGTCTTTGGGATAAGATCAAAGCACTTGAGAAGATGCTATCACACAGCATTTCCTTGAAGTCGATACGCTTGCCCGTGGCTGCGGTCGCGGCGGCGACAATAATTGTTTCTTACGACTACTCTCTTACAACGGATTGGAGGAACGACTCAACCTCATACCTGTCGATGCCAAGTCCCATCCAGTGAATTCGCGAGTGTCGGGTATGCAAATTGCCACCGGTTACTTGTCTGTCACTCTCTCGATCTCAGTGACTCCAAGACTCCGAAGTTGTAGCACTTACAAAGGCATTCTTGGAATTACAATTGCAATTGCCATCTCGTATTTTTTATTTATTCATTTTTGCTCGACAAAATAATTGTTTCAGTTTCGTGAATTTAATTTAAATACTTTTAAACCATTTTATTGTATTTATCGCAAGATCAGCTGCTTCGTGGTAGTCACGTGGTATCCATGCGGTCGATATAGTGAGTAGAAGTGTGTAAAACGTGGCATAAATATGGAGTTGCTCCGTGTCGAGCGTACTTCAGCATCCTCTAGTCATCGTTACTATCCACGTCTTTCTCTGGATCTATACTGCGCCTGACTAGAATCACATGAACCATATGAACTAGCTCCAGTACTGGTATACAGTAACAAAAACTCCTGCTTGTAAACCTGACACGTCACTTCTAGAAAAATTACATGCAAACTGATCTAATCTATAAGCTGAAAATATATATATATATATATATTTTTATTTTTCTACCTTTAAGTTTACATTACGAATAATATTTACACTGAAAAATAAAAAATACTTTCGACCAGACTGTTGTTTCTAATTAAAAAATCAATATTCTCGATGACTGGACGTAAGGATTTTTAAAATTATTGCAAAAACTTTTTTTTTATCAAAGAATTATTGTTCTTTCATTTATTTGTATCCGTGAAAATAATTTTCAGTGACTAATTAAAATAAAAAAAATCATTTAAAATAGTTTCTGAGTCAGGAAAAATATTTACTGTTAAATGATTTTTTTTTCTCAGCCTTTAAATTTAAATAATCACGCTACCAAAAATAACAATTAATCTTTCAAAAGTCATTAAAAAGTAATAAAATAAATAAATAATAATTAGTACACAAAGTTGAGTATAGCTTAAAGGGAGGAACGTAGAATAAGGATAGAATGTATATAGAATAAAATGAGGCTAAGGTATGCTCATTGTGATGAAGCATGAGTCTGACCCAGTGGGCCAGTGGGGCAGGTCGTAGCACCAGCGGATGATACATACATATTTATGTCGCGCACTGTTCAACTACCACTACAAAACCACCACCGACGTTACCACTACTGCTACTGCCACCACTACCACCATTGGCATGAGTACTCTACTCCAAGTACACCAACGTTCCCGTACACATTTCAACCCCCAGAGTCTCCGGCACATCGACGCTCGACGTTGGCTTGTGTAAGGCCAGCCAGGGTGCCATTGGCCTTCGCACGGCTCACGGATTGGGGTGCGATGCTAATCAGCAGCTCCCCGACTACACCGTCGAGAAAGGTGCGCATCCCGAGCACGCGCTCTTCATCGCATCTCATGATAATGCGCGCCCCAGAGAAGGACTAGACACGTGAGAAGAAAGTGTTAATGCCACTGTTGCTTCATTGACTATTTTTTCCATCTACCGGCATCGTATCCTGAATGTTGTGACCTTTACTATAGCTCAAGTTTTCAGCTTTGGTTTGCGATTGTTTGCAGTCCTTATCTATCATTAGGATAAAGGCGCTGATGATGATGATGTGTCTAAAATGTTGTCCCTATTCCTGGCATGTTAATGACAGAGGGATGATGTCTTGATTAAGACACGGCATTAAGTTTAAATTAAGTCTTGGTACTGTATTGCATTTACTGATTATATAAATCCCGGATCATCGCATATATGTACATGTATGAGTGTAATATCTTATGTTATTGAAGTACCGTTAGATCATAGTCGTCATCAGGTTGCTGTTTTTCTCATCCATATTAAAATATAAATGACAAGTTAATGTTGCAATAACAACTTACACATTGGGATAAAAAAATATAATTGGAAAAAAGATTGACGTAAATATAAAAAGAAGTTAAATGTTTATAATGATAAGAAAAAAAAAAAATTTATGACAGTTTCATATGATCGGGGAATAAATATTATTAATGCAACTTATGAAAGAGAGGGGCGAAATGATTCTTGTAATATTTTTCTTAACAAAAGTACAAGGTTAAATAATTAAATTTTATGGGGCAAGTTGGAATACAAAATTTTAAATTAAAAATTTGGGAACTTATTTTATGAAAAATTAAAATTTTAGATCATAGTTTTAACAAAAAAATTATTTATATTTAATTATTTTGATACTTGTTTTTAAAGAATTTAAATTTTTCTTAATTGTAATACTTATTTTTTTAAATTTTACATTTTTTAAGAGACAAATTTTTATTTGAATATAAAGATAATTTTCGACTGAGTAAATTTGAAAAATTTGCAATGATATACACTGAAAACTGAATTTCTTCGCGTAAAAAATTTTTACTTGTCCCAAGAAATTTTTTTTTTCTGTGTATGACAGAACGTTAAAAAAGAAGACCTTTGGTATTATTAGTAGCAATTTCGTAAATAAAAGTGTTACACGGTGATCTACGATAGGCGTCATCGTAAAAAGATATAGAACTCGATAACTAAACGCACACAACGACTTACGATATGCGCACGGATTTATTGAACGATAATATTCTTGCGTAAAGTGTATGTTTATGTACTTGGACGCGCCATTAATATTGCGTTTACTCGTGGCTTTTCGACAGGCTACTGAATACGATAAGCTGAATCTGCTGGTGCTTCTTCACGGCGCTGTTTTTTAAGTTTATGCATGCGAGAATGCGTTAATAAAATTCAGAACCCCGACTGCGCGTTATTTTTTTTGATGGATTTAGTTACACTACTGTTACACGATTTATAAGATTCCGCTGATGTTTAATGACAATATTTAATGATTTATATGTGTAGATTTTTTTTTCTTTATTAATTCTTATTTATACCCATCGCAAAAAATCGAACGGTTCAATTTTTTTATTTTTTCGAATGAATAATTATTTTTTTCTAAATATTACGTCAATTTAAATAAATATGTCTCGTCATATAAATTATTGAAAATAAATCATTTACTGAAGATTAATGAATTCACCATCTACAGATCAAATAAAATAAAATAATTTTCTCAACGGAATTATAATAAAAATAATTCAGATATTTTGTAGCAATGTAAATATTTTCTTGATCACTATTTATCGATTCTACACCCACGTAATATTGTAAATATTTCCAATAAAACGCACAAGATTACACATTTACTGTACCCATTTACCAGAAATCGACTGAATCGTTTCCACATTTAAGCATTTGATTTCCCCGCAATTTAATTCGCTAAATTATTACACTCATTCCAATCATTGATAATAATATTTAAAAGCCTTGGATCCAAGCTCTCGTGTCTTTGTAGATCATTCAGAAAAAATATAAATAAAAAACTAAAAAAAATCTTTGCGAAAATATTCGAATGGAATTTAAATCGTTTTAATTGCGATCATGATTATTGAATATATAAATACACAAATCGAATGAAATTAAAATAAATTAATAAATTATTGTTAATGCAGGTGTCAGTGGTTATGTATTTTAATTATTTATATTTATATTTATATTTATAAATATCAGGTAAATTGGTGATGCATAAAATTGATCATGAGACGAAATTTCGGCTTGAATTAGTATTTCGTACATAAACAATCATTTGTTCAGACAATACTGCAGTAGATAACAGCAATTAACGCGATTATATCGTTAAATGTTTGATATCGTCAATAATTTTGATCCTGGGGTAATTATCAGGAGGATTTATTGTGCAAGTAATTAATGAGTGACCAACAACTATTAACTGATGCCCAGTGTCATTTTCAATTGGTTTCAATTAATCATCTAGTTGCCGAATAAATTAAATATCTTTTACATAATTAATAATAAATAATACATATTATTAGTAAATTATCTTACGCATTCTGGTGCAGTCTTTTGTAAATTTATTTTGTGGTCTAGATGTTAGTTGTATTTGTGGATTATATTATAGAGGGGAGGATAGTTGTCGTACTCGTTGTTACACGTGCGAGGACATATCTTGGCACTTTGCTCTCAAACTGTTTTGCCGCAACGACCACGACAGCAACGACGGCGATAAAACCGCCACGACGCGACTAGATGTCCTTGTTTCTTAAATAAATGCAAGAAGAAATATATACAATATATATGTATATACAAGTATACACGTACGGTTTATTTTATTATTGTCACCAAGATATTTGAGACGCAGTACTGCGAATTTTTACACCTACTAGAATTAAAATTTTTTTTTTAAATACTTACGTGTAGATAAAAATAAATAAATTTAAAAGACTCTTCAATGAATAAAAAAAATTTTTAAATTACTAATTACATTTATTTGATTCTGATAAATATTTTGATTAAATAAAAATAACAGCCCGATGTTGTAATAAAATAAATAAAAAATTTCAAGAGATAAAAATAATTTGTTTAAGTCAAGACATATATAGTGATGCTGACCTAACTCATGTCCACTTATAATTGAAACGCCGCTTTTGTTGTCGAAAAAAAAAAAAAAAAAAAAAAAAAAAAAAAAAAAAAAAAAAAAAACTGAGGATTGACGCCGGTGAATGGCGCGACTAAAGAAAATTGTAAAAGATATAGAGAGGAAGATGCCGAGAGATTCTGTATAGAAAAAGTGCAAAAAGTGTAGTGGACACTTTGGACGATGACCACGATACGTTCAAGCAAGAATGAGATACGAAAAAAAAAACAAATAAAAAAGTAACGTATAGAAGGAAGAGTAAAAAAAAGAAGATTTTGAAAGAGAATCCCGAAGGAACGGCCCGAGGCAACCCAATCGCTACACCCCAATTTTAATCAGGACTCGAAGTATGCAAGTAGGATAAATGCCTGCGAGCCTCTAGCCTCCCCGCCGCCACCCTCTGTCGCTCCTTATTCCTTTCCAACTCCCCCTACCCGACTCCTCTTACTGCCGAGCGTTACGATGCATGTAATTTATTTTTATTGCCGCCAATTTTTTTTCGACCCTCGATCACTCGCTCCCTCTCTCTCTTTTTATCTTTTTTTCCCCGACTTGCGTTTAACTGTATACCTATACCTCACTTCTTATACTTATACTCTGGCGCACTACTAATTTCCAGCGCGAGAGAAACGGCTGTTGAGAATAAATGTGTAGTTGGTACTCTAACGCGAGTAAATGGCCCCGCGGCATGTATATAAGGGTGTGTATGCTTCTGTAACAGTCTTCTTATTCGTTCACTTGCTGTTGTTTTCTTTCTCCTCCTCATAGTCCCTGGCCTCGTCTTTGTCTTCGTCTTATTCAGTATCAGCTGCTGCAACCGAGATGCTTCGACGATTTATACGCGAGCATTCGATTGTCAAGGCTCTGATGTCAAATAAGAAGTGTAAATAAATTTGTTTTAAGCTTTTAACCATTTTTTTTTATACGGGTAGTCTCCGAAATCCAATAAAACAAAAAGTAAATTGCTATTAGCTTCATTCTTACAGCTAAAAAAATTTATGTCTCCAAATAAAAATTTGGCAATTAGAAGTCAGTCATTAAAAAAAACCAAATCCAAATTGGCTTGGTAAAAAATTTTTAAGCTCGTGGTGTTAAATAATTTTTATAAAAAATACATAGAGCGAGACAGAATATTCCAGAAAACAGACAGATCTCCACGAAAATTTTCCAAAAGCATAAATTTTTTTTGGTATCATTATGATGAATTCGTTCGAAACAGATCAAAAATACTTGTATCCGATGCTCGAAAGTCACAAAAAATGATTTGGGTTTTAAGCGGGCCGCCGTGCCATGATCTCCCCTATTTATAAATAATATGAAAGGTTTTGCTGATAGTTGCGAGTAAATTTTTTTCCACACTGTAAACAATGAAATGGACTACCTTAAAAGGGGAAGTCATCGGATTAAGTGGGCCGACGACGTGGGTTTCGTGGTTGCGCTTTTATTTTAAAGGTGCTTCAAGATTTATTGTCGAGCACTAGGAGGCTCGAGGGTGGCGCGGGGGTGTATTGTGAGTTGGGTAGTACAGCAAAAGAGGCATAGAAAGGCAAGCTCTGCGATATTCGAGAGTAACAGAGATATATAATATATATAAAGTGAGAGTATATAGTGTAGAGTAAAGCGCTGGGTTTTTGAGTTTGAGCCGCAGGGTTATTGCAGTAAGCCTTCTCTTGGGGGTTCAAGATTATATATTGTTATACCTATATCTATACACATCCACTCTCTCTTTTCAGTTCGTTTCTTATGCTTTATTTCGCTCCCTCTCGTTTTCGCTTACACTATTTTTTTTCGCCCCTTTCTGTTCCCTTACTACACACAACACCCACCGCTTGGGTGTCTTTTTATTACGAGAATGAGAAAAAGAGGAATAGCTATAGCTCGTCGACGCTTATTTTCTCGCCCTCACGATCATCATATACGGACCGGATTTTTTTTATTTTTTAAAGACGCCCCACTTAAAAAGAACACGGTTTACGTTTATGGGCACTCATTCGACGGCATGGAACGTGTGGCAGCGCAGCCGTTGCGCAATTCCACGGGGTGTGCTGGCCCCGATCGAGGATCCGACTTAGGCGGTGAGGGCTATAGGGTGCGGGTTTTTTAGTGTGATAAGCAGTTACAAAAACACCAGAGAATGAGTGTGGCTAAGAGGCTTGGGGGTGAGTTGACTGAACGTGCCGTATGCTTTCACTTTTTTTTTTTTTAAGTATGTAATCAAAAGTCTTTTATTTAGCCAATAACGGAAGCCTCTTACTACTCTGGGTTTAATCTTTTTAAAAAAACATTTTTTAATGTTTTAAATTCAAAACCGTAGGATTAATTTTGTAATTTTTTTTTTTTTACCTTAAAATTTTCTGAGCAATTAAATTAAAGGAAGAATTTATTTTATAACTTTTATTGAGTTTTCGGAGAACAAATTGATGCAGAGAGAACAAAAATGACTCGGTCGCGCCTCATGATTTTCTCGCACTCTCCGGGGGCCTTTAGACTAAAAAAATAGAGGAGAAAAAAAAATAACTAAAGTATCTAATTAAACGTAAACTCCAGAGTCGTTTTTATTCTTAATCTCTTGAGAATTTGGTAACATATATTTTCTTCATCTTAAAAAAAATAATAATAATAGTAATAATAATAATAATAAATAAATACCTAATTAATTCAAATTATCTAAACCCGTTAAATTATTTAATTTACTATTAAAATAAGCTGCGTAATTTTGTTAAATTTCAGAAAGCAAACATTAAAGTCTAATTTTGATAACATAAACAACAAAGTGGATCACTGGAGGACTTAAGTTGCTGACGCGAACAGAAGCACCAGCAGCATCAGTCGAGTATTTTGTGAAGATTCTGTGCTATACAAGGGGACGAAATAAAGTGAAGCGAAAATGAAAGGCGAAGGGATGTACGAAAACGTAAAATGAGCAGCAGCAGACTCGCGGGAACGATTAAGGTTTAAAGTGCTAGCTGATCTTACACTAGAAATTTTGGGCTTAGTCTCGCTTTATTTAACGCGTGTTTAAAACTAATAAAACCCAGAACCAGCTACTGCGACGTTTCAAATCCTCTCAAGGAATACAGATTCAGCGGCCACCATAAAGTCTTATATTCTTTTAAATACAGAGACACGAATTAGAATCATCTGATTTTTATTTTCAAACTTATTCTTGTTCTTCACTAAAAATAGTCAAGACTTCCAGCTAAATGTCTCGATTATCAACTTTTCGACAAAATAGTTAAACTTTTAGAGCAATTCGCACAATAAACGATTACTATTGAGCTAAAATAATGTACTTAAAGTTGTAAGTTGTACCCAGATAATACTATGGGAATTTAGTGCTTAAGAAAATAGCTGTAGTTGTATTTATTGTGTTTGACTATTGTATTTAGCTGGGAAAAACCAGCCAGAAAATATTTGACAGCCATATACTTAAGCCTAGGACTTAACTAAGAGCTCGAAGATTATAAAAATAAAATCCTTAAGGCTTGAGGGATGTAAACAAACGGCTGAAGAACCAAAGTAGTTTATTGTCTATTGATCTTGAAGCGAATAACATGGCCCGTTGTGAGTATTGATGAATATGTCGACAAGACCTGCTGGCATGGTCGGTTTGTTGGTTACTTGCAACTACTGGTGGTACATTTACTTGTATCAGCAGGTAGTCTGACGCTTACTCAGCACCACTGACCCACGCTTGACCCTAGACGGAGAAGGAGAGACCCAGAGCGAAAAAGACAATCGCCTTCACCTTTCTCGTATTTATAAATGCTTGTAACTTGTTTTTGACAAGGTACTCTTTTATTATATACACTTTGCTTCGGTACTTGAAGAAGATGTTATGGGCATTAGTGTCATTACTTTCACTGATTCTCAGATTGTAAATCATAGTTGGGGAATACCCCAGATTCTTCGGACGAACCTACAAGTTATTCGGACGCCATAGTTTAGGTACGTGGGAAAATCCCTCAGTAATTTTTGGTTTTGTAACGACAATAGTCAATAGTCCATTGTAGATTTTAATTGTTGAGATTTTTGTTTTTATTTTGTATTATTGTGGGAAAAAATATTATTACCTAGATTTATTTGAATTTTATTCTGTTTTAGCCGCTTTTTTTTTTTTTTTTAATTTACTATAATAATTTTTTTTTTTTTTTTAAATTATAAAATTTCGTAATTTTTTAATAGAGCTGCTAGTCATATATACATTTTTTTTTCATACAAGTTTTCTTCAAGTGTATTTATTGTAAAAAAGATTTACTTGTTCAGAAAAATTTATCATTAAAAAAAAAAAATACTTTATGAGAAAATGATTATTTCAAAAAAGTACCGAAATATTTTTTGCCACATTAAAAATAAATATCCCCGTCGTGCTCAGTATTGGACACATTTGCATTGAAAAGACTAAATGAACCTGCTGGTCAATAAAATAATGTAGAAGCTAGTAAATTTTTCCCCGTGGACTTTCCCACGTTTTTAGACCCCACCCGAAACGAAAAGCAAGTGTTTCCCATAGTTATATATGCAGTACAGGTCTCTGTGAAATTTGAAAGCAAGTGTACCTCAATAGTTGCATTAATTTTACCAGCATAGTTGTATACCGGTACAATGCAGTAAAATATGTACGCATGCATCAAGAGAAACTGTCGTACCCTTAAGATACACTTGCTTGAGTCACCTGACCATCCAGTCATCTAAAAATACTTGTAGGCGGTGGTTAATAGCCGAATATTTTCTCAAGGTCTAATACACAAACTTACCCTTAGCAATCTTTAGTTGACACTGAGAATTAGTTTACGCACCTGAGGGACCACGTGTCGACCAGATGTGTGCATCTCCCATCTTCCATTTACTACTCTCGCGTCTTCAAATTTACGCTCGAGAGTGAAGATCATAAAGTGACAGGTAGCATCGTATTCTGCAGGTACCGATTCGTAATTTTAAGAATTTCGTTTATTGCACACAGGTGGGTTCTCCGAATGCTGTATAATTTTTTCTCGAACGTGCGAAATATATTTTCAGGTGTGTTATTTATGCTCGGTTTAAGATCGCGTGGGAAATTTTAACGCGTGTGTCAGAGCTCTAGCTGTTGGACATGACAACTGAGAGGTTGTGCAATGGTCCAGTATGGAATTTTTTTTTTATTTTAAACGTATTCTTTTGTACACATACACTACCCTTCTGATGTACCGCTACGCTGCAAGTGCAGGCTCATGAATTTTTAAAAATTCTTTTTTTATCTAGCGCTTAATATTCTTTAAACATTTGTCAAGGTTTTAAATTATTGCCTACACTTTCCAATGACGTACATATATACACATTTATATGTTAAATTTAAAAAAAAAAACTTTTATTTGAAAAATTTTTTCGAGAAAATTCTTAAGCTGTGACTAGAAAAAAAAAATTTGTTGGACATTAGTAAAAAAATTTTTACGGTACGTATTGAGAAAAAAACAAAATTTCGGTAATTTATCAAAAATTTCGAGTAACTGTTTTTTAAAAGTTTTTTTTTGTTCTTTTCTGGTGATCTGTGTTGAGTGTTAACTAATGAAAGAAGAGTCACAGAGGCTGTAAGACATGAAAGCAATTTTCTTATTCGGACGGCGTCTAAATGAAATCGAGTGGACCGGTCGGCCGAGGAGAGTTTGAATTTGCTGGCATGTCCGCGCCTCTCGGATTCATTAAAACCGAGTTAAACGCCCCCGACGGACGGCTTTACGATTCCAGTGTGTTCGTCGGCTTAAATTATTACGTTATAACGCCGCCGGCGAGGAAGATCCCGAGATCCTGAGATAGTAATCCTCGAGGCGCGAGCCGTCCGCCATCTCAGACAGACTATAACAGCTAGCTGGCTGGCTACTTGCAACATGTGTGTGTAAAATAAGAATAAATAAGGGCCCCTCAGGTGGAGTCTTGTACGCATACCAACCTGTCGCTCTCTTTCAATCCACCCAGCGAATGGACATCAGCCCGCGTCAACAATCAACTGGCCTGAAAAAATCTAAACTGTTTGATTTAACCAATGAGACTTTTCCATCCCTTCTATATATATATATATGTACCAACATACATTTACCGAAAATCCTGTACTTTTGCGTCTGTTCATTTATATTTTAATAGATTAAAAACAGGAAGGACTTAATTTATTATGAATATTCTAATGTTTTTGAAATAATGCAGACAGTTATAATGAAATTTATACTGAGAATAAATTATTAATTATGTAATTCAGTCAGTGATTCATTTAATGAATAGTGAAGTGGATTAAATATTTATTATCGAGATAGTGAATTCGTTATCATGTTAGCAGTCAATTGTTGCATCACTACTTATTATAATAACTACAAATAATTTAGAATTTTCATTGTTGAATTACATTTGCTAATAGTTTTCAATGAAACAAAATTTCTTTGTCCATTAGTATGTTGATGTAAATTTATTTGATTTTTTGGCAGCCTTATTTTTGACAACGTGCCGTATGAAGACCGGCTGTGACAGTCATAAATTACCAGTAAAACTTAAATTTTCTTCAAGCGCATTCTAGACAATTAAAAATATATTGTAACGAATGTGAAACTGATGTTTTAAAATATTTGAATAACTAAAAAACAAATGCCTTCTTCTCTTGTTTTTATAGATGCGCGACTAGAGTCAGTTAGTCTTATATTGACATCTTAACAGCAAACATCTGTATATCAATAAACTATATCTCTCTTTGCTTTCTTTTACTGCTGTTAATTGTGGTGCTATTATTTATAAGTGTGTTATCATTGTAGTGTATAATTAATATTAATTATAAGTTGAAATACTACAATATTCAACTGATAAAATAATAATGGAGTTGAGCAAATTATTGGTTCTTACTGTCCTAAATGAGACGTGAAATTTTCAATGACTGATGCAGACATAATTGTTTTATAGTTTTGGAATTGGATCAAATGGACAAAATAAAGTTGTAGAACTCTGAAAAAAAATTGAATATTTTTTAATTTTAAAAACAAATTCAATACATAATGTTTTTTTCTTATCGTTTATTATCAGACTCAAATGTAATCGCAAAATGTAAATTTAGTTTTAGATATAGGGTAGAAGTACCGTTTTTGGCCACTTTTGGTCACGTAAACATTTCAAATAAAATAATTTGTAAAATACGCAACGACAGAATTGATTTTTTAAATGTTTTCGAAGATACTTTTATCACACTATATCAATGGAATTTTTTTTTTAATACTTATTCATTAATTAAAATAAAGTATTAAATGTCCAAAAATGGAGCAGTGGCCGCAAATGGTACTTCGACCCTATGTAGTGCAGAGCTAAAAATATTAAAGCTACAAAGAGCTGATAAAAATAATAAAAAATAAAATCTATATATGCTTTGAAAACAAGTCAGAACAACAAGTCAACTTATTGACGTCAGAAAGTGCGTCTTCAGTCGTTTCATCTTGACATTTAAAAGATGCACCTCGATACCTATGAGTCAGCGTGCTCTGGAAAAGAGTGTCACACATATATGTACTGAAAAAATAAAAGAAAAAAATATAGCAGACTTATATTCCGAGAAATTTTAACATAAAAGATCATCAATCTCCGGTGGACTTTATGTACAACGTAATATTATCTATTATCTTTCATGTATATACATATAAATATATACACCTCTACTCTATAGGCATGTACTATATATGTAGAATGTTATTTTTGAATTGTTAGTATAAAACAACTTTTCAATACCATCGATTAGGCAAATATAAAAGAGAAAATCTTAAACCTCTGCTCTATACTAAGAAAAATAATGACCATGTCGATGGTGTTCTCTTAAAAGCACTTGGGTGTTTTACTATTTTGAACATTACCAAGTTTAAACTCTTTTTATATTTATGTGTGACAAGTAAACTCTCATGAATTATATAACACCTACGTAAATAGCTTTTACGTTCACTTGTAACAGGATGTTTACTTGTGTACGACCAATAGCTTTACATTTTCAAAAATTATTTACAATCTATTGATTTTATTTTATATTAAATTTGAATTCGTAAAAATTAATTTTTATTATTAAGAGCCAAATTCACTTGTTAGCATTTTGTCTGTTGAATATCAAAAAGAGTTCTCAGAAGTGAATTTATGGACATAAATTTTTCCCACATATTATTGAATGAAAATTAACGAAATCAACCCTCCAATAATATATATTGAATATGAAATATAAAATAATAATTGAAGGCACATCAATTCATTTCTAAACATTCAGTTGAATATTTTATAATTTTAAGTGGAAGATTTCCAAGTAGTGAGTCGTATGTAGATATCGATATAGACTTGAAAAGAAACAGTGTTGCGATGTGAGAAATGTATCAGTCGAAAATGAGAATAAGATCCCACGATCTTACGGATATCGAGAAGGAGAAAAGGGAGCAGGTGAAGAAGCGATTGGGTTAGAGCTCACGTGTTCTATAGGATTTTATGTAGATGATGATGATGATGATGACGATCTGAGAATATACATCTAGTTATTATCGATCGTGGCAATAACAAAACGTAACTTGGATATATAACCGGTAGGTTGAAGCATTAAATAAACATGAGGCATCGATACTGTGACCCTATGACACCGGCTGTTACGTTATGCGACACAATGACAGTCAAATACATATATATGTAGTTCTCGGTCTGAAATATAACGTATGCTATAGAGTATATTTTACGAGCGCTGCTTTTCTCCTACGCACAATAGGTCTCACACTCTTGTCGAACATCTTACAGCAAGGGCCAAAAATAAGGCACCCGGAGTTTTAATCCTGGGAATCATTTTGTTAAGCAAATTATATATTCTTTTCAGTAATCAGACGACAACCAATGCCTTTTCAGAATTATTTATCAATAAATTTTACTTTGCGTAGATTATCATTTTCAAAAACATTTTATTAATAAAATGTTATTGCAAGAATTTGAATTTTTGAATTTTACTAAAAAAAAAAAAAATACAGAGAAGAAGAAGATACCGTACAAATAAAACGACATATCTAAGTCTACTCTCAGATCTCACTCGGGTGTATCACGTACTTTTCTTCATCGCAGATTCACCCTGCACGCACGAACCCGCTCATCTTATTCCAGCGGAGGACATCTCCGTACTCTCAACTTCCGGCGCCAGGTTTGCCCTCTACCTTCACTCTTCACCCTCGTTTTTCTTCTACTACACGAGCTCGACTATACCATACCCTAGCTATACTCCGACATATTTTCCCTCGTGCACCACCTATCATTCCTCCATTTCTTCCTTCCTCCCGTAGTACCCACTATAAGTCGAGCCTTCGGAACCTTTAGCCTCCTTCACGGTCCCTGGGCGATAGATACTCGCTTCAGATAGCGACATCCATTTTTTTCTTCTCAGTGTCATCCATATAGGCATTGTAACTATATGGGTAGTAGAATTGCTTTTTAAATAGATAGTGAGCAGTCACCCACATACACACATCACACACGAAATGAGATGAGCTGGATACATTTAATAAAATATATAAAACATTCGTCTATTGTGTATGTGTCCAAATGATTTATGCCAGATGACTCTTTAATTATTTCCGAGACTAATCGAAAAGTCATTGGTGACAAATAAAGTTATCATTTCGTCAGAGCCTTGACGGAGGTTTTACTTTTTATTTTTATTTACAACCTAAAGGTATAAGTGTTTTTATCACTATTATTATTATTTATCTACGTATGGTTAAATAATAAAGGCAAGTATAAAGATATAATACGAGTTGGTGATGGTCCGTGATGAAGATTTGTTCATGTGTGCGTGTATATGTAGGAACGAGTGTCGGAAAGAAAAATGAAAAGAATAAGTGAGTGAATGAAAGAAAGGATTGAGTAGTCCGGAGGAGCCCTGGATGTTACTAACAACAAAGAGGGTGTCGCGGCGCAACGATGCCTCGACAATGCCACTCTGATAAACGAGGCGAGATTGTCTGTCTGTTCGTCCTGCTTGCTTGTCTCTTATTCTTTTTTATTTCTTTTACTTGTTATACTTTTTTCATTCACTCCAAACCCTTTATTTTATTTTGTCTAGAGTCTAGAGTCTAAAGTTCGTTAAATTATAATAAAAATATTTAAATAAACTTGCTGTTTATTTTTACCTCAATTATGAATTTTAAAAATACTTTTACTTTTTGTATTACTCGCAGACTTGAGGTGGTCTTATTTGGAATTTCGCTGACATGTGGACACTTTTTATTTGTCGCGATATTTTAAACAGTTTAATATCTCGATGCAATGCATGAAAAAATCCTTAATTGGGCCAGCGGAATTTTTTTTACCTTCTGATTTGTGTTGTTTTTTTTTTAAATTTTTTTTATCGAGTCAATAAGCTGATGCGCCGCTTGCTCGATCGTTTGCTTATTCACTTCAACCAGACACTTGTAAATAACATCTACAATCTCTCGGTCGTCGTCGACTCTAGCCACAGCTCGTGTGACTAGTTCCATCACTGAATGACGAAAAAAAGTTAAATAAAGAGAAAAAAAAACTCTAAACATATCGTAGGTAGGTCTACATATTTAGTTGCGCAAGTGTGTCTTTTTAAGAATTTTTTTAATATTTTTTTATCTTTCATTTTTATATACATATGCTATTGGATATTTCTAGGAGCGTGTGAATCCATCTCTGGTTACTTGCTAGTGTATTTTAGTTTTATAAGCGTTGGTGTTTTTCAGTGCCTCACTAGGTCAGGAGAAAGGGTTTCAGTTTTGGTCCAATGTATACATCTATATGTATACATACATATATATTATATTATATATATATATATTTTTTTTTTCATTTCATTTGACAAGGGGAACTTGAAGGTCGACTGAGAAAAGGGACACGATTTCTATGGGCGTGACTGTATCAAAAGCGGTCGTTATTTGTCGTGATATATTTTTTTAATCAGAGTACTGTCCGCGATATGAGAGAACTTGAAGTTAAAAAATCTTACTATTTGATGCGGAGAGAAATTAATTGAGCTTAAGCTCAAAAACGACCTCGAGAGAACAGAGGGAGCTGTTAAAAAATAAGTCTCATAGCTGGTAGTAAATACTTGCGGGGTACCGGTTGCAGAACATAGGATCGAGAGAGTTGCTATTATTTATTTCGTCTCGGGGTCAATGCATTATTCATGCGCGAATCCCTCGTCATTCATCCAAGCACGAATATGGAATTTCCTCGTAAATCCATCGCTCGTTTCGATATTGATAGCCGATGCGGAAATGTCGGTCCAACAGACAGACTAGATTCTACTGATGCTGTTCCTACTGCTTTGTACCGTCTCTCTTTCACGCTTGCAGTTATATTACACATATATTAGTTTACTGTGCGCTCTGCGATATCTATGTGCTGTGGCATATAACAAAGTTGTGCGGAACTGGTGTGCGTGGATTACTCAAAAGCTTCAAGATCTCTGTCTGTATAACTGCCTCCAGTAGTTCTGTTGAATCAAAGAAATCATTTACTTACGTTTGTCTGGTGAAATTGTACGTCAGGTTTATTTAGCCGTCAATCTCGTTAACATGAACAAATTTTTTGCATTTAAATTTTATTTTGGCACAAATTTTGTTAAAAAAATCTTAGAAATTTAATATTTCTATTAAACGTTTTGATATAATTCTAGTAGTTTGATTTGAAAAAATATTTTGCCGCTTAATAATTAAATTGCACAGAGCGTAAAAATTTTTTAATCGACAATAAAAAGTAATGAAATGATAATTATATACTAATAAAATAAAACAATCGGCTTTAATGTGTATATAAAACAGAACCGACAAACGACAACGTAAAATCCGATGTCTTTCTTCACCTCCGATTTACTTGAGCTTAATTCCCAAGAGTGTGTTCCTACACCACCGCAGCTACCACCAATAAACTACACCCAGTGTCGTCTCATTCTCAGTTGCATCGCTGTTTCCGCTTGTTTTTGCCTCAGAGGAGCATTGTCGTCGGAATTCTCGTAAAATAATTAAGAGAAAGCACAGACCGAGCGCCGGCCGGTGATACGCCAAGACAACAGCATGCCGCTGCTGCGATCAACCGCCGGTATTTTAGAGGCTCGTAAAAGGGACATTAAAATCTCTTCCTTCTCTTCATTTCTCTCCATTATCTATCTCTATCTCTGCACAGCGAACAATAAACAATTAACTATCATCCAGCATCATCATCAGAGACTTAGTACTTATTTTTCTTCATCAACCCTCGCTCTGAATTATATAACATGTATATATAAATATTGGCAAAAATATGTGGACATGTAAGATTCGTGATAAAGATAATATGCCAAAATGATGCTTTGAATTATTTAAATGAAATTTTGATGTCTATACCCACTAGTGTATTACGTGGCTGCTGGTACACTTGACCGTTGTCTTAGGTCAGAAAATGCTAATGAAAATGTTAACCCCCAGGTGTAATGAGCCCAACGTTCAAGAATCAAGACTATTAGAGCTTAGAGCCGTACAAGTTTATAAATGTTCTGAGAATCAAGGGGACACTAAACTAGTATTATATCTGTATATAAGTATAAGATATAAATGGAATTATAAAATAGAAAGTATTAGTTTATATTAGGAAAGGATTTATACAAACATATACTGAAGGTATACATAGCAATAAAGTAGCTAGTATATGTATGTTTATGTATCAGTGGTATACATAAAGTTATGAGGCCAAGTGTAAAATGAGGAAATATTTAAACTCGAGTCATGAACACTCAGGGGCTTGTTAATTATGTATACACAGATATAAATGATTGTTCACGCTCATTCTAGTCAGCCTGTTATATTCGTATATAACATACTCGCGTGCTGCCACACGTTATATTGTGTATATATTATTATTTATATTTATATATATATGAGAATATATGTAGAGGCATCGAACTCGGAGTAAAACATTAAAATGAGATGATAATTACCTCGATTCATCTGACTGTTGTTTTTTGAACAGCCTTTTTATTATTAACCTGATGATTTTTCTTGCATTTATTAATGATTTGTCATTACGGATTATTACACGTTTGTTTTATTAATAAGCGGTAAATTGTTTGTTATTTTTTTTTAGTTTTTATCTTGAATTTTTTAATGCCCGGTCGTAAAACTAATTAGATGAATTTGGCGCATAAAATTATCATTATTTAACGGTGAGATATTATGGAAAGGTCGCGATGGAGTAACTTCTCTCTTTCACTAGTCCAATCAATAAAAGATAAAACTGTCGCGTAAGTATTTAATCGGCCAGACATCGGTTTTTAATTTTTCTTGCTAAATTCCATGTAAATATGCTCACTAGTATATAAAACCGTCTAGTATATAATACTGTAGATACATCCATATATATATATATATATATATATATATATATATATATATATATATATATATATATATATATATATATATATAATAATTTTGCGCCAGACGAAATGGTTTTATTTATCGCAACACTGTTGAATTAAAATGAGAGTCCTTCATCGGGGTCGCGAGAGGTCACGAGGAGCTATGACCGTCGACACATGAAATATTAGGATATTACTCTATGGCTTATAGATAAAAAATATATTAAACTATAATATATATTATATATTATGAAAATATTTATCGCTTTTTATGTAATAACATACACAAATGTATATAAAAATATTTGTGTTGAATTTAGTAGAAAAAAAAACACCCTGGATTTCAAGACATCGAACTTTGTGGCGAAAACGAGTTTTGGTGACACCGAAAAAAGGTGCTTTCTCCCACCACTAATTCTCCTGGCGGTCTCATCGAATTGTATTAAATTCACCGTTTGTTGTTGTATTTTTTTTTTTTTTTTTTTTTTAATTTTAACCAACATCATTATTGTTATATCACTATTTAAAATTTTAGCAAAATTACATGGAGTAGAGATGAAAAATAAAATATCAAAGTTACTTTTTATTTATTTTCGTTGTGTGTTTAATCTTATACACATTTTATTTGCCATTCTCTTACGGCGTTTGGGCTTCTGTTCGTTGTCCCTCGATCAGTAAGTATAAGTTCCAGTACGTTTTATCTCACATCGGGCATTGTCGCTTGCCGTGCGCGGCTGACAGGACTCGCGCATGTACTCTTAAAGCAAGAGTAAGAGAACATATACGTAAAAGAGCATTCAGTGAAATAAATAATAAAAAAAATGAAAAAAAAAAAAAAAAAAAAAAGATAAAAGTATATAAATGCCGCAGAAGACCGCTGAAATACACGGATAAGGCCATACAACAACGGGATGGTTATGGCGCATGCAAAAGATTCAAAAGATCAGAAGCTATGATTCAAGAGGATGCTACAAAGGGTGCGGACGCTTTTACTTCTGTCCAGCTGGCGTACAGCTCGCTGTTTTCTCTTATTGTGTTATCTGGACATATATATACTACATACATATACACAGCATTTATTTGCATTGCCAGCTTCTGGGCAATTCCGATCTGTGACTACCCTTCTCATGCTCTCATCTGCCTTCACACGATTTTCTGTTTCTCGTTACAACTTATCTGCACTAGTGTATCCCATGTCCCATTGCACCGCACACATAAACCGAGGACACAAGAACCCAAGAGAAACCCAAACCACGAACGTGAAGACGCCCGTCACGTTAAACTCACCGACAACTCGTATCCTACCAGTAGATTCTACAATTACTCGATACATTTCTGCAAACTTACTTCTCGATATACTTGGCTTACTTCCCATTTCTTTCGGCATTCAATGAAATTTTTTTTTCTCGTTCCCTACATGATATCTTTATTACGGCACATTGTGTTTAATTGAATTAATGCATCTCAATTTATATTTACAATTGACAAATAAGTAATAAACTCATTTTTATATTAATTCCATTGATCTTTTTCTTTACATGATGGAAAAAATTCCCCGATTACGGAGAATCAATTTTTTTATTTATAGATATTTTTTTTTATTTATATTTAAATGTCATACTCTTGAATATTAAACAGCTATCAAAAATTTTTTATGATTTTTTTAATAGACACCGACAAATATTTTTCGACTTTAAGTACATGATTAATTTTTTTTTTAATTATTATAATAAAATAGTAACTTTTATTTTTGGACATTTTATATTTATAAATATTTATTATTTATAAATATAAACATAATTTATGACCAAACAAATATATTAATTGATTACATGATAAACTTTTTCCGATTGAGAAATAATTTTGGTAGTTGCTTTTAAACTGTAAATTTTTTTTGTATTTTAATATTATCGATTGGATACTATGGCTAATTAAATAATGGGAATAACAATAAAATAAACAGATGTTTGTTTGGACAAAAAACATAAGTTAAACACGTTTAACACCAAGTTATTTACTACGAATAAGGGAAAGTACTTAGCACACTTGCACTAGCGTTTGTGTATCAGTAACTTGGTAATTACACTGGGATTGTGTAGATCATTCGTCTTGGTAAGTACTTTCCGTGCACATTTACCGCGAATAATTTAAAATACAAAGTACTATTCATTTTATCTTCCTCTTTCTCTCTGTCTTTAAATGCATCCTTACATAAACAATGAAAAATTTTTTTAAATATTCAGCAATCGATTTAAATTTTGAAAAGTCGTTTAAATATTTTGAATTTTTCCCTAAGTTTTGAAAGATATTTGTGTTATTTTTTTTCAAAATTTTGAATTTATCAATTTACTCTATAAAAAATTTTTTTTGTAGGTCATGTAATTCTCTAAAATATTGCCCTTGAAAACTTTAATTAGATACTATGATTAGAGGAAAGCATTTTTCGAGAATATTACCCAGTGACTTTAAGAAAAAATTTGCTACTCAATGACAGTCACATATTTTTTTTTTTCATGAACTAAAAGTTAATATATAAAATGCGTTAAGTCACTGTTGACAATAAAAGATGATGAAGTCCCGCGCAATAATAATATTCATAAAAAAAAAGAAGAAATATATATAGATAGATAGATAAAGTAAAAAAATATGTGCAGCATAATGCACTCACGTAATTCAACACTAATGGACAATTACATTGCTCAATGTCTAACTCAATACTCACGAACTTCCGGTTAACGAATCTATTTTTTCCTTTATCATAAACCAGTTTTTAAAATATTTTGTTGTTTTAGATCATAAAATAAAACAGTCAATAATTTTATATTTAACTTCTGATCAGCCACTTTTATTTCATTTTATTCACAAGCTATACACACATATCAGTAACAAGAATCTAGTTAAATATACACATATATATATAGAGTGTAAAAACTTAAAATGAACAAAATGATGAGCATGTGTGGGTGCGCATAAGCATATAAGTATCTACATGATATTGGTATGGTGTCTTGTACCGGGCAAAGTTTATGTTCGAGTCGGTTCGAATACTCGACAGCTCGATGCCGGTAAAGAGTTTGTTCTCATTCGCGTATTATACATATATATATATAGAAAGAGAGTGTATATAATCCATATACAGTATACAGTATATCTTTTATTTAATTTTTTCCTACCTACCTACCTACCGTTTTATTTAATTCAATTCTGTGTTTACCTTTAAGTTTGGTTAAAAGATATTCCCTGACATAAAGAGTTGATACGATATACCAACGACAACTCGGACTTTGACTCAAACAGCACAAGGTAAAGGCAGAAGCAAAAGTAAAGGCTTGCAAATATAACGATTACTGTATAGTAAGACTATATATATATATGAAGACTATATATATATATATATATATATATATATATATATATATATATATATGAAGCATGATGTTAATTCAAGATGTTGGCTACAGCTCTGGACTTGAAATCATGCGAGCTCGACAAATACACCAACTCAGATTATATGTCACTTTATTTATTATTATTGTATTTTTTTTTTTATTATTTAAAATTTACTTATTTATTTTTTTGAGTAACTGAGTACTCGCAAGTTCGAAACACGTTGTACCTGTTGCGCCGCGAATAAACTCGAATAATATAAATAAAAAACGATTAAATATTACTGCGCTACTGAGTTTACATGACGATTAATCATTATAATTTATTTATTATATTTATAAAAGTACTGGGTCTTTTGCAACTGTATATTTTTTTGACAAGTGTTTTAAATTTAATGTCGTTTGTCTCATTAACTTGATTGAGTTTATTGATAAGATTAATGCTAACAATTAATTATAATATACGTGGACTAATTTTTAGCATTATTTATTATTTTTTTATTATTCATATGGTAATTTTATAATATTTTATAATTATAATCATAACTGTAACTATATAATAATTTTCTACTAATTCAAGGCATTCATAAATCATTAAAAAATAAACATTTTGTCAAATTATTAATTTTCGATGAGATAAATTTTATTCAAACTTAAAATAAAGTCGATAAGTTTTTTTTTGTTTATTGGTGACTTGTAAGTGAGGCTCATTAACGTAAGTTGAAATAAAATATAAAGATTTATAATAAACTCCGTCAAAATAAAAAATAAAAGCAGAAATTAATGGATATCTCCGTTATTGTGTTCATATAGATTTATACCGAATTAATTAATCGACTAGATGCAGAGTCCGTTATTCCCAGCAGATGTATACTCAATTTTACTTGGTGCCAGAATGTGGTATTGAGCAAACGAGAATAATAAATAAATCAACTAAAGAATCTCGATATTTAAATCACGTAATTATTATTTTGTAATATATATCTTAAATCCATTTATCAATTGTATCTTGACCTTTATCCAAAATCTTTAGAATTTTACAATTTTTTTTTTAAATACTTTCATGGTATTAGAAAAAAACAATTCTCTGTAATAAAAAAAAAAAAAAAATTTTTTATCATCAATTTTTAACATGTGGTGTCAGCTTTTAATTTAACACACCACAACCACTGTAGTCTCGGTCAATAACAAAATTCAATCAGAAATTTTATGCCTCTAAAGTATCGTGGTAGCGTCATTGCTACACTGTAAAAAATCACCGGGGTAATTCCAAGCGGTGTAGGTGTTAAAATCAGCGGTGTTAAATTTCAACACCGAAAGCGGTGTAAAAATAACGCCACCACCGGTGTAAATATTTTAGACTGGTGTTAAAATATTTTATTTTGTGAATATTTTTACTTACTCGATCACTATATTTGTTAATAAATGATATTTTTTATTAATTTTCATAAAGAACTGACATTTTTGCGTTTTATAATCTTTAGAGTTCATTCTTCAAGCGGAGGAAGTTTACCCCGCTTTAACACCGGTATTTTTAACACCGCTCTTTTTTATAGTGTATCGATAAAATTAGACAAAATTACAAAAAAAAAAAAAAGTGCAACAAATATATTTGTCAAATGAAAAAAGATTTTAAATTACGATCATTTAGTTGCAAATCTGGAGTCTGTTGCGCATTAAAACAATTATCATTATTAAGTTTTTTTTTTTTGATCCGTCGATCTGCCGATCTACGGGCAAGGTAAAGTGGAAGCATCCGATGCCTCTTGATTGATGCGGTTGTCGTTAGACGTTGTTAGAGGAAACCGGTATTCGTCCCATCATCTTGGTCTTGGTCTTGGTCTCGGATCGTTACGTCCGCTGTACGTTATCGAGAGCTATACTGCTTCTCACTGTTACTGACTGTTGTATTGCTGTTAGTGACGACAACGCAGAAGTATCTTACAGAAACCGATCGACTATCGATGGACCAACTTGGAAGTCGGCGAAGGTCTCGGATAAATTCTCTCAGCATTCGATCACTCCACAGTTTTATATCATTTATTATTTTTAAAATTTTTTACTCACCACACTTGTAATAAATAGTATTATTATTATTAAGACCTTGTACTTTGAGTATAAAAATACGAAATGGGTTTATTTAAAGTAAATATATATTTTAAAACCGCTCTTAGACTGTCGGAGACATTTGTGACAAGTGTGTTGTCTTGGGAAGTTGTTTTTATCGATTGCACGATCGACGTCGAACAGTCAAGACTATGAGTGACCTGCTAAAGAGTTGTTCCTTGAACTTTCTACCGGATAGTTTCACCAACACCGTCGCTGACGTCTCATGTCTTCGTTCTTGTCACATTCATAAAAAACAACATATTTTTTAATACTTAATATTATATAATTTTTTACACACACGAATAAAAGGATCCAGAGCAAGGATAAAAGGATCTTGCGTGTTCAACCCGTATATTATTTCCCATTACACTAGTCGTGTAAATTTAATTGCAATAATAACGTTTAATTGCAATTTATAGATATCTAGTTAGCTGCAGATATTTATATGTATGTGTATATACATATACTTATATGTGAGTAGACTTAAACGTTTTCTGCAGACGTGGTATTATACTCACCACACAATTTTGTTTGGCGATGAACATGAAAATATAACCAATCACGTACGATACTATATCAGGATCTATAGCTTGTCGATCGCGCCCGTATACCTGCATCCAGTTCACTAGATGTCAACTTGGGTCTTCGTAAAAGTCACGCTTGTTTTTTATTGTTTTTATTTTTATTTATATTCGTCTTGATTACTTTTTACGTCATCATTTATTATGAATTTGTTTTCTTTCTTTTTTTTTTTTTTTCAAATCTGAATGGATTAAAAATGGCATCAATTTTTCAGAATTGGTTATGAAATTTATGATTAAATTTGTTTTGATATCTAGATTTGAGATAAAAAACAAAAACAAATAAACGATTGTCGGTGATATGATAGACGAATAAAGTAAATATTTTTTTTTTTAAATTGAATGTATTAATGAGCATGCGCATGAGCAATAAAAGTAATAGAAATTAACTCGTTGGCAATAAGTCTGTAAATAGGAACGAGAGATGACTTTAACATGATGGTGGTCTCCATTATAGCTAGTGGCATTATCGTCATGGTTTGACACACGACAAAAATCTTTTACTCTCGTCTCTGTCGGGAGAGCAGAGCCCATTAGGCTGATCGATCTCGAAACTCTCGATCGGCTGAGCGACACACTGTCGAGCGCGCATTCCACGCGAGTGATCCGATTGGATTGAAAGACTTTGAGACGTATTAAACACACCGATGATGTATACAGGTATGAGACTGAGACGCAACTAATGTAAGACAGAGATGGATAAATATAAAACATCAGACCAGAATATCACACATGTATAAATACATGTAGCAAAGGCCAGAGAATTTCCGAAGCCGATCCTGTCATATACGTCCTTCGCTTTGCTCATAACACACACAACACCGGTCACTTTGTTGCGTAACCAACCATCGCAACTTAAAGCGTTTTATGTCGATAAATGTGTGTGCTTTGTTAAACCTGATATATAAAAATTTTATTTTGTAGGATTAACTTTTTTTATACTTTTTAATCTCTACTTTATTCTGACTCAATTTTAAATATTCTCATTATTAGTTTTATTACAGTACTACTATTAATAATATTATTATTTTTATTATTATAAATAACTCGTATGGCGAAACCTTGGATAAAAAAGTGCTTCTATGATTTTCCCACTTGACACAAGTTAATTGATGTTTACTTTTTGCATACGGTAAATGATAACCATCAATAGTATATAGACATAATAATCCAGTGATTTTTTTTTGTTGACTGCGTTAATAGAGGCATCGCGTTGTAACCAGCAATAATATTCAGTCTGAATCATTCCCATCGACACTACCACTGAAAACTGATATGTATATATATATACACATATAAATTAATTATTGTTATTATTACAAGAAAAAAATTCATTAACGATTCATTTGATGGCGGTAAAGATATGTCATAATTTATCGTGTGCAAATAAACTTTTTTTAGTTATGTTGTTTGACTTATACAATAATTTACGACTAGACAATAATTCGCGATCGTGAGATATTTATGTCAACTATTTTTCCATAAAATTAAAAAATCTATAGATACCTGAAAAAAAAATCTTTGTAATATGCATCAATTAAAAGCGCAGCAAAAAACTAACAGCTATCTGAGCTATTGGTTGATCGATTTAATGAAAAAATCGATAGAAAAATGTTTTAGATATTTTTTTTCGAGTATCAAGAGTAAGTGTACTGTATGTACCGAGTGAAATACAAAGTGGAGGTGGGTAATTGGCTTTCGCAGCACGATTTGACCTAAAACCGTGCACGGTTCGATGTTCGATTGTACAGTATTTTTATCATCTAACTGGGGTCTCCTCCAATTCTCATTCTATATATTTGTTCGTTTTTGTTTTCGATACTGTGTATTACATTAAACAGTCACTGCAAGACTGTAACCACAAACAATTCGATCCACTAGATCGGTATAGAAATTTAGCGAAATCGAAAACCAGAGGACCACAAATACTAAAGCAAAACTTTCAATCCCTAGAATCTAGTGAGTTATGATCAGGAGAGTAAAAAAAAATATAAATCCAAAGTATAAATTTATGAACAAAAAAAAAATACTGATGCAGTTATAAAACTGGTGGTGTTCGAGTACAGTCTCAAGAGTTTTTTATCCGACCCAACTTAGAAAAAGGTTGATTTCACTTGGTTGGAATGGTGACATGTTGTACACCAAGTTAGTACGGGTATATAAGCACATATACACCTCACGTCCCTCAAGTATTGCTCGCATTGTACCCCACATACCGATTGACGTCTATTCCCGTTAACGAGCACCGTGGACTCACGGTTTCTCGTCGCTGTTCACTCTTTCAATTCACTTATTAGAAAATGTTGATGACTCTATTTATTTTTTTACCATATTTATTCATTTATCAAATATATGACGGTTATATATTTACCAACGAGACATCGATTTATTTTTATAAAATATACTACATGTATGTTTAAGTGGTTTTATAAATATCAGCGTGATCGGCAACAATTGAATCGTTTTGAGAATACGATCTTTATGTCACGGACCCTCAGAGTACTTGCGTCGTAGTATTATATTCAAAGGCTGTCGGAAATAATTTTGCATACATGAATAATATTCGCGCACCGCACATATTCTAGAGTAAAAGCCCGATATCCAGAATCTTCTAAGATAAACGAAGAGAAAACTTTTTTTTTCGACTCGAAAGAAAATGTTCTTGTAAAGTTTACATAAGTCGTAACGTATCGAAAGCTTTTCGTTTTTCCGTTTGTAAAGTAGAGGCACAAATATATCTCTATATATATATATTTGAATGAAACGGTTGTTAAAATGTAGGGAAGGATGAAAGTAAGGAAGTAAAGAAGATTGTTATTATAAAAAGGATGTGACGTAAGAAATCTTATAGGCTTGGAATGGGTATTCAGTAAGAGGGGGTTGAGGGTGTTTGCGGTCGATCTGCGGTCCAAGAATGCGGTTATGATAATGCAATAGCTACTGAACTACGCAACATTCGTTAACTCTTTTGAATTCATAATTACTTTTTTAGTTTATTTTTAAAAATCTCTGTTTTACTGTTGGTTTTTTTTATTGTTGTGAGGCAACTTGTATCCATTAATTCCTTTATTTATTTATTATTCATTTGCAGTGATGACAGTTACATTAAATAATCTTTTCTGCATAACTATTGAATAATAATAATTGATGGTAAAATTTAGCACTAAAGCTTCTGTAAAAGTCTTTAATGCAATAACTTTTAATAAAATTTTTTTTTCTCCATTATTACTTACAAGCTATTGAGGACAAAGAAAAATTG
Organism: Microplitis demolitor; assembly: GCF_026212275.2. NCBI lineage: Eukaryota > Metazoa > Arthropoda > Insecta > Hymenoptera > Braconidae > Microplitis > Microplitis demolitor. The sequence goes on from NC_068547.1 coordinate 19,131,509, forward strand.
AATGGTTAATTGTACATGAATGAATTAACGGCAATAATCGAAGATAAAAAATACCAAGAGAGCTTTAAGAGCTAAATTAAAACGGATAAATGTTAATAATTTGCCATGACACAATAAAAACAAACTCAATAATATCCGGACGATTAAATGCATCATTGGCTCGATTGGTTTTGATTTTAGTAATCTTTTCTCTCGCAGATTTCCGTCGTTAAAACCCCGCGCGGTGAATAAGAAAGGAAGATAGAATACGCTAAGAACGAACGGGTCGAAAAGGGAATTGTATTTGTAGGTTAGAAAAAACGCGAGTTCGACGAGAAGGGAAATAAAGAAAAGAGTGAGATAAAAAAAGTGTGTAAGGGAGAGAGTTCTTTCGGAAGAGTCACCTCTAGCTCACCGAGGCTTTTTCCAGGGTGGTTTTTAAATAATTCTACTATTTCCATGCATATTGCAGGAAACAATTACAAGTGTAATTGCTAATAGAAGATTCCAGGCGAGGCCAGGTTTATCTCGGTTTGAACCCAACCAGCACAGCATCCTCCTCGTCTTCTTGTTCTGAATTTTATCTTGTCTATCTTCTGTCTCTCTCAACTTACACTCTTACCTGACACATTTCCTCTGATGCTGCCGTCTTGTTAGCTGTATTGCTCATGTTTTTTTGTATACTTCCTTACCACTATACATACACGTCCTTCTGATCTCCTCGGTACAGGCTAATTTTTTCTTTATAAACAGTTTTGTTTGTTTTATATACTCGTTTATATATTTTACTTTTATATATTTGTACGTACACAGCTGGCCGTATTATCAGCTGTTTTTAAATTTTCTCACTTGTCGTAAGTATCAACACTTGCTGATTAAAGCCGTATTTTTCTACACTCAGTTGATAACTTTTGCCGACTTTAATTAAATCGCGCGAGAATTAACAATAACTTTGCTGACAAATATGCACTTGGTCATTGAGATCGGCATTTATGTTTTTACTTTATATTTATAAATATGCAATAGAGAAAATTTTTGTATGTACTTACATATAAATATTTATGATATTAAAAAAAAAAAAAAAATATTTATTAGTACATGGTATCAATAAATATTTAATGGAGAAAACATAAAGTCACTTGTAATTCATTTTTTAGCAGCGACAAAAAATAATAAAAATTAAAAAAATTAATTCCGCGAATGAATTTCTCTCGTGCGTTAAACAAGTTTTCATGAAGAAGAAAATCTATACTAAACATTAATGTCGGCAAGTTACACAAAGAATTTTTTGCTACTGTTGTTTGAGTCACTTGTCCTAGTATGCTGGTGGTAACGTCGCGACGTCTAAGTGACTAGTAACGTCGAGGATCGTGGCTAGACGAAGACGATATGTATCGATTTATTAGTTTTATCGATCATGTCTTGAGCCTGGCAGGATCTGTGTGGCCTGATGTATAAGGATAGCCAGGAAATACTTCATAGATGTATATATTTATATGTATATGTGTAGATGTTTACAGTTTTTGTGTATTTGTGTGTATTAAATAAAGAAAGAAAGCTATAAGGGAGGCAAGAGGGAAAAAAATCAAGCAAATTGGTATGCAGTACACACAAGAAGCTACGAGCGGGGGCGGGAGAGACTTCTACGAGGACAAGGGGTGAGTTAGGCCAGCTAGGGAGTCACTACTCCGTAGGGTGAGATCAATACTCTCTCTCGTCTTCTATTCTATCGAAAATTTTTTTATTTTTTACATCCCCTCTCTTTACATCTAACACATTTTACTACTTTAGTTTTTCCTATAAAGAAAGCAGTCTTATATTCATTGAAAGAGACATTTTTTAAATTTCTCTTAACGGTATATTTATCAAAAAAATTCAGCATTATTAAGAAAATAAAAATTTTATAAAATAATATTCAAACTTTACTTAAATTTAAAATAACTACTGATATTTATTTCAATTTAACCACTAACGAATTAACGAGGTGTGACTTGATGGAATTTGCTTTGAGCTTTTTATCACCCCTTTTTATGGTTCTAAATGTATATTAACAATAAAAAGGGTTAGACGCCTTGTTCTTACCATCGTTATGACTCAATTGTAAAGAAATGCAAAGTATGGCAATAATTTACCTCCTGATTAAACTCAATTTAATTTCATATTTTTTTATAATATGATAAATCGAGTATGCATATAGGAAAAATCTCCGGCGCTTTTCGAGGATACGAAAGAGAGGGTAAAGAAGCAGAGGAATCGCAAATAAAATGCAGGAGAGAATGAACAACTGGTCGGTGGGTCACGTTTCGAGTTAATGCAGCGTGGAAGAAAGTCCCTAGGTTTATTAAGCTGTTGCCTTGGGGAAGAGGTGAAACCGTGCAAGAGAACCTGGATAAGATGGACGAAAAGTTAAGACCAATGAGAGCAGAAGAGAGGAGTCTACTTGTACATGTAGTACAGAAAATCTCGAGCGAAAAAGACCTCACGGGGAAAACTTTTCGATGTAGCTATATGTGCATAGTAGATCGTCAGTCTCTCAGTCTCTTTGAAACTGATGCAATTTTTTTTTTATATTTATTTAGATATAACAGTGCACTTAAACATAAATTATTGACACCCTATACAAAAAAAAAATTATTTTATAGATGTTTTGATTTTTTATTGACTAAAAAAAATTAATTCTGATTTTTATGGAAACCAGAGCTAAGAAAATGGCAAATTATCAAACTGTAAAAATTCATAGTTTTAATTTAATTTGAAAATCAAATCCGGTAGTTCATTTGCCCAGCGACGGGATCGAATCTGTGACCGGTCAAAGTTACTAAGAACCTTTTCTACCACAAAAAACCAGTATAGGGAAAGTTTAATCGAATTCAACTGAAAGTTTAATTTGCCTGAAAACGCCTAAACCTGTTACGCTCACAAGTACTCTACGAAAAGTATCAATGTACAATATTCACCATATATTTCTTTCCTCTAATAAGCATACATTTGTTGAAAAAGTAAAATTTTGAATACGATAAAAAATCATTAGCCAATAAAGTATAAAATATTTGAGTATTTGAAACAAAAAAATTAATCTAAGGCTCGATATAAAAAAAATTAGCATGGAAACAATAAATGGGAAACATTATTCGTACGAGCGATATCCTGTCCCGAGTTGACCCCGAGGACGGAAGCGTGTATAAGCTCGACGGGAAAAGGTGTCCAGGCGAGCGAGGAATAAATGCATCGTAAAACAATGACGCTCGTCACGAGACACACGTGTGTGAACATTATTATTGTATATACACACACAACTAAATATATAATAATGAGAAAAAAGTAGTTAGAGGCGGCGTCGAGGTGACGAACCGAGTTCATGGTTGCTGATGGACAACTGGGGTCAGATGTCATGATTTCCGATTCTATTCATTGTAGTGTACCAAGGTTGTCCGCCTTGGACCACATTCTACCAATTAACTGTGTCTACATATACAGTCACGACTATTTGTAACAATAAATTTAAAAATAATCTCGGAAACCTTTCATTGATAATTGGGACAAACTCTGATAGATAGAGCGGGTCCATTAAATTTACTGGACATGTATGGTCAAGAAAAAATCATCAGAATGACTCCATACGCGCAGGTATGATGAACCTTTGAAAAATTCTATTCAAAAAATTGAATTTGTTATTATACACAGAAGAAAAAAATTCTTAACTGATAACCTCAGTTTTTCGAATAAAGTAAAAATCTCATCTGACCAAGACAAACTCTCTTGTCTCAAGAAAATCTTGACTTGATTCCCAAAAGCGTTTGTCTTCAAAAATATTTTTTTGACTCAAGAGAATTGGTTTTTCTGTGTAAAGGAACTCGGGCAAAATGAGACACTGAAGAAAAATAAACCAATTTAGGAGAAAAAAAGTTTTGTTTTATTAAATGTTCATCCCACTCTTTCTCAAAAAACTATAAATAAACAATTTCGTAAAAAAAAAATTTTTTTTTCATTCTGGAAGGTGTCTAATTTTTCCCAGTCTTTCTACCAATTGTTTTGTCCTTTATTTTTTTTCTGGACTCGTTAGAAAGGATGACATGATGGGATCTAACGTTTTATAACATGTAGGAACGATTTACAATTAAGTAACCGGTATAGAGCGACAGTTGGCGGAGCTTCTTTCAAGGACTCAAATTCTAAGAGTATGAAAATTAACAACAGCCAACTTATTACTCCTCTCTTAGAAGATGACAAATGCTCTTGATACTGAAGGATACAGGGAAATATATGAATAGAAAAAAAAATGAGTGTTGGGTTATGTGTGCGATGGCAGCATAAGAAAAGTCAGTGGCTGTGGCTGAGAAATACGTAATAAATAATAATAATTGCTGGTACGTGTTCGCACAAAAGTGCAAGACGCTTAAGCGGCCCTATAGACAGAGTCATAAGCCCACGGGTGGCCTGCTGGCTCATTCACTTCTTCTCTAAACTACAACGTTTTTTATTTCATTTCATTTTTTTTTTTTTTTTTTATAACGTTCTTTAACGTACAGTTTTTCTGAACAGTTATAGGTGGGATTATTTCGTATAACAGCATCAACAGACGTAACATACAAACCGAGCCGGAAACGGCATGCGGCTTTTTGGATTTTGGAAATGATTCAGCGACCAACTTTGATCGTTTTTTACGGTTGACTTTATTTTCATCCTTCTTTTATGGTATTTTTAATATTTTTCATTAGGTTTTTTTTTATTGACAATTTCTGAGCGAGTTTTTGAAACTTGTAGCTTTCAACTTTTGGTGTAAAAAGATTTACAAAAGATATACATCCATGAATATGAATTTTTCTGGTTGTATAGGTATAATAATCTTGTGGTTAAATATATTAGAATGAGGAGACTCGGGTCCACCGGTTGGTCATAAATAAGATTTTTTTCGCGTAATGTCTAATATCAACTTGGGGACTCGCTTTTTAGCCTTATATCGTACAATATACATTTTTATCTTCTTTCATTCCGTAAGTTTTATAGTAATTTAAAAATTTTTCTTGCTTAAAATGTAATTGAGACATTGTCGTATATAAAAAATATAATAATAATGAATTTCTCGATAGATTTATTCAGAGAAAATTTAACCGTTTTTATAAAAAAAAAACCTATTTACTTGTAAGCTATTTCCAGCCTTTCATTTCCAGGCGAACCAAAGTAAGAATAAAGGAAAATTTTTATAAAACGAACGATAAATTAAATAAAGACACTTATTCAGCAGAAGTAGTCTTCTTTACTCATACAAAGAGCGAATTCAATTCTCGCGAGAGGACAATAGTAAGGCTTGTGTGCATGGTTGTGGCATTATTTCGCGGCTATGGCTATTTCTTTATTTTTTTTTTTTTTTCGCGAATAAGAGCCCCCTTGAGTAAAGTTGGTGCGTGCTCGTGCATAATTTTCAGGTGTCGTACGCTTTATCGCTCGGTTACCTGTCCCACTTACCATTTTTTGTCCTTACTTACTTCGTGAGTAGCACCAGAGAAGTCCTCTTATCTTGTTCACAGTGGGCTTCTGCAAATCCTTCCGTTTCGCGGGATATGCGGCTTATAAGAGAGCCATGTCGTCTGCTCTGTTTGAGATTAAAAGCGTAGTGAAGCCAAAAAACTAAATAATACTTTGGTGTTTAATCATCTTTTTTATAATCATATCAAACCCGTTAAATATTAACTATCCGCGAAAAAAAGTCATTGCTATTACTGCAATCCATGGTTTTTTTTAAACACATGCCATGCAGGTGAAGAATGCAGCTGCTCAATTTCAAAACACAGTAAGGGACAAATTTTTCAAAATCTATATTTTAGTCCGAGTGGAGTCTTGTGAACATGATTCAATACATATATTTCAAAAATTTTATTTTTGTCAGTTACTGTGTTTTGAAACTGGACAGTCGAATGCTCATGTTGAAAATCATATTACTGCTCGCTTGAAGAAGAAAAAAAAACGAAAAGAGAAACTTACGACCAAAGAAAAGGTTAATTGATGTTCTTTTATAAATTTCCGCGCACACTTAGATAAAAATGACAATATTAAAGCTTTTTATTTTTTCAAAATTTTGGAACCGTCAATGTAGTTGAGATATTTTTTGTCATCTTAATTGCTATTGTTATATTTGGTAGTTTATTATGTAACAAATAGGGTAGAAGTAGCATTTGCGGTCACCTCCATTTTTGGACATTTGATACTTTATTATGATTATTGAAAAAATATAAGAAAAATTTCTATTGTAAAAGTGTGATAAAAGTCTCTTTAAAAACATTTGGAAAAATAATTATGTCATTGCTATTTTACAAATAATTTTATTCAAATTTCTGGTATCTAAAACTGGCTATGAAGTGGCTAAAAACGGTACCTCTACCCTATATTATACTGAAAACGCATTTTCATAAATTTCGCTGGCATTTATTTGAAAGGTTATTTAGCAGTACAAGTACAATAAAAATTTAATTAACACAATATGAGATTATTTTTATTAATAATAAGAATATTAATCAAGAATTGTAATTTATGTGTATCATTTTTACAACAAAGTAAGTGAATGCCAAAGAAATGAAAATTTTTGTGTTCACAAATAATTGATATGCTTTTGTTAAATACCATTTGGTGATAAAGTGATTAATCAAAGAAATTTTACTGTTCAACGGCATGTTGTTGATACACTTTATTTCGGTAAGCACGTTTTTGATAACTCGGGCGCATATAAAACGGCAGCGACAATAATTAATTTCATTAAATCTTAAACTTATTTCGAGTGTACATTCAGTAGTAATTCCGAATTAAGGAGATCGCTATGAAGCTAAGCAACTTGTTTATCTTCGCAGTAGTAGCTATTGCACTATTTTCGTCATCATCTTCAGGAAAAGCTTGCGTAAATATTAATCATACTTTATTTAATATATATTTTCAAAAATTAATGTTTATAAATATTGAAGGCTTTTACTGAAGACTGTTGGAGATGGATGCGATCATGGCTTCCAATATCCTGCGCTTCTGACATAGATTGTACTGATGTGTTGTCATGTTCAAAAGGTGCACTAATCTGCGTAAATCCATGTGGTTCACTAAAATGCGGAGCTAATGAGACATGTGTTGCAAAAAATCATATCGGTACTTGTTCAGTGAAAAGTAAGAAAAAACTACAATATACATTTGCTTATTTATAAAATTAAGAATGTTACATGAGCTATTCATTTTTTTTAGATACATCTACTTGCGGATGGGATCTTTGTTGCTATTTAGGATGGTAACCTTTTGAATGCGAAATTATTTAAAAACATTATATTAGATTGATTCAATTTATGATACTTTTATTGTACCACATGCTGTAAAAATACCATGTGGAAACAACTTTAATTGGCATAGGATAGTGAAGTCACAGGCATATAAAATATAAGTTTCTATTTAATTATACTTTTCATCAAATTGTCTCATCAGTTACTAACCTCCTTTAATTTTAATAACATAACAATAGAATAACTCTAGTAGACATTTTATAATGTTCATTTTTAAGCATTTTCTTAAAAAATTATTGTTTGCATGTAACTCATTGTAGAAAAATTGAAGTTTTTATGAATTTTAATAAGCAAATAAAAATATAAAGTATATAATAGCATGAACGAGTTGTACACTTTTTATAATTACATGTTTTAAAATAAAAAATTCCGATCAAATTGTAGTTGATGGTAGATTATATGTATATATATATATATTTTTTTTAAATGTCTTATAAATAAAGCAATATTAATTACAATTACTTTTAATGAATATTTAAATTTGATAAAAAATATTTATAAAGTTATTATTTATAAATATCAAAGAGGCATTTGTGTTTTTTGAATAGTGTAATAAATACATGAAGAAATTATTCTTGTTTGGAATTCTATGGTGTCATAGCTAGAAGTAGCGCCAGACCATGTTGGCCACCTGTCAGAAATTGGAATAGCAAAGTTATTATAATGATTTTAAATCAATTACTAGCAAATTGTTAAATCATACTAAATTTATTTATTTTTCAGTTTAGATCATACAGAATATATTTTTATAAATTTTAGTGCATACATGTAATATTTTTACTGAGAAGTGAGTTTATAATTCATACAAATTTTTTGAGTTAAAATATATAAAAGCATATTTAAGAAAATCTATTGACGTTATTACGTGAATAGCTTTGTAAGTTAAATTTTCACGGAAAAAAATGATTGACAATAATTGTAGTTCAACTTCTAATTATTTAAAATATACTGCTTGACTATTTAAAATTACTACTCAAATCTTAAAAAACTATACGACACTTGTCAAAAAAATGCATCTGTTATTAATTTCTTACATTCTACTCAATAAAATTTACTGACATTCAGTCTAGGCGCGCTGTTGACGAGAATCTCAGTAATATTTACTAATATTTTTTTTTCGTGTTGCTTTGAATAAAAACTTTAACCCCATAATCCATTTCCAGGATTCCAATTGCAATAAGTAGTTCCTTCATGTTTGTAAACGGCTTTAGTATTTGGCTTACTGCACTTTAAAGACAGCGATGAACTAAACCAATCAGTAGAATTTGGTTTCTCTAACTTACATTGCGCATCCTCTAAAGCTGGGAATAGTTAAAATGTCACAAAATTAATGATAAATATTATATTTAAATAATTTCATATTAAAGAGAATAGCTTATACTTGTGCACTTCCATCCATTCCCTCCTTCAGAAAGACATACTTGATTGTCTGTACACTTGTTACATTCACCACCAAACATTATAAGCCATGATAGTATTGTATTTCCCCAAGCCTTGAATTGTAAATTAATTTTGAATTTGTGATATTTAAACAGAGAAAAAAAATGTACGAAAGTTTTTATCATAAATTGGGCCTATTTAATTGTTAAAATCAAAAATTGAAAAATAATTATGAACTCTTTGGCACATATTTTTCGATATTAGACAAAAAGATAAATGGCCAAAAAATTTAATTCTCTATTAATTCTAAATTAAAAAAAAAATTACAAAAGTTTATCTTGTCCTCATATTCTTCGAGTTTTTTTTTATGTATAATTCAAGAAAATAATTATTAAATGTCAATAATTAACAAGTACTTACATTAGTTTTTACTGAAGGTGGAAATGAGAATAGCATAATGGCTACTACTGTAAATACAAAGAGCTTCATGATGTTTTATGTTGAAATTCTTCAGGTGTAATACTCTTAATGACACTGGAGTTTACTGCAATTAGCTATTTATACTCGCTTTATATATTATCGGTGCATTATCAGGATTGTGAATGCGTGTCAAAAATAAAATTAAATTTGTACAATAACATTCTTTCGGATAATGAAATATTTTGATAACCAAATAATTGTGTTGTGAAATTTAACGAAAAAAATGATAAACTAGATAATTTATTTTAGTAATTATCAATTAATTTATATAATAAATAAATATTACATTTATTGCATGCCTTGAGCGCGAAGCGCTGAGGCTACGCTCTATACTCGCCTAAAAATGAAAATTCGATTGTCATATAAAATTGTTTCTAAATTTATAAATACACTTAAATAATACAAAAAAAATGTATTGTTATAAAGAAAAATGATTAAACAATAGATTTTATACATTTTTACGTCGACTTATTACGATTTTTCTATAAATTTTCTGTTTTTAGTGACTTATAGCATTAAATTACTCAAAAATCATGGGCTAGTAAACACTATAACTTCCAAAAAATACAATTTTTCTACTTAATTTTTTTTTTAATATCTTCGTATAGTTGATGCGAAGACCCCTTTTGAAAATGGCAGCTAAATATCGTATGGTTTAATTATAATTAATATTTTTAGATAGGCATCACACGACAATTTCTACCCTTTGAGCAGCCATATTACTTATTTTTTTAAATATACATTTATTTCAAGAGTGAACATAGCCAAGATTATTTTTTTGTATTTTTTGTTTACCTATCGATTTCTATGTATCGATTATTTTTCGATAGTATCGATAAATGGCACGGAATATACCTATATTAAAGTATATATATCAGCAGCTGGCGTTTCTTAGGTAAAATGGCGGGCTATTTAAAAACTTATAATCTAATTGTTTTTAATTAACAGTCGATACCAAAAAATATGTTAAAATTCAAAATAATATAACGGTTTTCAATGAAACATTGTTGTATGTGTGATAAACTTTTAACTCACTTGAGTATCATTCACATAAATGCTCAAGGCATGAACTTTTGGATTTTCCAAATTTTTTTTTAATTCTCTGTGTAGCTGTGTGATAGGACATATTGATAATTGCTTAAATGAATTATCTTGTTTGTCATTTTTTCGTGAAACTTCACGATTATTTGGTTATCAAAATATTTCATTATCCGAAAGAATGTTATTGTACAAATTTAATTTTATTTTTGACACGCATTCACGATCCTGATAATGCACCGATAATATATAAAGCGAGTATAAATAGCTAATTGCAGTAAACTCCAGTGTCATTAAGAGTATTACACCTGAAGAATTTCAACATAAAACATCATGAAGCTCTTTGTATTTACAGTAGTAGCCATTATGCTATTCTCATTTTCACCTTCCGGAAAAGTTAATGTAAGTACTTGTTAATTATTGACACTTAATAATTATTTTCTTGAATTATACATAAAAAAAACTCGAAGAATATGAGGACAAGATAAACTTTTGTAATTTTTTTTTTAATTTAGAATCAATAGAGAATTAAATTTTCTGGTGATTTAATTTTTTGTCTATTATTGAAAAATATGCACCAAAGAATTTATGATTATTTTTCAATTTTTGATGTAAAAAATTAAATAGACCCAATTAATGCTAAAAGCTCACACATTTTTTTCTCTGTATAAATATCACAAAACAATAATTAATTTTAAATTTAAGGCTTTTGATTGGGACTGTTGGAATACAATACTATCATGGTTTTTAACTCCTGATGTTCTATGTGACAAGTGTACGGTCGATTAAGTATGTACTATTGAAGGATGGAATGGATGGAAGTGCTCAAGTATAAGCTATTCTCTTTAATATGAAATTATTCAAATATAAAATTTAGCATTAATTTTGTAACGTTTTAATTATTTTCAGCTTTTGAGTATGCGGGATGTAGGTTTGTGCCATCATCAAATTTTTTCTCTTCATATCGGGAATTGAAGTGCACCAAGCCACATATTAACGTCTTTTACAAAAATGGAGGAATTACTTATCGCTATTCGAATATAATTTCAATTAATCTATTCGGTTAAATATTTCATGCATACACTAAAATTTTAAAAAATATATTCTGTATGACCCATACTGAAAACTAAATAAATTTAGTGTAAATAACTAACATATTTTATATTTCTCATTAATCATTCAAAAGAAAGCGGATTCTTCGATAAAATTATTTTTTTTTAATTTTCTTCAAGCAACGGACAATTTTTTTATCACACTGCTGCAAAAAAAAGCTACACACGAATCCAACTTTCGAAAGTAATGTTAAAAAATCGACAGCAATCGATTATAAAACAAAAAAAAAACAACCCACAATATTTGACAGGCAACATGGACCAAAAACCCACAAGTGCACGGTTTCAACGCCACCTGTTTCCTATGCTCTGAGGGCAACTCTTGAGTTTTCTTTCTTCCTTACACACTAGCAACCACCACGTATTCCATCAACGACCCTCTCCGACAAATCTCTCGCAGTAAAATAGCTTCCACGAGACGAGAGTGAGAAGAACAGAATAGCTATTGCGGTTGTAATAGTATTATATTCTACAACGACGGTGGATTTTGAAGCAGAGTCGCGTGTTCGGGTTTGCGTTCTCGGGATACCCGTAGTCGTGCACCATGCCGGCAGACATGCCACCAATAAGTGAACATCGGTTGCGTTACTACGCCCTCGTCGCTTTTACTCCACATTCTCTCTCATCTATACCGAGCCATTGATTTTCTTTATTTTTCTATCTTCCTACCGATACCGAGTAAGTTCAATGTTTCCGTAGTTTTCCTGCCGTGCAACCTGCTCATATTGCTAAAACATTCCTCAGACTGCTTGAGTCAAGGACAAGGGTGGCCTACTATTAATTGACTAATACTAAGTACCAGAACTAATTGACCTCGTGGTGTTGAAGAAAATTATGGATGTGCAACCTAATCATTGTTCAGATTCCTTGATTGCACAGTAGATGTTATATGAGCGCCCTGCAAACCAATGACATTGATTTATACCTCAGGAAAGCCAATATATACATCGTAAGCTTGTGGTCTAACAAAATAAGGAAAGGGCGCAATAGTGACTACGAGCTAGTTACTAAGAATTCCAGGATTTATACTGATCTTTATTCCGTCGTGGATCGCCTCTCGTCCTGACGGCGTTCACATTCACGGTAGTCATTACCACGAAGGTTACTTTACTTCCTCGAAAGTAAATCAATAAAATTCCTCTCAAGCTTCGAACGCTTCCTAAATAAACAACTCCAATTGGTTCAGAAGTTAATAAAAAAAAAAGTAACCCACTTACTTTTAATGATTTATAAATTAAATTAAAATTATCACTTGTATTAGTAAAGAATTTTGATTAAAAAAGTAAATGGACATGTGTGATGGATATTATTTTAAGATAGGTTTTAAAATAGGGCAATAGGATGAGGGGAAGTATAAGTTATATAGAAGGCATTCTTGCAGGAAACGTGTCACGTATGAGTGTAAGATGTTGACCGGAATCTTCTTAAAGTTTTGAGGAGAGAGAGTGAAAACAAGTTAGATAAGAGGAGACGAGAGAATATTGGCATACCGAGGAAAAGAATTTAGAGGGCTTGCGTGCGTCTATCCGTGCAATGAAGGGCGCGGGATTATTTTCCGACTTACGTGTTATGTATAGTACTGATATACGAGTAAGCGTGCGGACAGATGCGCAAGGAAGAAGTTAAGGAAGTCAAAGAGTTTGGCTCTCAATTGCTCGGCAAACTATCCGGACGGTGATAGATGTCCTTTTGGAGTTGGAATGCTTGCGGAAGTTCCGAGACTCCCGCGCGCGCTCGTGATGGAATCTCATCGATGTGTTCTTGTACACTTGGCATCGGCATTCATTCCAAGATGGTCCAGCACACATCCCCTGGATATGCGAACCCTAATCTAGGTGACAACATCAATTTAGGCTTCACTTGTTTTACTTTAACCTAACGTCTAATGTCAAGTAGGAAATCCTCAAATAATGATACGTTTTTTTTTCAATTATTTCTTCTTAAAGGGACAGTTTTTTTTTTGTCTACTAGAAATTAATTTCGGGCGATTGTTAAAGGTCATAAATTTACTGAGGAATGTAAAAAGTGATTGTAAAAAGTATTATTGAGTATAAAAGTAAAATTTTTTTGCTTATTTGAATTTTAACCGCCGAGAAAAGTACGTTTTGTTTTTATAGTAGCTCGTGAATGAGTGTTCGATTTCAGAAGCTCTCTAATGTATATAGTACACGTGTATGTACTGAGAGTAGACGGTGTGCAGAGAAAGATGAAGGATGAAGGATGAGGAAAGCGAGGATGATGGCGTGGAACATAAAGCCACGTTCATCATACACAATAGACAGCCATGAAACAAAACGGCGAAGCACGCGGCTGTAAACTGGAAATATGTCAAAGATAATAAAACAATTAGCCATAAAACATAACGACCCCCGTATGAATTGTTTGTGTGTTTGTGAGCGAGTGTATGCCGCGAGATGGACATTAGGACAAGAGTGAGTGAGTGAGTGTAATGGAGAGGCGACAAAAAAATAATAAAAAAAGATGAGCCAACTCGAGGCGTTAAAACGAAAAGAGAAAGAGAGAAAGGTGGGACAAATGAATGGTGACAAGTTAAACAAAAAATACGGTGGACAATGCACGCGGCTGTATGTTGTACGTCTGGTGTGGTGTTGTGTATAAAACCTACGTTAATGCATGCTGAGAGGTTGTATATTACTTAGTAACACTCACGTTAAGTAGAATATTCTATGATAATTATTAACAAAGAGTCTTTATTTTTATACGTCAATTTTAAAAAAGCACAAAGTTTTTTTCTAACTCATGCTGTGGTTAGCATAAAAATCATAATTGAGAAATTGATTATTCTGAAAATAACGGAAATTGTTAACAGTTTATTATCAATAAAAAAAAAATCAATTATGCCACGACTATGAAATAATTTATAACTCTAAATAGTAATATAGATGGGTGTCAAGTGATCCATAAATAATTGTCGTGTAAAAAAATTTTTCACTTTAGTTTGGCATTTATATGACTCAAAGAAAGAAAAACATTTATTTAAAAGTCCCGTCGAATGCTACAGGGGAGAGTATATATTTTTTTTTTATTTTAACTGAATTTTAAGATGAATGGTGTAGATAAGAAACAATAGGGCGGTCACTTGGTGTGTTCTTTCTCTCATCTCGCGGCAGAACGAACAAAATGTTAAATAAAATAAAGTTAAAAAAAGTAAAAAATAGTAAAGATGAAAACAAAAATAAAAAATGCTGGATAAAAAGAAAAAAAAAAATTCGAGAAACAAAAGGCAACTTGATGTTTCAACCGCAATGAGCATATATATATATATATATATATATATATATATTTAGAAGTCTCTGTATATGAACTCTCTTTAGTTGTAACGCCTTGAGCGTCTTTTCTTTACCGCTGACGCCGGCGTAATAGTGCAAGGATAATAGCATGATGCTCACAGCAGCAAAACGAAATATATATAGATATAGATATATAAATGCGCAAAAGCAGCAAAAATAATAAATAAAAAAAAAATCACAAGAAATGAGAGACGAAAGAAAAAGGATGGAATAAAATGTGTTGGTGCATCCGACGTCGTCGTTACTTGAAAGATCTAGCAGCTACTGTACAGGCATCAGACATCAGACAACAGACAGACAGAAAGACAGTAAGACAGACATCTGCAGTGTAGTTGAAGCCACGATAGTCGAGGATATATATCTATAGAAATAACTTGTTGTTTCCGGGGTCATGCCTCGGAATAAGACGCGACGAACGTTCGTCGAGGCGCTCGAATCATCATTCTATCGTTTCAACGTTACTTTATGGTCTGTATATATATACATATGTATACGACTAGACACTAGTCACAAGTCATAGTATGGACGAGACTAAACCATTCGGCATCGACAAGAGAGAGTGGGCTACCTACGCAGCTTCCTTCGCTCATAAGGATAAGTACTCATGTATTACTGCATAACACTATTTTCTGCTAGGCTTTATCGAAAATAAATCCTCTTGAGAGCTTTTACGCTGCACTCCCGTCAACCTAAGTATTGTTTCAGTGCTCTCACTTATGGCGACTAAATCGCACACTGCTTTCTCATACTACTATACGATAATGAAAATTAGAGACGACTATTTAAAAAATATGATTTTAAGTAAAAGTGTGTACTTAGCGGTGGGAAAATAATTGTTTGTGTATGCAAAGTGATTTTGTAAACACGTTGATTAATGGACTCAGAGATTATGTTTTTCCTGATGAAAGCGATGAAAGAGTTCTCGTAGTTCATTAATTTTGATATTTTATTTTACGTCATAAAGACGAGAGTTAATACCTTTTATCGACAATAGTAATTAAATTTAATTTTTGACTTAACCACTACTTAAACACATCTTTTATTACTTTTTAAATTAAACTAGTCGATCACTCTTTTCAAATATTTTTCGTCCTATTTTTTTAGGTTATGTAGGGTATAACAAGTAGTTACTAATATGAGGCTGTTTTTTTTCGGAACTCGTTTTAAAGGCTTATAACTCCTCTTACTTTTAAAAGTCTCCTCCATGATTGGTTCGCACCTCACTTGATAAATTTTCATAAAAAAATTTTAATTTAAAGGGAAGATGACAGCGAAAATTTTTTGAATAATAACCAGGGGTGGAAAGCGACCAGAGAAGTAATTAGGAGATACTTATGTATAATGAAATTTGAATTTTAGTTTACACTGACACCAGAGCTCAATTCATTGGCAATCGATACTCGCAAAATTAAAAATTCAATTTTTATTATGATCTTAAGTACATTTAATATTGATGACTTTTCTCATAAGTGTCTTAGAATTTTCAACTCTTATAATAATAATAATAAAATCAAAATTTATTTAGAAATTGTATGTAAGTTATTTATTCAATTTTATTTGTAACATATATATTTATATTATTTTCCCTACGAGCGAAGCAACCGAGTTGAGAAAATGATTCTATTAATTTTTCCATCGGGAACGGCGCACTCGTGCATACCACCCTATTTCTTATTGTAAACTTGTTCTCTATCTCAATTTTATAGCTAAGCTCCGCAATGCCTTTAGTATTAGACTCGTTTTATATAAGTGTAATACTCAATGTAGTGCTCGTTTGAGGGTGAAAAAATTCGCCAGTTGTTGAGATAGAAAATGTGAGTGAGTGAGTTGAGGTGGTGGTCGGAGTGTGTGCGTAAATGATAAAGATTCTGAGGAATTTTTATCAGAATGAGACTAATAAGAGCGTAAGATGGTAAAAGTGGAGATGGAAATGTAGATGAAAATGGCGATGAGAGTAAAGAACGGTAGCAGTGTCTTAAAATAGTTTGGGGAAGCAGTCGTTTAGGTAACATTGGCTAAACAGTCTTCTCTCTTACTGCTTATTAACTCCGAAGAACCGAGGATCGTTATGTCTCGAGTTTGATAATATAACCCAGATGCTCCGAGAAAGCTAGTAGTTGTAGTTGTAGTTGCGAACAACCAACAACAAAAGAAGACAAAGAAAAATAATAATAAGAAAATTAAGAAGATGCAAAAGATGATGAAGATGGAGATGATGAACAAGAAAAAAACAACTTGCTGGTAGTTAGAGTGAAGGCTTTCTTTGATCGTCTCTTGAGTAATTACCCGTCATTACGGATCGACAGATACCACATGGCTAAATTCCTAAATCGCGAGCACACCTTTTGCATTAATACATTATTCATTTTCTCGGGGTTATTTATCGTCCAGTGGGGTGAACCTTAAATCCGAGGGATGTTCTCACACCGATTTACTTAATTCTAATTTTACTTTTATTTTTTATGCGATGTAAATATTTTTTTACTTTTAATCATAAATTACATTTTTTTATTTTATTTTTATTGCATTCAATTTTTTTTTACTGCCAATTTTTCGTCATAAATTTTTACTTACAAATAATTTTTGTATGAAATCTATAAATTTAGAGATGAAGACGAATCCAAGTATAACAAGTCAATTAACCGTTAAAAATATAAATAGGAATAGTGTAAAAGCAATAGTCTCAACAGTGTACCAAGTGCTGAAGACATATATACGTCGTGTAGTAGACATAAGAGGGTGACTTGATTACGATTCTTCGTAGGTACGTTGCCGAGGCGAGGTTATTAGAGTTTCTCTCGGTCGTTTCATTGTTTAACGACAAAGCGATCGGTGAACAAAGGGTTCCATAGCTATTTTTTATTTATCATTTTCTTATTTAATTTTTTTACACGTGGGCGACGTGTCTCTCCCCTCGCCAACAGATTATAAGAGTTACACCGGCAACTCTTGGAGTTTATTTTATACACCACGACGTCTACCGACGACGATCAACCGCGACCGGTTATATATTTGTATATACAATACCAACTACCTACATCTTGACGTGTAGTTCCGTTTTAAAATACAAGCACACTCACAAGCTCACATAAACATCTTTTACTCATTCCTAGTTCTCTACCAGTATATTTACAATGTGTACGCCCTACTCCTACGGATATAAAGAACCGCAAAGTTAAGAGACACACATAATAAGTGAAGGAATCAAGAGAAGAAAAGTGTACCCCACTTTGTAAACTCGACAATTATTTTTTTTGTCATGCCGTTGGAGGTGTGGCGACACAAATAAATCCCGGTCTCTCAGGTCCACGAGCTCTTCCATCTTCTGTGACCTCCACAACCTCCTCGTCTTCATTAGACCTCTTTTTACCCTCACGTCAAATTATATAATTTACCATCAAATTTGCCACGCATGTAACGTACGCCCATCAAATATCCATGCCTATGTAACCGTGTCAGTGTAAAAAATGATAGATAACGATCATCACGTAAGTCTCTGAGAGATTTCGCGAAGTCATTTTATTGCAAAATATCAAAAGGGCGTGTGCACATTGTCAGCCTTCTCTGATGATATAAAAACTAATACAGGATCTGAGGAAGTGAAGAACTGTGTACAGTTGTAGATTTAATAATTGTGAATGAACTTGATGGTTTTGGTTCATGAATGGACGGGTGAATATATTTGAATTTAAACACGCGCCGCGGGATCTCCGTTTGAGTGAGGAGCGATTGGTCGACAGGCTTACAGGATACTCGTTTGTATTAATAATGATTCGACAATTTTAAGGTTTTAATTGTTTTATTTAAAAAACCATTTGTCATTTTTGGTCGACACTTTGAAACTCAATAATTATGAGATCTTTGAGAAGCATTTTAATTAACTAATATTTTTATTTATTTAAAAGATAAATAATAATTAATGGTTTATTAAAAAGCTCACTGATGTAATAAAAATCTCGGTCGGGTAATAAAGACGGAAGAAGAATGAGCAAAAAATAAATGACTGGTGGTTAGATGGCTTTGAAGAACAGATAAGAGCCATATCTATATAGTTGAACGAAGTCTCTGAGAGAGTGAAGATAGGGAGTGTCGAGGTGCGTTTAAAGATCGGATGAACGCGACGAAACCGCAAATTAAATTAGCGTCTGGCGGAACGACCAGCGACGTGCTGTGAGTAGCGCAAGAAAGCGTTTGCTGACCGCTGCTTAACCCGGCTTAATTACCAATTAGCCAATAAAAACCCACCAGTCAGCAGAGCAACTGCAGTCGCGCGTTATGGCCCTGCGTTCTCGCGTTTATGCCTCTGCGCTTTTTTTACCATGCAAAACCCTTCAGCTTCTTATATTTTTTTATCCAGGTATTCTTGTCTCTACTTGCACTTTACACATATCACAGTACAAGAGATATATGTGCATGTGCCCACAGAAGCGCTTGGGTGAGAAAAACGAGCCTGTATAATTACCAGCGGCAAAACATCACTCGTAATGCTGCTTTAAGAGGGCGACAGGAATTGTTGTGATTTTTTTTTTTTCGCAAAACAAGTCCACAATCAAAATAATTCTGGAGGTTTGAGTTTTTTTGTTAATTAAAAAAAAATCAGACAGTGATTTGGAAAATTTTTTTTTTTAAAAAGATAAAGTGAAAGGGCAAAGGTTAATTCAAGACTTTGAGAGACTTCATGACATCGAGATAAACTATTTATTTTTTTTTTTGTTTGACTCACCTTATGATACGACTTTAGTTCGACACCCACGTCGTTTCCGGTCTCCTCCTCTTCCTGGCAAGAAAGAGTATCATCTTAGGGGAGTGTGAGCGTGTATGGATCTCAGTCGCTGCGCGATAACCCGAAAGAAGACGAAATAAAGATGAAAAAAATAAATAAAATAAATGAATGAAAAAAGAAGGGAGTAGTAAGCGCGTCCCCTCGATGCACCTCATGGGTCCTCATAATTACCAGTGCTCTCCAACTGTTATTATTAAGCCGATATTTTACCGAGGGGACACATGTTCGCGCATATAATTTGCAAAAGCCTCTAATTATGGGTTAGTGGCACATACAGATACGGGAGAAAAGTATGTAGATATGTTAGTGGATGGTGTGTAAGAAATGGCCAGTGAGTAGGTGACTAGGGAGGAAACGAAGAAGAGAAAAAGGGCGAGGCGAGAGTCTTAACTCCGTTCGCCTACGCGTCAAAAACTTCGAGTTCCACTCCTTTGTACTTTATTATTAGCAACCTGTTGTTGCTGTTTTTATTTTTTTTAATTCTTATGTATTTTTACATTAGTTTATTTTTTATTTCGTAAATCGGCCGCTCGTTCAATGCAGCACGTTAAGAGATTCTCGGAATAAAAATAACTCAATTGTATAATTATTATTTTATTTCCAAGTGGGTACTTTTTCGTCAACAAAGGTGGCCCAGGATCATCACATGTGGGATCTGTGATTTGTCGTCGTGATAGTTGAGATTATTATGGGACCACTATGAGAATGTGTTGCTATTTGTATTCGTCTGTATATAAATATATTTAGACTGACAATAATATTATGTAGATGTATATTTATAGTGAAGGATGAAGAAGAAGAAGAAGATGATGATGATGATGAAGATGACACAAATGTTACTTTATATATAATGTGAAATATGATAATAAATGATTGAGTGATCAAAGATTGACATTTTTCTATTATATTAAATATAAAAATAGTATGTCGATATTAAGACAGATTATTATCTGGTGCGTGTGTTTGTAATAAATGTTTTTACGCTATTTGTTGCTGGAGAGTAAAAGATTAGAGTAAGAATGAAAGAGAGATAGTGGTGACAATAAAAATTTAAGTACCGGGTCCATTGTATCCAAGTTTTTGAGGCTCGAGTGATTTTTGATGAGAAAATATAAATAAAACCACCGTGAAAGTTTTCTTTGGATGAGCATTTATCGGCAATTGATCTCGCGATCGTTGTTGCTGTGACACTGCACTCAATGCTATATCTAAGGTTATAAATGATTATTGACGTTCGGTAGAAGAAAGTGTGTGATGCGTCTTGGTGGTCGGTACCGAGGGCTGGAACCCCGGCAGCGCTTTTGACTGACGGGTGCACAATGACAGAGAGCATTGGGACGTTTTGAGGAATGGAAGTGAAGGCGAAAGTTAAAAATAGGCGAAGATGAATAAAAAGGAAGAATAAGAGGAGTTTAATATTATTGATCTTTTTAGGTGTCCCAGTGAACGCCTTCTATATGACTGTAGTTATGTACTGAGGACTATAGTTTATCGCTTAAATCACGCCCTAATCATTTTGCTGTGGTGTATAGGGCGGTATTATATTGTGCTGGAGATAAGGCATCTCGGGTCGCGTATGAATGATTGCTATCGTCTTAAAGGAATAAAAACAAAATTATTATTATATTTTAAAATAATTGATTCCTGTTAATAATTTTTGTAAAATTAAATTTTTTGTTCAACAGGTTGGTAATTATAAAATTGTCACAAGTGTACGTACTAAGAAAATAAACAATTTCTTTCCGCATGCTTTTTACCAGAGAAAGTTTTTATATACATATATATATTTCCTGAGTGTAACAACTCATACGCGGACAAGATACAAACGTGATAGGATTTATCGATACAACCCAAGGCAGAGCTGAGTTTTAACCGATAACACTCCATTAAAAGCAAGGACTAGACGTAAGTGCGAAAAGAAATTGCGTGGGATCTGTATCTGTATTAGATCATATTTATATTTAATATGTCATCAGATTTGATTACAAACAAGTAGTGCATGGCTATCTGAAGTAGCTTACGAGCTTGTCAAAAAGTATATTATATCCAACCAGGAAACGCATGTCACTTGTTACACATAATACTTTCACTTGATTTTCAACCTGCAGCCGAGTTTTCTGTGACATTACTGTGCAGTCAATAAATAATACAAATAATATTTATAAAAGTGTAGTATAAAAAGGTGACATGAGTCAAGGCAATCTTGATGAGACACCAGAATTAAGTGAAGTCACAGTCTTTTATATAATATTATAAAGATTGCGTGGGTGTGTACCAGGCATTTAAATCCGAAAGAAATAACTGTGTAAAATCAATTACATCTCACCGTGCTCGATGGCTAGGCGTGGTACTGACTAATAGAATGGTTTCCAAACCACCTTTATCATAATAATAATCATGAGCATCCCTAAAACCGGTTGTAGAAACTAAACAGCGTAATAAAATTTTTGCTATTTCATCTCTTCAATCACGATCTCCATCGCCGTCACTGTTGCCGTCATTGAGTCAAGTATTTTCATCCACTTATCTGGATATTTTTACTGGCTACCACTTGAAAAACATAGTCTCAGTAATGTTTACCAACAGCATTCGACAAGAATCATAATAATAATATTAATAATGATGATAATCATCATAGGAGGATTTAAAAATTCAGCGAGGATCGTTGAGAGTTATGCAGATTGTCTGCAAAAAGTCTGGGCACCTTGACACGGAATCCACAGCATAAAGTCACCTCTGGGCTGATCGCCACAAATCATAACTACTATGGAGAAAAGTAGTTGACTGGTGAAGATCGTTGAGAGAGTTAGCGGTGTGTTTGTTTTCTGGTGGGCGGGTCTCGGTCCCGTGACCGAAGAGCGGGTCCTCTCGGTTAAGGCCTCGCGAGAGATCACCAGCCCCGAGCTGCAAGTCACGAGCCAACAATAGTACAAATAATAACAAGCCCGAGTAGTCTGCCGTTCGCCCTGCTCGGATATGTCGGGGCAAAGAGGAAGAAATGAGAGGCATTTCTTTTAAAGCGGTAGCTACCACGCTACGTGCTTAAGCTCACTTCACAACGAATCTTCCCACAATAGCTGGCATCCATCCCTAAAGCATTCAATTATTATAAGTACGATTTGGTTCCTCGTAAATTTAACCTAAAATTGAGCTATAATTTAATGGTTTTTGTGTGCTTTGTAATTTTAGCAGAATATTATTTAACACAGCCTCTTTTGGAGAATTCACAGAGCAAGGAGTCGAAGTTGAGATGGTTGGAGATGAGTTCTAACTTGAGGACGATTGTGGAGGCCGCTTGAAGCAATAGCTGGCGTGCGTTCGTCTTCCATAAATGTATTGCATATTCCCATAGAGGCTGCTACGGAGTCCAATGCTCAGACTCAAAGGTTTAACTTCTTCAGCAGCAGGAGTTGCAGAAGCAAGTCAGCAAGCCGCTGGCCACGAGACCGTGCAATGCAACCACCGAGAAACAGTACTACCGTCATTGCCGGTCGGACCAGGCCCACCCACAACGCACGATCTCTCCGCGAGCGCTTTTGCTACCGGTATTGAATCCAGCGCATTGTTTTTGCCCCGGTCATGAGTATACGGAAAGGATTATTTGCATCTCGAGCCACCGACTTGTCCATATATACATACATACATTTATATATACATACATTCATATATAATGCCTCGGGATATGCGAGCTGTAGCTACTGTCGCGATTATATAGTCCCGGATAAAATAACTTGATATATATATATACATACATATATATGCTTCTTCAAATAGTTTCATCATTTATTCCAGTGATTTAAAGATTTTAAAAATGAAGTAAAAAAAATGTGGAGCGAGAATACAATGGCTAGACGCAGTACTGAAGAAATCGAGTGGAGCAAAACAAGAAAGTTAAGTGTAACGTCGACAGGAAGAAGATGAAAAGGAGGAAGATGCTGATGGTGAAGAAGCGCAGCCTTCCGTACGCTGGTAATGGCACCTAATACGGGCACGTTGGTATATACGACACCGCGAAGACGAATAAGAAAAAGAATAAGTTGAGGAATAAAAATGAAAATAAGAACAAGTAGAAGAAGTAGAAAGAGTAAAATAAGAGTAAGAATAAGAGGAAAGAGAAGAAGAAGAGTAAAAAGAAAAAGGTATAGTTTATAGTGATTACATGGGGTCAGGTCCCAGCAATAAACCATGCCACGGTGGCCGTACCACTCTTGGTGATGGTGCTGCGGCCACTTCTCTTGGTCTCCCGCTCTCCCTCCCCGTTCTTTATTTGTGTGCATCAGCATCAGCATCAGAAGCAGCAGCATCCTCTTGAGAAGAGCAGGATGATCGGCTGCTAGCCTTCCCAGAGCTGGAGGACGACGCGCCTACGCTAAACCAAAGCTAATTTAAAATCCCAAGAACGATATAAGAGTCAGTGAACAAAAAAAGTGGAAAAGTGTCTCGTAGCCCACTCTCTTGAGTATATTTATATATATATATATATATATATATATATATATATATATATATATATATATATATATATATATATATATATATATATATATATATATATATATATATATGTAAGAATAAAAGCAAAGAGGAAAGGAGAAACATGAGGGGGACGAAGCAACACCGGGAGCCATCCTACTGGAATTTAAATAATAATTATAGTGTTTAATATCATACGAGGAAGCTGAGGGTATCCGTACGTCTCCCCCTATACCTCCAGACTCTCAGATGCTTGGCCAGCAGACGTACCGACTCTGTAGATAATATACTATACTACATAAAAGAATAATAAGACTTTAAGAACCAGCAAACGGCGACCAGGAATCTCTCACCTCTCACTATACAAGTAATTCGTCGCTCGGTAGCAGTCTCAGTTAATGGCACGGTTATGTCCTCCCTACCTCCACGCAGACTGTCTGGCTCGATCAAAATGTTTATCAAATTATCATCAATTTAGTGGCCCGTCGTTTTTGCTCATTTTTTAAATCTCATACGCGCACCAGACTTCTGGAATGTTAGTCCACGGCAAAGATCCAGACTAGAGCACATAATCATTCATGTATTTTTTAATACTGATTTAGTTTTTCGACTATTTCCAATTTCGCATTAACTAAGATCTCTGTGAACATATGACAGATTTGTTTTAATTAAAAACATTTTACTTTAAATGGTGAAATGATATCCGTGATGTAATTTTGTTATGGGACAAATGTATCAATAAAATAAATTATCTGAAATGTGTCGATGCGTTAATGAATTTAGAGCCACCCGTAAAGCGTGAAGAAATTGCTGCTGCAAAAGAGTACGGCGCTTCTGTTGTTAAATGTAAAATGCGTATTGCAGTGACAGTGTGTGATTAAAGTGTGAAGCTTTTAAAAGAGTTTTGTAAAGTCATAAGTTGCGATTCGTTCCTGCAACCAGTAGTTCTTAATCATCATTATTCTTCTTCATATTACACTTTAATGCCACCTTTGCTACTGTTGTAGGTAATGTTTCGATGCTACTGCGCTGTTCGAGGTATAAGACAATACATTATTCGAACTACTCATTCCACCAGTAGCTTAGACGCTCCAGTTTCTCATCCGATTGCGAGAGCAATCAATCGTTTATGTGTTCACGGCACTTATTGCGCGCGCTTTTAAATTTAAAATGTCTTTTCAAGGAAGACCACACTGATATATGTATATATACATCTATACAATACACACATGAAAAAGATAATTGCCAGATGAATAAATGCAACATGAAACAGACTGGTGTGTGCTCATGATGATTGGATGACTGAAGTTAGAGGTCATCTGCAGTAGTGGCAGTGGCAGAGCACCGGTAGAAAGCTTAACAGAGTATCCGGGACTGATAATAGCGTTTGATAGACATCTTATGCCGGATTAAATCCAAGGTAAAAGAGATCCCGGTAGTTGTGATCGATGCTAAGATAATGATCCCACGGAATGTAACAATTTTATTTTATTTTTTAAAAGACGTAATTATGGATAAAAGTAACGACTGAAATATTCTCTCGAGAAGGAATCCAAGCCAGTAAGTTTAAAGAATAAAAAAAATTCTTTATCGTAAATGACTCCTTGTTATCCTTATTATACGGCGAAACGGCAAGAAAAAACACCCGAGTTGGTAAAGTGTAGGATAGATAATCTGGCTATTAGAGGTGTCCCTCGTGAGCCCAAGGGTCGAGTGTCGATGGTGGGTCATCGGGTCGTCGATAGTCTTCATCAGGGTTAGGTGATGGGTCGTAGTCGTATGTTACTCAGCATCTATCAGTAAATTCATCCTCGTTTTATTCTTTTACTGAATCGATTTGTCCCTTCAATTTGTTCTTACAGACTAGTGGACATTTCTTTTCACATCCTTATCTGAAACCACCGTCCACCACGTTCTTGTGGACTTGCCTGCACCTTCCTTGATCATCAGACTACCGTGCCTGGATACTCCTTACACCAATCCCCCTCCGTAAACTCAGCAAACTGAATCACGTTGATTGACTGTCCGGCAGGACATAAAAAAAGGACTCGAAATTTATTTTTATCTTGCAATCAACTTGAGAAAAATTGTCAATAAGATTAATCATATCATCGTGTTATTTATTACGAGAGTTTCAATTGAAAACTAATTTTATTTTTTTTTTTTTTCATTAGTATTAGTATTGATGTAATGCACATGGTTATTTTATTATTTAAGAGAGACAGAAAGCTTGTCTGGTCAGTGTTTGACAGGCTGTCCAAATATCGCCACTGGCCATCACAACATCCAGTAAAGCCTATAGTTGTTGCACGAACCATACGCATGCATACCGATCTCCCGTGTACTCATATAGCTCCCGGGGATTCATCGGTACTCTGGACATGACACAACCACTGGGATATATAGATGACGTGCCAGAGAGTAGAGGCCAGTCATTGCTCAACGATTGTCCGCTCTGTAGGCCTCCCAGTGTACAAAAAATATATGAGAGCGAATAAAAACAAAAAAAAAAAAAAATAGAATTATTCTAGCATCACCAATATAAAATGACAAATGTAAAATGGACAAAATTGACGTGACAGTTTTGGCAGAGAGTCATTCGGATAAATCAATGTTTGTTATATGTGCTTCCGTTTTTAAGTTGACCGTCATTCAATTTGTTG
Source organism: Microplitis demolitor (assembly GCF_026212275.2). Classification (NCBI taxonomy): domain Eukaryota; kingdom Metazoa; phylum Arthropoda; class Insecta; order Hymenoptera; family Braconidae; genus Microplitis; species Microplitis demolitor. The sequence continues at coordinate 19,158,041 of NC_068547.1, forward strand.
TTTGTAATGGAAATTCTGGTGATTGAATGCATTGATCATCGAGCGCTGTAATTACCAATTTGCTGTCTTCATTTTTTTCCATTGCATTTTTTTCCAAAAAATCAATTTTCAAAGCAGGCTAATTCTGTGTAACTGGTTACCGGTAGCTGATGCTTCAAATAAATGAAAAAGGACACAAAACATAATAACACAGTGAATTGACGAATAAAACGTGAATGGCCGCATAAATGTGTGTACAGATAAAATGAGATGATGCGCCGGCGAGAAATGATGCACGCGGATCGTAGAGCTTAGTATTCTGACCGAGTCTGCCGTTCGTACCACAAACGAAAGATAACTCAGCCAAAATGTCACGTGAACGTGCGATTGATAAACGAGTAACCCCGTACGTGTCGAAGAACTTGGATGCATGAAATCCGTGCCAAGGACATCAACGCTATCGTTATTCCTAGGAGTTGCTGTTACTCTCACGAGAGATTGAAAGAGCTCTTGCTATAGTGCACTGCTAAATCTATATGAGATAGGATCTATAAATGTATAGATATATATATATATATATATATATATATATATATATTATATATACACTAAAAGAGAAAAAGCTTTTGAGTTTGAGTTTATAGAAAATAGAGAATGGAGTTGATCTACTGCATTGAACGTTTTGCAAATCGAGTTTCCAAGATATGACACTTTCTGACTGATCTGTCGCTATAACACGGTCGATTGAAGAGTTTTTCGCAAACAGCTAAATCGAATCACTAGCCAAAATTTACATTCAAATAACAAATAAATTTTAAATTCAAACATTTAATAAAGTATCCGCTTAAACGAAAAGAAAATAAACAAACTCAATACTCTTTAATCTTTGTGGCCACAAAAGAACGATGCATGGATCTACTTGTATCGGCATTGAGGGCAACTCAAGCCCAACAGCAGCAGGAGCAGAAGCAGGAGTAACAGCGTATAATCTCGGTGGTTATTAATGGCGAACGTTTGGGAAAGTGCTACCGGGCAGAGCAACCCCTTTGCCTCCTCTCGATCCCCGTTACCACTCAATCATTTTTTTTTCTTTCTTTATCGTCTTTTTCTCGTGATGCTATATATACGCGCCGGTTGCTGGTTTGCTCATCGGTGGCTGGTTCGCATCCACCGTCGGGTCTGACTTTATATTTTTTATTTTAACTTCATTTCTTTTTGTTTTTGCTTTTGCTTGACTCAACTTTTTTTTATGGTCCAAAGAAGTAGCCCCCGTTCTTAGAGCTCAGCTCTGGAGCTCGGTCTCTTCTCAGCTCCTCGCGGCCTTCTCGTGTCTCTTTTTCGCTTGGTAAAACTGCATTCCGCTTGTCGTTAGTTTAGCTCTCCTTACCCCGCGGCTTCACCAACGGCGATCCTAAGCGAGTGCTGCTTTAATTACCGGCTCCGGACGATCTCTTCGCCGCGCCCGGGTTAATCACCTTCTCAGTTATACAAATGCTTTCCAGGCGTTATTTTATATTGCACCGCTTACTTCTATATACGCAATAACTCATTAATACCCAACACTCAAATTAATCATTAATATAAACTACCGAGTAAACAATTTAAAATATTATTTTCTTCCACTCCTTTTTCATTTGATTTTATTTTATTTTTTATCATTTGTTTATGGGAAAATAATTTTGCCCAACTGTAGATTAGAATTTCCCCGTGAGAAAGAGAAAGTTAAGAGTAGATGAAAGACTTAGTGACCTTGGGCAAGTGATAAAAGCGGAAAACTCTATTTAGCAGGCCATAAAGAGCAACCGAAATGTCTGTTTGGTGAAGCCAAAAGTGCTCGACCGTGGGAAACAAAGTCAACTAAGAAAAAGGGATGAGGATCTGAAGGCAGAAAAGCAATTGAGGATTTTCGATAGTCTTCTTACTGAAGAATACCACTCTGTACAAAAAGGTTTGCTTAAGAATAAAGGATCCTCATTGACGTATATATCGGAAGGTCAGGTTATCGGTAAAATCGGACACGGGGTCGAGAATTCGGCTTATCGAGAATAAAAGTAAAGTCTTGACCCTCTGTTACTTAAACCCTCGTACTCTTATTTTGACTCATCCGGACAGATCCAGAGGGTCCAAATTGTCTCGTAAAATCAACTCGATTGCCGTCAAATTCAGTCGCTATTTTTAGCCATGAGTCTGTTTTTTGTGACAAGTTTTTCAATAACGTTACAATTCAAATATTTTTAAAAATAATCATTAACTTATTTGGTTAATTAGACTGCAAACGAAGTTTTTTCCTAGCAATGATTGCTGAGAAGGTGATTAGGATAGGGATTATTAAAGTTGGAAAACTAGAAAACGAAAGAGAGAAAGTTTTGTGTGCGGATATAAAGGACTCAGACCACCAAAAGTAGTTGATTCAAAAATACTTGGTAGAGAAAAGCAAGATAGAGGTAGAAAGTATTTATATAAGTGAGAGTAAATGAGTGCGAGTTTTCCAGGGTGGAAACGACCTTATTCGGGCTCTGTGAGTATTCGAGTTAATGGGGTACTTTGTTACCCCGCTGTATATCCTCAGGGCTCGCGAGGGATTAATACTTCCTCGTTCGAATCTTCACGGCTTTTCTCGAATCGTGAAACGAACCATGTCAATAGACTCTATGTACCACTTAACATTATTCATTAAAAGATAAACTTTCTTTGTACTTGACTTTATTTTTTTATTTCATTTATAAAATTTCCATGCTCATTTAAAAACATTTTTAAAGACTTAAATACAAATCTTACTGTTTTTTCCTATCATAAAGGCATAGGCCTAATTTACTTTTTATAATTCTGCTGATCAAACTTACAGAAAAAATTACACTGGCATTTTTTTACACTGGCATTGATATCTATTTCAAAATAAATTTTTTTTTTTACCAAAAAAAAATATATGTTTTTATACCTCCATATTTCTAGACCAAAAAGGTGTAATAGTTGATTTTCGCGGGTTCAAAAGCCAAATAGATAAAACCATAAAACAAAATGTCGGGAGCCGTAGAAGTAAAGCAGCTGAAAATGCAGTGTAGTGAACGTCATATTGTGATGCATAAGGATGAGAAGCCAAGAGCATTCCACGTTACGCTCGTAGGTCACGAGGCATTCGCACGTCGTTTAAACTCTACTTTGTTACTCCAAGACTAATACCCATATACTCTGTTTTTTATATACAATAAATATATATATATAGAAAAATGAATTTATATACTCTTTCTCTCGTTTGGATTCGCGAGAAAATATTTTGCTATTATTTTCTGGTTCTTAAACTCACTGATTGGAACCATCGATTTTCCGGCCTACTGATTATTGGTTCGCGTAAATTTTAAAGAATTTAACCGATTGATTCATCCGCGCCGCTTATGATGTTGCAGAAGCATTTTTCGAAACAAATTGGCTCATAATATTTTTCAAAAGTTTTCTATTATTTTTCAGAGTAACGCACAGTACAAGTACAGAAGACATTCTACACTTTATTACACTCACTTATTGCTATGTTATTTTTCGTTGGGATTCAAAAATACCCATCTCGAGTTATTTAATAAATGGAAAGCAGACAATAATATTTGCTAGACTGAATCCGAAAATTGACATGAGTCTTGGGAATTTTTTATTCAAAAATATATACGTAGTATATATTGTATATTGTTATTATTATTTTTTTAAAATTGGTTATATTTTTTTGAATTCTTTCGGAGTAATTTTCCAGAGTTCAACACACAACAGCATTCCGCGTGACTGCATATCCCTGTCATTGCAGCTGCTGCACGTCATTCGGAGACAAGAGCAAAAGAGCGCAAGAGAGAAAGAGAGAGAGGATAGAGAGTTTATATAGTTTGTTGGGATTTCCCGGACCGGCTGTTTCGTTGAGTTTGGGCGACACTGATTGCCAATCAATATGCCCATCTCGCTAGAGTCTAATTCACCAACAATGTTGATCAATCAGCTCACAAACTCATCGGTCTCTTTTAATTATTTATTGATGTTTTCTCTCTCTTTTTAAATCATAACTCGAACAAAAGAAATATTTTCAGTCTAAATTTTATTCAATGTTTTATTATTGAAAATGATCTGTCACCCAACTGTCACTAATTAGTCAAGAAACATTTTATAAACGACGACAAATTTAAAAAATAATATGATTTCTAATACAAGCAATGCGAAAACCGGAAATTAGGTCACTTATCTGGTTAAATTAATTAAAAATTAAGATAATAGTAAATATTAAAATTATTACGTTTGTTTAGATAGCAGTAAAAGATTTAATGTATTCAGTTAGTGTACCCGTAATCCGTGGAATTATTAATTATACGATTTTGAGTGAGAGCAGTATGGCATGGTGATGATCAGGGAGTGAGTCTCCAAGTTCAGTGAAGCGTAGATATATATTTGCGTGATCACATCGTATATAACCTACAGCTATACATATAGACATATAGACGTACATTTATTCCCGTGTAGCTGTATATATATATATATGTACATATATATCAACCCAACACGTTTACATAAAATACAAGAGTTGTATATTGCGCGGATTCACGTGCATTTATGGTACAGCCGGATAGCCGCGGTATTGCGCTGATTGCGACGTTGTTTGCTGTGCATTTTGACTACGATGACAGTCTGTATACTACGTTATTCCACATCAACGTACAATTTAGATTGTCTAAATTTTGCTGCTTCTGTTTATTATTGTATCATCTATGTTGACAAAGTTTTAGATTTATTTTTAAAACTAAGAAAAATATATACATAAATCTTTATTTCAAATATAGAGTCGATGTAAGTGGATGGAAAGTGATAATTGAATTAGTAATTCAATTCAAACTTAATAGTATTATCGATGATCCGTAATTCCGTTATGTATCAAAAATCAATAATGTGAAACGGAAGTAACGGAATTTCCGGTTAAAGATTATTGAGGGCTGTAATGCTTCTGTGTTTGTGTAGCGGCTACATACATGCCGATATAAAGTGTGTCCATGATCCAGAGAACAAGCTGGAAAAGATGTATGCCAAACGGAAGCCAATGTACCCGGAAACCATTACTGCCCCTCTAATTTCTTTACGATCACAATACCATTGGTCACGCTGCCGTATTTACTTTATATACAAATATATATGTGTGCGTGTTGGTATGTATGATACGGCATATAAATATAGATGGACACTTTACCCTCACATTTGCTCTGATTTTTTTTTAAATATCATAGACTTCACTCAGTTTTATTTAGAAATTTTTTTTATTACTATTTAAAAATTACATATATAAATAATATATTATCTTATAAGTTTTCAGTTTCTAAAATTTTTTTTCATCTTAGCGTCAAAATCGTAGTAATAATAATTTGATACACAATTGTCGAATTTATCCAAATGAAAACCTTTGATGCAAATACATTTGCCTAAATAATTTTTCCAAGATATAATACACGTTTCATTTTCCCCGCATTCAAAATGACGACATGGGTCGAAAATTGCATATGCCTGAGTACAATATTTTTACAATTATAATGACACATACTTTTATAAAATAGCTTTAATTACATTACAAATAATGATTATACTTACATCAGCTTTTAGCGAAGTCGATAATAAAGAAATTGAGGAAAAAATATAGATTGCGAAATACTTCATGATTATAAATAACTAAAAAAACCGTAGTACAAAGTTGTTGGATTTATAGACTATATCGTGTCAGTGGCTATAATAACTGAAGATTAAAGATTAAAAGTTCTTTGTGTACTGTTGTCAAAAAGTATACAGTTCAAGAACCTTAAGTCAATGACGACAATGACGGATGTGTCTATTAAAAATTATATATTTTAATTGATTCCTATTTAAAACAACATTAAATATTCTAAAAATATAAATACAAAGAACATATTTTTCAGGTTTTATTAATATACAAAAGAAGAGATTAAACAATAGATTAAAAAAAAAATTTTTGTTATCGTCGATATATATATATATAGTTCTCATATACTATATCATCAAACATTTAATGTGATAATGAAAAATGTCCATTACAGTTTAGAGCTCAACATATGATAAAAAACAATCAAGAAGAATCTGATTGGTAAATAAATATAACTGTCTTTGAAATATATATTACCCAGGCTTTTACTATCTGTACTTATATCTATCCATAGAAACATGTTTCAAAAATACTTTTTATAAGAACTACGTACTAAGCAGTTCGATACTTACTGCACTATTTATAGATGCACTAATTCTTTGAAGTTGGAACATGATTTAATGCGATTATTTTTATCAATATTTTTTTAAGTAAAATAAATATTTAAATAAGTACATAGCAAAGTATTGAAATTTTCTCCAGATAATATTCATTGATTTTTTATTTTTTATATCAATTGACAAGTACATAATTATTAATTAGGCTTTGTTGTAAGTTCATGTCATTATTAGCGTACACAAAAAGCAATATGACGTCTTACAATGCACCTTCCTTGTTTATACCGACACATGAAATTGACATGAATGCATGGATCTTCACATGAAAACGAACTTCGATTACAGATCAAATTGCTAGGACAATCTGAATGTTTGAGACACTGGATTTCCTTTAATATAAATAATTAATCAGTACTTAATAATATCATTACTCTCTAAATCAAAAATAGTGCATATACACTATTTTTCAATACTTTTCACTATTTCAGATTTGAAGCATACACGGAAAAAATTGATTGATAATAATAGTAGTTCAACTTCTAATTATTTATGTTATGCTCAATAATTAATGTCGTTTCTATCAGTAACATTATGATTTTAATGTTTAAACTGCTATAATTAACAGTTAATCGTTTAAATATACTGCTTGACTATTTAAAATTACTACTTAAACCTTCAAAAACTACACGACACTTGTCAAAAAAATGCATCTGTTATTAATTTCTTACGTTCTACTCGATAAAATTTTCTAAGAATCGGTCTAGGCGCGCTGTTGACAAGAATCTCAGTAATGTTTACTAATATTTTTTTTCCGTGTAGTAATTGCTATTTTAATTTTATAAAATTGTCGAATATCAAGCTTTGTATAAAATTTGAAAATTAATAATGACGATTTTTTTAGTTGACTCAACACATATATAGTAGGAATTTACGGAATGAATCTGGAGTGAATGAGAAGCGTACAACCGTTTATTTATTTAACCCCTTCGGAGTGAAATTCACTCCGAAAGGGAGTTTGTTTTAATATTAAATCTCTGAATTAGAGTGAATACGAATTGAAATAAAATCCAGACCACCCCGAAATCACCCCGCTAATAAAACAAACTTTTCATTTACTCCGTATGCAAAGTGATTTTATTTACAAACTCCTGAACTCCGAGTGAATTCGGATTTAAATTAAACCCCTAATTACTCTAAATTTTTTACAATGTATCTGAACTATCAGAATTTAATAGATTGCTTAATATTTTAAGAATCATACCGTGGGTTTACAGAATTTTTTGTTGTTATCTATGATAAGACAATGTTCAGTAGGTTCACACTCTCCATTGCAGGGATCGTTTTTTTTCTTAATGTAAAAGTTAAAAAAGTTAAATTAATTTTAAAAAATATAAATATTTTTTCATAAACTACTGTATTATAATTTTTATAGATATATATTTACAACTCTTATCTCAGTAGCCTTTGAAAAAGTCCAGATTGTAATCACGAAGAGCAGTATGGATGCCCAAGGAATCTTAAAATTCTTCATTGCAGAGTTCGAACGTAAACTGACGTAAAAAATGCGTTTTAAAAAATTTTAAAGGTTAATGCGATTTATTATTGTTGGCATTATATCACATATACAATTAACGATGGCGGTTAAAGTAAGAAATTTAACCATTAAATATTGGTCATTAATGAGTTACATTTTATTGCCACATACTCCGTCGTTGATAGATGAACCCATTCTGTTAATTTGTAATTGATAACAATATTATAAATAGAAATAGAAATGACGAAATTTTTCTAAATATATTTTATATTTATCTTGATGATTGACTTTAATATTTAATATAATTCGATTTTTCATAAAATCAATGTATCAGTGAAATAAATAAATTTTTATGTTAAAGACAGTTATTTTTTTTTATCTAATAAGTAATGACACAATGTGGGTTTTTCCGCTATAAATCAGTAATCATTAATTTTAAGACATAAAAGATAAATTTTATTTCTTCATGTTTCTATAACTAAATACGCAGAAACGAAAAATATTCTGGAAAAATTTTAAAGAGTAAAGAACTATTATTATTTAAAAAAAAAATACGTAAATCAAAAATTTTTAATACTGAGTATAAAAATATAAAAAATAATTTTATGTTAAGAGGCTTTAATTTCATGGATAGATCATTAAATCATTTTCATGGATTATCATAAAAATAAAAACCTGTTACATTATTTCAGATGGTACTTGTCTCAGGGCCAACATTTTTTTACATTTCAGGACCCGTCACATATATTTTGGCATCTCAGTAACTGCAAGTTGCATACCATACCGTAGGGACAGTCTTCGTTAATAAGACAATGATTAGTCTGAAATCGATGACAATTATTAGATATAAAAACATATGTTACGGAGAGAAAATTATGGTAACTGTCCCTACATTTATGAATATTAACCCATGAAGTTATGGTAACAATTACAGTACTTATGGGATGTATGGGTTACGCCCCGAATTTCTAGAAAAAATTTCCATGGATTCCCTAATAATTATGGTAACAGTTCCTGTATAGAATAGCAATGGTCACTATACTCATGGAAATGATTACCATTGTCACACAGGACTAAATCCTATATCATCGAAACGGTAACATAACATTATGGTAACTACTGCCATAGTAATATAGGAACGATCACCAAAATGCCATAGGAATCATTACCATACTTTTATAGGAATTTTTTACGATATTGATAGGAATAAAACCCGTATTGAGAAAAATCCATGGTTTTATTCTCATTCATCTCCACCCATGTCACCCATCTTCACCTCATCTTCATTTATCCTCATATGAATTTCTTATTCATGTTTAAAATATTAATTTAATTAATGCCGTAAGATGGACGGCGGAGTCGAATTTGAAATGATAGGAATGGTTACCATTTTTTGCATAGGTGCCATTTCTATGATCGATACTTAAAAAATACCTGTTACCATACGGTATGGAAACCATTCCCATAATATATTTTAATTGTTACAGTAAATTTCTCTCCGTGCACGTTGTTAATTGTAAGCATTGTTGATATTTTTAGTTGTAGCGAATAATTATCCCACCTGCAATACACAATAAAAATTTCCATCGGAAGTATAACATTTACTATTAAATCCACACAAATCATCACATCGTGTTCTTTCGCTTTCCTGTGTATAGAAACAAACAATTTTTAAATTTATGTAATTTTTAGGTAACAATACAAGAAAATAAATTTACCTTGGCTTTGTTTGAATATAATAACTCAGTTAGAACAGCACCTATTTTTTTTTTTAAATAATGGATTATTTGAAACTCTTAAATATCTGAAAATAAATATGTAAAAATATGAGCATATAATTTACCGGAATAAACACACACATCATTTGCATCTTTTTCATAATATCGGTAGCATTCACAATAAGCTGTGTTATTTTTTACACTACAGTAAGAATTTGGATCGAAACAAATATGGTTACTGCACGATTTATTGGTGTCAGACTGAAAATATATCAAGGCATTAACACATTCATTAATATTGTAATCAAAATAAATATATATTTGTTATATGGTTAAAAATTTGAATAATTACGTATGTAACTTCTCCTGACACTGAGCACGATAATAATGTATCGATTATTAACACAAACAAACAATTATTAACAAAATTCATTTTCAATATTTTTTTTTTTTTTTACGGTAACAAATTGTACTCAAATGATATTTCAGTGTCTACTATTATCATAGAAACATAGATTATTTGTGTCAAGTAAGAGAACGTTTCCAATTATTTACTGATAAATTTTAATTATCAAGCATTTAATGATGTCGTAATCGTGACAGAATGTGACTATAACAATATTCTTTATTAACATTAATTAGACGATAAAATAAATTTAATGAATTATCTATCTGCGTATTTTAAGTATTCAGTCTATTCTACAAGAAAAAAATTCAAATTTATTAAATTTAAATTAATAAAAAATTAATCAGATAGAAGGTGATGGTCAAATAAGGTACTTATCTAAAATTTTAAAGCATATATGTATATATATATATACATACAATTTCAATCCATCGTATAATAATTTTGCTAAAAATATTAAAGAAGGATTTAGCTTTTTTTTTTTTTTTCATTAGAGTACTTAATGAAAATCAAGTAAAAGAAAATTTTTTTAATAACCAGATAATTACTAGGTCATATGAAATTTGAGATAACTGGTTTATTTCCCTTATGTATTGTTTTATAAAAAGAAAATAAAAAAAAACAACTTGCAATCCACCACATCCTCTTCATTTTGCAGTGACGTCTACGTGATCTTAGAATGAGCATCACACAATTTAGCCGGGAGGGGTGCAGTCAGAATGACGTTTGGGATCAGAATCAGTGGATCAAGTGAGCACAAGTCCCTGGGGCAGAGGATCGTCAAGAGTACATAGCTCGTACATAGTCTCGAGAAAGTTGATGGTTGTAATGCTGCCGTTCATTCCCTTCATCAGTCTTTACACATACACACACACTCACTTACCGGAATTGCAAACTGATAATAGTCATACACGAGTCTGACGACGATGAGCGAGCACCGGGATGACCGCTTTGCCAGGTGTGGGCATACCGCTGTCTTACAATCATCAACAACATCCATGTACATCGGAGATTTCACTTGTCACCTGCGGGTCTTATTCCAGTAAACAGGAATATCCCATCAGTTGGCAATCAAAGTGCCCTTCCAGCTACAAATATCAGATAAAAAATGATCCAAGAAAAAATACCACATCATCTTTTATTTTTGCTAATAACTGGAAATTTTATCCACCCAAGAAAATACTGTTTAACGTTATTATTTGGTGCCCATTTAAGTTTAGCTTTGTAATTATTGCAATTCGGAGTACGTGATTCAAGGGATGCTGGACGAAGCTTGGACGATCATCGAAAGAAGAAGTAGAAGAAGAAGAAGAAAAAGAAGAGCAGAAGAAGCTGATATTACATTAGCTCCCGGCTAAAATGCGGCAGACTTGGTGGTTGGTATTCTACCTCTGGTACTTGACTCCTTGGCTGTTAAAAACCTCGGCGGTACCTTATTCTCACAACAATTCTCTCTTCTAACGTCGCTTGGGTCTACTCGTCGAGCTTCGGGCGTATGTATGAGAGACGTACGTGGTGGAGTGGTTGACGGCGTAAGTCAAGTGAAAAGAGAGAGAAATAAAGAACGAATGAGGTTGAGTTAAAAATAAAAAATAATAAAAAAAACGTTAAGAACGAACGAAAGAATGAAAAGAGCAGCAGCGCAGTCTGTAGCTCGAGGCGGTGCAGCTTCTCCTGTTCATTTCACGTAGCGCTTAGCTTTACTTGTTTCTTTTAATCTGTAACCTGGTCTCATAAGACGATGCTTTTTCGTTTTCTTAAGCGTTCAGTGATATACACGAGGTTCTCTGCTATATATATCATATATATGCTTTGAGATAATAGTGCAAAGGATAGGGGACAAATTTGATACCGATGGAAAAAGCCTGAGCTGGACCCATGACACCAAAGTAAACAACGACCAGATCGAACGAGCAATTTTGAAGTACTATTGGCACGAATTTAGTTTACTTTGTCAATCTGCCTCTTCCACTGCCTGTACCTCTCAACGCGAGCTGTTTCGGGGGAGTAAATACCAAGCTAAACTTTTGGCAGAACTCGTGATTTCATTGGAGAGTATCGCCAAGGGACAATGGGTAACAAGGAGGGTTTAGAGATCACCTACCAAAGTTGTGACGATATGTGTGTAACGTAATGATGCACATGCTCAACTCTGTTTTATCATGAGTGAAATACACAAGGGATCTGATGATGCAGCAGCTCGCGACTACCACACAGACGTGTACCCATGACACTGTAAAATTACCGCGTCAAAAACAATTACATTACGGATCAACGATTTCTTGTGTGCTTACTCTTTGTATATTTCGCGCGATCCTTGTCACCAGTCGACGAAACACCGCTCTCCATGTCTGACTACATCTTTCTTACATTTGCTCTTGTCAGCTTTTAAATTTTTTAAGCTTACTGAATTTTGTCGCATTAACAAACTAACGCAAAAAAACATCTTATAACATTAGCTTCTGAGTTTAAAAAATAAATTAATGATATTTATATGAAAAAATATTTCTAAATAAATAAGACATGTTTTTTAGACTGACTAATAATTGAAATAAAAAATATTTTAAGATGTATTGATGGTTCGATCTGCCGAAAATCGACTTAAAATGTCTGCGGGCTTTTAATTTACATATTTACATTTTTTGTTTTACTTTACTATGCAACTATTAACAATAGTGTTCTGATATCCACATATGATTGATAAAAAATATTAAATCAATTGAACCATGTAGTTGATATCAAGAATGTTAGTTTGATTGAAAAGTGAGACCGGTTCAATAGTTGTATACCGACTATTTCAGCAAAGGGTTGAAGAAACAACAGATAGAGATAGAATTATATTTTATATTGACAGAGAAAGAGAGCGAAAGTTTGTGGAATGAGGGCCAATCAATCAGCCGCGAATCAGTATGCACAGCACGTACAGCTAATGCTACCACTCTTTCGTCATATGCATTTAATCACCACTGACTATATACACAATCTTTCTTTTCTATCATTTTCTGTGAACATCTATAGGTTAGTGTGCACGTGTGTGTTAGATTATTGATAACACTCGAGGGTTCAATAATTTAATTGTTTAATTTATTGTGCAATGTATATATACGAACTCGATTTACAGAAAGTAATTGGTGATTGAGCCGATGAATGGAGAACAAAGTGGAGGACCAAAACCTTTTCAGGAAGGAACCACTTGCGGAGTGTTAAACGGGCAGATTACCTGACCAGACGATGCTGTTGCCACGAGGCAAATACGCCACAGTGGATTCACCAGAGAGAACAGTACACGAGAAATCGAGATGGCAGGCAGAAACGTACCGGGCAAATAGGTAATCCGGATTATCGGGGATCCGCTTAGTGAACTGGACACTTGCGTCCGCCAGCGATACCATCCATGATACCAAGCCATACACCTAATACTTTAGTCTGTCATTTATTTTTTTTATTTATTACAGAAACCCATTTCCGCTTCCTCAAGTAACAGTACTATCAATCATTATCAAAAATTTTTATTCAGTTACAACCACTTTTTAATTTCAAAAGTATTTTTGCATTAAATGTTTTTCGTGCACCAAAAATAGCTAGGCTCTGTATATAAAAAAATATTTTTAGAGGCTAAAGATAAACAACATTATTAATATCAATAAAAAATCAATAAGGATAAAATTTTAATAAAGAGTATAGAAGATAGAGGAAGTGAATCGGATGAAGGGGTAGAAAAGAGGTTCAATTTAAGCCGTGCCCACTGGTAAAAAATGCTTCCGAAGACGTTCTGGGCCTCGGTTCATTAACTGGAAACCCAATAGCGGTTGTTTGCATTGGCAGACAACTGCGACGACGAGCACGGGGACGAGTTTGGCTTGTTCTCGAAATTACGTCTGGCCATATTGCGTTCGGTTTCATCCGCCAATAGCCTCAGCAACAGTATTAAATCAGCCATCAATTTTGTATCCTTTTCTGTCTTATTGCTCTCAATAACTGCTGCCTTGATAATCAGTTTCAACTCAGCTTTATAATCCCAATCTTATTTAACTTTTTTTTATTTTTAAGTCAATTATCTCAGTACAGTTAATGCAGTTACCAGCGAGCCTTGATGATAGGCAAACGTACTTCCCGCATGGCAGACCGCGCTGTCAAAATAGATAAAGCTCAGGGTAGGCTAACGTTAAAGTTAAAATCCTTCCCTGCGGCTCGTGTTCGTGCTATATGACTGTATGCTAGTCCTTCGCCTCGTGTTAACGTCGATTCGACAAGGGGTGGATAACTGCATACTGCCATCCCAACAGAATAGCGGGGGTGAAATTATAGAGAGCAAACAATGGATTGAGTATAGGGATACATTTCACATTAGCCAATTCAATATTATTTAATGCCCGTTTAAAAAACATCCATTTCATTCTATTGATATCCAATAATATGATACTAATAATAATGATAGCAAATTTTCGTTGGTAGAAATGATTGAAAATTGATTTTCAATAAAATATTTAAAAATTACAAGATAAAGCAAACATTCTGCCTGATAGTACGTCACGCAATCACCCTAATATCATCGTGGATTCGAGTAGTGGTTGGCTAGTTTACGGTACACCCTCAATGAACGAGGGCTGGTCTTTATGTCGGAGTAAAACCGGCAGGGTTGCGCTCGCATGCGCCAACCCTTTTATTACCGAACCGGATGACTATAACTATCTAACGTGACGACATTAGCGGAACCTCGTGCCTCATATATTATTACTCAATGCGGTAATACAGCAGCAGTAGCAATAGTAACAGCAGTAACAGTAGTAACAGCAACACCAACAGCTAAGCTAAAACGTTAGAGAAAGATAAGCAACAACTGAGAAAGATATAAATGGTAAATGTGGATTATGGGACACCGGGGGTCGAGTATTCTCATTACCGTTCTGGTCATGCTGGTTTCTACGGCCCCCTCTTTCCACACACTAATGATATTCAACAATAATGCAAAAAATATAATTGAGGGCTATCATTTCACCGGTCGATCAAGAAAAATGATTAAGTTAATAATTATCATAATTATCAATAGTTGTTGGTATGCATACATTGCATTCAAATGTGTAATATCAACTTTACTCAAAATGACAGCTGACAGTGGATAAAGTCATTAGATACTCAATGTACGTTAAAACTCTGAAAACGGTTAAGGGTGTGCTTAAGACCCGTTGGGTTGGCAGACTGCTGGTGCTCTGGTACTTGAAATTTTTACAAGTACAGGGCATGAGGACTTTGGTGAACAGGAAAATGAGAGAGAGTGAGAGAGTAAGAACAAGAGTACACACGATTTTTGCAGAATTTATTTATATGTGCAATGTCTGTTTAAACACACGACAGTAATATTCTTCAGTAAGGTTCTCACGGGTCATACAAGGCTAAGTCTGTGTACTCTTGCTATTAAACAGTAAGATTAAAGTTACAGATAGAGCTTAATAAGGCAAAATACTCTATATGCCGTATTTTTCTTGGCCTCGGGTTATGTACCCAGAGATCACCAAACTCGATACATACTCGATAGTTAGATATAACAAATTTATTTACCACAAATTATTAAAAAAATTAATTTTTTATTATTTTGTTACTTATTAATTATAATTAAAATACATTAAAAAAATATATGATGAGGTCGTACAAAGTCGTAAAAAAATAATTCAAGTGTCTGATGTGTATTAGAATATGAAAAGCTGGCACGTGAGGGGCGGCGACGAGCGCGATCCTCAGGATATAGGGGAGAGACGGGAGACCGGGGATAAAGTAGACGTGGTGTGGGTGGGGATTGTGGAGTGGAACAGAATGGAATGGAATAAAATAGAATAGAATGGAATGGAAGAGAGCAACGTGGCAGAACTACGAGGAGTATAGGAGTGTAGAAGTACCCATAGGTCAGAGACGAGAGCTCTGCGTTGAGTTGCTGCGGTGGCGGTGGTGATGGCGGTAGCAGAGCTGGCAGGGGTGCAACTACTTACCATACTCTCCCGGTATATACACACTAAAGTCCCCGTGGCAGCTCCTCGCAGCATTGCTCTGAGCTTTGGATAGTAGTCGCTAACGCACGTTGCTTCTCGGCAGAACAAGTAAAGCAAAAATATACTCAGGAAAGAGTACAGAAACTGAGACGCTATTGGATTGTCTTCTGTCGTCTGTTCTGCTGTTGTATTGTTGGTTGGTTATTGTTTTTATTATTATTGTTGTTATATCTTCCTGCACGTGGTTTGTACTCGAAGAAATAGAATAAGAAGCAATTTATAACACGTGGAGACGTATATAATTCTCTCTTTGTCTACCTATGTATTACTTATTATACCTTTTGCGATCCTCAGTAGCTTTGTATCATCTTTGTTTCTGTCTTTGTTCAGTAGCACTCACTTGTGTGATCACGATCACCCAAGAGTCTGAACGGAAGATAATCTAGAGGAGACAAGGTGGAAGTACGCTTAGAATATAAAAATAATAAGGAAAAAAATAATTTATATAGAGGCAGAAAGAAGTTGAGAACAAAGAGATCTGCAGAAAAAACTAGGTTGTGGTTTTAATGCTGAGAGTCGGATAAATAAAAGTAAAAATTAACGAAAATTAAAGTAAACAAAGGGTAAATCTGGAAAAATAATTTCAATGAAAGGGATAGTAATTAACTTTGTGAGCAGCCTGAGGGTAAGAGTCCATTGAATTGAGTACACGGATAAGATAAAAGGGATGAAAACCTGGAATACATGTATGCTGAAAGAGTGGGCAGCATGAGCTTGACCAACGTCTGATGGAGATTTACCCAAGCAAAGTGCGCACCGTGCCGGGCTAGTATAAGTTATTTTGTGTGTGATATTAGTCACGTGGGTTTCGGCTTAGTGTCGCTCTGTCGGCAACAATTCGAACAAACTTACGAGTCCGTGGGAGATAGAGTGAGTGGGCAGAGAGCTGGAGGTGGGACGCACACTATAAGGAGATTAAGACGCTTAACTTTTTTTTCTGCTCTCGGTAAGTTTTTTTTTTTTTTAATAAATATAAAATTAACTTTTTTTATTTAATTATTATTATCATCGAAAGGCAGCTAAAAAGTGGATGATTTATTGAATATATATATTTTAGCAATGTATCGAAATAATAGATATAAGGCGGTGGTTTTCTCACCGGTAATGCATTAAAATGCACTCACGAGACGACTTTGGCACAGACGCTAATTGACTGTACAACGAGATAACGCGGTGTGCTTTATCGTTCCCTCTATAACGAGAGCATGCAGGAATTTAGCTTTTTTATTTTTATTTTTTATTTTAAATTTTTTTGTGTCAATGAAAACGGTCCATTAACTGGTGGTTTTTATTCTCTTGTTCTCTGTAACTATACACACCCACACACGCACAGATTTATACTCCACATTATTTTTATTTCTCTAGACTTATACTTACACTTACTCATAAATAATATTTTTAAACTAACGTGACCTTGCACGTATTTTATATTTTCATTCCCGACATTTGTCTCCCTACTTACAAAAACAAACAACGAACCTGAATAAATAAACACGCAAACAAATTTATCGTCAATTACATCGCGTAGTACTGCCAAGTTTTTTTAAATATTTTTGTTTAAGCTTTACTCTATAAATAAACATACATATTTAATGACGGCATATTGTTAGTTTTGTAAAAGAAGTGAAGGAGAAAGTACTGTAATAATGTAAGAGAAAAAAAATAGAGTAGGCGACTCACGAAATCCAATTGACGCGTTGAATAACGGCTAACAAACCGCAGTTACATCATAAAAAGCATTGCAACGAGATGTGAATTAATTTAACCTCCCACTCCATCACACAAATACGTGTATATATTTATATATATGTATGGATATATCTACACATATAAATGGACAGAGATCGCACACCCTTCGTAATATGTATTTTTTATTTTACTTCAGTGCTCGTTCACTTCCCACTCGGCACGGTCCCAAAATTCAATAAAGTCAAACGAGGTCCTCTGCACCACAGTCTCTTTTATTTCCCTGTACTTGCGTCTATAAAACCCGCCGGCGTTTTCATCGGGGGAATATAAGGCTGTGGACTCCAACACGCCTGGAATCGTTCTAAAAACGGTGCATACATTAGCGGATAGATAGATAGACACACGAATACGAACAAAGGGATAGCCATGGAACGAATAAGACGATTATGTCTCTAGATTACTTGGGGCTGTAGTTATTTTCATTTTCGCACGAATCAAGGGGTTCATTTTATCCTTTTCTTTATTTCCCAAAAATCAATACTATTCTTAATTTATCGCTGTCGCAAAAATATTTTGTTAACTCGAAATAATGTCACAAAATTTCCGCAAGTTATTTATCGAAATAAAAATAATCCAAGCGTTACGGTTTTTAAACATGATCGCAGTCGCTTAGATCGGCGTACTCTGCTTTGAATAATATTCAAAAAGCGAGTAAAACGGAAGTACGCCCGTACGAAGTTGATAGGGATGATGGGTAGCTCGTAAATATTCAACGGTGTGAAAATCCTGTCGATCAAAAAAGAAAAAAAAACTTTGTACCGTCACCTACTCACCTGCTATCCTAAAATCTCTGTGCATCAGCCATCAGCAAAACAATCAAACCCTCAAGCTGAGTATCAACAGCAGTCGATTCGCAAAAGTTAAGTGGAGTAAATTTCATGAATTTCTCATCGTCATCACATCGGTTTTGTGTCTAGAATGTCATGACACCCGTGGATGTCTGTGTTTTTGATGCGTATTAGTTCGTGACAGAATTCAAACAGAATGTGCAACATTGTTGCGATCTCTGCACAAATGTTACACAATAATTTGTGTCTACTACTAAGTTGACGTGGTTTGTGTATCCATACTCTCCTCTACACATCTCTACAGTACCAGTGACAACAACAATTCCCTTCAAACATTTCACTCTCTCATCTAATGTCTCTTCGGCTATACATTCAAGCTGCCATATCACACTTCGGCCTCGTTTCTATCTCTATGTACTCTATATAATAGCTTGTATATATGTATATATATCCATAGTAGAGTGTTAGGAAAATGAACGTGGATGGACAGGGTTCGTTGACAGGACACAATATTGCAATAACTTCAATTACCGAGACACGACTGGCGACGGCGACGTCAACGACGCGTGTACGCTTGAAAAGCTTGAGGCTAACGCAAATACATTTATCCTGCTCATATTCTTCCATACTCTCTTTCTCTCCCTGTGTATCTATCCACATTCTTCATACATATATAACCAATATTCTAACCCTCTGACGAGAGCATTGAGGTTATTTTACACAGACATTTGTTCATTCATTCGTACCGCATTTGAAAATTTAAGTTTAATATATCTAGGCATGTGTGTGGGCAAGTTTGTGGTATATATGTATGAATTGGACAGACGAATTGGCTTTTGGGACATGTCAGCGCGATGCGATGCAACATGACGAGAGGGTGCCTTTTAAACAAGTGCT
This sequence comes from Microplitis demolitor, assembly GCF_026212275.2. NCBI lineage: Eukaryota > Metazoa > Arthropoda > Insecta > Hymenoptera > Braconidae > Microplitis > Microplitis demolitor. Next base: position 19,177,384 of record NC_068547.1, read on the forward strand.
TCTTGATAAACCATTGACGCGCGAAACCACCCTCGAAAATTCGCCGACGCGCCTCGACGCCCTCCGGCCACTGCACAGCCAACCCCTGACAGAGTACAGTATAGTACTGCACACTACGGAATAGTAGAGTTGTCGAGTGTGTTCAAGAGTCAAGGGTGATGTTAAAGACAACGTGTGATATGCGCAGGCTTTCAAGTCGCATCTCCTCACTTACTTTATTTAACTTTCAAAGCAAATTTTATACATCTTACTCTGCATTTGGGTCTTTGATGTAAATTTTCTTTTGTGTTGGACAATTATATAAATAATTTAAATGTTAAATGTTCTACTGCATGATTATTTTTAAAATTCATTTAATGAAAAGTATTCAGTTGAAGTTTCGAATAATTATGTCGAGCAATAAATGATACGAAATCCCATATCATGAATGAAATTATAAATTAATAGACTGTTAATTATTGACGGTAAAAACTGGACAAATTTAACTTAACTGACAAATTCTAATGTATTTAATTATTTATTTTGGTATTATATTCAATAAATGTCATGACTGTTGGTAACATTTATGAATTAATTACCTATCGAGAGTTAAATGAATGGTGTAAAGTAAAAGACATAATAATAATTATAATAATTTATAAAATAATATTCGGCGATATCAATTTATAGATTTATGAAGCCGTACGACTGCGCGATAGGATCTTCAGATCTTTATATTCCCAGTCGAAAAGATTTCACGGCCTCGATATGGTCCCGAGGGCACTCTACTCACGATCCCCGGGGGTGATCGCAACCCCTGCTCGCGCGCGACCCACTTGAAATTTCGCTCGGCTAGCGCTTTCGTTTCTTTTTTTTTTATTTTATTTCACTCTCCTTTTTTTATATTTTTTTTTTTTTTAACATTTATTTGACAGCTGTCGGCCGCAATACGCACGTTTACTTACCCCGGTGGTCGACTCTCTGTCTTCGACTTTCCACAGGGGAAAAAAAAACTTACTCGCCCTTATTTCGCTCGGTGTCACTGAATTCGAAAAACACGTCATCAAGTTCAAGGCCTAAAGAATTAAAGTTTTCCACTATTTAGTTCAAGCCATTAATTAAAAATACTATTTCTAGGTCTATTATTATTTAAGGAAACATAATTGACCCGAGTAATCGTAAATTATCCGTAATGAACTCTCACGGATTTAAAATTGTCAAGATTTAAGTTATTGGCGTTATTACAAGTCTGCAACTTTGGTCCCCGAGTAATGCATAGAGGCACAAAAAAAAATGAAAACATGTAAGCTGTTACAAACAACTAATACTGAGAATCAATCGCATTCGAGCCTGAGAACTTTGTCAATTAGCGGCAACAATTAGTCTTGCTGTATCAGCAATCGGTTGTTACGCTACGCGGCAGCGCCAAAGTGACAGATATACTCCAAGTAACTGGTCTCTGAATTATTATTATTTTTCTTGGTTTTTTTCTTTAAAACTCGATGTATTTCAAGATATACCAATCGGTATCCTCGGTATGCTGAGATAAGAAGAGCATAGCTTTATATTGATCCGTTAATCCAGTGTGTTACATGTGCGAATAATGGATAATCGTTTCCTCGCGTTTTCTCTACTCGTCTCTCGCGCGACTCAACTCGATCTCTCGCGTGTCGAGAATATCGATAACTCAATTCTCAATTGCGGAGAGTTTCCACTATTTAGCTCTATACACTACACTTTATATATATATATATATATATATATATATATATATATATATATATATATATATATATATATATATATATATATATATATATATATATATATATATATATATATATATACTGTGCACTAGTTATACCGTTAAAGTGACTTGATTGCGACATCACTGAATCAATCTTGTTTTCACACGCACACCTCGTCTACTTCATCACCAGTCCAATCAAATACTACATTTATCTATCATCGTTTAATGTACATATATATACATAATAGATATGATAAATATGCAATAAATAATAACAACAATAAGCCTATAGAGTCAAAAAATATATCAGGCTGTCTATAACTATAACATCAATGACGAAATTAGGGATTTTGGGACACTATTAATTTATCAGCTCAAATGTATATAATTTTTTGATATTATTTAAAAGTAGATTTAAAGTGGGCCTTAATATATATAGATACACGTGATGGGGTGCGGTCAGTTCTTCCGGGGCAGGGAAAAAAGTGACGGGTTATATATATATACATACATATTTGTATGAGTGAATGCCGGTATAAAATAAAAAAAAAATCTTAGCCCGACGAACCTTGCCAATTTTCGGGACGGTCGCAAGACGTAATGATGATATTTATCCCTAATGAAATTAGTCCTGCTTCTCTGAGCGCGTGGAATAGACGTCGTACCGTGAAATTACTATAATGGTTATGATGGGCCGCACAAAACTCAACCTTCAACCAAAAGACCAAAAAAAACGACGTAATAAAAATAAAAAGTTTATATGTAAAAAAAAAAATAAAAAATAAAATTATATCCGTACATGGCACAAGCTTCTATACTATATATATATAATAACCAAAAACACCCACCTTTTTTAAGATACTCACATACTCGCGTGTAACGAATGTTACACTTCTCTCATTTTAGATAAATTTCTTCGGGGCTCCTACTACTGCTCATAATAGTCCGAGGGCCTAAAACAACTACGTATACAGTTTCGAGGATTTTTAGTGGAGAATTCAAAATTACGGTCGTAAAAAAAGGGAACGGTGAGCACAAATTAGAAGGGGGATTTGGGAGGTGAATGAGGAAAAAGAGCCAAAGAAGGCACAACGGAGAGGAAGAAAAAGCCCCAGGGGGTGTCCCAAGTACTCGTGCATTGGCGATTAAGAGTCGACGGAATCGACCTTTGCCTTGAAACAGCGAATTTCGAGCGGATTAGAAGTGCGTCCAGGTTTTATTCTGGATTAGTGCCTCCTGGCACTAAGGCTGGTTTAGACTGGTACGTGTGGGGTATGCGAGGAGGGCCCGCAGCCGGGAGCAGCCAACGGGCTCGTTCCACTGGAAACAATTGCTGCCTCCGGGCATCATTTACATCATAAGCAATCATAATGATCGAATTTTCGGCGAACGAATGATGATCCACTGAGTGGAACGAGGGGGAGCCAATTCAGAAGTACCCACTTACTGGAACTGCTGCGTTTTTTGCAGAATATAATAAAGAAAGAATGAAGGAGACTCTTCTCGTCGTCCTCTACTACTACTCTCCTACACTCCAACGCCCTCTTACACGTTGTATACACATATCGCTCGAGGCTACCTGCGCATACATGAGTTTACAACAACTGGCACCCGCTAGGACTAGAGCTCCTCCATTCGTCCTCTATATTCCTTCCTTTCTTCCTCATCCTGCCGCTGCTGATGCACACACGATGGATACCTTCTGCTCCGGCAAATCTTTTACCCAGAGCTAATCGTCCAAAAAGTGCCCTGAGCGTCCAATCGTTTGTCCTCGAGAGTCGCACCCTGACTTAACTTAGACAGAGGGTATACTCTCACTCGTTAACTCCATCTAGAATAAACCACTTTGCACTCGTCTATACCGAGAATTGAAAAATTATTTTTGACAGATTATCATCAGCATACGTGTGAAAAGATTTATAATACCTCTGTAGACATTCAAAGCAAACTTGTAAATAACTTTTTACGAATAAGGCCTTGGACGATTTTTAGAATTAGTCCGGATCATTTTCAACAGCCTCAGGTTTTACTTGATTTAATTCTGTTGGTTTCTGCTCTGAAAGCATTATTTATTATTATATTTAACTTGTTTCAGATATTTTTGGACATCTCGAGAATCGAGTTTTGTTTTCAGTTTTGCTGGCGTCATTCCCTTTAGTTTTGTTTCGGTTTATTTTTTTCGTTAAACTCTCAGCTTGAACGACGACATCAGTATGCGGACCACGGAGCTCGATCCTACCCTCTGCTCCTCAGTCCTCCGTTCTCAGTCCTCCCTTTACTCTCTGCTGTACACACAGCTCTATGCTCTATACTCTACACTGTCTCGGTTCTCCGTACACTACTGTGTCCTTTCCTCTTGGCTGAACCTCTCTCATCTCACCTACACGCCCGTGTGGAAACCCATAGGCATTTCCAGAGACAGGGACAGAGAGAGAGCATGAGCGAGAGTGTTTCCATCGTAATACCGAAACAGTATTGATTGCAAGCCTGCCTAGCTAAGCTTGTCGACCATCTCCACCCTATTGTCTTATTCACACACATATCTTTGAAACACCTACTTCCGATTTCGAATGCTATTACTGAGAATATTCTTCGTCCCATTTTTCACGAAACATTTATTGATCAATGATCTGCTTGGATAAAAAAATCACTGCCAATACTGATAATAAAACAATGTTTCGAACAAAAATTTGATGATTCAGTAAATACTGGAGTTATTTATTTAATTTATAACAAGATATATATATGATACTAATAATATTTGGCTGGCGAAGAACTGATTTTATCTTACACCTAGTTTATTCCAATTTTGCTGAAGCTTGAGGAGAAAAGCAATCTTGGCTTTCTTCGACATTTATTGAATTGATCGAAGTAGTTGAGGGTCGACATCCACGATACCAACAGAGACACTTGCCAGCAATACTCACACTTACACCCACTTTCTCTTTCTCTCTCATTCTATCGCTCTTTCTATTTAACTCGGAAGATCGTGTTGAAGGGTACGGTAACGAGGTAACAATGACCGTCTATAGGGTTGCCGAAGTAGAGAAGAGTAGACGGCACATCGGATGAGACGAGAACCGCAGACTTTGTCTAAACGAGATGAAGTTAGCCTATCGTACCACTAAATAATTAAACGGGTAATCGAGCTAGTTCAACATTTTCAAGGTATTATCTTTGTTACAGCCAAAATTACCCGACAGAAACTCAAGAACTGCTGGAAAACATGTATCCGTTTGTTTTTTTTTATAATAAACTACCAACGACTTTTTAGTGAATTTTTTATTTGGCAAGTTAGTAACAAAGAGGTTCAAGTTACAATAATAATCCAGTCAATTGGCTTGCAAAAAATGAATCCACTTAAATTTTTATTCTTTTCATTGAACGGGATTGAATGATCAGCCAACAATGTGCTTCATATATGTATATATACTACTTATTATATCCTATAGTTTCCCATGAAAAAATGGTAAAAAGAAAAATCCGGCACGAGGTTTCGTGTGACTTCGGGGTCTCTTTGGGTGACATAATGAGGCGGATCGATTGCTACACGTATTACCATGACAATGCTGGACGCCCCTCGACGACGACGCGCTATGCCTAACACAATTGATGGACGACTGGAATTTCGTAGGAAAACGGGAAACGTGACTCGACGGGACGCGGCTCGAAGTGTGAGTGTGACTGCGACAACATACCTATAAAAAAAATCATATATATCTGTATACATTTGTGCGAGGGGTGGCAAAAAAAGTCCAGATAAGTCAGTAAAACTGGCTTGGAAGAAAACACCGAGAGACAAAGTATATATATTTTGGGGCGCGTATGAAAGAGGGGTTGGCCGGCACACACCAAACGGCTTATTAGTCGGCAATGTGATCTATTTGCCCTGTACTCGCATAAAGAACCGACGATATTGTGCTACTATGTTACGAAGAAGGGCATTATTGCCCAACAGGGACCGCTGGTTAGCCCACACACGCAGAAACACACACTCACACGCAGATACACTAACTAGTTGGACTATATACGCCATCATATTTCCTACAAGCTACAATCTACTTGCTGCTGATAGTTATGACCCACCCGGAAACACCAGCGACCCCCGTGGCCCTTAAGCTAATGCACGGGTAATTTTTTCCTTCGCGATATTGCCCTATTATTATTATTACTACTACTATTATTATTTTTATTGGTGATAGATTTAACTTTGTCCCGTGAGAATAGGGACCAATTTATGAGGCGCAAAAGGAGGAAAAATAAAATAATAAGAAAGGAAAATAATTTTGGTTATGGAACAGTTATTGGCTATTGGCCAATGATTAACGGCTAATTCGATTTTCAGTTTCCATTGTTGGATTTCAGTGATTATTCTGGTATTTCAAGACATTCCAGGACTCGGAATTCGGGATAAGTCAATGGTAGAATCAACATCAACAACAACGGATCACGTTGAATGTCTTGGTCTCGAAAATTTACCTTGGAATTCATGACAAACCAAATGCGGTAGACAAATGTGTTTTGACATGGCCTTGATTCTCGACAATTGTTCGCCATAATCGGTTCACCTTGATGATGTGTTGGAGAAGCAATAAGCAATAAGAGAATGAGCATTGTTCCTTGCATAGATTTGGCTCATTGTCTGACTGTCGATAACTTCCGCTTGACACTGCCATCGCGACTCAACCACGCTTACAATGCTAGACGTTATATATGAAATCACGTCGACGCACTTATTCAGGCATTGACTGGTAGGTTACTTTGGAATTGTGATTGAGCAGGATGCAATTTTCCTGGCGCATGCACTCAAGCATTATGATGATGATGATGATGACGGTTGTTGTTTTGTTGTTTTCTTTTTTTTTCTGAAATAATAATGAAAAAATTTTTTCAAAACAAATTTTGTTAGTAGGTAAGAGCTTTGAAGAAATAGATAGCAGAGTGGCTTGGTAATATACAATAGGCAGAGTACTGAAAGAAGAGAAAGAATAAGAAAGAAAGGAAGAAATAAAAGTTTAAGAATAAGGGCAAAGTAGCGGATCAGCTCAAAGGGAAGCGAAGGAAACTGGATGAGAGACTTGGTGCAAAGCTCCTCCAAAAGACGCACGGGGAAAAGGAGAGGAGCTTGCGGCGGTCCTTGCCCCCGAGTACGTGCTTTGAGTGTAAAAGTTCTTTCAGTGTATGGCAGAAGAGAACACGGGGATGATACACCATCAAGGTCTCCGTCGATCGATACCCACTTTTAACTGAAATACGTTGCTGACCATGCTGCTGCTCATCATCCTAAAACGTATTTATTTTTTATTTTCAGTCTACTCAAAATTACTGGTTGAATCTACTGAAGTTAACAATTTACAGTCACCCTAATCTATTTAGCGTTATCTTAGAAATGACACGTTTATATAACTTTGATGTATACACAGATATATAAAGTTCAAAAAGCATAAGTAAGTTTATGATTTTTATCTTCAACAACAATATTATCCGACCAAAAAAAAAAAAAGAAAAAAGTGTCACCCCAGATGATGTTGAGTAAAAGAGTACAATCTCAATTTTACTGTCTTTCACTGCTGGTTACGGAGGTGTCACCAGAGATCTATATCTACCCCCGTGGTAGAGTCCAGACGACTCTCGGAAGCGTGAAATGAAATTTGACAGATAGGAACGACTCTCGACTTTTCTCCCTAACATACACCATACTCTCCGACAAAATCCACTTCCACTTGGCACACACTTTTCATTTTTTATATTTTTATTTTTATCACACCGCTCATCCGAGCTCTAACTTTAAGATACAGAATTTCAGTTCAGACATTTTTTAAATATTTTTATTCTGTCAAGCCTCGGAAAATGGTAACTGACTGCCTCTAGCACCTTTTACATCACCCGAGGGCATCAACCATCCACCAATTCTTTCTTTTCCATCTCTGGGTTGTTTCCAACCAGCCAGCCACCCTCCACCTCATCCTGTTCTCTCTTTTTCTCTCGACTATCCTCAACACCGATGTGTTACCATTACCCACACACACATACCTAGCAAAATTTTCTCTTGCACCCCATTTTATACAATTCTCTTTTATCTGTAACCTCTCCCTGCTGGCCCGTTGCTCATGTTCCCCCGGGGCACGGAGCCTTCTTAGTTCCAACCCAACACCTTTTTACAAAAACATAGCACGCCCTTCTGGCCCTGATACTCTAGTGCCTCACACCCCCTCCCCCTTCATACATGCATATCATACACTACACCAATACATAAATTATCTGATAGTATGCATTCACCAAAAGTATACTGACAGGCTTCCTCTGATAATCTTCTCACTCACTTATAGCCAGCCAGTGTTGTAGATTGTAGATGCAGCGAGTTGGTGACGGCACATTTGCCTAAGCACATCAAATGCTTCACTCAAGACCACTTGATTCTCGGTTCGCTAAGTACGGCACTTGAGCTACTGGTGCTTGTACATGCCCGCGAGTCTACAAGACCACTGACGATGGGAATGGGAAAACACGATGATGTAGATCTACCAGCCAGAGGCAATTCTTAATGTACTTTAATGGTTAAAGGCTGCATGGCAAATTTATAATACTAAATAATTATTATTATTGTCGTGATGATAATAATAATAATAATGATAATGTATTCAGCTTTTTTTGAGAGATCTTATCAGTGTCATGAATGGCGAGAAGTTGATCACACCTAAAATAACGTGTAGAAATTCAAGCCCCGAAATGAGGATCGAGATCGCCGGACCGCCAACGACAGCTGTCCGGATCGAAAACCAAATTATCTTCTCAAAGCACCGCTGATCTCTATTAAGATGTTATCAGCAACGTGATGCAAGTATCACACAAAATTGTCTGGCTCGCGATCTGGTGTTTAAGGCGCACAAGTACCCACGTACGTGGGGTGAAAGAAGCTCTGGTGGTCTTAATGACGGACGTGTGAACGACCGTCCGATTGCATCCTCTTCTATAAATTTAATCGTATTTCTAACAAACATCCTATCGAGATTGGATCTTTTATGAGGGTTCCTAATGTACTCTCGATTCCTGTACGACAGTATTAGATGAAAACATTTTTCTTGACATATGTCTGCTTGGAATTTATCCTGATAAAATCTATTTCTTTCACTTTAGTTTATAAAATTTTTTTTTCTGCCGGTAATAGAATAACCAGAGAAAATATTTCACCTGAAAACCAGCAATAATTTATAAAGTCCCTTACTTTATATACGAAAAATAAAATAAAAAATATGCTATCGCTCTTTTTACTTTTTTACAATTCCTTATTACTGTTCTCACCACCGAAAAAATACTTTAAACCTCAGCGGGCATGCGCTCAGTTCCTTAAACGGTGGAAACGACCGATATGACAACTGTAAAAAATAAAAAACTCGAATGCCGAAACATAAAATTGAAAAGTTTGACGTACGACAGTTTACGAGAGTTTTATAATCCCATAAACTACCGCGTTATTTCCCTCTTCTTATGTATGCCGCAGTGCTTCATTGCTCTTTTGATTTTATAAACTTATTTTCATTCTTGTATCACACGTGATCCACCTCGCAAAAACACCATGCACATCACATAACTTTATACAGCCCCCACACTATTTATTTAAAAAACAAATAATTATTATTCCCAACTCAGTGTTTTAAACGAGTCCCGACATTTAAGTTTTACGATCTTAATTCCTTTTTTTAATCTACGCCCGGAAACCGCATATTAATTTTTTTTTTTTAGTCATTATCTCGTTTCGCCAAAAAAACTACAGTTTACATTTAAAGAATAGTTTCCCAGCAATAAAGACCGAGTGAAAAAAATAATTATACCGAAGGTGAGCACAAAATTAAATCACTAACTAGTTGTAGTTATTGCAAGACATCTCACAGCTTAGTTTTTTTTTAAACTATAGTTAAAATTAAAAATAAAAATAAATTACAGGAACGTAATTCACGATGCATCATTTATGAGATAGACGGTTGATAAAAACCGCCTGAGTCCTTCGGTTAAGGCGTAATTAGTGGGTAAACATACACAAGGCGCGGCCACAATAAATGCCTGCTAAGAATCTCGTAAGTTACTCTTATTGTTAATTTACTGCAAACGACTTAAAAATAAATAAACAAAAAAAAAAATTTGTCTGACCGGTTTGTTAACTTGCCAGCCAAATTATTACCAAAGGATAAAAATAATATTTTGGTTTTAAATAAGTCATCAAGCGTCAAGACAAACCCTCGTTAATTATCATCGGATATTTTTTTTGCAAGTGTAACCCCATTTTCATGTCTATATATATTTATACATGAGAGAAGGGGTTAGAAATGAAGTTGGACTTGGTAATGAAGCGTCTGGTGCTCCCTCCCGGCTAAACAAGTCGTCACCCTCAACTCCTTTACTCCCAGCAGCAATACGGAGCTTATTCTCATTGCTTTGGATATATTTTATAGCTCTCTGGCAGTAAGAGCAGAGTATTATCACCCTCAACTCCACCCACAGAAAGCATCCGCGCGGCGGACCATCGCGTAAAACCCCGCGAGAATCTCATGGCATTTCTCCTTCGAATCAACCCTTCTTCCTCACGCCTGTACATAGACATGGATATAAACATGTATATTTATATAGCTGCAGATATATATACTGCGGCGATTTAGCACCCTCAAGAGCTACAGTGGCGCTCAACGAGGCGTGCTACTATGCACGAGTTCACACGAAAATAAAAGGGTTAACATTAAATAATACATCGGCTATTAGAAAAATAACTGTCTCTATTAAACCAATCAGCTGTTGAGTATTTTATTTATGGTATCTTCATGATAATCAAGTATAAATAAGAGTCGAGCTGTTATTGACTGTATTTGTTTATCGATATTAATTGTGTGATTAATAATACTTGATAGCAGACATTGTAAGGGATATTAAGCTAATTGAGAACCATGAGCATTCTGATGGTACGAGCTTAAAACTATAACGTGCCCTAATCCCAGCAATATATATATCATGCTGTCTTGTGGGTTTCATCGCTCACGCAGAACCGTCCTCGTCCCTATTTAGAGGATCATATATATTAAAGCATTCTCATCGGCAGATCAACCCCTTGCCAAATAACTACTCGTCTTCAGCCCTCGTTGATGCTCCCTCGGAAAGCTGAATTATCGGCATATCTTTAACCGTTTCTCCTAAACCTCTTTCATCAACCGGACGGCAACGAGCAGTCGTATTATCATAAGTACATCGTCAGTATCATCATCAATTTAAAATAATCCATTGGTAATAATTCATAACTGACAACTGACAATTGAGAATCCGCGTGTTCATATACAACAATAAAATAATAACATTATCATGAGAATAAAATAAATTTAGTCGGAGGTTCTTAGCATCAGCGTGATCTGGCAATGAAACAGACGACAAGAAGTTAAGTGCGAGGTCAGGCAGACTGCTAAGAGCAGAGTTTGAGGTGAGAACCATCGTCTTACACGCGCGGCAACCATCGGCATCTGTTCGCGAAGGAATTACGAGGTAACTTTGTCTCCTAAGATAACGCGACAGCTCTCTGTAGCTGAGAGGTGAGCACACAAGGATGTGCCTCGGTGGGTTGGTTCGTTGATGTATATGTGTATGTGTGTGTGTGTGTGTGTGTGTGTGTGTGTGTATGTCGAGCTACTATGACTACGAGGTGTGGCAGCATCAGAGGAGTCAGAGGAGACAGAGGAGTGTGTATGATGGGTGAGACTCTGCTCGAGTTTCCATTGGGGTGGTTCTTGCGATATAAGCTCTCATTCTCTCTGTCTCTTGTAGAGTATTCTCCGTCTATCTGGCTCCAATTCCCGCGTCTACTCCACGCTCTGCACTCATGCACACACAGATCCACTATACTATTTCTCGCTTACTCGTATGGGATCGAGCATCTCTCTGCAGAGTTTACTCCTTTACACATGCTAGACTCCTCTGTAGCAGTCAGTATCCACCCTCGATGTATCAACCCCCTTGCCTCGCAGCCCGGTAGACCCCAGCGAGACATACAGCATACCCACTATCACCCACAGATAGTGGTTCGGTCTCTCTGTGCTATGGGGTGTCGCGGGCTCATACATATTCAGCGGATGCATCACCCGACCTCCAACATGTATCTCGACTGGTCATCTATTGACCCGACGAGCACGTTTAGCTTCCTATCACACTAAGGACGATTGTTTTCCCGTGCTCCGAATAGAACTCGAATTACAGGCCAGTTTTCGAGTCCGATTGATGTTTAGGCGTTTTATCAAAACCCGAAAGCGCCGTTGGGACCTCGAACGAGCCGTCAGTAACTTTGCTTTCCAACTACCCCTTCTATTCTACTCCCATCCACCCACATATACATACATTTATATCTATATATATGTAATATGTATAGACAGTGTTGTTATACGATTTTTCACAACATTTTTATTTTTATTCCGTTCGTTAAGTCTTGCTGTTAACACTTTACAGAGTTATTATTTTTCCGCACAGTTACTTCACTGAAATTGTAATGAATTTTCTAAATAAAATAATTTGAAAAGAAGCAGACGGTGAAAAATAAATAAAAATAAGTGCCTTTAATGGGTAAAAAATAGAGACAGCAGCGTATTACAACTATCAAAAAGCAATTTACTCTCAGAAGGTATTGAAAGTTTGATCGTTTTTCATTTCTTTCACGGCCGACTGGCCTCCACTAATGAAGAATTAAATGCTGCTCCAGACTCGTTAGACTCCAAGTTAACCCAACTACTCGCGTCGGCTCGGGGTCGATGCCTGCGGCTGTGCTCGGGGCTTTTCACTTAATTACCACTAACACTCGAAGAAAAACCTCCAGATACCAGCTATCAATTAATTCATTTTTGTCTCCTAACCTTAATTAAAATCCTTCCCATACTTCTGTACGTCCAAAAATTAAACTGTTCCAACTGTTTAATTATGAAAATACCTTCGAAATATTAAAAATTAGTAATTACGACAGTAGTTTTAAAGGATTTGGTGTAACATTTACATGACAATTAGCAGAGTTTACAGAAATGACACGTAATTGATATAAATATGGCTGCATACCTGACAGCAGGGTATACAAAATATTGTGTCGCGTCTCGCTCTTACAACTCTTCGGACAGATTAATACATATATGTATGTATGTATTATATATAAAATATGTTAAATGTGCATTCAGCGTGCGGGGATATAGCAGAACAGATATAGGCAAGCTGGCCGGTGCAGTGGCCGCGTGGACCGGCTCTGCATAATTTAGCATAAATAATAAATAATATTGTGAACACGTGCCGACGTTTGAAGCATCGTGCGTCACTAATAGCTTCGCCGATACATATATACCTGAACATCACACATATTATGCATACTTAAGGCTGTTATATTTGATTTTCATTTTTATTGTTGCTGTTGTTAGTTTTTAAATTTCTAAAACTTATCATCAACATGTCAATAACTATTCCACCCAATACAACATACATTATAATCATAAATAATATTATAACTATAGTCATAACACACTTAATTATATATACAGCACGTCATAAAAAATATACAGACGACCCCATTCCTGAACTTTTGGGTTTCACTCAACACAAGTGTCTCCGTATCCGGTATTTGACTTTGTTTTATTTTTTTCACACAGTCTGAATCACCCGATTAATTCAATTATTTTATATTCAACGGCTCAATTCAACAGTCATTCTATTCAATTGATTTTTATATCGATATCTATAGATATATGTATATATATATATATATATATATATATATATTTAGTATGTAAGTATAAATATATTAAATTGAATGCATTTATTGAAGATGCTAACGAAGATGAATCAACAGACTGGCACTTGGCCAGTATCCCGATGCCGATTTGCGCTTCAACGAGTTTCGTGGCACTAATGAGTAATGAGAGTCACGAGAATATCAAACGTGCGTTGCATTAACAATACACATCGCATCACTCTAATGAATTATAACTAAAACAAATAAAAACTTTTGTTCGTTGGATAATTTTCTCGCGACTTTTAACGGAGGTTCCGAAGCTATAGACATAAATCAAATGAAAGAAAAATATTTTTGAATAAAGGAGAAACAAGTGGTGTGAGTCGAAGCGATCTTGATTCAGTAACTTATTCTCTTATTTTGTCAACGTTTTATCCAAATTTTTTTTGGTCTTTCGCTTCGAAGGTGGTAATTACTAATGAGGAAAGGCCAGTAGCTCGGCTTGCTATTGGTCGGTTGTCTTATTCGCGTGTAACCAAGAGGATGATGTTAATCTTGTCGCGGTCCACGGTTACTCGGAAGAGTAACGAACAAGATGAGTAAGAAGGCGAAGAGGAAGAGGAAGAAGAAGAGTAAGAAGCAGAAGAAGGCTGCGTGTTCTGTGACCATCCTCTAGACACTGGAGGTATATAACTGAAGAACTGAGGTACGAGTCTTCAGAGGAAGACTATATAAATGAAAGGAGAGTTTTGTTGAGCCCGCCAGTGCGAAAAGGAGCCACCCAAACAGCTTTCGTCTCCTAATACCTTTTATCACGAATTAAGATGTTGTCGGGCTATGATGAAGACTTTGTATTCTTATTCTTAAATTTTTTTATTTTATTTTCAGTCTGTTATTTATTTATTTATTTCGATTTTTATTTTTTTTTATTGTTAGACTGTCTACTGCGGTATAATAACGTGCAACGCATTAATTTCCATAAGGATTGTGATATCGTTTTTTTATTTTTTTTATTTTACAGGCATTTGAATATTGTGAAAACGATCGGCTGTGAATATTTATGAAGGACGTGTGGGAGATAAGGAAATAAGGCGTCATCGAAAATTGGACCTCGTATGTTATATGTCATGAGTAAATGAGTTATGAATTTGGTGTATCAATTTTTAAAATAATTAAATAACTAATTAACAAAATCTTTTTATTGAAATGAAGCTGCAATACTTCTAGAAGAGTCACTTTTTGAGCAGTTTCTGATGTTGGAATTTGCTACTGTTTAAATACTCTTTCAGATTTTATTGCTTTTATGATAGTTTAGCTAAAGGTGTTCGAGGTTTACAGTCCGCGATCGTCGTCAGATTCATCACTGCTGCCATAATCACTGTCAAGATGATCATAATAAACATAAACATCATCACTATCATCATCTAACAAAAATTTATAAGATTTAGACTGTATTTTAATTTACAAATGTTTAATACTAATAAGTATTAAAGATACTCGTAGAATTATTTGATCAATAATACTCAACATTCAGTCTAAAACTTACCATTAGTCGTAGATGGAGTAAATGGAGCCACCGAATTTCTAATACGAAAGGCAGCTATTTTTGGAGAAATAGTAGTTCCAGTCAAAGAATTTGAAGTGCTTATAGTTGAAGTAGTGGTCATTTTTCTATTCATTAAACAATTGTAGAGCCAATCTCTTAGTATAAATCCCTAGTTCAGAAATTATGATTATTTAAATAAAACCAATAAATACTATATTTTTAAAAAATTTTACTTACTTCGGACTCATTTTTCGATGGTAGTATTATTGAAACAATTAAAATCATAAAGAAACTGCAGTATTTCATTTAAAATTCTTTTTAAAGTTTAAATAAATGCACTCAAATGAATTATACCGTCGAATGCACAATATTAATGTATCCCGAGTAACTTATAAACACGACAGCTAATCAAGAACGTGATACAACAATAATTTAGCATTTAACATTTGATAAAATTCTTTTCATTGTCTCATATAAACTCGACTCTTTATTATTACACTTGACTATGTCGAAGCATATTCCAAAGATTGATCGCATAATTTAATGTTTTTTTACGCCTATCACTTTTAAAACACAACAATGACCTTTTTCTGGTCACGATACTGATAATTTAGTCCAGATATTATCAAATTTTAAATCTCATGTTTATAAAAATTGTCATCACAATGATAAATTTCTAGAACAAATAAAGAAAAAGGTGTAGCAATAAATATTTTTTTTTTTTCTAAACACGGCTACTACTGCACTGTAAAAAGAGCGGTGTAAAAAATGGACTCTTTAATACGGTGTGGTGTTGAAATTTAACACCGGCAATTTTAACACCTACACCACCAGGACTTACCCAGGTATTTTTTTACAGTGTATATATTTTAAATTATAATTAGCATTGAGCTAGTAGCCTAATGTCTCTTTCAGGCAATTAAGGAGTCGCATTTCTCATGGAGGTGCATCAGTGTAATCGAATCCCGCGGCACCTTCTACAAACGGGTTTATCAATGCATATTGGAAACAAGTTAGTCATTGAGACTTGTCGATTTAAAAACCAAATAAATAAATAAATAAAAAAAGATTTTTTTATCAGCAACCGCCTGAACGTATTTATTTTTCATAGGTTTTATTTTAGCCTTTCTATACCAGAATACTTTTTTATCTTGGATCCTCTGTGTGTCCTCTTTCGCCAGTCGACAGTCTCGGTTACAGGGTCCTTTTCGTGGATCCCGGTTGATGGCAACAAGGGCACACACGAATGCACACACTACATATCTACTTGGGCCCTGAAATATGCCGCGCGTTGTGAGTTAGTTTAATATGCAAATCGGCAAAGATAACGGGCTCGATCCGTGAAGAGTGGAGACGACTAAGTCGTGATTCCAGTAGCCGTGTCTCTACTGCTTCTCACTCTCCTTCCCTCCCTGGTGTGTCTCCATGCCACACGATCCTGTGGCTTTAAGACAGATGAGAATAAGAATAAAAATAAAAATAAGAATATAAACGAATGAAAGAGAGTAAGAGAGTGAGAAAAAAAAAGAGTTGATCGCGTTTCTTCCATGCCGCCAGTGCAGCTAACCAGCACGAACCAAGGAGACACTTTCTGCTCAGCTCATCTACTTCTGCTCCTGCTCCTGCTCCTGAGCTTCCCTTGAGTGAATTGAGAGATAACAGCCTACATTTATAATTCCAAGCATTCTTTTTTTTTCTTGTTTTTTTGAGAATTTTATAAATTAAAAACGAATAAAATTTTTTACATTTCAAACATTCGCTTTTAAACGTTATGCAAAACACTTTTAAAATATTTATCGTCATTAATTATACGCAACAAAAATTCATTTAAAACTATAAATTTAAAAAATTCTTATAAAAATAACATATTTAGAGTCGAATAAACGGAGGACAAAAAAATATATTTCCATTGATAAGAAGAGTAAATCTGAATGTACTGATAATTTATGTATCAACTTAAAGCAATGGGGCCTACAACTAATGGCTCCTGGTGTTTCGTCGAGCAATCTCGCTCGTGCTGGTCTCAATATCCTTGAAAGGTTAATCCTGTAATGGTCGCTCCAAGAGATGCGAGAGAGCGTGTCGTGCGAAGGTGTATCTCTTCTCCATTTCTCGGCTTCTAACCCCCCCCCCTCCCCTACTCCTTGCTCTCCTTTCGCTTCAACTTGAGCTCATTCGAATCTCAAGACCCTTTTAGATCCTCCAAGTTTGCTCTGGAAGCTGCAAGCGTGATCAACACTGCGCTAAATTAAGTATAGGTGCCAAAGTTGCCCCGTCACCGTGATCTACCTTCAGTATTAGCTCCATCCTTCTGTGTCTCATCAGAGGAATCCTATTCGCAGCCTCAGTGTAATCAGATTATTTTCTAGGTTTAAGAGCATGTGAGAAACAGTTACATACTGAGCATGCGCTATCTGTAGTACGTATCCATGATATATGTGTCTGCATATATATGTATATGTGTTAGAGGGTTAGTAGCTAAGGTATAAGCGCTTCATTAGGCCGCGAGAGCTCCCTAATTACATACGGTCTCATTAGCAACTCCTTGTTCACCACGATTCCCCCATCAACATCCTCCAACTCATCTTGCTCGCAACCTCAACCACCTACCTCAACTACCACTATCTTTACTGGCTTCCTATCCTTCATAATACTTGCCACAACAAATCCATAACGTCCTCGTCTTAACCGCAACACACTATCTTTTACTTTCCAGCTTGAGGAAACTACTAAAGACTTTTCAGGCTGATGGTGTTGGCGAACCGCAACATTCTCTCCTCAACTAAACGCCAATGATATTTAAATCTTACATGCAACCTGCAATATATATAAACTTATATACATATATAAATATATAATATGAGTATAACTATAAATACAACTGATAAAACACGAATTTGCTTTTAAAACTCAGTACGACTTGGAAATATATTTTGACATTTTTGTTGATGTTTATTGACACTTGAGCATCGACGACAGGTTTTCACATTTAAATGACCGCGCTAAATTATACTGTAACTTTTACATAATTATTATTCACGTGTCACTTATTATTATTGCTGATTTAATTGAAGATGAGTTTGCTGTCCAAAGCAAATTTTCATCGATTACCAGGACACATTTCACTTGTATTCAAAAGTTATCGTCAGACAAATTTTATCGTTTAAATACTCAAACTCGATGTGAAAATTAATTTAGCATAATAACTATAAATAATACTTTTAAAATACTAAATAAATGTGTGAAGTCGAATAACTATTTAATGACTTAAAGGCGCTAGTATATCGATGACACGTGGAAGTGACGAGGCGAGAGTTTGGTGGACTAAATAAAATAAGAGCGTCCAACACCAGGGTCTATACAACTGTCTCATTAGTTATGCATTTAAAACGCCTACCCAGCAACCACTAGTCCAAACTAGCTAACGAACCCTTTTCTTCCATGCGAATACCGCTGGAGAAAGTCCTCCGCCCTTTATCAGATAACCAATGGCGCCTTTACTTGTTCACTTATTCTCTTCTCCGTCCACGAGTCTGTAGTATATGAACCCGGCACCGCACTCTCGGTTGACTAAAAGGGGTGAATGCCGTGTCAACTCCCCCAGGCGACGATATTCCACCCTCTTGCCAGATGAACGACAACGACGACGTTCACTTCTTTCCAAGTCCCTCAAGGCCTCGTTAAAATCATCTAGCACGTCACTAGAACCTCTGCACTAAATCTATTAACCATTTATCATTTTAAATGCTTCACTAATTTTTGCAGCATTTATTTATTTCTATTTAGGTGAAGCCTACAATTCGGACATCCCTTAACGACCTGACTTTGTAACAGCAAACTACTGAATCCTCAATTCTACGACGCGACGTTTCGATCCGAGGAATTCGATCGAATATCGCAGATACCTCATCAACATAAACGTTTTTTACGCGGCAGCCTCACCAAACATATCTTTCTCAACCGAGTTTGCCGTTTTCTTTGATCATCTACCAGCTATAGTCTCAATCTCAACATTCGCCAGTCCCAAATAATGGCGAGGGACGAGATGGAAGAAGAGGAGTATAGGGCACCTGGTCCTGGTCTGCTTTGAAGCAGGCACCAACTCGGTTACGTTAAACTTTAACTGATTGATGTCTGTCTTGTGGTGGGTTGTCGCAGTTCTTCAAGCGTTATTTTGGGCCCGCTTTCCGAGCACGGGGTTGATTCGCCGCCGGAAGCGGTTCATCACGTCATCACGTGACTGACTCGCTGAACGAACTGGGCTTTGTTCCCTGCGATCGTTAGTCTGTCAATATGCTCAAACGCTCCGTCCATTCTCATACTTTTTTAAGGCTTTGCTTCATACTCGTACTTAGACAATGCGTCTATTTTTTTTCCGCGACTGTAAAACTTTAGATTCCAAAATCTCAAAATCTTCAAGTCTCAGTTTTCAAGTCTAGCGTACTGACATTAAAGCAATATATAGAAACTAAATACATTGGAGTAATATATGCGCTCAAATATTATATTACTTCTCACAAAATGTATCAGGGATTATTCCGTTCAGAAATAAAACTAGACAGTAGATACATCTATTGTTATGACACACATGAAATGTGTACTTGTAACAGTTATTAATTTTATACATGTGTTTATGTTTAAGGGAAGGCTAGACAAAATCAAGTACCCAGAAATTGAGATATTGATACGTTTTTCCCAAATAGTAATAAATTTTTCCCAAAACAAAGGCAAAAATTTATACTTTCGGGTGCAGATCTGGTGAAAAATTGTATTCAAACCACAGAGGAAGGTATACTTATAGGCAATTATACAGCCGGGTTGAAATGTCCTACTTTTCGCCTTTGGTATGTAATATACTATTTTTTTTTTTATTTAAATCATAGTTTATTAAATTACAAGTAAAAAAGTAAGGCAAGAGACCCAGTACCCGATCAGAGAACTAATACCCGATCATTAATGTATTTGTATATCTATTTACTAACTTTTATTAAATACAAATATACAATTACATGGAGTGGTCGGGTACTTGGTCTTTTACCTTACATTATTTTTTCATAACATTCTCGTTTTATTAACCTGATTCATAATTTAAATTCTCTATGTTGTAATAATTTTTTAAAACCTATCAAGTTTGTTTATTAAACCTCTTGAGTCGTCAAGAGAGTCATGACATTTAGAATTTAATGTTGACCCATCACGACCATGGAACCATTTGTAGATATTATACATGTATATATTATATACATATATTTATGGATGCCAAATGAACTTTAGCTTTGAATATATTTATATGAATCAATATAAATATAATTAAAACCCACTAAGCAATGGCATTGTTGAGATAATAATTATTAATGGTTGTACAAACCTTTGAGTATAAATTAAATATTTAAAAGAGACCCTTTAATAGTGAATGCTTATGGTGGAAGTTATTCATCTCTTTCTACTCGATAAATCACGTTCAAGTTCATTGAGTAAGCCCGATGGTGTTAAATGTTCCCGTGTATTCAACAGTCTATCGTCTCTTTCTATCTGTACTCAGTAGACTAAAATGTTTCAGTGGCAGAGCGAGTGTGTGCCGTAGTCGCACTCGTAGTCGACGAAAGCACTGAGATCTTAGGTTGATCCTGAAAGCTGCGCCCCTAGTCGCGCGCGATTTTACCCTCTGCCGATGTCGTGGAATCACTGCGTGGTTTCACGACACAAGGGGGAACAAGAAAAAGAGTAAGAGAGGGAATGAAAGAGAGAGAGAGAGAGGCGGTGCGTTAAATCCAGATATATGATGCGCGCTCGTGACATGCAAATCTGGCCAAAGCCCATCGCCATTACATTTTCAAATCTTTAAAGTCTGTTTAGACAGCCGACCCCGCGCACTTCACCGCCCATTTATTGTGTACTATATACAGAGCCCTGCTACTGCTTCGCTGATATCAAAAGAGTACACTCTGAAATACTCATAGCCCTTTTAATATTTTTTAATCGTTATACTTATCGCCTATCATAACCGCAGATTCAATATGCTTGTGTACTCAACCCATGGAATATTTTTTTTTTAACCATTAATTTTCTATACCCGATACAAAAATATTTAATCTGCATCTTAATTTATTTTTACTTTATTACCAAAAAAATAATTAAATATTTAATCAACAAAATAACAATTTTTTATATTTATTTGGAAAATTATATTGTGAAAACAGTTACTAGCTATCGACCTCATTTAAAAATATATCATACATTTAATTATTGTTTATTTGCGTCCAACTAGTATATTTTACGATATAAAAAACAACATTATTTTTAATACTGAGAGTGAACATTTACTGGAAATGAAATTAAAAATTTAAAGAAATATTAATTATTCATAAAATTTATATTTCTGATACTTTTAAAATTCACCCCATTTTTGAAATCTTTAGACGAGTTATAAACGTGAATAATTTACGCAAATATAATGGCTATATCAATAATCAAAATTTTATTTTTACAACTGTTTAATTCACTCAGCAAATCGCCTGAAATATTAATAAATATTTTTAACTCGAATGATGTATTAAATAATTAAATTACATAAATTGACTCAGTTACGATTTAAATATTATTTTAATCCACTGTATAATTCAGTAAATTTTGAAACATTTATTTTTACATAACTCATTGTAAAAATTCATAAATTTGGTATCTATACTATTTAATAATGAATATTAAATTCAGAGTCAACGACATTACTAAAAATATTTCAAATAAATAAGAAAGATATTTTTTTATATAAAATTGAACTAAAGTGACCGCAGATACTGAAATAACATCTATTGTATTTTTGGATTTAAATTTTTTGATTTCTCTCAATCGATTGCGATTGATATTTTTGTATCATCAATAGAATGAGAACCAAGTCGCCAGCTAGCCATTGCCGATGTCTATCAATGTAAGTCAGTCCATATCAATGCACAGAGAGCAGTCAGCAAATCTAAAACCGGAGCTCTACCTTCTTTGTTTTCTTAATCGCTAAAAAATAATCTACACATGCAGACCCAGAGATCCTTACCAGCTACAACAACAATAACAAGAACCACAGCTTCACCAGCGACAACAAGAAGAACTTAAATCAATCTAACATGAGTGAAATCGAGCACCGCTGTTGGACATCAGAAAGTGCGTACTGTTGCCCAAGAAGCACGATGGGGATACGAGGGATTGATGCCTTCGACAGTAGTAGTCTGTAGTCAGAGACGAGTTTTTGCAACCGGTCAACCATCGAACCCATCAAGTTTATTTCATTCGGGCTTCAACTGAGAATTTGTGTTGCAACTGTGGGCGGTTGTGTGCCTGTATCAATATATACATCTATAGTACAAATATACATGCTTTGTATATGTATATATATATATGTATATATACAGAGTACAACATAGACTATGTGGATGCGCTTACGTTTTATAGCGGAGCCAATTAATGCAGAGCAAAAACCCGTTCGCGGATTCGAGGGTGGTCGACACCACCCATCGTTGCATCACTACTCAACGAGTCTCATCACTCTCTCTCTCTCTCTCTCTCTCCCTCTCCCACTCTCGGGCCTGTCGATGTCGGCTTTTTTGTTACGCATCACCGCGCACTTGTTCGTCGCGTTACTAGAAGCTTTTTTTTATTTATCAATCCTGGCTGCTGTACTAACAGTTTATTCTGTCTATACTACCCATGTCACTCGTCCAATGTCCAATGAAAACGGAAATTGAAAATACTTCCAAGTGTTGGGCATTTTTAGATTTTTTTAAAATAAATATTTTTATAGGTTGACTATTGAATAAAAACTCCAAAGTAATGCGCGTTGATAGACATAAACATATAAATTGCATGCGATGATCAATCTATGCTCCTGTGAAATGTCAATCGCCGGTCATGTAATTCGCGGATTGCGGACGATGACACACGGCAATAATAATTGATCCGATGTGTGTGGCCGTGTGTTGTTGGCTGATCTAACTTTCGTCGATGTAAAAACCCAGACTTTTAACAAATTAATATACAGAGCCGGTTTTACTTTTTTCGTCCTGTCAAGAAGATCAATCCCAGTCTGTTACTTTGTTTCGATCTGTTCCATACATCGAACGCGACCCTTTAGAGTACAACATAAATTAAAGTATATACTTTTTTTATTAAAAAAATAATAATGAGCTGAACTTTGATTACAGATAAATAAATGTCACGTTCACTCTGCCCCAAGTTGCACTTTCGGCCTCGAGGTTTCTTCATTCTAGTCGCGTTTTGATCCGGGACGATATTTCGTTAAATTGCATCCAATCAAGATTCACTATCATAAAACGTATATTTATATTTTATATTTTTTGTTTATTTATTTAGATCTAGAGCTAATGCAAAATGTACACAAAGCAACAGTGCAGGAGGATCAAAGGAAAATATTTCAATAGCCGGTGGAATATAAAGTTGCAGTGTTCAGATGGCATGCCGGACAGTGCAGGGTAAAGAGAGAATAAAAATAAAATGATAATAACCATAATAATAATAAAAGAAAAGACGATAAACGCACGTGGAATGACCAAGTGGAATTGTGCGGACTCGTGGCTAAACTGACTCGTAAGAGTGGAAGCCGCGGAACAATGGTAGCTCCCGCGGCGGAGGGTCAGCTCTGCTTCGCGATATTGTATTGCTAGAAATACATATATATATATATATATAACTATATGTGTATATATGTAATGTAATGTGTATTATTATAGTATATGGTTATAAAGAGAGTACGAGGCGTACGGCATGCCCGGACTTGAGAACTGCCGGCGACACAATGGGCACCAAGTTGGCGGTCTGACCTACGACCTCGCCACAGCACCACCGCGGCACATTCACATTTGTATGAGTATTCCACTTTGGTCCCGTTCAAGGAAGATCCGTTCGATTGTGTGCTAATGTCCTGCCGGTTATAATGCTCCTCTCGCTACTGCCGCCACCGATCCTCTGAGATACTTGACTTTTTATTTCGGTTTAACTCATCCTCATCTTCGTCCTCGTTCTCTTTATCCGAATCAATACCCTGCACTATATCCCTTCGTATATATTTTTTAGTTCATTTTTGTTTCAGGAAATTAATTTTACAAATTATATTTTTAAATAAAATAATAAATGAGTCCCAGATTTGCTAGCCTTGTACTGAAATTTAAAACTTTCTCCGTTATCTTGGCTGCAGAACAGCGGTAAGGTCAGTGTCTGCATAAAATTCCCATTTAAATAGTTGTGCTGTTGGGGTTGTTGGCATTGCCACCTTGAGCACTGAAGCTCGTCGACGTAGACGTTGAAGTAGACATAAAAGTAGAGGTAGTTGCATCCAGTAGAGAGTCTAGTTGAGAGGACTAGTCGCGATGAAGCCGCAAGTAGTAGGTTCGGTTGTAGTGCGAAAGCACGCTTACGCTGTAGAAACGGGCGTTTGCTATGCTGCCAACGCCAGCGACCGGTCTACGTGCCCAGCCTTGTGAGTCACGACTCAAATTCAACTCAAACTCTATATAGATACTACTCCACTCTGCTTTCTGCATGCTATCCGACGCTTTCCCGAGTTGTCGCTCTCACAGAATCTACTATACGACTTCCCTCTATTCCTTTCTCCTAAAACTGGGACTACCGTCTACCACCGGGATGTCCGGATTGTGACCTTGACATTGCTAAAAAATAGGTTCACCAGGTCACCACTGTTTCACGCCACGCTTACACTTTCTTTGTTATATTTTTTCGTCAACCAATTTATAAAAAATCGATTGACCTGAATCAATTGTTATATACTAAAAACATTATTTATTCATTGAAAAATAAATTTATCAATTTTAATATTAAATATTAATTTTTTTCTTTTAAATAAAAATAATGGAGAAGACTTGCGGTTTAAGTTGTAAGACCAGTTTCATGACATTTTCCATTCCTCTGGACGCAATCTCAGCCAACTCACCAGAGATATCTCAGAGCAATGTCTCTCTCGGCATTATTATTTCGTTAGTCTTACGTACGGGTAATTGCGTCATAAATATAATATCGTAATGGGAATCGGCAGCGAGTCGTCTCGCGCAGGCACCCGGTCTTATTTGCCGTGAGCGGATCGCGTAGGCAGACAAGATGCTCGGCATTGAAAAAGTATTTCCAATAAAAAATATTAGAGACAATAAAAAAAAAAAAAAAAAAAAAAAAAAAAAAAATAGAATTAAAAAAAAAATGTTGTATATGTTGCGGCTATCTGGATTGCGGAGTGTAGGACGGATGAGAGGAAACGAGGAACACGATTGAGCAGGACGAAGCCAGTCCCGATTACTCCGCGTCGAAATAATTAAACTGAAATAAAAATCCTGGGGACGACTGGTCCTCGTCAATCGTATACCCAACGACACTGTGGTAGTAGTTCGTTCATTCGTTCACTCGATCGCTCGTTCGTTTTCCTACCCTCGGCTGTCTGTTTTAAATTTATTCTCAACTTTTTTTTATTTTTTTACAACATCCACTAGTTGATTACCAACTCGATTAATTAATGTATCACATACCGCTACAACACAATTTATTGTCTATTTATTTACACGTCAATGCAAATCAAAATTTTAAATTGCTGTTATTTATTTATTTTCGTATTAATTATCATGCGTTAAATATTTTATTCATACTAATAAGTCGTATGTGACACGATCCTATTTATTTGATATTAAATATCTTAAATGTGCATTAAATTACAGCGAATAGGATGTACGTGTACGTGTGAAGAAAATGCCTGTTTAATACGCATTCCGAAGCCCCAAGTATTCACGAGCTTCGAATCAGCTGACTAGTAAAACTGACCTAATTATTATGCATTTATTCGCGCGCATTCAAATGCGCCAGGCCGCGCACGAGGCCGTTGTCTCGTTCACTTGTATACACCCTTCTACATACACGTACATGTACACAGCACATTTTCCACGTAAGAGTTGTTTAGCGAACGTGTTAGACACATAAACAATACTCTGATGCATTTACTAGACTTTACAACTGAAACTGATATAATTAAATATTTTATTTTTAAATTTATGGATTATAAATATTCACTTTGACGTAATAAACTTTTCATTATACATAATTTATTTTAAATGTAAGTCTCATTTTTTTACATGAGTTTTTAATGGGTATTAATAGACTATTTGCATAAATAATTGTTGATATTAAATTTAAATGCATTAAATAAATATGTAGCTTACAGATTCATATATATATATTAAAATTTTGTTGCTGCGTTGTGTAATAAAATAGTACAGTAATTAAGTTAGTGAATGGATTTCATTACCTGATTCAAAAAATAAATTCTAGTTTAGTCCTCAAAAGCCTCAACTCCTTTGATGTTTTATTTGCCGCCCGGAAAGAAACTCTAGCACTAAAAATCCCCAATATGAACTATGAGATCTTAATGCTAATGATTTATCAAGTTTAAATTGTAACTAAGACCTCAAAATCACCAGCGAATGAAAAGTTATATTTTGGACTTGGGTTTGAACGCTGATAAAATTATTCCTTTATGTTTTGAGTATTTTGAGGATCCAATCCAGATTATGTTCCTTCAGTTTAGTCCTCAAAGTGGTAAAATTGATCGCAACGACTACTATGAGGATTAAACGAGGATAAGTTTCTCCGAGTCAAAAAACAAATTTGGATTTAAGTCTCAAAGTTCTCGATGAGGTTTTTGAGGATGAATTTAGAATTTTAAGATTGACAACAGTGTAGAAATTTTTTTTAGTTAAGTCCTCAAAGTAGGAGTTACGACCAATTTTACCAAAACTGGAATAACATAATCTGGATTAGAGCCCAAAATACTCAAAACATACAGGAATAATTTTGACTACCTTTGAACCTCAAAAGTCTCATTTGACGTACTCTCTTCCTTGCCTTTCTATCTAAAGTTTTTCAAAGTCCGAAATATAACGTTTCATTCCTTGATGATTTTGAGATCTCATAATTTAAAATCGATAAATTATTCGCATTTAGACCTCATAGTTCTCATTGAGTATTTTTGGTACTAAAGTAGAGTTACTTTCTGGGCAGCAAATAAAACATCAAAGGAATTGAGGCTTTTGAGGACTAAACTAGAATTTTAAGATTGACAACAGTATAGATCTATACTGTTGTCAATCTCAAATTTCTAAATTTATTCTCAAAAACCTCATTAAAAACTTTGAGACTTGAATCCGAAGTTATTTTTTGACTCGGGTAATTTTTAGAGTTTTATGCGCTTTGTTTTTTTCCGACACCTAAATTAAATCAATCTGACGGAGGGAATTGTAAAGTGGAATGTAGAAATTAAAATTAATGACTTTTAGCAATAAAATTGATGGCCGCGTTTTCTCGCTCGTGTGCGTAATATATTTTTAGTAGATTTTATAGAAATCTAACTATTGTATTTGTCCTCATAATGGAATTTTCGAAAAATTTTGCTACCTCTTAACTTAGGTCGACGAGCTGAGTCAGAAAATACATTTGGTTCGAAAAATGAGCTTGATCGGTCAATTAGTTAAGAAGTTATAGCATTCCAAAATTTTTACAACGTCAAAAATTCATATTCTTACTTATTCTTTCTTAGATATTTTTTGAATGCTAAAACTTATCGACTTTCTATAAAATTCATCTGAAATCTCTTCAAATAAGCTTTCTTTTTTATGCCTATTTATGTGCCTAGATCAATGAAATGTCTTCTTACCACTCATTGAATGAAATTTTGCTATTGCATTGGTTCTCCTACTTTCAATACAATTTATAGAAATCTAACTACTGTATTCTTTAGTAAATTTATGAAACTGATCGAATTTATATTATTACTGTGTAACACTTATAAAATCATAATCTTTCAATTCAAGTGTCTATATTCAATTTGGTTTTATTTACAGTGTATATTGCTGATTTCAAGTATGACACCTAGATCTATCATAATTGAAATTCCAACCTAAATTATTCTATTTAGTTTCGTGTTCACTATTAATTCTATAGTAAAGAACACAGAATACTTTTCCGTAGGTAATTTTTTTTTCTTTAACTTCAATTTTCGCGATTCAACTTATTACTCCGATAATTTTTTCAATTTTTTAATTTCAATTCTTAAATTTCCTTGCATTTAACTTGAAACTTTTTGTTGTATAACCTTGAGAATATTCGAGAATGTTAAAAAAAAAACATTATTTTGTTATTAATGTTTATTTGAAAGGATGAAATAATCAAATAATAAGAAATTTACTTCCATTTCGGCTGCCGAATGGCCTTTTTTTTCTTGTGTACAAAATAAATGTTTTTTTATTAAAGAAATCATATGCAGTATTTATACGTCCTGTTATTTAATGTACAATGTTTCACATGACACTGGTGGAATTTTTTAAATGATTTCTCGGTTTATGCTTGCGAGGCTCCTGAGCCGCGCAGCTAATTGGATGTTCGATAAAATTGCGCGTTCGATTACGGAATAGTTACGACGACGTTGACATGGAATCCGGGTTCTCGTCGCGTCTCAAGAGATTTCAGTTCACCGCTCACGCTGCTTCTGCTGCTGAATCCGCTTATTTTAAACGCAATTTCTTATTCTTTTTATCCATTCGCGCTGCGTGTGTCAGATCCTTCGCCGATAAAAATACATTAGATATTCAAGGACATCTCAGACGCGATCGTCGTCGCGATGGAAAAAACTTCAACGCATATACACTTTTTTATTTCATCCGTATGTGCTGCTGCATACACATATATTTATGTTTCCTACTTTACGCTATAACAGATATTTCTTTTTTTGTCCGTACATCTATCCTACTGTCGATGGAAACGCGATTTATCCTTCCGCGAATCTAATCTTTATTTTCTAAATTCTTTTGCAAATAATTAAATTCATTGATTTATTTATTTATTGTTTTTTGTTAAGTGATGATTCTTTAAAAAAAAAAAAAATAAGTTTTAAAAATAAGAAGTGGAAGTAGAAAGTCTGAAGAACAAAGGTTTGAAATTTTTACCAGCATAGACTACAAAAAGAAAGAGAAATAAATGTATAGAGAAAACGCGAAAAAAAGGATTTAGGAAGAAGAAGAAGAAGAAGAAGAAGAAGAAGTAGGAGTTAAGGGTGGTAAATACAGGTGGTAAAGGGATGTATATAGTAACATTGAAAGAGTATAGAGACAAGGGAGAACAAAATACCCAGCTCGTGTCCCGTGTGGTGTAAGCGTCGGTACGCCTGTCTGTCGTTCGGTCGATGGTTTGGTTTCGTCCGTAGTGTAGTTACGGGTATGTATACTATAAATGTGTATAGGGGTGTATAGGTAGACGTGCAGGGATACAACCGGGATACTAAAGGGTATGAGTGAAAGAGAGACGGAGAGAAAGAGAGCGAGAGGAGTGACGACAAGAGAGGAGAGTTTTGGGAGGGCGTCTCGGCGCCATGCTGATTTGCATGCGCCGCCATGACGGCCACCACTACGGCTGCTCTGCTCGGGGGTTGCCGCTCGAAAGGGGGTTTTGGAGTCGGAGGCTTGTAGAGTACGGAGGGTATTCCATCGATCGCACTGGGTCTACCCTCCGCCCGTGTACTTTCAGTCTGCCGCTGACATCTCTCTCTTTCGCACCCTCGCTGGATCTATTGGTTATACTTCTGCTTTAACTTATACTACTCCCACTGTTGTTGTACACTCGTAAACTATTTTTCTCCATATATCTCTTACATCACCCTGTTGATGAAAGTGATTCAGCAATCGTTAAAGTTTAAACTTTGTTTTTTTTTCTATGCTCTCTTTAAAAGTTACACACGTGAATTGGTTTTGGGGATGAAAAAAGGGACAAAAAAGCTGACCGGAACGATGATAACCATCGGCTAGTTTTTTTTTTTGTTTGTTTGGGTTTTTTTTTTTGCTGCTGGTGAAGCTCGTTTGCAGGTGCCTTTAAAATTGCTTTAAGACTCGCTATGCTATGCTTTCTCGTTTTCCTTCTTTACGAGGTAAATGCGAGTCCCTTAACACTATTTGCCAGAGTACGTAAGTCTCACTTAATGTCCCTCGGACTGACTAACCAAGGTGTGTTTATATACATATACAGCTGGGCCAGTGAGTGTATAGATGTGTGTTTGTGTGTATAGATTGTCGGTGCATTGAAAATAACTACATGGTAGTACGAAAGGTGAAACGAGCGTGTGCCGAGTGTGCTAATTTGAATGCACGCCCGCCAGCATCCAGACATTCACTCGATTATTTGGATTCATTGACGGACGATACGTAATTTTTTTTCTGCAAATACAATACAGTACTTTAAATACATTATCTTTTTTTTTATTTTTTGATAAAAAAAAGTTATTTTATGTAAAAACATTTTGGTTGACAAAACAGCCTTGATATAGAGGAGATTTTTTTTTTTATAAAGTTTAAAAACATGATGTATGATTTTTTTTTCTAAAAAGAATAAAGTCAAAATTATCAAGTATAAGGGGGCTAATTCACATAATGTACATTTATTTATGCACGGTCTTTATGCAAGGGAAAAGGAGTAAAATGAGGAGGAAGAAGAAGAAGAGAATGAGGATAAAGAGGGAGAGTGAAACTCCTGAAGCTCTGTTTGTTTTCGTTGGACCACATAGCGTGATACGTTTGCGTAATGCGGTACATCCGCCGGTTTTCCAGGGCCGGGTGTGGCGTTGGCGGAATCTGCGAGGCGGTAACTCATCCTCGCCCGAGCGTACTCGGATACCAAGCTTCGCTCTCCATTTTCATTCGCAGCTTCTTTCACCCACCACCCCCCGGTTTGTTCCATCTCCATTTATTCGCCGTCCACAAACCCCTGCACTAAAAAATACAAAAAAAAAAAAAATATATATATATATATATATATATATATATATATATATATATATATATATATATATATATATATATGTAATAAAACAAACAAAAACGAGAATAATAAAAAACAAAATAAAAATTCCACGTTCCAACTGTCCACCAAACTCACTATTTTTTCACGCTATCTCGATGTATCTCAACTCTAAACTATTTTTTAAATAATTGTGGCCAAATAAACCATAGTAATTTTTTAACGTTTCATTTTAAATAACCATTGATATCAATAGCAAAACAATTTTTCCAAGACAAAGAAAATAAAATACAAATCGATGTCCTTTCTATTTTAGCTTCCGTAGTAACGAAAGGTTAATACCGGATCACACGCAGCGATAAACGTCTCGGACTTGAAAAAAAATAAGGACAAGAGTAATAGTAATAGTTTAGTAGAGAAGAGACAGAACTGCTGACTCCGATAGTAAATAACCCCAAGTTATCGTAGGAGTAATAAGGTAATTGAACGTTAGGTCTCGCCCAATCATCCAGTCCATAATGTCCCTAGTTCCACAACTGTAATACATCTTTCTCTGTTGCCCTTACATAAGCACTTTATACCTCACACTCTAAACCAATCCAGTTAGAGCATGTATATAAGCGGCCAATGGAAATTTTCACTCTGAAACACGCACTTCCGGTTTCTCGGACTACTAAACACAGCAATGGCACCATCGATCGCAATAAAACATAATCTATCGTCATAACACCAGACAGTCCTCATCAACTATTACCCAAAGTCAAAGTTTTCCTACATGAGCACGTAGTCACACGATATTGAGACACTATTAACATCCTTACACATGTCTTTGTCGCCATTCGCGTATTCTGGTCTTGATTGTTGTGCTAGATTTTGTGGTAGGTCACAATTTCATTCTAAGTTGAAACTCCAAAGGTCGTCATTGGTGGATTGTTGGAGAACCTTTGAGTACTCGTAAAAGTACATTACTTTGGAGTATTATGGTGTAAAAATAAAATGAGTTGCAGAAGAAAATGAGAAAAACGGAAGTGATAGCAATCGGACTTTTCCTTCCACTACTACTACTTCTACTACTACTATTACTGTGTTATCTGAGGTATGATCTTGATAGTCGAATAGAAATACGGTGGAAGAATTTGGTGTACCATGAGTTTTGCTCGGTGTCGATTTTCTCAGCAGCTATAGAGAAATAGACGAACAAGTAAAATATAAGAAGGAGATGCATCAAGAAGGTTAAGAACGAAAATAAAAATAAGAGGAAGTGGAGTAAGAAGAAGAAGCAGGATAAGAAAAAAGATGAGGATAAAAGAGTGAGAGTGAGGTGGATACACAAGTTGTAAGGCAGTTGGCTGTGTGACGTGGTACTGAGAAGAGAGTAGTACTACGGACCGTAGTCGTCGGATGGTTTGGACCCCTTGGATGGCTGCTGGCTCATGAAAGATGCATAAGACGACTCACCGGGGGCGCGATAAAGAGTCGACAACAGACAGACCGACAGTCACCCCTGCACCCCCTAATACCCAGTGCAATACACCGACTATGTCGTTTCTGTACCACTACGCCAGACTATATCTCAACCCCAGCGCTATATATCGATACTTTGGCTATGTATATGTATATGTATATTTATGGTATATAGGATGGTCTCCACGCGATACACTTGGATAGCTGTCGTCACCACCTACCGCAGGGGGTGGTTCTACTATCAATTAATTATAATCTAGATTGATGGATCCGATTCAACGCGTATCGGAGATTAGTCTCGCTTCTATTGTCACTTTACTACCATTTTCGTATGTATATTTGTCTTTTCCAATCAGTATGCCAATCTGTCTAACAGCATAACAATTTATAAATCATTGTTCATTCGCCAGGACGTATATTGTTACACTGATAAAAAAGTTGACTTGATTCAAGAGCGAAAATTTTGAACCAAGAATTCCATTTTGAAAAAAATCATTTTCTCTTGACTCAAGAAAATCATTTTCTCAAAGTGGAATTCTTAGTTCAAGATTTTTTCTCTTGAATCAAGTCAACTTTTATATCGTGTAGAAAATATTTAAATGGAGAATCGATCAAAGTATGTTGATAAATAAATAATAGAGTAAGTGTATTAATTTTTTGAGAAAGTTATCTTGAATTGTATGTAGAATGAAGTTGATTGTTAAATCGAGCGGGATTCCAGATCGCCGTTAAAGCTTTGCGTCATTTATGTAGGAAGATGTATATATTGTCTGCAATACTCTCTGCGTAAGGTTGCGTTAGCAGGGTCTCTGGGCTAATGGCATGCAAGCAGTGAGAGCGGCTCCCGTGCTGCCGGTCGATAAGGATTAGCATTTTTATGGGTCTATCTTGCTTATGTGCCACAGATAAAAGCTACGTGCCACATTGTTTTCTTCGTACTTTGTTCAGGAATCGGAAATATTTAGATAAATTAATTTATTTATAGGGTTGTTTGTTTTGATTATTAATTTTTTCTTTTGTTGTTCAAACAAATATTACGTATTTGAATTGATTATGATGGCTGAGGTATGATATTAAATGACGACCCGAGAGTTTTTGTGATCCAGAATGTTGTCATAACCAGAAGTCGACGGTTATGTTCCATGTGAGCGATAAGAGGGCGGCCTGAAACCCCTTGGACTTGATCTCCATCTCTGGCGAATATTTATCTCCGTCTCACTCTGTCTCTGCTGAACTCAAAATATATATATGTATATATATAATATTCAAAGTACAGTCTGTCCGGCCATTTTGGGCTTGCCCGGCAGATGAGAAGATCCAATATCTCTCGAGGAATATTATGCCGCGACGGTGAACGCAGCAGCCATCTTGTGCTTGACAGATTGTTTCGCGAGAGAGAAAGAGGAAGTGAGAGAGTGAGGGAAAGATGAGTCGGGTGATCTGGCAGTTGACAGCGGTGCTGGAGGTAAGAGCGAGATAAGAGACACTGATGAGGGAGAAAAGGAGATAAAAATTGGAAAAAAATGACCGATAAATCGATAGGGGAGTCGCGGACATGACTTGTAGCGAATGTTGAGCAAGAAAAATGTTGCCATCCACGGCCGAGTTTTTTGTCAGTATAAATCAATTATCCAGCTAATTGGGCAGGTAGAGAAGAAATTATAATCCTCGTTGGATGTCAATTGTCAGTGAAAACAAACGTCAATAAAATGGATTTTAATTCTTTTTTATTTTTTCTCTAATTTAAATTACGTTTGATTATTTAAAAAAAAAAAAAACAAATTATCCTCATGACATTGTGCAAGTGTTAAAAAATAATCAGCTCACGTTAAATACTTTTCAAATTAATAATTAACTAAAAATTCAGATAAAAAAGGTTAGACAGATTTTTGATCTATTAAAAAAATCTAACGATCGTCAATAAAAAACCGCAGCCATCCCTTAACGACAGATAAATTACCCAAAAGTACTTACAAAAGCTATAACCTTGTACAAACGTTAGCTAAAAGTTTAATATATATACACAACAGCAGCAGTGTTGTATAGTATACATATATATATGTCTACAGCATATCCCATAGCCCAATGTGTCTCATCAGAACTTGCTCAGCAGTTCGGAGTAAACACACGCGTGTACGACCGTAAAGCCCTCGCGTACGGGCCATGGGGTGTTTAGTGCGTATTAACGGTACGAGTGAGGCACAGGAGAGAGGGTGATACGCCGGATATAGGAGAGGCATCGCGAGTACGAGCACACATACATCGAGTCAGTGCGAAGGGCCGCGTCAGACGCCCGGGAGTGATAAGGGCGCTTGCGCGTTGCCATGGACACCCTGACTATACGCCCCCGCGAGCGGGGATTCCCCGTTCTATCGGATCGCACTACGATTCCGTTGCCTGCTTTCTCTCTCTCTCTCTCTCTCTTTCTCTCTTTGGTCTTTTTGCCCTTCGTCCCTCACTATTATTCTCCTTTGCCCTCCGCGTAGAGCTCACTTGCACCCTCGATCCACTACTACCCATATAATACTAGTACATATAGTCTTGCTGTCCCGCATTCACCACCCGCCCCTTTAGTCACTCCATCTCATTCTGTCACTACTCGTACACCGCGCCCTGGTTCTCTGTCTGTGCACCACAACGCGATCCACCCTCTTACTATTTTTTCACCCGTTCCGCCTCTCGAATCTTCAATTCCACACTAACACGCCGCGATCGCAAGTCACCCGTTATTCTAGATCATCTCAAGAGATATTTTGCTTTCATTTATTTATTTATTTCCCTTTCAACCGAAACTATTCAATACACAGTCAAATAATTATTTTTTTTTAATTATTTATTATAACCATAATTAATTATTTTTCAGGTCGATTAATAAAAAAGAAAAAAAAAGAAAAAACTGGCAGACGATTTTGGTTGCAATCAGAAGATTAACAACCAATAGGAATAAAATTCGTCGATAATAATCGATTCTAAGCAAACGTTACTAGTAATGT
Organism: Microplitis demolitor; assembly: GCF_026212275.2. Lineage (NCBI taxonomy): Eukaryota > Metazoa > Arthropoda > Insecta > Hymenoptera > Braconidae > Microplitis > Microplitis demolitor. The sequence continues at coordinate 19,212,690 of NC_068547.1, forward strand.
TGGTATACAGAAGTAGAATGGGTACAAATAATACAATACAATGGTCGTACAGAGTATATATGAGAGTCGTGTATTTTGGTACGTGTGAGCGTGACCAGCGTACATTATGTATGCATCTAATAGGAAAACACCCAACAACCAGTGTACCAATGCCGTTATTGTAGACGACTCAATTTCTGTCAAAGCTCACTTAGAACTATGAGTACGCGATTTAGCCGATTTTATTCTTATTATCGACTACGAGATACGAACTACCAACCACGAACTGAGATACGACGCAAAACGTAGTATTGGTACTCTGGGAGTCGTGAAAGCCGCACCGGAAATGCCGAGGAAAATAGAGTTGATATACCCACAAGTTTTCTTATTATGTACTTCCACCACTAAATATACTTATACTGCTGTATTATTTTATTTCATCTGAGCTACAAGATATAAGACGGTATATCGTAACAAAGTCATATTTTTTATTTTTATATTTATTCAAAGCATTCACTACTGCATTGACATAAACTCCTGCATTGAGTCTGTGTGAGCTATCATAAAAATAAATATTATTCTAGGAGTCTACCGCGAATACCACATATATTTGTATATATATACCGACTGAAAAATATAATTTTTTATTGTTGAAAAGAAAACATAGTTTTATATAAAATTTCGAAATAATAAAAGTTTTTAAGAGTGAAAGGAAAAGTCAGATGCGTGTAAAAGCGTGCAGTGTGTACGCTTCCGTTAACGCGGAAATAGGTGGCCTGGAAATTTATCGAACGATAACGAAAATCCAATGCAGATAAACAGCATTAGCTGTTAGGGTGAAATAAGTGCAATTGTGCCGTGAATAAAAATTTAAACTCGCTTTATGATATTTCTATTGATGCATAACTTGGCGGAGAGGTGAAAGAGTAAGGAGAAGAGGAACAGAGAAAAAGAGGGAGAGGATGAGTGTTTGAGTGCTGACTAAAGGTGTGTTACTATTCTCTGTAATAAACCCCTTTAACGTTTGAATTTAACCGCTCCGTGGAGAGTTCAGTCGTCAGATTATATGCTCGGCGTGTGTTTACCGTTTATTGACGGACGTTACAACCCAGTCGTACGCATAAATCGCTTTACGATCTGTCGCTAAAAACAGATTTCACACGGCACTATGTTACTGTTAAATTAATGTCATTTTTAACCGCACTATACACTTACTTTTTATGTATAATAAATGTTTTAGATCCTATTAAAATTTATTTATTTTCAATTTCAAAGAAAAATTATTTCTGTGCATAAAAAAAAATTTCCGTGTGTTGCTGAATATTTAAGGGACAGTATAGCGAAAAAAATAATGTAAGTTTTTTGTCAAAAGTATTAATAATAAATGGTAATAGTCATTTAGTTATACGATGTTAAAATTTATGATATTGAAGTTAGCCGATGTCTAATAATTTTTTGAATTGTTTAAAAATGGTAAATTATAAAAAAAAAAAATATTTAAAAAAATTGCATTTGTAGCTTTTTTTATTTTCTACATGTGCATATTTTTAGTTTTTTTTTTTTTTTTGTCCAGAGTAAATTCGGAGTGGATGACTGTTTATGTATTTAATCTCCTCGGAGTGAAATTTACTCCGAAGGGGAGTTTATTTAAAAATTCAAACTCCGGATCGAAGTGAAAGCGTATTTAAATAAAAGATGTAATCACTCCGAATTCATTTCTGATTTTATACAGTATAATCTGAACAATAAATATTTTTAAAAACAGTGAAATTTATAAAGAAAAATTTTTTTTTTAAGGCGATTAGAAATATAAACTCTGTTATTCCATTTAAGTAAGTAGACCAATTTAAAATCCCATATTTGTATTATTTCTTCATCAAAATTCGTCATAAAAATAAATTGCTACTATTTTTTTGTTCCATGAAAAATTAGAAATATAATAAAATTATTTTTTATGAGCTAATAAATATTTACGTCAATTAGGCAATTTGTATTTCATGTCATAATGAAAAACTATTAATATTTAAAGATTCTAATAAAAAGTTAATTTGTTTGTTAAAAAATGAATAGCGTAAGTGATAAATGATTTGTCAGATTATGTATATATGACAGTTTTATATATGTGTAGAGAGATGAGCGAAAATGATCGTAAAGATCGAAAAAGAAGCGTGGAGACTGAAGAAGCTCAGAGGGAAAAAATATGGGGAAGAGAATATGACAGAGGTGGGTAACCAGTGGGTGAAAGTGTACGACAAGATGATGGATGACTCCTCAGCACCCTTAACTCACACTAACTCAGTAGAGGGAGAAATGCTCTGCGCTATTCCGGGACGCTAATGAGCAAAATATGAGGCGCCATCTCCTCGTGGTCGTGTCGTGCTCATCATCCCCGTCGTCGTCGTCGTCGTCGCGTCCTCGCTGTTCCAAATACTACCACTACCATTACTTGAATCCAACCAACAACCCAACTACCCTCTACCCTACAATCTCATTCCTCTTTTTCTTCAGCTTCTTTGCTTCTTTTTTTCTCTTTTACTCAACTACACAGCCTGACACCCTTGGAGGCTCTTGCAGAGTAAGAGTAGTCCCTCGACCTCTTCTCTTTTCAACAGCGATATTGATTGTCCGCTGCCGCTACGTCCTCTGAGAATAAAAGGAAATCGTGAGAGTAGACGTAGTCGTGGAGAAAAAAAAAATAAAACAAAAAGTAACTAACAAAAATAAAAAAAAGTTTTAAATGAAAACACGAAAAAGTTTTGAGTGCAATTATTTCTACAGCCGCTGAAAGAATTAAAAAAATGTATACATTGCAGATAAGTGAAGAATTCACACACTGATAAAAAGATTTATTTGAGCTGGCTTAAACTCACTTGAGTCAAATATATCATATATTTGGATATAGCCAAATAAATATTTAATTGTGGTAAAGAAATACTCAATTGCTGCACATAAATGTTAGGCCATGTGCTTCAAATATATGTTAAGTGTCGCCAAATTTTCCGTTATTCGTCACAAATTTAATATCTACCACAAATATATAATTTACTTACCACAAATAAATTATATATTTCAGTCAAATTATATAATTATTTAAATCAACTGTCATATTTAATTGTGCCGAATACATTTAGTTGTCATCAAAAAATATCTAAAAAAGGCCATAAATAAATTGATTTATTTGGGACAAATTTTAATTTGTTTCAGTGCATTCTTCAAATGTTTTATGTTAAATTAAATACTTTAATTATTAAGCTATATTGGTCATAAAATTATGATGTGAACACGAATATGATATTGATAATTAATTAAATATTTTAAGCACTTGAATAATTAAATTAACAGATGTTTAGATTTTTATTATTTCTTTTTCACTGTTCTCAAGTCCCGTAAAATCCGCATATTATTTGCATAATTGGTCTGAGAGTGACATTTCCATTATACAAAACTTTAAGAAGAAACAAAACAATCACGTTTTTTATTACTTATACTCATCAAGGTGATTTGCTGTTAAAATTTATTTATTTGTTGTTATTATTAAGCCATTATATTTTAATTTCACAAATCTTTTTATAACAAACATAAAACTTGGCTTATATTTTAAAAAATTTTTAAGTTTTTAAATTAATTCATTGAATTTTATTTTTAAAATTTGTTTTATATCAATTTATATGATGAAAGTTGCCTGACATTAAATTATAATTTGAAACATGCAAATTAACTTTTAATGAATCTATAATTGTCATGGAAATTGTCAATTATCAATTAATAAATAATTTCCAAATATCAAGTGTCAGTCCTAAAAATGACCAGGGGCTATCTCGAAAATAATTTCAAATAATTGGGTGACATTATTATCAATAACTAAGTTTCGTGATTTCAATATTTAAAAGAACCAGTTTCACGTGCTTAAAAAAAAAAATTATTACTTTTAAAATAGACTTGAAAATAGGACACTCAAAAGTTCAAAACATCTATCAGTTATTAATAATTGATTCGTTTCTGATAATTAGATCGGCGATTTTTTTTTATTTCTCTATAAGAAAAACAAAATAATCAAAAAAATAGTTATCAGAGCAGAAAACCAATGAAGTAAAATATCAATCCCGAACAAACCTTAGCTCAAACTTTCTTGAAGCCAGAGAATTCCCGCAGTTACTCTGAACTCGACGAAAATCCCCCGTTCCGAAATTTATCGCGGTCGTAACTGAGCATTTCCTTCCTTCTTTCATTCTCGCGCCTTCACACTCTGTCCCATTTTCATACATTTTTCTAAGATCCTCTTCTCAGACACACTCGAGGCTGCAGTAAATATTCTTACATCACACAGCCTCACTTACGCTTTTCACTTACTGAGCCTGACAATTCCCGCAGATTTTAACGACCGTTAACATACCGATATATATTTTCACGAGTGATTGATAGACATCGATTTTTTATTACCCAAAGATCAACTACTTTTATATTATATTTTCTAGCAATATATCTGAAATAAAATGAAATCCAATAATTTTATTTACTGCCGTAAAATTATAATTCACTCTCTTAAAATTTATTACTCGCCTTCTTCACTTCACCATAAATAATTTAAACTCCATCGTTCAATATTATATTCAAACATGATATTAAAGTATAATAAAAACTATAGCTTAACCTTTTTTAAGAGAGCTAACAATAATAATGACATATAAAAAAAAGGTCAGTCGCGTTAATTGTTGGTCATTAATATAAAACAAAATATAAAGAGTGTATTGCGTGACAAAGTAATATATTGTACAGCCAGCCGTGAAATGAAGAACGTCGTAAGCTATTCCTCGTAGTACAGCCCTTTCCACGGTATACACCCCTATCTTATCGTTGGGTTAAGATCAAACAGCACGTGAGGTCAAGGCAGGCCAGGTTTCAGCCCTACTGGTACTTGCACCAGTACAACTCACTATTACTATTATTAGTACTAGTACTAGTACTGGAACTAGTACAAGTACTGCACCCACGCAATCGGCTGCTGTATTCCAGCTATTACTACTGAAACTATGGCCGCAGCAACTGCAATTGCTTTACAATGCTCCAACTACCTTGGCATAACATTGCAGTAAGCTTCGTAGTACAATAATACAGCATTACAGCATTAGATTGTACTAGTAGTAAGTCGCAGAAGTCCGATAGACACGAGGTCACTTTGGTCTCGGACGTCGCGTTGCTTCCTTCCGATAACAAACGACTCTGCTGCACGCTTCACCTTTGTACTTGGCTCATTTTTACTCTTTGAAAAAACAAAAAATAAAAAAAATTTGTTCATTTTTAGTACAGTAGGTACAATGAGTACCAAAATTTTATTTTTGAAAACTGCTTCAGTCATTCATTTATTTATCAAGAGATTTAATCAGGTAATTAATGATTCAGCTGTCAACGTGGCGGCAATAAAATCAGGGTTTTATTTAACTTTTTTTTTCTAAGAACTTTAAGAGATTTATAAAAAATGTTTTTTTTTGTATGAGAGACTTTAACTGTCTCTGTCAGTCATATCATATTGCATGTTGTGAGCGGGCGTAGTCGCAGATTCATAAAAAATATAAAGAGAGAAAAGCGTGAACGCTGTATCTGACTGTGTTCACTCAGTCACTTGGAGTTCTTTTCAAGAGCGGGCTGGCGTTTCCTTCTCTCCCTTATTCTCTCTGTCGCGAGATAGAGTTCTCGGAGTGTAAGGAGGGTGAGATGGTGAGGAGGAACCGAGAATAAGGGAATGACGAGAGGGTGAAAATGGGGTGGTGGGTGCCCAGAATGCTGGGAGATATGGGGTGTTCTTTCCCTCCGTGACGGAGGAGTTGAGAGTGCCGTTGAATATGCATGAAGCTACGGACTGCTATCTTCCGTCCTAAAAACATTGAGTCAGCCAACAACGAACCAGCCGACAGCCACCGGTCGAACTACGCGAGCCGCGAACCCCTGGACGTGCGTGCCTATGTATGGACATTTGTATATATTCTATATTATATTTTTTTTCTCTCGTAACCGTCTATTCGTCAACGATCAATGTCTCCTTTTATGTAAATCACAAACTGCTGCATTTAATTTTTTTCGTTGAAACTAATTATTATTTTTATTACAGCAAAAAAAAAAGGTATTTTTTTAAGACGAAAAAAAATATATAATATTGTTGAGTAAATAGGGAATTTAGTGAATTCGTCGTAAGCACAAAGCGTCTTCATTATTTCCAGAGTAAATTCCACAGTCGTTGAAGCATCCCTTCCGCTTTCATTGAGAGAAAAACCATCAGGGGACAATTTAATTTATGAGAAAGGAGAATTTCTTTTGTTCTCGCTAAAAACTTCTCAAGACATCAATCATTATCTTTATTATTACTACTTTGTTTTTTTATATTTTTTACTTCATTGGTGTGCAATAATTCACAGAGTAATTTCTAGCTTTTACTGCCGGATTTTTAACATTCCAACATTGTGTTTAATTACAAGCAGTATCGCGGATAATAAATCAGCAATAATAAAATTAGTTGGCGTGTCGATAAGTACAAGAGTATAATACCAACATGTAAATAATATATTATAAATATATGTATGTGTGTGTGTTGTTGGTCGCTGGTCGCTGGTTGTTAAAAAGTCATATCAGAGAATATTTAGTCGCGGCACACAACACGTTACCGTGTCTTATTTGCGTACAACGCCGAGTCTGATTACGCATACGGCGATTAATCAAATGGGACATAGCAAAGTGCAGAGTGTGCGGCTTATGTGGGGAGGCGCAGCGTTCAAGAGAGTGGAGTTACGAGAGTGCTGTAAACAAGTGGTGATATCTTTGAGAATAAACGAAGAGGATCTGCTGGTATTCGATATCGTCGCGGGGATTCCCTTTCATTTTATTCAGACTGCAAGCAACCACTCGGTGGCAATTTATACAGACCGGGTTACTTTACTTTTAATGCAATATATGTAGATAAATAATTTTTGTCCGAGTGCAAGTGAGAAAGAGAAGGCTCTGTGAACTGCGTGTGCCGTGCGTACGCATCCCAACAATCGTGTATATATTATGTGTAGTACCACTAACACTAACACTAACGCCAAACACTCAAGCTATAATGCATTCAAATGATATTCACTCTCGCGCACTGACGCGAGTGTTTTCGACAAATTAATGCCATGTACCGAATATCTACCTGTCAAGTATTTAACGACCGATCAACCATTCATATTCGCTTTATAAAACAATCCTGATTTTGCTTTTATTATTTATGTGGGTAATCATTTTTTTTTTTTTTTATTTATGCATAATAATTCTTCAGAACATAGATATTTTTGAAACTGTTATTTTTTACAGCTTGTAAAAATATATTTTTTAATTATTACACTGTAAAAATTTCCGGAGTGAACGGGAATCAATCTGGAGTGGATTCGGAGCGGATGACTGTTTATTTATTTAATTCCCTTGGAGTAAAATTTACTCCTGAAGGGAGTTTGTTTTATCATTAAAACTCCGAATTGGAGTAAATGCGGATTTGAATAAAATTTAGCTCACTCCAAAATAACTCCACTGAAAAGACAAACTCCCTATTAACTCCGTATGCGAAGTGATTTTTTTTTAAATCCGAAACTCCGAGTAACGGAGTGAATTTGAATTTAAATAAAAACCGTAATCACTCCCAATTTTTTACGGACTAATCTTATTATTATTAGGTCAGAGTTAAAATTTGGCTTTAAAATTACTTGGACATAAAAATATATATCATTTTCAAAATATTAAAGTTAATGACATTAATGAAAGCAGAACAAAATTAGATACCCAAAAAAAAAATTATTCACAAAAAATTTGAAGTCCACATTTTGATTGACCTCTGCCTTTATCTTTGTTATCAAACCGACTATTATTTATGTCAGATTTAAAAATTTTATTCCAGTTCAAAAAATTTATGACTCGATGATTGTTTGAGTGACTGAACTGAGTCTTATTGTTACTAAATTCTGTTCAAAAATTTTTCGCATACTTCTTAATGAATCAATAAAAAGCGTATTAGTATAAATATCAATTTAATTATAAATGTATGGTTAAAAAAAAATAGTGTCGAAATAAAATAAATATCACTTGAGAATATTTAACCTTTAAAATCAAATTTTCCTTTCACTCAGATAATAAAGTTCCCGGCGTAATATCCCTCATAACTCTCATGCGCATTGAAATATTGAAATATCCAACATTGAAATATTCTCAAACATCAATATGTATATAGCACACAGTATCGGAACGGTAACCCGGAAAACGCATCGTGGTTTTCCGATAACCGCAACAAATCGTAAACCACGGTGGATGTCTATATCTACATATATTTATGTATATGTATGTTGCGGAGTTTTGCGACGTACTTATTATCGTAGTATTGTGAAATTTCCGGTGGTAAAGATATACCCTCAGCTCAATTTATAAATCTCTGGTAGCTCGCACACAACCGCTACCTTTGTCACTCTATAATACTGTTTCCCTTTCTCACTTGTCTCGATTATATTGACAACCTGACCGCATGAATAGGGTACACCCAAGTACTTATTCCGAGAAACGACTCTAAAGCTCGGGAGCTTTTCCATCACCACACTAAATCGTCAAATGTTTTTTTTTTACTATTTGACGACGTTCGTACATACTCATATAAATTTACAACCAGCTATGTATATATTACTGTTTCATACATTTTATAGGCCGTCTATCTACCACCTGTCATAATACTAAAATTAATAATAATCACGAGGATAAAAAGTAACGACAGTAACAATAGTAGTTAGGTTCAAAAAATAATAAAAAAATACTCCATTATTTTGTTTATTCCCCATTAAATTCACTCAACTATCTATTAAAAGTAATATCGACTGACCTTTACTTTCCCTTTCTACTTCACTAGCCATTCCATCAATTACGCATTCTATCGGCCAACATTACCCATTTTTAAAAATATTATTTTTATAATCTCGTGAATAAAATCGATAAATTTTTAATAACCAGAACGAATACCAAGACCACGTGGGGGAAAAAAAATGTGAATAAATAAAAATTTAAATAAATAAATAAGTAGAAGAGTTTAGCGATCAACAGACTGATGGCAGTGTCGCCATCTGTGGTCGAGCTTGCACGAGCAAGTAGCCATTTTGTTTCTGGAGGTGGCCAGAAGGTCGCCGTTGTGTCGCGTCACACCCGCGCATGTCCATTGGTCCCTCCCACGGCACTCGTATCCAATTTCTCCTCACGCGAACTGACTCTGTACTATATAGTGTAGAATACACACCGACTGCTCCCTACTTCGCGAATTCCCCTTCCACGAGATTTCGCGAATCCCCTCAACAAACCATTTCTTCCCCCACTACTGAGCTTTGAGCAACTCTCCCTCTTAGATTCTCCTTCGTCGATTGTTACTCCTCCGACTCCCACTATCAAGAAACACGTTCGCGGGACCGAGGGACGACCACCACCATCAACACTGCTATCACCAGCCACCACCACCGGCAGCAGCATCACCAGCATGGTCCGCGTGCTGCCACACGATATTATCACTCCGTTTTACCCGCGATTTATCGGCCTTTATCAACTACATTGCCGCCGAACGGTGGATATTGTTCCCGCTACTGCCGCTGCTACTGAGTGAGAAATAGATGGTGGTGTGCTTTTCTCTATATGTTAAATTTTCCATTGGGATTTACGGCTACTCTATCATCTATTGAATGATATTTTATTTTTCCGGCTCATAAAAAAATTATTAATAAAAAAATTTCAAATATTAATTTATAAAATTTATTTAATTAATTTCTAGGTAAAAAAAAAAAAAAAAAAAAAAAAAAAATGAAAAAAGAAAACTCGAGAAACTCAAAGAAGTTCATCAAGATTCTTTGTTGGCACAGGAGGCTCCTCAAGTTTTAATTAAAAATCTTCGAGTACTCAGGAGACTTGCTCGTAACTCTCGAGAGCTCTAACCCCAAATATACGAGTCAAACGAGAAAGAGGAATAGAAATCATGAGACAAAGATTGAAGTAGAACGAAAGAAAGAGAGGTAGAGAAAGATAGAGAGCGAGAGAGACAGAGTGAGAAATGAGAACATGAACTAAAGACACAGACAACGAATGGGACATAACACGACGAGATTTTAGTTCTCGTGGTCGTTGGAGTCGTCAGTTAACATTCTGTTCTCACTTAGACACGGAGCTGAAGATGAAGCGACACTTGGTGTGAGTCAGGTTAACGCAAAAACTGCGTAACTCTGTGCACAAGAGCGACGAAGGCCGCAATCGAGTTAAAAGAGTAAGAGGAAAAGAGAAAACATCTGGATGCACACAAAGTGCTTTTGAAGCGAGTGCAATAGACTTACTCACTCACAAGTTCTGTGCACGGTCTGGTGATTAGCGCCGCCTCTCGGGAGTGGTAACCGCCAATCGGTGGACGGCGTCGGGACGCCGACGTCGACAACTGTGTCTGTGTCTTTGTATGTGTGTGTATAGTACGCGAACTGCTGGTTTCTCTGCACAATCGCGGATAGTGGGATAGCAGCGACAAGCAAAGCCACGACAAAAATCAATCACCGTGCTCCCCGATCTTCCCATCTCTCTCTCTTTCTCTCTCTCTCTCTCTCTCTCTTGACATCCCGCTCACCATTCGTCGCTCGAAGCTATTCTATTTTGCACTCGCACACACGAACCCGCAGCCGCTATCTCGCTCGCGGGCCAAGAGAGTAATACACACCCCCTCAATAGCTGCGATATCCGTCCCTCTTGCAATATACTGCACTCCTCGAGCTCTTGATACTCTCTCTCACCCTCGCACTACTTTACTTTGTATAACGTTCATCGTGTTTGCGAATGTTTCACTAAAACTCATCCACAGAGTATCTGGATCTCATCGTCGTTGTCGTCGATGAGAGTCTGCCGAATAGAATTGAATGCACATCACGAAGCACACTCTGTTTTATGGGATTCAACGAAAGTAAAAGCCTATTCAAATTAATTTACTTAACAGGTTTTTACTGGATCATAAAACACCTATATAAACTTACTTATGTTTCGATGTGATGCCATTACACTCCCATAAAAAAAAAATTTGCTACGATAAATCATTTATGTTGCAATCAACCCAGACTTGTGTTAATTATTTTAAATAACAATAATAATAATTTATTTAATTTATTTACAAGTGAATATAAATAAATAAAGCCCTACAAACCTACAGATCTGATTATGGAGCTGAGTATAAAATGAAATTCACACACACGTACGTCACTGGAAGTTGATGATTCTACCGGAATACATAATCAAGTTCCCAACATATATATCTATACATACATACACTAGGCATCAACGGCTATATTTTGTAAATAAGAGTTTAATGTTTCATAGCATGGGTTGACGTATATCTATATATGTATATATATATATAATAAAATAAAACAAGACAAGTGACCGCAGAATATCTCTTATTGTATTTAAAAGTAAGCTACTTTGTTTAAGTAAAAAGTCTTACTGTGGGTGATAAAGTAACAACAGCAACAACAACGTAGTGATTAAGCGTGCGTGAGTCATGTGTCTTGAGTAAGTCGATTGTCCCTACGATAGAACAACTGTCGTCCTACAGCAAGTTGCGTACGTGAGCGGTGTTCATCTCATCGTCGTGGCTCAGTTAATTTCCTTTTTTTTTTCATTTTATTTATATAAATATTTTTCCCGCGAAAAAATGTACTTTACTCGCACACATTATTTAAGCCACGACGGATGTGCGTGCTACGAATAATCCACTTTAAGCGCTTGCATATAATTGAATAAATTTATATTATTACTAGCTGATTACATAAATTATAAGTTATGTACTTAAAAAAGTAATTAATTTTTATTTAGAAGTTATCTCGAAACAATATAATTGCTGAGGTATCGTGCAAAAACAGGTAAATCTTGTGTCGAAAGTATGTTGAACATGAAGGCATGATAATGCCATCGATAAGGCAGACATCTCGAGACTTACCGGAACAACTCTCGGTTGTTCAGTTCCGGGAAAAGAGCGCAGCTGCCGGAAGTCACCAAAGCAAGGCGCTCAACTCGCTTGCAAGCTCCGCCGAGCAGCTTTCACGCAGAGGGAACGAGTTTTCCCGAGTAGAGGTCCAACTACTCTCTGCACCAGTTGTTACTTTATCCCGGGACTGAACCCACTGAGAGGATTCACTCAGCTCTACAGATAAAGTAGAAACTCGCAGAGGGAAGTCTATTCTCTGTCTATTTTTACAAACACAAATAATATCCTGAGTTTACATCATAAATTAATATTCAAATTAATTTAAATGTGCAGCAATTTGTAGTACATTTACCAGGTGCGGTAAAAAAAGTTGAGACATGAATGAAGCGAAAATTAGCAAGTAATTCAGCTGATGATCGAGACCGTTATTAATCATATATAATTTACGAACAACTAAATTACCCGTATCTGAAGATATTGGGTGAGCTCGAAAAAAAAGTAAAAAACGTCAATAAGCAATAGGGCAAGCGTTGACCTGAAGCTATTGTCATCATTCGATATAAATGTCGAGGTCTAACGAGTCGGTTTTTATTTTAGAAGGCTACAGGCTCAAGACCGGATTGTAACTTGAGTATAAAAAGTTTAAATTGACAATAAGGCTGCAGGTGCTACAAACACTCGTACGCTCGTACGGATCAGAGCGATCGCTGGGAGAAATCGGCAACAGCGAATCGTCCCACGAAATATCCCTGGAGGATTCGTAGATTCACCTGCAGAGTTATTCACCTGCGCGCGTGCCACGTGAAAGTATTCAATGTGAAAATAATCGAACGTACTGCGAGTACTAATATTACGAATTAAACAGACGTTTATTTTTAGTCTAAGCGGTATATGAACGCAGAAAAGAGTATTAGGAAATTAGGATAATTATAAGGGCTTTAGATGTTTTGTAACAGGTCATAAAAAAAGTCATCAGATAAGGTACTAAGTACCTGTTTTGAAAAACCACTTAAAAAACTAATCTCTGAGTATATACATTTTCCGCTTATTAGCAATAATTTAGGTTTCAACATCAGCTGTCAGTTGGCCTAAAAAATAGCCGTGTCATCGCGGACACGCTGGACACATCATAAACGATGAGAAAAGTATAGTGTAGATCAATCAGGCTACTTGACAAAGTGCCCTCCCATCGGTTGAAAAATCATCACTCTCAGACGTACCAAGCTTTTATATAGTTTTAAATTCTGTTGGAAAGTGAACCACCGGCGCCTGAGGAGATTCAAGATCCAAGATCATCATCAACAAGTGAAAGACGTTGAGATGCCGTAATATTGTGATGTGTAAGGACGAGACTAAGTTTTTGGAAACACCTTGCGCGGCAGGTGCCATCATCCCAGCGGCTGTTTTCGCTTGTAATAAAACTCACTACTACTATTACTTTTTCTTGTATATATTTTTACTGTGTTTGTACTTTTTAAAATACAGACAAAGATATGAAACAAATGATGTGTGTGTGTGTGTGTGTGTATGCCAGTGGTGCATACCGTACACGGCCACCGCGAGTCAACGCCGGTACTTAAAAATATGTTAGCGGCAGGCGCATAAGCACCGTGACCTCCGAGATAAAATCTCTAAAGAGCCCAGGACGATGTGAATGTGGTGAACGTGCTGGAGGAAAGGCGAGCAAAGCCTTTTCGATCGAATACGTCAGATGCTTCTGCTGGTTTACTCTATGTGCACAGTATACTGCACGGTGTGTGTACAGGATTAAAAAGGGGAACCGTATGACCGTGACTGTAACCGTCACGCTGACACAACCCTTCAGGGCCCACAACAACCACCACCGCATGTCTTATCAGCTTGAGATTATCGCAGGCTTCTCGAAATTACCCTCGGCTCGCGAACGACTCCCAACAAAACTCCCAAAGCATTTTTACTGGAAGCACTTTTGTGTACTGCATAAAATAACTTCCGAGACCCTACAATTAGCGTTTTATTTCGCTACCCGCGGTTCGAGTGATAAGGAGAGAGTATATGGACGCTCCGTATAATTATTCAACAGTCGACGGTTTTTATCCCCTGACCACGGTTTTTTTTTTTTCATTGGGGAAGTAAAAATATAAGAGAAAATTGTTTAAGACAAAATAAATAGTAAAGGAAAAGGCTGTACGTCATTGAACTCACGTTAAGAGAGTGTACGAGCAGTTGGGTTGAGGTTACGGGGAGGAGAACGAGGTGCCTGGAAAAAATAAGTTAATAAAAAGGAGAGTAGGATGTGGTAAAAAGAAAAGAGTCTTGAGGCTGCGTCATTGCCGGGCATGAACTTTGATTGATGGTACTGGGCGTTATCTACCCAACCCCCTCTTTTCTTAGCTCAGCAATTCATCATCTCTGTCTGTTTTTCACTTTATTTTATATATGCAATATTTACTGTTATATATATAGATATATATATTATTCAGCTGCGGAGAAAAAGGACGCTTTCTCTTTTACGCTCTGGCTCTGATGAAATCTAGTTCGTTTATAGGATGACATTTTTTTTTTTTTACCAAAGTGTCAGACGCGTAAAATGAGTGACCGTCGAAACGTGTTAACGTGACTGATCGCTTTGTTTAAGAAGCAGACACTGCATACAAAATACATTGACCGCATTTTCTTCGTCGGAATTAAGTGAAGTCTATAGAAATCCATTTCGCCAATGCGATATGGACATACTTATTGTATGTGTACACTCCTTGCTGGATACATATGTATGCTAAATAAACCGCAGGATTAAGATGTCGGCTCAGTTCTTTATTTAGTCTTTTTTATTTTATTTTTTTTGTCGTAACGGTCAGTTTGATTTATCGGTGTGGGCTATGCAAAATTTTTAGGGAAAAATATGGTGACCCATGTATATTGCGTACACAGAGAGCTGGTTGGTGGATATATCCGGCTGCGTATGCGGACTCTGTGCCACAAGATCCCGGGTTTTTTTATTTGCATAAAGTGAATTATTAGACAGCTTGTTGAAGCTGAAAAATATAGATTACCGTACATTCCACTCCGGCTTATAAATTTTTGTCATAAATGGTAAAAAGAACTTTTATAATGTCGCTAAAAAAAGTTTTTGCTGTCTAACACTTAATATATTTCTTTGTAAATAAATTGCTTTTTTGAAATAAACCGAATTGAATATTTTTTTAATTTATAAATTTAGTTTGACTACTCAGACCCAAATAAACATTCGTATAAAAATTATTTGTTTTACTTATTTCGAAATGTAATAATATTTTTATAAAATTATTTTTCTATTTAAATTTCAGGGCTAAAAAAATGTGCATAATCCGAGGATGCATTTGAGATAGAGATGAAGAATAACAAGAGATTGGAATGAAAAAAAAAAAGAGGAAGAGCGAAGAAAAAATGAGGATTGGAGAGTAGAGTTCTCGAAGAAGAGTTTAAGCGTGAGCGCCAAATCAGAGCCTGCAGAGAGGAGCCGTAGGTAATGTAAGGTTTGAAATGTTGTCTAGTGTCTAGCTGGGGAATGGAGATCGAGGAGACTCAGCTTTGGGGACTTCGATGAGAGTCGCACGAGAAATCTGCATTTCTGCCTTATTTCACTATCCGTCCTATTGCTACCGTACTATTCATATATATATATATATAGTACTTTGCCGAGAGAGCTTTCGAGCGACTCGCAAACACTCTGTCCGCGACACTGGGCTTGTACCCGAGAGTTCTTCACTCGTTTCTATTCGCTCGTGAAGGTGAGTATACAGATAGTTAACCCTCATCCTCACGCTCTTATACTCTTCTACTAGTCTTCATAACATTCAGCTCCACTATATTCTTTCTTCGTTTTATTTTCTCACCGCAGACAGACTCATAGTCATAGCTGTAGTTGTCATCATTCTCATCCTCATCCTCGTCGTCGTCGCCGAGTATTTGCTCTATCCCAAGTTGAGAGTAAAGAGTAGTACACCTCACTCTTATCTATATATATATATATATATATATATATATATATATATATATATATATATATATATATATATATATATATATTCACTCGGGTTCACTATTCAAAGCGTTTTATTCTAAAGGGCATCAGCATTTTCTGGGGATCAATGCACTCAAGAATAACGTTGTTATTTCAAACTCAAGAGGACGGAACAATTCTTCGTGATTGCGTTGAAAAACTCACCCAACTGGAATAAAAAATACAATGGAAGTACCTCTTGTTTACCATTAACTTTAAAATCTCAACAAATAACAAATCCCATTGAAAATATATGAAATCCATTTTAAATTTAAACCACATTTTCATCATTATTATTTGATGAAAATTAGTTTCATTATTTTTCCAACTGTTTTAAGTAAAAGAAAAAAAAATAATAAGTTTTAATGGATAAAAACCTCTAGTAAACTTTGTATTAAACCACAAAACTTGAGAGTCTCTCATCCATCCTCTTAACGAAAATTGTTAAAAATAATTTCACCGTGGAAATGTAGCGCGCTCACCAGCGGAACCACAGCAAGAGAAAGAGAGAGAGAGAGAGCAGGATCTGCGTCGGGTAATTAATCCGCGGTTTTTCCTAGTCTAATTAGTTGGATTTATTCTGTGGCCCCGACCAACCCCCTCATCTCTTCTAGTCTCTTTTCTCTCATAAAATGCGAGAAAATTCTTCACTTCTCTCTTTCGCTGGTGCAGCTGTCTCTATCTTTCAGCAGGAGTCGAAAATGTGCTCGCTCTTGTGCTCGCTAGAGAGACCTGGTATACGGAGACGAAGCTGATGTATGGAAATATATTCGGGGAGACGGAGCTTCGCATTTTTCCAGGGAGAGACTGCCTCCGTTTACATCCCAGGTTCATGTGCGAGCACCTCTTGCTCCTTTCTCGTACTTTACTCTGCTCTCTGCTCTCTTTTCATCAGCCCACCCAACTACTCACACCCTTTCAACTAAATTCTCTCTCTACCTCAGCATATATATACATAAATATATCTGCAAACCTGTCTACTAACGTCATCCTTAATGAACCGTCTACTCATTAAACTCGTATCCTGTCAGATTCGCACGTGAATTTCACTTATTCCCATTACTAGTGGAATCTTTAGGCTCGTCGACCCAATAAAATTTTTATTTTAATTCGAGTTGAGAATTTTAGGAATCAAACGTCAGGTGAATTTTTTTTTTTTTTATTTCTGGTAGAGAAATTCCATTTTTTACATTTAAATTTATTATTTTATTTAACTCTGCTTTTAAAAACGTGATGGTAGAGGATGAGAAATATAAAAGTTTAAAACAAAAGAATCAGATGAGCATGTCTTGGTATCTAAAGTAACTTCTCGTAGTCGTGAGTATAGACTATAGAGTATAGAGGTTACATGTGAAGATGGGCCACGACTTCCGGTGACAATGTCGTCGGGTATCGGACGGATAACCGTTACTTCTCACGGGTTAACTCTCACTCTTGTGTCGTTCACCTGTTATTATCATACTGATTTTTTAAATCACAGTTCAAAAATCTTACTTGATTATTTTTAAATTACAAAATATATGTATTAAAAATATATCAGCATTACAAGTGTCAAAAAAATCATCGTCTAATTAAATAAAAAATACGAAGTTAATTCATGAATAAAAGTACAATAATAAAATAAAAATTTAACACTTTAAATAATTAAATAAAAACGTAAATAATTTATTGATGTTATAAAAAAATAAAAAAAGAGTAAATAAATAAAAATGTCAATAAAGATCTGTCGTTAGATTGTAAGTTTATTATAAATTCAAGACAAATGATTTGATTGAAAGAATCTCCTCTGTTCACGTATGCAAAGTTATGTTTATGCTATGCTAATAGGGTTCACGTTGTCCCGTAATCCGCGGCACGCGATGAATTAATTCAACTATTATTATAAAATAATATATTTCGCGTTAAACGAACGTTTATGTGCCTCGAAAAAATAATAAATAATATCTGATATCAATAAAAATAAAAAATAATAGCAATAATTATTCGGATATTTATATAATAATAATAAATCCTATCAATATTAATGATAAGAATTCCAATAGATAAAAAACAAGAGTCTAAACGAAATAAAATGGCAGACGTAGAACTGGCTTAGCCACAGTACACATACATACACAAGCTTCGGAATGTCGCATCTGCAGAATTTGATTAATAAATTAGTCAACGACTGACCACCGACGTGGTGAGTGAGCAGTTGCTGTGGCCGTTGCAGCAGCAGTTCCCAGTTGAATTACTACTGCACATCCTCATCGAATAATGTCCATGTGAAATCTACAACCTATAGCCTACAGCCGACAACCGACAACCGACAACCTACATATAATACATGTGTCTATTTACATCTATAAAACAATATAATATAATGGCCAACGTTGCATGTGTAAGTCGAATTGAAGTTAAGCCGCAGTATTGTCCGTAGCAACTGCTGAAGTTTAAGTACAAGTTAAATTATCCTGGATAAAAGCTATAATACGAGTGTATATATATACATTTATAGCGTCAGAAATAATCAGAAATATACTTCACCGTGAAAATATAAAGTCGAAAGCACTGGCGGTCTAGCTGGTCTAGTAAAGTAGTTAAGTTTAATGTATAGATATATAGATGTATGGACGTAATAAGCCGGTAGGTGGCAAGGCTGCGTGACGGGGCGATTGCGGAGCCGTGACTAAAATATTTAAAAATATGTATCTTTCTGGCTGGGCTACCGTCCAGTTCCAGTTCCAGTTCCCGGTATGTATGTGAGTCCATGTGTGCGTGTGTTTGTTGTGTGTAAGCCTCTCTTTCTCTCGCCTCTCCATTTGCCGTCGACTCGCCGCGCGTTACTATATTTATTTCGCGTTTCCTTCCTTACATTACATTACATTGGTGCATTAGTTTGACCGGGGGCCCCCCGGAAGTTAAGTGTGTCTGCTACTACTGCTTCTGCTTGTACTGTTGCTGTTGTTGTCTGTACATATTTTAAAAAGCTGCCTCCCAACATTAATCGCCACTATTTATTTTTTCCATCAGCATCACATATGTCCAATTTAAACGTTACTTTATGGCCAGTGTATCTATAAATTAATTAACTATTCATTAAATTAATAAATATACACGGCACATAATTGGAATAAAAAATTTTCTAAATAATGGTTCGGATCTGGAAGGCTTTTATTGGAAGCTAGACCAATCGTAGACCAAAAGCAATAATAATAATAATAATAATAATAATAATAATAATAATAATAATAAACAGCAAGTCATAAAGAACGGCTGTAAGCTGTGAATTATTTACTGCTTTGGTTGACGTGTTGGTTCGTATGTTAGTTGGGACGATTGGTGGCAGTAATGAAAATCCATCATGAGATTTGGGTCAAGGAGAGAACGGCTTATCGTCTTATGACAATCACAAACGGAAAATATTGTACAATGTAGTGAATTAAGAGCCCGTTATGTACTCTAACACGTACACCTGAGTATTCGTTATTGTTACTGAGACGTGATACGCCCTCTGGTATTTCCATCGGCATCGGCATCGGCATTACCATTAGCGCAGCCCCATTAGTCGAATAAGCTCGTAACCTCGGCGGTGTCGGTTTAACACACCAGCCAGACCGCAAACTAGAAACCAGACCATCATCGATAATCCACGGTACCGGGCCCTTGGCAGTACTCGCCTCGGTCTGTGTTAAACCCTCACTCCCTCACTCCCTTAGTCGTATAATAAAGCGCCCATTTTAACCTGACTTACTAAGCTCTGCTATCGGCCCGTTGACCTCCGTCTCCTTGAGTGCAGCCTAACTTTTCACACACTCGCTGTGCTGCTGTGCTCTCCCTTTGAGTAAAGCAGTATATAAATGCTTGTATGTAGTTTTTAACGCTTTTACCATTTGTCTATATATCATTATGTGGTCGGTAGAAACATATGTGACACTCGTAGACCCAGTGTCGGGTGTGTGCGAGTGTGCAATGAATATTCATGATTTTTTGATCAAGCATCGCGGGAAAAAGGAAGTGAGTTCTGCAGGTCGTCAAGTCATTTATACCCACTGGTTTTATAATACTGCCTATATACTACAACTACAACTACTGGTCGTGTCGGAAGTTATAATAAAACAGGCTACAAAAAATAAAAACCTGGCCCGCAGCCCCTAGAACTCGATGATTTCGGGCGCATACTAATCACTAAACGATTTATAAAAAAAAATATACAATAAAACTTTAAATTTGGTATTTATTTTTGTACCTTGGACTAGATAGGCCAATGGAAGAAAACAGATGAATAAAATATATATGAAAAATAAAGATGGTTAATGGCAGCGGTGGCAGTTAGCACGAAAGTTAAATACTAAATACAAGTGTATAAAATTTATAAGAGCTATAAAGAGTGTGTATACATAAAAAGAGAAAAAAAAATATTAAAACCCAGCCCTTATCGTGCAGCTCGTCGTCCCATTCTGACCTATGCATATTCACGAGTCTATATAAAACCCTCTTCCCCGTCCTCTTTCTTGCCGTTTAATTTTTTTTTTATTTTTTTCACGGCAGGTAATGTTCCAGCAGCTCCAGACCTAGTCTTCGTAGACTTTGTATTTATGCTACCCCTTCGTCACCTGTTAATTCCACTCTACTTTAATTACACTCCATAAAATTGGTTTAATGTAAATATTATGGCTACTGCTTCTATTCAATGCGTGTGATCGAGGCGGATGAAAAAAACTAATAAAATAGATATATATTTTTATATAACAATATACGTCAAAATAGAATATATATATATATATATATATATATATATATATATATATATATATATATATATATATATATATATATATATATATATATATATATATATATATATATAATATATGAATGTATACATATTATTGATGATTACTTTCGTGTCTTGGTAAAAAAAAAAGTATTTTTCATTTTAAACGAACGTATGTACGATGAGTGTTGAGCAAAGTCGTATACAATGGCCGCGATCACTTCTGTGTTATGTGGTTGGTCGTCATTTTATATTCTTTGTTTCGGTACGCCGGTCGCGTATTATTTCAAGCAGGAATAAGGTCACGCCAGCAACGACACTCTACATTAAAGTCAACACTATATATATATATGTATATGTGTACGCACGCAACACGCCAACGAAATAAACCGACACAATGGCATTGCGATCAACATCCAAATCATAATCATAAAATATATATGTATATATATTGTTTACTTATTTGTTATTTGTCTTTAGCAAATTAGTATAATTGTAATGCATGTAGACACAGTAGACACACAGCAACTGGAGAAGTAGTTCAATAATATTTAATGTCGATAAAAATATCGTAAAGACTCAATAAAACTTGTGTTTGATTATGACGCAGTCGGACTTATCACACATTACTTTTATGGAGTGTTTGATGATAAACTGACAATAACTCGGGACGAACGATTTAATACAAACAATACTTAGGTTGCTCACGTAGACATGAGAAACGGATGCCGCGATCGATTCGCATCGATTATGTATACTACATCTACTCTATACCGCGGCAACGCAACCAATCGGCATTTCTTTGAAAATTATAATTATTATTTTATTTGTATATGTATTTCTGTAACTTCGTCAAATCTACGTACTGATAATTCATTGTTTGTTGAACAAATAATTGTGCAATTTTTCAAAAAGGTATACAAGGTCAATGGAAATAAGAATGGAAATTTAATGGATTAACGGAGGAAATTAAATGTCTGATGTTACTTTAAAGAGTTTTGAGTTAAGTGTAATGTCGTCGACTGTTCAACTGGTTGTCGTAGATGTCGTCGACAAGCAGATTGAAAAGATGGGTGCGCCGTTGCGACATTCTTTCTCGAAGAAGTCCGATGGCATTGTTCCATCGCACCTTGCTCACGCCTATGTCACGTGGCCCTCTATTCGAAGTGTACGTGCGTATTTTCGAGTTCAACTTTTCTATAACGACCACACATTTGAGTAACTCGAAAAAAAAATATGTTTTTTGATAGGCAATTAAAATTAACAATCGTGAGACAATTAAAAATTAATAAAATAAAACTGTAAACGCCACTAAATCAGCGATAAATTTTCATTAAAAAATAAAAAACCATTTTCTTGTAATTGCTAGTGAATTAAATTTATATTTTTTCGCGAGTTCTTTTCTCATACCTCAAAGTCGTGATAATTAACGTCACGGTCTCTGAACCCTTGGCTGGCGAAGAGGAGAAAGGGGAATTCCGCGGCTCGTAAAACACTCGAGCAGTCAAAGGAGGGTATAAAGGAGAGTAAAGTATATACGGTTGCGTGGCAGATACTTGTAGTTTGTGGGCCTCGCGGGCGCGCAGTTCAGGAAGTGCAAGCCACGTAAAAGAGGGAAACCAAGGAATGGACGACACGAAAGCCGTGACGCTGCCGCCGTACGGATTAATTAGCGATAAGGCTTCTAATGAGCGGCAGGTGAGTCGGCGAATGAACGTGCGCCCGGCCTAACCGCACGCGTCGCACACTTCGTTAAACCTTATTCTTCTTATATTTCTATGCTATTCTATCATATTGATGCTCTCTACTACATCTTATACCTGCAAACATCTACTAGCATCTATGGCTTCTCTGAATATTCACTCGTTAAAAAAAGAGTTTATTAAGAAACAAAAAAAAGAAAAATCTAACAGCTTAATTAAATTTTTTCGCTGATTAATAACCGATTTCAAGCGCCATTTGAATCTTACCACTGACATTTAAATTTAAAATTATAAAAGTGTAATTTAAATATTTTTTTGTATCTAAAAAGTCTAAAATAGGCCATGGTTATTTTTAAACACATTTCGAAAAAGGAAAAAAAATTCTAAAAGATTTTTTTTCCCGAAACTTTACAGTGCCATAAATAAAAATTTATTATCTTTGTTGAATTAAAGTTGAAATAAAAAATTTAGTAACGTTTTTATATTGAAAATAAGAGAACTGTATATTATATTATAAAATGGTTTAGAATATTTCGAATACTCTTTCAATGGGATAGAAGTTGTGTGTATAGAAGAATGATTTATATTTAACGCGATCGTAAAGATATTACTATCGGCATCGCTTCTGTTCTGGCACGTGAAATTGCGCAATAAAAAGTAAAAACATGCCGAGAGAACGGATTATTCCCTGTGGCAATCGGTGATTTTGATGAATTTATGAGCATCGTATTATAGTGATATTCTCAGATAACTGAGGATAAAGTAATGCGATTAAATTTAGTAAGTACGAGACTAAATCAACGGCCTTGCGTCTGATGCGCAAAGGAAGTGCATCACTTCCTACATATTTACTTATACACTTTATTGTAAATTATAACTATAATATAACATCCATTACCCGTCTTATAGCTAAATCTTAAAACGGTATTATAAAATTTATTATCAGCAGCAATTTCAGCTTTGTGCCATATGCCACATTATTCCAATACTAAAACCTCAGTCACATATTGAAAAAACAAACAAAACTACAGCGCGTGCGCATGATGAATTAAACATGCTGATTAATAATTAACGAGTCCATTACCGCATTCTTGTGCTTTGAAACAATAACAAATAAAAGGGACAGTATTTCATAATCATACACTGTTAAAAAAAAAACGGGGTAAGTCTAGGCGGCTTAGGTGTTAAATTTCAACGCCGAAAGTGGTGTTAAATTAACACCGCCGACGGTGAAAATATTCTTTAGAGGTGTTAAGTATTTTTCGGTGTTGAAAGTATTTTATTTTGTGCACGGAAAAAAATAAACTTTAAAAATTAGTGTTTGAAATTATAACCGAGAACCCGGATATCAATATAGGGAATTTTAACATTTCGAGTAATAAATTTATGATACGTGTCGTCAATTTTCTACAGAACTTATAACTATTTTTAAAATTCAAATTGTAATTTTTCTTGTATAGACAATAAATTTTAATATTTATCCTGTAATTATTCACGATTTAATCATTAATGAAAAAATTATTATTTCGAATGGTAGTATTTACTGATCACTTTATCATTATATTACTTGTCGTTCTCAATTTATATAGTTCGCTTTTTTTCTTTGTGAATATTTTTACTTACTCGATCATTAACAGTTAAACACACTGTTTTTATTAATTAATTAAATTATTAGTGATTCAAATGGTGACCGTAAAATTTTGTAATTTTGAAGTACCTTACGCATAACATAAATAATTATTCAAATAAGTATATAGCAAAATAGAATCTTCTCCAGAAAATATTCATTAAACTTTTATATATTTTTTTTCTAATTTCTATGCGTGAATTTTTTTTACACCGTTTTAACACCGTCAAATTACAGCTGTATTATTTCATTTTAACACCACGAGGTGTTAAATTGAGTCCATTTTTAACAGTGCTGTTTTTACAGTGTAACATTAATTTATAAACGTTGGTTGGGATTATTTACCAATGTATTTATGTATTTTAGGCGTGTTGGATTGGTGATGTTCGACGAAGTGTGATAGCTACTTATTAAGCATTTTAAGCATTTGGCGGCTATGGCCTAACGCTCAAACCTAGGTCAGTTTCATTATCTTAGTGTGCTGTTGTGTATACCGGGGCAAACGAGAGTGAAACGGAGAATCGATGGGGCATTAATAAACATGAAGTAGAAGGGGTCCTAGTGATTTTACGATACTCTTGTATACATATATAAATATATATGTGGATGACAACGTAAGCGCGTGTGGTTAAAAACTCCAGTCCCGTTACAAAATATCAAAAATTTTAATTTTTAAAATTAATAGAAAAATAATTTCTTTGTGATAAAAAACTTGTTCAATATAAAAAATATATAATTTTTAAAAATGATAGCTCATAAATTATAATGAATACGTGAACATAAAAAAAAATTTATTGAGCCATAAAAATAAAGTCTAAGCCCCATAATCTTTACAAAATGAAGTTAAATCAACTCATTCCTATTCATTAAATGTGCCAAGGTCGTGTTTTAATTACAACTTGCACACATTACGCACGTTTGGTATTTATAACCTGCTAATGTAATGTAATTTAATGTATGTAACGTAATAATTGAGAGATAGAATCTTCAGGCACGTTAATTAATCGGTGGAAGAAAGGAAATGCCTTCGATCTCTACTATACTCCTTATTTGAGTATGCATACTTTATTATTTATATGGAGAAAAGATATGCACATATGTTATAAATTTTATGGAGTTTATAGTTTACTTTCGTTAGAAAAATATTTTATTACACCGTACTTGTGAAAACGTTAAAAGATAATTTTATTTTCCTATAGCAGTTATTAAAACTGAAAATTTTGCAAATTTAGTTGATAGTATCTAAAAAAATTATTTTAGAACTTGAAGTCTCTACTTTGACTTTTAGTGCATAATCTTATCGAAAAGTTATCAGACAAGAGAAATTTTTCAAGCACTTTCTGTAGTAAAAAATTTCTGCTGTCATCTGAATTATTTGAATAATAAAATTCTTAGCACTCCCAGTTTGTCTGGCTTTTCCAACAATTAAAATATTTGATAATCGAAAATAGATTGAGTGTATTCATGAATTTATTTTAATTTGAATTTTCAATAATAATTAAATATTTTTTTCTTTTAATGCTTTCAAAAAAAAATCTGAGAAACAGTTGACCCTGTAACAACGCCAAAACTTCCCGCAATTATTACTTGAAAATTTTTGAGCTCAAAAAACTGTTAGACTGCTAGAACATACATTTTACTGAAAAAAAAAAAGAAAAAAAAAAAAAAACATTTTTGTCGGACGATATTCTTAGAACAAATCAACTGATTCGAGCGTTCTTGGTGGTAATCGAACGAGCTCACTGAGACTTAGAACTGATTATATTTTGGCGCGAATTGAACAAGTGGTTTACGAGTTATATGAAAAAAAAATTTTTTCAAAAATATCTTTAATTCTTATTTTTCATAAACCTTGTAAACTACATGACCGATATACTCCAAAATCTAATCAATTTCAAGTCTTAGTGAGTCTTTGAAATTGCCGCCGAAAACGTTCAAATCGGTTGATTCGCTCCAAACACATCGGACAAAAAAATTTTGCAAAAACATACACACGGACATCCATCCAGAAATAGTCAGAATAAGTTCCCAGGATCTCAAAACATCGACATCCGATTAAAACTCAATTTTCGAAAATCGGGCCAAAACCAATGGGTTTCCTTTTTTTAAAAATTTCCAATTTTCATAGCGGGAAGTTTAAAAATTGCGAATATCCATTTACTAAATACTCAAATAATAAAACATAAGATCATTGAGAGAGTAAGAAAGCACGACAACTGTGAATAATTGAATATGTTGATTGGGCTGATTAGCTTGAGATTATTCAAACTTGTTGTTGTTACAATGTTCGAATGCCCGTGCATCTGATATTCTATACACAGACATATCAAGCTACTTATGTTCACAAACTCTGCATAATACAACCACTAGCGATATATATGTACATATTACAGACAAGAGTGTAAGCAATTGGTGCATGTGCCAAGCAAGAAGTAATCTAGCATAGCCTCCAAGGCAAAATGTACACGTACATAAGAAGTTAAAAGGCTATCAATTGTAGATCTCAACGATGGCACGCCTGATAAGATTCATTCCACACTCCAGTGTAATACTCGATAGTGTTATTCTAACTGTATATACATGAATACATATATAATTCATTTTATTATCTATATATAATGCTCTTTATGTAGTTTTAATGCTGTTACACTTACTCACGGCTGCTGAAACAATGCGCTTTTAATATAAACGCAAGGTTACTCTAGTATGATTTAATCGATCATATTTCTATTTCATTGTATTTTTTTTCCTTCTTCCCGTATTTTATTATTTTTATTTTTTAATATTCAGCATCGTAATTAATTAATCATCAATCCCCATTTTTAATTATAGTTATTATCCACTATATAGTGTATAATTACCGCGGTTACGTCGGGCACATTGAGAATATAAACATTGAATTTAAAGAGTTAAGTAAGTGTAAACTTTTCTCTAAAGTATAATCTTGATTTAAAATAAAAATAAAAATACTATCAATTTAGTAGGATATTAATATTTAGTATTATGTAGTTATTTTTTATTTTTATCGATAAAACTCCAACAAAAGTTTTAGATTTTGTTCGTATTATTATAGTTTTAGTTGTAGTAGCAGTAGATTTAAGTTTATGATGGCAAGCGAACTGAAGACGAGACAAAGAGGATAACACGTAAAAAAAAAAAGTTGAGCCGTAAAATCCAAGCGAAAGCCGGCAAAAAGCCGTCGCGAGTATATATATATATAGGTTTGTATCGAAGTAGCATTTGGAGGATAGAATGAAAGTAAAAGAAGTAAAGCGTGTGTACGGCATTTTATGTATTACCTACGTGGGGGTTGGACCCTGACTTGTAGTTGTCGTAGTTATACTGAGGGTGTTTATGGGTTTATTATACAACAGCGACGGGTATCCAGTTTGCTTATACGGACACAACGAACCAAATATATAGATATATAGAAATATAGATATACTTACGTATGTGTAAATGGAGGAGGATGGTTATTGGAGAGGACGGTGGCATGGTGGAGAGCAAGACGCGTGGCGCAAAAGTTCTTTTCCTCCATGTCCATCTCTTCTTACACATCGGCGACCACCATTGTCGTTGCTCGTCCTCGTGGTCGTTCATGACAGCAACCAGCAGCCGCACTCTTTTGGCTATAAAAAAAAATACCCACGGAGTGAAAATAAATCTAACCAGACCACCTTCGGCGGGTGATAATAGAAACGAATGTGGATAAAAGAGCTAAAAGAATATACAGAATAACAAAAATAAGTGGCATAAAAATTTTATAAGGAATATGGCAAATTGAATTTTTAAACGTTTATGAAATAGAAAATTAATACAACTTGTTAAGTTTTGAGAACTTTTTTTTTCTTAAGCCAATTAACTGAAGAGGTCTAAGTATTTTTTAATGCCGCAATTAAAAGAATAAATAATTATTTTTTTTTCAACTGGTTAAGTGGTATACGTTGGTGTATTTCGCCACATTTATACAATACAATATTATTCTTTATTATTTAAATTTTTTCTCAACTTCTGAAATTGAATAATAAGATTTCATAGTGGAGAATTTAAACGGAGTACTTTATGTTGACGTAAGAAGAATAAAAAAAAAAAAAAAAAAAGTTAAGAAAAAATAGTACTCGAGCTCTCTCCCTACAAAGTCGTCACGCTCCCCATTTTCTTATTAACTTCCCGTCTTATCTGATCGAGGGTTACCCCTCTTGGTTGAGTTTTTCTCGCGTAACATCCACACATATACCGGTACCATACGCGCGTTCCACTATACTCGTCGAGCGTAAAGTACCGTGAGATACATGAAGCGTGGTTTTTCCTACGCTCTTGAAAAAAGAAAATATTATTGAACATTCAACGAAAGAAGTCGGTTGGCTTGTACCTTTACCTCTACCCCTACCTCTGCTTCCTACTCTAAGAAATATCTTAACCTCAACTTATCAGCGTTATGGATGGTATATCAGAGAAGTTAAGACACAGAGAGTGAAATGAAAGCGAGTTGGGGCTGGGGCTGGGGCTGAAGCTAAGGATCAGAGGGATAGAGACTCTGAGCAACGTTGAATGCGGAAGAGAAGGAGGATACAGAGTCTAAGTTTATTGCGCGAGTCATCAGTATCCATAAGTGATGAGTTACCTACACTATGTTGCCTGGCACAGCCCAAATGTGGTCTTGGAGGTCTTGGAGGTTAGCAAGCGTCTACGGTGGAAGGGTGAGACAGAGTAGGTTTGGTTAGGTAGCCACCTGGTTCGGTAGTTCACCGCATTCTCTCTTGGATGGAGGGTTTCTCTATGGCAGGAGATGAGAAGCGGGGGCGGATAATATGGTCTCGATGCTTCTTCTCCACTGTGAAGGATGAACCTTGTGGTTAGAGAAAGGCACTGAGATGTAGAAGGAAGCTTCTGCCGTGCAGCCTGATTTTCTTAGGTCAACGTATAATAATCAGGATGTGGTGGCTGAGAAAGAGAAAGACACGACGTAATCCCTTGTAATGTTATACAGTATGTGTGGGGTGACCTGATCTACGCTCTTTGAGGGACGCTAACTTGTGGTTGACTGCAACTAACTGCTAACTGCTTGCCTCGTTACTTTTTTTTTATTTACTTTGCTAAACGAGCTGCCAACTTTCAAGCTGTCTGTTTGTTTTTATTTTTAATTAATGAAAAAAGTAAGTTGTGATGCTGTACGAATTGTGAGATTAGTGGATTTAAGTGATGAGAAAGCAATTAAGGGAAAATGTGCTACATAAGATGGACTGTGACTACTTATATAAAGTGAAAAGGACTTTTCCTTGAATTTATGTTATGTAAGCCATACACTTGAAAACTTCTAGCTGTCTGATGCCACATTACCAATTCTTTTCGTTTAAGTTGTATCAGTTGTGAAGCTGAAAATACTGAGTAACCAATGTTACTGAGCTCCAGTCAAGCAAGAAGATGACCGAGGGCAACCGTGAGAAGCGGAGAAGAACCAGCTGAAATATAGAAGAAAAAGGAATTGAACTAAAGTAAAGTACAGAGAGATGATGGTTATATATATAAGAGAGAAAAAAGGTTCCAAGTGAAGACACGGAGGCAACGGGGCGAGATAGAAAAATTGCCTCGATGTAAAAACATGAGGATCGTTTCTGCCGTCCACACTCAATAAAACGACCCCTGGCTCAACTAGATACGTTCGTTCCCGTACTCTAGTAGCATCTGAAAAATAAACACTCACACACATGCACAGAAACTCATACTCATACATATATCGCGAGTCTCGGCAGGTCTTCCAGCGAGTGAGCAAGGAGGGTGATGGTCATAAGGGGTGGTTACTTTCTGAGGAAAAAGATGCGAATCGAGTGGTCAGCTATCGAAATGCCCTTAACTCACTCTTTCATATTTTTTTATTTTCTTTTTTTCATACAACTTCTTCCAACCCCCTGGGAGCGAACAGCATCAACGGGCAATAATAAAAAATATACGACCGGTACGATCAAGGCTTGTATGTGCCGGACTATACCACTCGCTTCGGATGCCATCGAGAGCACCAAATTATACACCGAAGCCGGTTCTAAGTGATCGCATTTCCACATAGACGAGTTACCATCCCCATACCACCGCAGCTCTTACTCTCTTATACTTGTGCTTCTTCTTTCGGTGGTTCTTTTTTCGTCTTCTTTATACACCACACACGAGACCCAATATATGAAAGACTGGCCAAGAGCCTCGACCTTCGTGCCACTCAGTCCCAGGCACTAGGAAAAGAGCTTTTGCCGGAAAAGAATATTACCTTCCACAAAAAAAAATATATATATATATACATATATATGTATATTAGCTGTTATGCCGGAACTTTACGATTGGTAACTCTACTCCTATCGGCTTTACATCATCCATAAATATATACGAATATTTAACGGAATTGAAGTAGTTTAGAAAAATGCACCACGGCCCTTTATATTTATTACCGTAAAACGCTTTACGAATAAATGTATTGATATTTTACAAAGGAAATTCAAGTAATACCAGTGATGGGCTTTATAGGATAATAAATACATTGAAAAATAAATCGATCATCGAATCTATTGTCTAAACATTACACTACAGAAAAAATAAAAATAAACGAGTCATTGAACGTATAAATATAAGAATTGTGAGGAAAAGTAATACTCGAAATCTGTGGGAAGATCTTGACAAAGGGAAGCTTCATCTCGTCCTAAAAATATCCTATTTCCATTTTGCAAGAAAATATGATCCATTCGTCATAATATAAAAGTTGCCATGACAGCGTTATCTATGGCCATTTCCTGCACCCGCGTCCTCCACGCACAGATATAAGAAGAGTCACTTGTCACAATACCGGAGGTAATGATCATTACTGAAGAAAAACCAGAAGAAAGCTTTATCATCCTTATATACACGAGAGTTTATCAACCCTCGTGAGGAATAAAATAATGATGCTGATGATGATGAGAAAGAAAAAGTGGATATGGGTAACGGTAACGAGACAAACGGAATAATGTTTTTGTGGGTAAAAATAAATAAAATGGTTTTTTTTTATATTCGGACTGACTATGATAGCAAAAATTTTTCGTTGCCCAGTAAACCAAAATGGCTGACTTTAGGATCTCTTAAACTTCTTTACTTGGGCTTACGTGTCGTAATAAATGGTAATTTAAAACAGCGAGAACTAACAATTTCTTTCTTTATGTCTTTTATTTTTTTTCTCCTCCTTTCCCTTATTCTTTTACTTTTTTTTCATTTTATCTTTTCACTGGTCTAGATCTTCGGACGTTTAACTGGCACAAACTCTCGACTCGAATGAAGAAATGAGTTTCGTTTATTTTAGTATATAGTGTAGGGTAGTCGAAATTTTCCGGCAACATTTTCTCTGGCAGAGGAAGCGAAAGATGTTGGCTGCCTCGGTCGGTTAGTTGGTTTGTTGGAGATACAGCGGAGTGAGCTATGGAACACCAGCCGGCAACGTAATATAAGAGATATGTGCACTGGAATAGCATTACCATTAGAAGAGATAGATATAGTTTAACAGTGGAAGAGCAGATGAAATGAGATACTGCGGCTGAATCATGCATGAGTCTCGGTAAGGTGTGCGATTCGCTACCACTACCATCTCCTATACCTAGTAGATCTCGTGTCTTTCTGTGGCTCGTCCAATCTCGTACCCACGTTTTACTTTCATTCCATTTCTTATTCTTATACTTCTTCTCTTTCTTCTTCTTCTTTTTTCTCTCTGCTCCAGCTTCAATTTCTTCTTCTCTAAAGACTAGTACTATCTTGACTGACTATTATACACTTTCTTTCGGTCTTATCCATATCTACAGCTCCATCTGCTCCGATGAGAAAAGTGAATATGCTACAATATTCAAATGGCTCGGGCGTGACACTTTATTAAACGTGTTATTTGCATCGTTCCCTCCCATCTCGTGTGCTCCATTTCTATTACAGACACAAAACCATCTGACAGCATTCACCCAGCCAGCATTTGAGCTCGAGAATAAACTGAGATGTGTCAGACGTCATAAGTGGGCGATCATCGCGTTGATTAAAATTTAAACAGAAAAAATACACATTTTTATATTACATTTGACTATCTTACTAAATATGATAAAACCTTTTTTTTTAAATTCATTTGGTGAAGATAAAAATACAAGGAATAGATTAAATTTTTATGTAAGTTATTATTAGTTTTATATTCAAGAGACAATTCATCGATCTTGGGTTGATGACCAGTTCACTATATTTTCGTCATTTTTTTTTTTGTTTTCCCCTAATTAATTGTTTTATTTTTTATATTAACGTCTGATAGAAATAAAAATTTAACGAGACAGAGAAGACAGATTGCGGTCTTTGGTGGGCTCTAGCAGCAGCCACGGTTCCATGCACGCATTATGCTAATTTTAATTTTAATCTCAACGACCCCGTGGTCGGTCCCCACTGGCGGTTACTGCCGCGATGGCTCTTTTGCTCACTACACTGGAGACTCCGACAAACTCGGCAACACTCCAGTCACAGTAGATAACTTTGTACTGCTGTGTTTACGTTCGCGAAATAAGCCGCCCACACTCTATATAAATAGTCTCGCTTATCCTCTTTCATGTCCTTTAAATGTATTTAAATATTTCTCCAAGATGTAAAACTGAAACTGTTAACTAATCTTGATACTTATTGCCCCACACAAAAATTAAACTCATAATTATTTATCTTTATTAAATGATATAACTATAATTAAATAAATCTAAGATTTAAAAATATGTAAATGTCATTAGAGAGGTTCGGAAAATAAATCCGGATGCATCTCTGAAGTTATAACCAAGCAAAAGATGCTGGTTTTCTCACGAAAGTAAAGTCAGGGGTAGGAGCACTTATGCATTTATGCATTCATATTTTCGCGGTGACGGCGGTTTCCAGTGGTGCAGAGTGAGCGTGCGGTTACTTATTCGACGCGAAGAAGTAGTAGTCAAAGTGCAAAAGAAATAGAAAAACTTAGCTGCGCTACTCCGCGGTCTATAAGAAAGTCGAGGGTTGAAAAGCAACCACGACAACTACGACTACAAAACTGAGTGAGGGAGGTGGGCGCAAGCAAAGTTACCACGGAATAATAATAAAGCCTTCGTTTCTTCAGAGCTAGTGAAAATAAAAAATTTGAATACATGAAATGTAATGCTGAGCTTTTTCCACAAGACTCTTACACTTACGTTTTAACTAAAAGTAAATAAAACTTTAAACCGATAAAATTATTTTTAATTCCACTATCAGAGAGATTAGAAATATTATTTTTTCAAAATTTTATTAGTCTATATCTAAACAATTTGAGGTTATCTGAGTCGAAGTATCAGATTGGCATGAAAGATGCATGAATTTGATGAAATCGTAAGGGGGTTAACGGGACGATGATGAAGAAGACTCAATAGAGAAGGCGATTAAACAAGTACGGGAATAAATAAGGAAACTAAAAGAAAGCAGATATTGTAATATCAGGAAGAAGGAAGAAATACAAGGAAGGAAAGAAGGGTGCCGAGGTGGGCCAGAAAACGTCAGTTGTGGCTCCGCCTATATCGGTACGCCGGCGTGCGGTGGTGAATACATTTAGCCTGGTTAGTTTACAAATGAATACAGCGATTGAAGCAACTTATAATATCAATGTACTTTGGCTGTCTCGCTTGCTCGCTTCGCGGGGCGCCGCTACCCCTACCGTCCGCAATATATGTATAGAGTCTGAGCGGACCCCACACTGTCTTATCCTACTTCTTCTTCGTCTGCTTCTGGTTTAGTTCTTTATCCTCGTCTTAAACATTAAACAACGTCTCTCGATCCCCTTCTCTGTTGAATCACTCGCGCCCGTTTCAACTCCCGGCGGGCCCTCCATACAGAATGGCCATATTAACTTGATAATTAGCTCGGTTATACGACTTGCAGATGAGGAAAGACTCCGGGACGGACGTCGGCTACCCCTACCCGGGGTTGCCGGTATATTCCTTACTCTGACGGTTCTCTTTCTCTTTCGCTCACTATTCTATAGCATGCCACAGCTCAACTCTGCTCCGTTACTTGGATGAATATAGAACCCCCTTAGTTCGTATTCCTCTCCCTGTCTGCCAGGAACCTGCCCTGTCTCTCGTCGTTCTTGTGGCCTCGTCATCATCCTCGTCTACGTCGCCGCTACGAAACCAACATAGTCCACAACGTGTTTTCCTTCTTTCGTACCAAGTTCACCCTTAACTCGCTAATAGTTATAATACAGCACTCGGACTGGTGCTAACAGTGACTACCGTCTTCTCAAAACCACACTAATTTCTGATTGTATTTATTAACACAACATTCCTACTCGGGTCCTAATGCTCTCGTTTGGTATCGTGCGTACTCGGATCTTTGTGTTGGTAACTTACCATTTAAAATTTTGACGCCATTTCCCGTAGTGCATTCTTATCAAGACAGTGCTGTGGTGAAGACAAACTTCGTGTTAATTGTTTATTCGGGAGTTGTTGAGTGTTTTGAGTTGTTAAAGACGTTAGTTATAATTGTTGTCAGACATATTTACTTTTAATAGTAAATTCCGTGTGAACATAACAGGTGGCGCTTCATGGCCACGTGCAAATCACGTGACTCCTAGAGGAATCATAGTGGGAGTAACTGTCAAATTTACTATGAATTGACCGTGTGACGTTCAAAAATATTTCATTTCTGATTTATTTAAGCTACAGTGTATATTTTTTCATTATTATTTTTTATTTATTTTACTAACGGGCTCATAGAATTTCTATGAAGCCAATGGGAAGCCATTTTGTGTCGCGCTAGTGCACCACAGCGTGACGAGTAAACTCTTCACGGTGACTGACCTCGGAGGTAGGGTGTACATTACTGTTTATCCAGACTACGTCATTGACCACGTGGTACTAGCATAATGGAGGCTCGAGTGCCCGTCATGACAAAGAAGGTATTCCAGGTACTATTGTGTGTTACTGTGATAGTGTATCCAGAATATTACGTGCATCAAATGATTCTGAGAATGCACGAAAGTAGTTTTGAACCTTGATGACAATTAGTGATGATAACCAATAGCTTTTTTATTTTAATTTATTTAACAACACACTGCGTTCTCAAAAATACTGGTAAGGTGAATCGCTCGCGACTTTCGACCATCCGTATACTCGAGATTGAATACAAAGTGAATAAAGTTGAGCTGAGCAGAGCTGAGCTTGAGTTTGAGTCTGAGTCTGCTGGATGGTATTATTGTATACGTGTATGTTGGCATTCCGTGAGATGACTGGCATTGAAAACTACCTTCAAGAGTCGGCCGCGCCCGCCTCTGTCGTGCCCGCGACGATCAGAATACCGACGAAGATGGCCGCCATATTAGGCTCCCCTTCTCACACAATACCGCGTCGTCCTCGCCGTCGCTTAGCTCTTGTGTCACCGAGAGTAGGTAGGTATAAACTTGGATCTCATCGCAGATCCTGGTATACGCCTACGCGATCTCGAAAACCTACCGAGAAAGAATGAGTTAAGTCAAGGGGAGGATATCTGCTGCTAGTGATACCTTGCGACGATCTCTCAAAGATATATATAACTAACAATGACGGGTTCTGATTTACAAGCTCCGTCTTGAATTTTTTTCCTCTTTTTTTCATGAACGTCTCCGCACGTCAAATCCACGGTATTATTTACTCTTTTTTTACTCTTTTCTGCACCCTTGATCTGCCGAATCCCTAAGAATTTTTTACATTGGAATCTTCGGATGACGATGACGATGATGATGAGGACGATCATGATAACAATGAGGAAGATGATGATGATGGTGCTGGTGGTGATGTCGATGTAGAAGCGTGAACATTCGCGGCACGCGTGTGTGTCCGATAGGTAGATTTATCACCTTGTCTCAGATGTGGACTCGGTTGCTCAGTGATAGCTTGAATGTTTCTCGATGAGACAGACACCAGAGAAGAAACGATGCTCGGGAGTAAAAAAATAAAAGCTAAATAAATCGAAGAAGAGGATGAACCACCCGGGGTATTTCCAAGAATGTGCGTGCCATCACGTACTACGACAAGGTTTTTACAAAATACTAATCTAAATAAACCAACAGTCACTGTCTATAACGCGATTCACATAAGAGACGTATACTGTTGCCATACCTATGTATTTATATGAATTTATTCCGGCAATTTTAAATAAATACACTGTATACATACGGCCTAATCATCATTTACGATAATAAAAAATTTCTTCATTGCTATCTCGCTAAAATATTTCAAATTATTTTATTTCGTTGCCTAATAAAATTACCAATTCTTATTGTATTGTGTACATAAAATAACATATTTCGCGACAGTGAAAATTTAATCAGCGACATAAATATAAAAATAACAAAAAGTAATTTGCGCAGTTAATAAACGTCGGTATGAAAAATTTCGGGTGTAGCGGAGGCTCACATGAGAGTTTAAAATGGGGTGTGGGATACATCAGCGACTTGTGTAC
The DNA here is from genome assembly GCF_026212275.2 of Microplitis demolitor. Taxonomy (NCBI): domain Eukaryota; kingdom Metazoa; phylum Arthropoda; class Insecta; order Hymenoptera; family Braconidae; genus Microplitis; species Microplitis demolitor. Next base: position 19,249,224 of record NC_068547.1, read on the forward strand.
TGTGGCACCTGTCTCTTCACGGTGCTTGGATACTTTAGTTTTCAGGGGGTTAAAGAGGCGAACGAAAATATAATGTATGCACCCCTGGTTAGCGTACTGAGCTGATGGATGGAGTCGACGAACTACACAGCACAGTAGTTAGCTCAGAGCCACCTGAACCTGCAGGCTGCGTAGGCCTACACACAACAACACCATCATCATCATCTACACCGGCTGTGTGCTCCTAAACTAAACGTTTGTTACAGCCGCGTACTGTGTGTTTGTAAATATATACATGTACATACAGATACCTTAATGGCTAATTCATTTGATCCGACGGCAATACCACGTACTTACTAGCATACTGCCCGTACACCCACAGCCGGACGGTTATAAGTCTCACATAATAAAACACGCCAGCCCGTCGGCAGCCTCAAGTTCGTTACTTCAGTTACTACACCACGGTGGTGACAAACGAGCACATTTACAGCTGCTGGATATCCATAAACTTTCTCTTTTTTAAATAAAACCAAAGCGGGAAAAAAAATAAACCATCTATTTATTTGTAATTTTATTCTCCATAGATTTCCTGTACAATCTGTAGTCGTACTTAAATTTTAAATCTATTTATCTGAGGTTAACATCATGGAGTATGAAGTTAAGTGTGCAATTAGATGATAAAATTCAAAAACGAATGAAAATGATTCCCAGGATTTGCTTAGTACAGAGTAAAAAAGAGCTACTACAGGTTGTGTGGATGAGTGGATCAGGATTTCTCTTTGTTTTGATGACGCTTTGACGATTACTCTAACAGCGAGTCCTAGATATAATTATATATATATATATAAAAGTCGAGGTGATTATTTTCATTACTAGTAGACTCAGTAGTGAATGCTCTGACGAGTGGAGAAGGATGAAGAGCGTCGATCGTTATCATATGCCGCTTCCCACTGGCGTCTGATGCTCATACACACAACCAACTCGTCATCGTCGGCGGCTTCAGTTGCTTAGACTATTCGTGTTTTTTTCTTAATGATTCAAGCAATTAGCCACGCTTAATGCTCAGACTTTATTCTCATTCTGCTAATATAACATCGTTGTCGTAGAATAGTAGTAGAGCGCCATTTCCCGGGCTCTCTTTGCTTCTTTCATTTTATGTACACATATACAATAATATATATATATAACTATTTACAATATGTATGGATATGTGTATATATATAATATACTGTATAAATTTGTTAATTTTATTTATTCTACTTGACTATTACGACGACACTGATTAACAACTATACGCGTTGTTTTCTACCTGCCGAGTCGTGTCTGCAATAATATAAAAGAATGAGTAATATACTTCGTTGTGGATTATTAATTTTTGAGAATTTTTTATTAATATATATACGCAATATAGAGTATATTTTTTTGTTGTAGAGGTAGAGATCGGTTGTGTTTTAAGCTAGCACGCGAAACAATCACGTCGGGAAATGGCCGGCGAATGATAAACCTCAGCAGTAGCCGTAACTGCTACAATTCTGCCACAGCAACAACAAAAATATTACTAATAAATTTATTCCATGACGTGGGGTGTAATATTATTGAGGTGGAGAGCGCTTTTAAATGTTTATGGTATTATATTATAGTATGGTATGCCGTACACACATAAGTCTTAAGATAGTTATGCAACTTACGCGAGGGAAATATAATTTATACGAGGGAGTATAACGGTCTTGTTGATTGTTACCAAGAAATACCGATGCTTGTACTACACACTTTATTTTGCGATCCATTAACTTGATGATAACATGATACTCCATGTATATTTGATATGGTTTTTTTCTCAACAATTTAATTTTATTTTCAGCACACAAACTTGTGCGTGATTTAATGCAATGTTGTTCAAAAATTTTTCAACTGCACAATTGGAAATTTCGGGTGAAATTCAACACAAATTTTTGTGTTGATTAGACATTACGTTTGTGTTGATCTTCAACATAAATTTTATGTTGAATAATTGAACACAAAATCTGCTATTTCAACAGAAAATTTGTGTAAATTTAATAGACGTCATGTTAAAATTAATTAATAAATATAAGCGCATAACCTAACCTACTCATGTATACTGATCTAACCTTAGTACAACTTATGTCGATTTACCAAACAATTAGTTCGATTTTCAGTGATTTTTCTAAAAAGAGCCTGATCATAAAAGTATGAAAGTTATCTATGATTATATTTAATTGAAAGTCAATTAAAATTCAAGTTTCCACGCAAACAATGCTGCTAAAATGCTTTACTTGGTTATAGTAATGAAGAATCGCGCGAGAGTTTTAGCTAAGCGACACAAATTTTGTGTTGATGTTCAAAAAACAAAAGAAATGTGTTACATTACCGATTTTCTAATCATTTAACATAAAAACTCAGCTTAATTCAAATAACACAAACGGTTTGTGTTGAATTAACAGATTTCTGTGTTGAAAATCACCATAAAAAATTAAACCAATTAATTTTTTAACACAAATACACGAAATTTGTAACAGTGCACTGTAAGTGAAGGCAATGGTGATCATTTATTTTTAAAACTCAGAAACAGAGTATATGTGTGTCGTCTGAAAGCGGATTATAGGACGCACTCTTGCCTGAGAAGCCTTACGCAAAAGCAGCTCGGGAAAATTCAAATCGTGAGCTGGGTCGGATCTGCGTCACTGCAAGGGGGTCGTGAGAGTTCAGAGTGTCATAAGACCGATTGTCGTGATGCTGTTGTGTCGTCGTACCGTCAGAATGAGTGACAATAACAGAGCATGAAGAGTCGCTGAGGAGAAGTAAAGCTGGTGTACACAGTGCTCTGCTTTACTTCGCATGCTACTGGTTTTATATATTTTATATACATATATATAATTGTATAGTGGAACCAAAATGCTGTATACGCGACTCACGGTATTCTACTATGTGTATTGTTATGTTAACGCCTCCGGAGTAACAATCGAAACGGGTACAATAGAAGATTCCCTCTGGAGGTTTTATGGAAAGACGCGCTACTCGCGGATAAAGAAGAGGCTCGGGTGGGGTGTTATCGTATTATCGTTTTGCGGCGCCTCAATGTCCGGACTTACGTGCGTTTTATTTCTCTGTGCTTTACTTTTTTTTGCGCTCACATATATATACATATTGTGGTTACGTGAAATAATATTAGAGTGACCGGCAGATTTATTCAACACTTGGTTTTATTTTTATATATTTATTGCCTCTCAATCCCTGTTTACTTATTCATTTATTTATATTTATTTATCAAGATTTAATCACTTATATATTTTACCTAATCATATTCAATCAATCACACCACGAAATGTATGAAAACAAAACAGTAAAAAAAAATCGGTCTGTCGGTTAACCTTGCGGGACAGCTCAAAAACTTCCCGCCTATTTCGAGCTCCTGGAGCTCGAAAAATTGTTGTAGATACATTTTCGAGCTCTTCGAGCTCGAAAATACTTTTATATGCCTTTGTTTTCGAAAAAACAAACGTCAAGATCTCTTAGAAATTCGATTTTCGAAAATCGGACTGAAACCAATAACTTTCCGAATTTTTGAAAATTTGCAATTTTCTTAGCGGGAAGTTAAAAATGTAATACTTAAATAAAATAAAAAAAAATATATACATTAAAAAAAAAAAAATGAATTGGCAAAATGATAAATAGATCGAGTGATGTTGAGGATCAAAAGAGATTGCGGAATTGGCTCTGAAATTCGGCAATTTCATCCCCAGTACAATGAGCAACGGGCAGGGTGTTAGTTTGGGGCAACACAAAACTCTATTTTTCTCTCTTCCCCTGTCTATATATACAAGCAACCCCCATGGAAAGCATTGAAGAGCCGGTTGGGTACCGGTCGCTCGTGGCCGAGCCACGGATGGATGGTGAATATGCAAATGTAATTGATATTACTTTTTAAATATTCCCCAGTCTCAATCTCTGGCATCTTCGTTTATTTACATTTATCCTCTCTCTCTGATTCCCATGCTCTGGGATTTTTTCTCTCCCTCACCGTGGGCGCTTTATTCGTTTTCGCCAACGCAGGAGACAGGAAACACTGAGAGGGTGAGCCAGCCGGATTTGTACACTTAATATACACACTTCTCTTACACTATAAGTGCCTTTTACCCCGTTCGGGGCGAGATGCTACAATCGCCTCCAACTTAGTCCCCAACTCCGGATAAGTTAAGGTAATTAATAAGCTCCCTAAAACCTACTTAGAGCTCATGCTTGTTTAGTAGCAGCTATCGAGATAGCTGTTCTTACTACCGTTAACAACTATTCAAGAAAAAAAACATCTATAACAATTACTACTTACATTATTACTGCTACAGCTTGAATTAGAGTTCTTTTCTTCTAAAAATTCCCAGTACTTATTTAAACGCTAATTAACTCCACCCGAGCCCCACAGTCCACCTGCAACAGTTAATCGTGACTCTTACTTTTTTTCTTTCCTTATGCTTCTGCTATTAATACTATTACATTACATTAAAAAATATAAAAAAATTGCGTTTATCCACGATGACTTGCTTTTTTATTTCCCTCATCCAATCGTATTTTATGTACACCTTCGTACTCTGAATACTAATCAGCAATCAAAACTAAGAATAGCAATTACTAAATAAATTATTCTTACACTATTGCAGGAGGGGTCATGAGAAAATTTCACTGGCAATTAAATATTTCGATTTCAATAATTTATAAAATAATAATTTTCCCGCGCAATTTACTATTAATTTAATTGAGTTAAAAAAAAAACCCCGCACATTATAACGTCTTTTTCCGTAGACTGTTACGTAGATCGTAATTTCAAGAGGAGCATACTCCCAACAAGGAAGTTGTTATTGTTTGTACAATAAGTCTTGCAGTAGCAAAGACAAAAACCCAAAAGAATATAAATATATTATAAACACACATACCTACTGGTGTATGTAAAATAAAAAGGTAGAGCATTATAGTAAACACGAAGGCGTTGGACATTAATTTCCAAAGAGTATCTCTTTGGATTCCACAGGCTTGCACGCCAGCCAGCCAAATCGGGTATGTCTTGGCAACTTTTATTTTATCCCGTGTATAACACTCTTGTACGCGACTACTGTTAGTGCATGGAGTATCCAGTGTAGGATATATAGTATATAGTATGGAGGATGCTGGATATTGGATGTTGGATGTTGGAACGCGTGTATATGCATGCACCAACCAGTGGACTCTTTTTGGAGTGGATATAAATCTTGTGGACATTATTATACGCATATCAGGTCTGTGCATGTGCTAGCACTGTACATTACAAGGTGTCTACACGAGTTTATATGCCGTGTGTGGCGATGAAAAATAATTCGACGAAAGGTGGCGAGCCAAAGTTAAAATTTTTTTTTTAGGTGCAAGTATGCATACATGTATGTGGATATGCGGGATATAATATAGTGTATACTATATATAAGGGTGTTGGTGATAAATCTTGTTTGTGATCCTGGCAAATCTTAACTTATGACGAAAACAGAATGATGTTTAATGCTAAATGTTAATTTAAAATTATCGTGATTAAAATTAAAAGGGCTGACAGATGATTGTCACCCGCATGGTTACACTGGCGTCGTGCACACACGGTAACCTGTCTTACAAACGTCAGGACTTTTTTTTAGCACTTGTTTTAGTACAAGGTAGATACAAGCAAAACAGTTGAGCTGAGCTGAGTTGATGAGCATAAGGACGTTTCATCAAACGAGATGTCGTTCCCACGAGACATTAAAGAGCTACTGGTCCACACGATTACTGAGTGGATATTTTCTGCAGAAAAAGTACTTTCATCACGACGATAGACGTAATGTGGATCTCTAGAGATTATTTTCTGGATCTTGTTCTATCTAAGTCTTTTTTAGGTCTCGAGTTGTGTTGTGTTGTTTTTTTTTTTTTTTTCATTTTTTTTTTGTGCCAAGTCCTATTCCTCCTCCGCGGTCTATTCTTCAGCGTTTATATCCTCCATTGGAGATACTCCGACGAGAGTCTTTTTCTTTGTTTGGGCTCTTCTTCTTTTACTTCCGCGAGATACTCGAAGCTCTGCATGAATACCCCCGGGTATTCGTGGCTGCCAATAAGATTTATGGTAATCCGTTTTCGTGAATAATTGGGTGTATGTAGATACAACTGGATTCCGTCCTCTTCATTCTCTTCCTATCTATACATATACATATACAAATACATATATATTCATAGTATATATACTCTTCTGACTTGGTTGTACGCTAACGGATTCCTCTTGGAGTCAAGTAAATTGAAGAAAAATAAACTCTGCTGTTTTTATTTTTTAGCTCAATTATTTAAACCGGAAAACGTTTTTCAATTTACAATAAAAAAATAAAAAAACGCGTAAAATCAATTAACAAATTTCATACTTGAAATTTATGGCGCTATAATTTACTAAGAGACATTTAATTTCAATTTAAAATAATAACAGATTAATATCATTGATAAGTGTGAAAAGTGTGATACAAATTGTTACAAATGAGCCCGTATGATCCTCACTGTACTTGCAATTCAATAAAGTTATTGTCACCTCGCGTGGCAACATACACGCACTTATCTTCTGTACTTTCATACTACTCAGTAATAAGAGTTTATAATAACAGCCGACAAGTTATTAAACACAGTAATTATACCCGCATCATATATTATTCGTAAAACTGTATCATAACAAACCTATCATTATACAACATACCTATTGAGTATAATACTGATTGAAAATTGTATCAGGACCATTGATCATTGAACAAAAAAGCCTGCTTCGTGTATTGATTAATGAGATTTTTTTGACACACACTTCAATATGTCCTTAGCAATCAGTAAAATATAATGAATATATTCAGCTAAGTGACCAGCATTTAAATTTTGACTGGCAAATCAGGTACTGCGTGCACGCACTCAAGTAAATATACATATATATTTATAGATATACATATACTCAGAGGTAAATAGTATATGTAATGGTGAAGTTGTGGAGTTGCGTGCTCGTTGTAATTATGAAGTTGTTCTCCGTAGTTACTAGTGATGGCGAATCCCCTCATAGTTCGATGGATACTACAGAGTAGATTTTATATATATATATATATATATATATATATATATATATATATATATATATATATATATATATATATATATATATATATATATATATATATGTATAGGTAGGTAGGTTGGTTGGTTGGTTGGTTTATATATATTTAAAGAGTAAGGTATTCGGGCCATGCTGGTACACAGAAAGTGTATATGGTGTGTTCCCGTCACACCGTTGATTTCAACGCCAATTAAACACCCGCTTGTCAAGGAGACGGCCCACGATTCCCTACGATTCGTTGTCGCACGCGATGCGTTGCCTCCGTTATTATTACGTGTCATTGCCGCCCACGTAATGGCGATGCTTTTTTTTTTTTTTTTAACGAGGATACTAAAAGTCGTTCATTCGTTAGTTTGATTGCTTTCTTTATATTTACGATAAATACGACCAACAAGTCGTGAGTAACGTAGCCAATTATTGGTAATTTTTATTTTCATTTTTAATTACTTCATTATTCCACAAGTCTTCAAGATGTGGGTGTAAATATCTGATCTTTTAATTTGCTAAATTATAAATAAACTTTCGGATAATTCATTTAGCTGGCACAGGAATTTTTTTTTGTTTTTTTCGTCGGTTGTTGGACGGAAATGGCAAGTTGAGAATTAGACGGTGAAAGGAATGAGAAATAAATAAATATATGTATAGATATATATTGCTACGTTATAAGTTGTCCTTTTGCGTTTTGTAGGGACATTATTCATTTAGCCGAATCGTGAAAAAAAAACTGTAGACAGGTTTATGTACAATAATGACGACTATAAACACAAGAAAAAATAAATAGACGAAGAAATAATAAATAATAAAATATAAAATGAAAATAGAACAAGATGTTATAGCTGACGTCACGGGCTACACGCGATTTCATACAGAGCTGATGACCATTCGAGTGTAGATAGTGTTTAAGATTTAGAGAGTTTAAACGAACCGAGTGTATATACATATATGTATATGTGTGTGCTATATATTTATTTATAGTTTTATCGTTGGGTGCTGGATCATAGATTTGTGAGTAAGTATAAAGAATAGTGCGGGGGCGTTGATGCTTGAATAAAAAAATAGCTCAGGATATAGGTCGCCTCGAAATACAATAGGCGATAGTACTTGGAAACAAGCTGTGCGTGATTCGATAAAAGTCCCGTTAAAGTCGCGAACTGACGTTATAAAATCGTGATAGTTTGGTTTACAAACATGCGACGGGTGGGCGGACGTATCCAGGTCGGAATTCCGATGGAACGCAATTCTACTTTCCTGAGTTTTTATTTTTATTACATATAACATTTACCGAGATCTGCTCATACTATACTTATAACACATGCACCAATAATACACTCGTTTATAAATTATTCTGATAATTATTTTTACTGATCGTTAATTTTATTTTTATTATTTAATTCTGTAATAATTATATTAACAAAAATAATTTGTAAAAGTGTAATTGTTCATTTTGGTTTAGTTTTAGACCTAATAAATTTTTTTAACTTTTAATGTATGTGAGAAACAGTTAATTACCATAAATAAACAATCGCTCAAAAAAAAAAACCTTTTTTTATCATTTAAAGAAAAATGTTATCCTACTCCGAAACGTTAAGTACAAAATATAAGTAAGTGGCATAAGTAAAAACGAAATAAATAAAAAAAGTATATCATTTACTGCATTACTGCATTAGAGATATTGAACGGATCAGTCATAGGAAACGTCGTGCTCGAGTGGTAGTAGTGGTTGAGTGCATAGTGCGCCGAATAAATTACATAAATCATTATTTAATTAAGGTGGCGAGTCGTGCATGAATAATAATCGTTGTGCGACAATATATATCGTTTTCTGACAATCACTTTGACACACTGTATACTCGCTAAATGACTTAAACTCACGGTTTATTTTATTCTTCCTCTTATTTAATTAAATAACACAATAAGTGTTTAAAAAATATAAACTGAAGCCCCTCAAATGATTGACCCAAAAAAATAATCGTAAAAAAATCCCACCGCCTGTAAATTCGCGATGAATGTCAGACTTATCTGCGTAATTAATATGCAAGTTAAGTATGATTACGCTACGCTAGAGGTACCTTATCGAACGTATTCTACTATCAATATATATATTATATTTATAAATAAGTATTAGTATACCCGTTGTCCTCGATAAATCAAACGACTAATGCAATCGGCGTCAATGTAAAATGTTATGCAACTGTCTTCCTCTATTGGATCGTTCATGTGACATGAAAATTATTCACTGCAAAACATCTAAGAATCTGTACACAGACGTTAGATACACACGGAGGCTCACTTATCAACTACTGTCACAACTTCTACAACTAAATATGCTAATAGATAAGTCAAATGATAAGCTATCAATCTTGGATGTATGAAAAAGCATCAACTTAAAAGTTAAGGTTTAAAACCTTGACAACTTTGTCGATAAGAAATGTCGAATTCGAAATGCTGACAAGGCTTATAGCGATTAATAATGATTTTTTTTTTTTCAAGACAGTTCAATGTCATTTTACATTCCCATTTATTGATATAAATGTTTTTAAATTAATGAGTCAAATTAATAAGTGATTTTATATGGAGATAAATTGAAGTAATAGAAAGTATATTAGATATATTAATTTAAGTAGGCATTGAGTGAGACATAGTTTGGTAACTGATATTGCGTATTGTACTTTATCGCACTAACCCCCTCTTGACAATCAACCCCCCGCGGAGTGCGTGACATTAGCTTGGGGAGAGTACGTAAATTTTAATCACACAGTGGGGTCCAGTGCCCATGGGACGATTTTATTGAAATACCCAGTTTTAGACACCTACTTTATTACCAACGACTTGCTAACATCGCTGTAAAAATTGTAAAATAACTCCTGAAAAAAGTGATTCATTGCTTTTGTAAAAAAGGAAAATTGATGTATTGTTAGTTCTGACAGTGTAAAAGATTTTGGCTCAGTTTTTTCCTTCTTTTTTTTCCACGAGTTAAAACGCTTCACTCGGGCTTATGTATATATATAGTCTACTCCACATTAGCTCATTCACAGTCGCGGAAGCTATTTGCCAGGGTACATAATGGGATAATTAACGCGCAAACCCACCGATCCGGTGGATAATCAGCGAAACCTAACATTCACTCAAGAATCATAATCTCATAATAAAAATACTATCGACAAAAATGTTGATAAAAAATAAAAAAGTTTAATAAAAAGTTAAAAATAAAGTTTATTCTCGGCACACTGCAATCACTTTTACCGCTTCATTACTACAATCAAATTAATCTCCATCCTATAATCAACGCAAGTCTCTTATTCTCTCGTTCCCCACTCAAAATGACACGAAGGAGCAGAAGAATAAGAACTACCGAGTTAAAAAAATAAAAGAAAACACGAACCCGTAAAAGAGAATATTTTTTTTTTTCTTTGTAACTTATTTTGTCTCGTTCCAACTCGTTTGGGCTTGGAGGGCGTAAAAAGTCGGGCCGATGCATTCAGATGGGGTAGAAACACCGACAATGGAGTTCTAAAGAACGGGGGTTGAATTTTAGGGGTTGAAAGACCGCGGAACGAGCTACAGTCGCTCACCCGTCGGGACATCGAGGCCCTTTATTAAACCCACCTCCACCTCCATCTCCACACTGTTACTCAACTCTATATATACCTACACTATCTGTACTTAGACTTTATGTACACACTACAGAGAGTTGGGTAAGTAAAGCATTTCAACTGGATGGTCTTCAGCCGTCAGACACCGCAGCCCTTTCCGCTTATCCCACCGAGACCTTCCATCATTTTAAAGCCCATAGTCCATATACCGCACGTCGAGCTAGAATTAGACGGACAATTTCATTTAAAGCCGCTTGACGATCGAGTCACCCGAGACACCTAATTTTTATGACTGATGATTCAATTTCGAGACTTCGCTCCATTCTCCAGCTTCGGGTCACATATGCCTTCATGAGACATCTATAATTTTTTTAAATTGCCCAATTTATTGAACTTTCCCGAGACAGTGCGACTTGTCAATGAGGATTATTTGTTTATAAGTTACCTCATTCATCATTCGGTCAACGTTTAAAACAATGGCCTATCTTAAATTCCAGCTGACTATTGGTTACAATGGTAATGATAGCAATAAAAATAAAATATATTCTAAGAATACGTTATTGGCGAGTAACGCGTTCAAAGATGTTACGTTCCGCAATGCGGTTAAATATCGCGCCTTTCGACGAGTAATCTTTACTTTTTGTTTGACCTCTCTTCTTCGTAGCAGTTCCTTTTATTCTTCTAATTTTTTTTCTTTTCATTGCTTTTTTAATGTGTAATAACATAAGTACATGCTGGCGGTAATTCCACGCGAATCCAAGTGCAAATCTACATGCGAGCTTTAATCGCTCGCGTGCCCATTATATTATACCTATAGCCGTTCCGTCGGATGTGTTAGCGAACACTTTTGCTTTCCTCTTTAAATCACACCTATTTTTTTTTTTACTTCGTTTTACGACAGACCCATTTCTCAGTATTCCTAGAATTCCGATTGCCCTGCAACTTATGCTTGAGCTGAATTTCAAATAATTATTTTTATTTGGGCAGGCGGCCATTAATTATAATGAAAATAATTAACTAATTAACTTATATATAAATAAGTAACTAAATAGTTTGTTTTCCCACGACTGGTATAGATTAGAGCCACTTAGAAGTTGATCGTCACGAATCGCATGATGAGATCCTGACTGACGTCTGTGTTCTGATGAGGTTATAAGGCCGCTATGAAGCGAGCACAATAAAAGTATCAGAAGCGATATATGAGATATTATGTATAGGTCTGCGGGGATGAGGATAAGAATAAGCAGGAATAACGTGGAAATCCGCCCGGGGCCCCCTGGCCCCAAGCCAGACGTACTAGCCTAGATCGAACTAGCAATCACTTCGTAATAATACCAAATCACGGAAGATATTGCACATTTCCCAGGCGAATCACTGCTATTCGCGAGCTAGGATTCCCCGTCGGGGTAATTTGGGAGGTCTTAGTGTTTGTTGACATGCGATCTGAATTCGAGGCCTCATTCCCTTTCTCTCCCTATCTCTCTTAATCTCCCATTTTTTCTCGATTCTTTCTTTTGTCTGAGTTGGTTCGTTCGTGCTAAAATTCCGTTATATTCCGGCAAAAGTCGTCGCGGCGGCGATGAAATCTGCAGAAATAGCACCGCAAGATTGTTTTGCTGGATTAAACTTACGGAAGATAAGCATCTTTCTAACTATGATAGCTAAATTTTTATAGACCGAGATCGCTAGTAACTACTGCGCAGCTGACGGGATTTTTTTTATTTTATTTTCATAAATATATCATCGCAAATGCGAAACAATAAATATCAACATCAGTATATATTTATAAGCAAGTAAGTATTATATAGTATCAGCAGTATCAAGTATATAGAAATAGAAAGAAGAATAAAAGAAATAAAGTAGCACAAAAATGTATTGGATTAATTCAATAAATTCAACGAATGTCGCCAGGACGCAAATAAATTTGTGGTGTATCTATCTGAAAGCGTCGAAGATCTTGGAGATCAGGGACGGAGTAGAGAGGAACTCGCCTGCAAGCGAGATGGACATGGAGACAGCCAGTCAGCCTGGACGAGACGTAGACGAACAGGAACAACGTTGACTAAAGCAACAATAACAACAACAACAACAGCATCAATGTTGAGACGAGTTCAACGTCGCGAGCTTTTTTACGCGTCTGCCGAACAATTCTTTCTTCCTTCTCTTCCTCTCTTACACTTTAAAAGATAATACTCGTATAGGTAAGTTAACTGACTGCCGAGCGTACACTGGACGAGTCTGCAGCTACGGTCCCCAAGGTGGGCCGTCGCTCTCGGCGGAGGCGGTTGTGGGGTCCGGTGAGCGGGAGAAATACGCGAGTGTGCCCCCATCCAACGAAGCCTGCCCATTAATCATCGGGGTAATTCCATAGATGGCTGTTGGCTGCTCCCAGGAGTGAGCGATGCATGCCAAACTCGTGCTTTCGTTCAACATAAAAGATACTCGGTTATAAACCAACCTTTCTTGAGTATTCAACATACATAATACACTTTTTAAAGGATCCCAAATCCACCTTATTTATTTTAAAATAAATTTATACGTGATTATATAGGATATGTATGAATTATGATTATGAATAATGATGATGGCTGTGTACTAGTACATCGGGTTGTCTATTTTATGAGAGAAGGAAGAAGCATAAGATAGAATAAATGCTCTGGAAAGAGGTTCATTAGCTTGTCGGCTTGATAAAGTCGTTTATTAGACGTCAATCGTCCGAATCCGAATCGAGTGCTCCCCATTAGTCTGGGCATGACGACAGATACCGGCAGTTAAATGTGAACGCTTATAAGACCCGCGGGGATATATATAACAGACTCAGCTCGGTCTCCTTGTCTCTCTGTCTGTTGTTGGTCGTTGTTAACAACAGGCTAGTTACAAGAGTGCATAGCGGGATCGGAATCATCGTAGTCGTCGGCATTGGCATCGACATCAACGGCAGCCGCGGCATTGAGAATCGTCGATCCGTGATCGGTCGATGAGGACGATCAAACGACAGCAGAAGAAAAGCGAATGAGAAGAGTGACTACTGCTGGTCCTCCTCAGATCCTGCCACTGCTGGTTGTCGTCACTGATCGGGTCTCGGGATGAGATGAGATGAGAGTCTGCTGCTCCTGCTGCTACTGCAGTGATGGCAAAAAACGTCGCCGGAGACGCGCTGGCCCACCGGCCGCTCGAACGATGTCAGGAGTTTAATCAATGCATTTAGCCGAATTCCTGTCTGGCCCAAATAAAAGATTTTCGGCGCGATCCAGAGCAAAAAACCTACTGCCTTTCTTCTCCCGTCTTTGTCTTATGGATGATGATACTCTCGTATGTGAGTGTGTATCTGAGCTGTCTTGTTCACTTGGGCTTGGATTTGCTCACAGTATTCTCAGTGACGACTATCGACTCTCCTTTGAATCAAATCCCTCGTGTTCATAAACGATTCCAGTGAGTTTGTTGTAGATAACTGGGGATTTTGATTGGAATTGATAATTATTATTTCTTGGGTCATTGATTTATTTTATTTATTTTTTTTTTTTTTCGTCTTATTTTATGCTGAATTTATTATTATGACAAAGCCATGGAAAAGGTCAAAAACTATATTTTATTATTATCATATATATAAGACTACTGCTTGAGTTGGTTTCATTGAGAGTCAGAGTCTACAGCACTTCCTGCTCTTGGACTCTGTATCTCAGCGGACATCTCGGGAGCGGCGCAGGCAAGGGGAATAGGTTGCCGCTGAAAACGGCAGGGCAAATAAATCTCAACGGGCTTTCTTAGCAGTACAGAGCTCACGCGGGCACATCGCGTCTTCTCTTTCGTTCTTTTTCCTCTTACTTCAACCCTTTTTCACTCTGCTAAGATATCCCACTTCTTTGTCTTGCTTATATATTCTTCTTGTTGGTCTCATACTCATTCTTTGGCCGCAGCTAGCGTAGAGATCTAAATTATATATCTCCAAGCCTGCGTTTGTCTACGCACGAAGCGTGGAATTGTTAACCGATTCATACCCGTACTAAAATCTGCGATAATTTCTAGCTTATCTAATCAACAATTTAAAAAATTCTTTGGCCCGTTTTTTTCTTTTTAAAGTTTACGAAATGTTACGCCCGAGAAATTAACTAATTGCTTGACTTAATAAAGTAACATTACAACAAATTTAGGATTTAACCGTGGAAATAAAATTCACAAACTCGTGAGTATCGTGATTCATCGTCGCGACTTACGAGAGGCGATCGTCATGAGTACCAAAAGGGCAATATCGCGAGTCACGTGAAAAATTCGTGATGCCCTGGAGACTGAACTTCATGCCTCGTTACGCCTGTCGGAAGTATAAATCAACCGGCAAAACCCGCTCCGTTGGGACGGCTTCTCAAACTCTTGAGATAACCACTGAAAAATACACACAAGACAAAATATACGCGAGTAGTCAAAAAAAAAAAAATTTAATCTGTTAGTTAAAGTATGCCTCATCTATCTTTGATAACTTTATACATAACAGCCAATAATAATTACGGTAAATAATTAGACGTAAAAGTAGCTTGCACTGATAAAACACAGAACCAGTTTTATGTGTATGGATACGAGTTTACTAAAAAACAAAATAAAAAAAAGAGTTAGAATAAAATGGGTATTTTTAGTGACTCCTGACAACAGGATGCACCTTGA
The DNA here is from genome assembly GCF_026212275.2 of Microplitis demolitor. NCBI lineage: Eukaryota > Metazoa > Arthropoda > Insecta > Hymenoptera > Braconidae > Microplitis > Microplitis demolitor. The sequence goes on from NC_068547.1 coordinate 19,264,593, forward strand.
CACCAATACAGACTGGACGATGAGCACCATGGCTAAGCTGTCGAGGAAGAGATCGTTATACGGCAGGAAGAGTGGTCAGAGTTCTTACTTAAAAGTCGGAAGAAAAAAATGAATAAAAGAAAAACAAGAGGAGGGACAGCAAAAGAGTTTGAGTTTATTCAACAAGCTGTTTTGATAATATCTAAAAGAATACGCAGAGCAAGCGAGACCGGAGACATTTATAAAAATCCTGCGATTCTTTTCGTCGTCTTATCTACCGTCTCGGGGTTTTTATTAAGTCGTGCAGGACACAGACTGGGTAATTACGCAAACCTGAAAGGCCCGCGGCTACTGGACAACTTAAGAACCCACTAAAAAACTGTAAATTAAAATATAAATACCTCCAAGATAAGGAAATAAAAAATACTAGCCGGGTTCTCATTTTCTGTCTGATAATGTGGGTTTAAACAGTATGCTATGACGCAACCGATTTGTGCGATAATAATTAGCTTTTTGTGATGATGTTTTGATAAGAGAAAACTGAGGCGTTTCAAATTATTGGCAGACGTTGGACGATAATTGAAAAATTTTTAAAATTGATTTTATATTTTTATTTTTACGTCCTTATTGTTAGATAAATCGCGATAGGTAATAGACCAGAGCTTGTAGTCCAGCCCACACAGATTCAGAGACTGGTTGAGCGATCATAAAAGTATGAACGTAATAAAATAACGCCTCTGTAAAACTCGTCTTTTGCAGCCGTTAAATTAGGACGACTTATAGGCACCAAGTATATGCAGTCGAAGCTGTTTTTCATATCGACTATGTAGAGATAGAGGTTTCTATCCTGTAAGTCTCGAGTCTCGAGTCTTCAGTCTAGGACCAACATGCCGTACTAAATTTATTTATATTCGTAAGTATTATGAGCTGGCAAACTGTACCATCAACACTACAAAGACACAATATAATATTTACTTGTGGATAAGTAATTTTACACTAGACAGTAAGACAAGACTAGTCTTGTCGTAAAAAAACCAAGTGGGAGTATAAAGGAAAACTTATAAAAGTTGTCTCGGTAAACTTGGAGCCGTCAGATAATCCAAGATGATCGTCTAATAGCTTTATAAAGGAATTAACGAAGGGCATTTACTCCTTAATGTAATATTATATTAACATAATCCTTATTTAAGGTGAGACCCAAAAAATGCTTCACTGAAAAATAATAAATTAATTCCATTAAAAGACCAAAGCCAGGTGTTTTATTTTACTGCAGATTTCCAAATGGAAAAATTTTTTTTTTGTAGATAATAAAAATAGTCCAGCCCGATTTGACGGCTAGAAAATCTAGTGACAATGTGGATTTTTCATGGTAAATATAGACATGAAGGACAAATAAAAAAAGTAATCGCGAGTGTACCGTAGGTGGGCACATGACAATTTGCATTTTCGCGACGCGCCCATACACCCATTGTCTGCGACGTCGCCAGGATCGCTCTGAATACATTAAACATGACGTTCCGATGACTGGATCATTTCGTTCACCAAGTCCCGTAGTATATATACAGCACAACCGCGGCATATGTAATTATACGTCGGCGACCCCAAACGTATTCGTGTAAATCGTCTTGTCTTCTACTTACTTATTCGTATCCAGACAGCAACTACTACGACGACTACATATTATACTATATTGCTGTACTGATATATATATATATATATGCATATGTGTATATATACATGCCGATACAACATTAATGAATAAGACGTTTCGCTCATACTATCAGGAAACGGTGTTGGATCCACGTGTTTTGTTGGTGTTATTGTTGTTGTTGATTCGCGATTACGCTGAATAACAAGCATTCAAATATACAATTACACTGTGTGCAGACTTACACTACTTATCATCTGCTCATTAATTATCATTCGATCGGATTTTAATTTCAGTCAATGACATAATTTTTTTTTTTTTCTAATTGAAAGATTCATTTTTAGTCGATGATTTCTATTTCGACTTTTTGCTAATTGGATTTTGAGTTTAGATTTTTTATTTTTAATTGGTTTAATTGAGTTTTTGTTTGTTTAGGGTTAGTGAATAAGGATGGAAATGATATACTGAGTGTGAGGCAACGTGAGAGCTAACGAACAAGCGACAGCAGTCAAAAGACACTCGCGAGCAAACTTCTTTTGGATCCGTCGTCGCGGTATCGTGGGAATCAGTGACGTGACAAGCTCCTGCGACTCGTTTACCTGTCACTCCTATATACAGACAAAAACGATTAACCTTCAATAAAAAATATCATTAATTAATCAGAATTAAAATCATCGGTTTCATTATAATGAGAGTTTAATGTGGATTCGTCGTAAGTTAAATAAGTATGAGTGAATTTATGTAGACTGAGGTAATAATAATACGGTAAAATAATTGGAACAATTGTAAGAAAAAATAGTTTGTCAATATCAGCCTCGATCATGATCATGATCACGAGGACGATGAGTTTAGCATTTATTATTTGACACCATGTTGAGAACCAAGACATTCTTCAACGGTTATTTATTTTTTATTTAAACCAACAATAATAATAATAATAACAACAACAATATTCGTATCACGTATGTCACCGGTCAACACTAAAACAATGAGAATCACGTACTTCTGCTCGAGCTATTCTTGTCCTCGTTGCGGCCAGACACGGCCAATCGACAACAACCAAAGTCATCTCACCTTCGAAACAAATTTATTGCCCGCGACTCTCGAATAACCAACTCCGCGACCAAATTTTCCAATTTACTTTTCTGTTTTGCTTTTATAAAAAGTTACCTCATGATTTTTGACGTCATCTTTCAACCGAGGAAGTGTGCATGGGAATTAAAAGAGCTGAGATGTTTTTTACAGAGAATAAAGTTATCAAGATTTAGTAGCAAGCCGATTACTTTGGCAAAATATATACATAATATAAAGACGAAAATAAAGAAAGAAGACGTTTAGTTTCCTGTTAAAAGACATACAAGGTCGTAAATGTCTAGCACCAAGAGGACATGGATCACGTAGTCGTGGATCACGTACCAAGGGTACCATCCGTCTGTACCTCCACGTAGGATAAGACACGCAAGTGTACGACAAGTCTTGAGAATGTAAGCTAACTGCTAAACTCAAACTCTTCTAATCTATCCCGAAGACTCAACTCACTCGTAACTCCAAGATTTTTATTCGCATTTAAATAAAATATCCATTTTTTTTCCACAAAATTATCAATAAAATATAAATTATTTTGATATATATAATTATAGTTATAATTACATATTACAATGTTTGCTATGGAAAAAATATTATTCATGTATGTAATTATAGTTTGAATATTTTTAAATAAATTTATGTAATAAAATGCCTAGCGATTTTAAAGTACGGCCATTTTCTCTCAATTATTTGGACTCAATCAACAGCTAATCTAGTTAATTGTCATTTCGGATGTGTGGTATTGTCTGCTGGAAGACCAGACTACCAAAGCATGTAAGTACTGTTGACTACATTAGATGTAATGTGGGTGTAGTTACACATATACCAGGGTATGTAGTGTATGTACCTGATGTATAGTAGTCAGAGGATGATATTCACCGGCTGGGTGATTCGCTGACGAGCAGGAGCACACACGATATATACGAATAGAAGCAAAGCAAGCCGGATCGTAGCTCCCGTGGGAACTTGGGTTGTCGCACGCACTGAAACTCATGCTCGAGGCCAGTTCGCGAGTACATCGAGTACCCATCAGTTAGATTTACTCCGGCCATCTAACTTTGTTGTTGGTTTAATGTCTAGACCACCAACTATTTTAAACTTTTGTTTATTTTTTAAACTGTAGATTGTTATTTATATAAATTAAGATATTTAATTGCGTGTGCGTATAGAAGACATTTTTTAATGATTTATAATATTGAGTATTGAGTGTAGAACTTAGTAGGAAAATTAGGAATGCTAGATGCATTGGGGATCATCCAAGTCCGGCTGAACACTTAAATTATAATTCAGGACTACTCCTCGGCAGGACAATGCATAGTTTCGCGTGTCGGTTTGTTTTTTAGTACGCGGCGCGGGGAAGTCGTGGGCGAACGTCGTCAGGATGAGAGCAAAGAAAGACAGCCCGAGTTGAGAGCTGAGTGAAGACACTGACGAAGACGAGGACGAAGAGCAAGACGACAGAGATGGAAAACGAGTCTGCATGTGTCACTTGCGAGTGTACTCGTGGAGAGCGAATGGGTCGAGGCTCGGACGTTCCGTCGCGTCACGTTCGTCTTCGGGTTCGTGCTTTTTTACCTTCTTACCGGCGCACGTATTCGCTCCGTGAGGGCCTCGCCCTTCTCTTTGTCTCGCTTTATCTCTATTTGTTTTTATATATCTCGCTCGCTCGAGATCCAACTAAACTCGCCAGCGGGCCCCGGTGAACCCCCTGGCTGTCAACATCCCTTCGAAAACCATTTTGAAAGATTTATTGTCATTTTTAAAATAAATAATTTTTTTTTTACTTCTACTTCATTATACTCTTTACATTAATTATTAATCTATTTTCCGACTTACTCTATAATTTTTATTTTCAACTCAAGAAATAAAAAAAAATATTTAACAATTTTTTTTTAACAAATGAAGACATTGTAATTAATTAATAACTTAATGAATTAGATATTGATGTAGAAAATAATATTTATAATTATAAAATTAAACAGATATTTAAATAAATTGAGTTGTATGCGATATTCGTGATTAAATCTCATAAAAATGAATTTTGTAAACACCATGCAAATCAACCTCATAATTAACTCACGCATAATTTACATTGAAATTCAAACTAATTATCGCATTAAATTATGTTAAATAATTTAATTTAATTTATAAGAAATAAAAATATTTAAAAACTGTAAAATGTCCAGTGATAAATTTTTTTTCCTTTCTTTCCTTCTCTTTTCCTTTTCCTTTTCTACTTAATTCAAAAAAAAAAAAGGACATCCCATAGATTAATAAAACGACAATATATTACAGCCAAATAGGTATGAAGATAAAAAATGCGGAGGAAATAATTCGTTTGTTAGTAAGTGAGAGAATGTGGTCAGCTGCATCTTGAGGTGAGTAGCAGACGGCACACCCTGTGTATGTCCGAATACACCTGTCTACTGGCAAAATAAAGAGGGAGGAGGATAAGGAGGGTGTAGTAGGATGAGGCAAACGCGCACATTTTGCCTCGGCATTTATTATTTTATCTGAGTTCTATCAGCGATCTATCAAATTGCCATGCGGTATGAAGATAACGAGTCAAGGGTGAAGATGAGATAAAACATAATATGTTGTTTGAGTGTATATGAGTGTAAAGACAAACCGCAAAAGTGGCCGTGACGAGGTAGAATGACCGCTGTCGTGAGGACGAACCGAGAAACCAAGACAACGCGAACGGTTATTATTAGGGGGATACATATAACTTTGTTAATGGTTTAGTGAGGAATGGTGATGCCCCGAAAATCTCTCACCTGCCTGACGCTCTCACTCTTCCATGCACACAAATTATATCTTATATATACTTATTGTTATTATATGTTTATACTTTAATACAAACTACCGAATAATATACCGAAGAATGTTCCGTGACACTCGGGTTATATCTGCGACGATCTCGTTCAGCGGAAAAACAACTTCCGGCTGGCTTTTTTTTTAACTATAAGTTTATAAGTCACGCTCGTTAAACTGACCGTTGGACTTTGACACCTTTATACTTTGTTATTGATTATCCTACATTTAGAATAAATATATAAAAAGAATTGAAGAAAATGTGCAATTAAAATACATTAATTAACCTTTTAGGTCATACTCTGTTTTTAAAAACAATTTTCAAGGTTTTGATAGTTAATTATTGTTTTTATAAAACTTATACTTATTAGCATAAAGTTCTATTTATAAAATTACTGTCAATAAAAATTTATTTATTAATGACAAAAATTTCTTAATTAAAAATTTAAAAAAATTATTTATAATTAAATTTACAGAATTTTGATTTTTGAATAAATTTGTAACTTTAATAAAAAATTGTATATAATTTTTAATGCTATTGATTTATTGTTAAAACATTAATATTTGAAAATAATTGATTATTGATCTCTTATTAGTGAACCAATTAAATGATTGAAAAAAAAAAAAAAAGTTTTTTACAGGACCTCAAAATACGAAGCCCTATTTTTGCATTCATACTCTACTTTTAATTAGTAAAAATTACTCGACTCATCAAATGTAACCATTAATTTCACGTGATTTTCATTGACATTAATTTCTATTAAGGGGGGGGGGGTACCCCCAAAATTTTTTGAAGGTTTGTGTTTCGAAGATTCCAAAATCACTTTTGTAAATAAAATTGAGCATTATTTCGTTTTTTTTTTTTTTTTAATAATTATATGTAATTAATTTTTCTATATGTAAATTACTCATAAGAAAATTGAATCTACTGTTATGCAAATGTAATAAAAACTATTATGTGAATGTTGTAGGTTCTCTTATGTTATAGAATAATTTTGACCATAACTAAAATAACCTCTGCTATCTTAGCACTAAAAACGACTAGTCGGAGCCGTGTCAGATTGGTGATATTGTAATCGTTAATATATTAAGATAGTTAAAGTTATTAAAATTTTTCTATTGTAATAATTACGATTCGCACATACACTGTAAAAAAATTCGGTGTTAAAAATGGACAATTTAACACCACATGGTGATAAAATGAAAAAACATTAGTGTGGGTGTTAAAATCCTGATGTTAAATCGGTATAAAAAAAATTCACGTATAGAAATTAGAAAAAAAGGATGTATTACATGTATATTATCTGGAGGAAATTCCAATTTTGCTATGTTTATTTAAATAATTATTCATGTCATACGTAATTTATTTAAAAATTACACAATTTTCCGGCCACCATTTCAATCACCAATAATTTAATTAATTAATAAAAATACTGTGTTAATTGTAGTGATCGAGTAAGTAACAATATTCACAACATAAAATATTTTAACACCGGTAAAAAATATTTACATCGGAGGTGGTGTTATTTCAACACTTCTTTCAGTGTTGAAATTTAACACCGAAAATTTTAACACCTCGCCTACACGGAAAAAAAAGTAGTGGCTACTCTCTAGGATAGTACTGAGTACTTTCTGTAAAAAAAAAATTTAGACAGTTCTGTATGCTATCTAGACTGTATCCACTACTATCTAGACTATACCCACTACTGTCCGGGATGGTACTCAGTACTATCCGGAGAGTAGTGGATATAGTCTAGATAGCATACAGTACTGTCTAAATTTTTTTTTTTACAGAAAGTACTCAGTACTATCCCAGAGAGTAGCCACTACTATTTTTTTTCCATGTAGAATTACCCCGGTTTTTTATACAGTGTCGTAGAAACTAGAATATTTTTCTCTGTGTGACGTCTCATTCATTGAAAGCAAAAAAAATATATTAATTAAAAAAATATTATTAATTAAAAGTGAAAAAAATTTAATTAGAATTTTGATAAAAAAAATTAATTATCACGATTTGAGCTTTGATAAAAATTTATAGCGGTACGAATTTCCGTTTTATTGTTATAAGCTATTTTTTGTTTATAAATGGGCTGTTTAGTGCTGAAGTTGATGATAAGCGAAGACATAACCGTCAACGTGACGTGGGATAATAAGCATTGTGTAGTATATCTGCGATATGTATATAATATTTAATAACAATAATAAATTTTGTGTTGAAGTAGCGCGTGTTTGTTTTTATCGGAAAATCATAAAGTAATTAATAACATTCATTAGAGGTGCGAGTAGTGTATAAAAAAAATAATAATTCTGTTTGATAGATAATTATGCGAGGGAATTAGTTACTCACTGGTGATGCTTCTGCTGGTTAATTGCGTTAATTGACGTTGATGCGCCATTGCTACAAAAACTTTATTGTTATTATTTAAAATAAAACGACCGCGATAAAATACGTCCTTAGCTGAGAGCTTTCAAAGTGCCGTTGCGCAAGGGTTGCATCTGATTACTATGTATTGATATCACGCTTTTAAAAAATACTTTACATAATGCAATTATTTTCTTACAATTTTTGAAACCTTCACTAATTCGACGCCAAAAAAAAAATTGTGCGATAAATTTTTTTTTCAGAATTTAAAGAACGTATCGGCTTTCTCAGAAATTCAATACTCGTTTGTATTTTCAAGAGTTTTAACGAAAATTTAAAGTCGAAGAAAAATGATCGGCAGGCGCGAGATCGAGATCCTCAAAATTTATCGTCGCAGAATAATTTTACCATTTAACGAACCTTGCCGACGGACTTTTGCCAGCAGGACGTTGGTCGCTGAGTGAGAAGGACAAGAGTCAGAAGTCAGGAGTATAAGTGAGGAGACAGGACACAAAGAACTAGAACCGCGTGTTTCTGTTCCCTCGTAAACTTAAGATCGTAATGGGACTACGTCTCAAAAGCACATCGTCTTCTGGCTCAAGCTTCGTTTTATGCTGTCTCGTGTGTTTGTATATATGTATATATGTATGTGTTGTTAGTTAGATATATACCTATCATCGTGGACATCTGCCGGTCTCGCGAGCTACGGGCTTTATTTTTCGGCAATATCCCGCAGTGTAGACTCAAATCCGCATAATAACGCCGTAACACAAGGACATTTGCGCGTTTTATGTAAAGATCGCTTCGGCTTTTATGTATACAGCCTGGGCTACAAGACCGTCATATTAAACATTAACGGGAATTACGAGTGCGACATTTCGGCCAGTTGGTCTTTTTCTTGTTCGACATTCTGCATACAAGGTGCTTTGTTTTGATTGCCATGAGACAGGTGATGCTCGTAATAAAAAATATAAATATCAGTGATGTTGCATAATTAATTACTTTAATCAATATTTTATCACTCAAATTAATCTTTACGATCTAATAAATCAATTTTACCATCAATTTTTCATACTCTCTAAAAATGAATCAGTGAAATTCACTTCAAATTAGTGAATATTCACTGGGAACCAGCTATAAGTATACCACTGGTTGAATTAGTGGTATACTTATAGCTGTAGAAATAGTGACTATCCACTGGTTCGCGAGAATTTCACTAATTCATTTTTAGAGAGGAAAGTGATTTATTATTTCGTACGAAAATGAACAAAAAAAATCCATTATAAAACGAAATGATTTAATTTGAATAATGAGGAGTAAATTTGATTGACTGGATAATTTTAGTTGTCTGGGACACTTAGATTCCAGACGTAGACTCACTTAATATTTATTTATTTGCTCATTAATCTATAATATCCCGGTTTCATCCATAGCGTGACCTAGCGCATTTCTTTTTTTATGGGAAACTCGAGTCCTCGTCTGCGTCTCGTCGGGAAGTCTGTACACCCGATAGTAATATATAAGTGTATTGGTTTGCTGATGTACATACACCAGTTGTAGAGTATGAGTCCGTTATTGAAGAAAAGCCAACAGCGTGTACGTCTCGTCTCACACCGTTTGCGATTCAAGAGATAACAAAAAAATATACATCCGGTGCGTTAGATCATCACGAACTCGCGATATGTGTACATATGTGTTCGAATATACTCGCGCGTTGTTAATATTATTATTATCAGCATTATTCTCTTATATATGTATATATATATTTTCACTTACATTGAGTGATTATAACGAGCACGCGAGCGTGTTGTTCATTTATTTTTTTTCTCTGCATTTATTCATTTATAATTTTTTTTACTCTGTGCTATATTTTATTAGATTAATTTTTCATACTTTTTTTTGGTCGTATTAAAAGTGATACATAATAAATGAAATTACTTAAATGTTATGGTGATTTCATTGCGCATTAATCTAATAGTTGTTACAGCCCACAAAAAACATGCGTATTCATGAGAAACAGCCCAAGCTTATAAACACCTCGGTGTTAATAGACGATACGATTAAAATGTGCATTTCTTTGCTATGCTACTGCCTCGTATATATACTGGTACGTATGTTACTCCTTTGGCTTCTGGCCCATGGACCCACCAGCTAAATGTTTCCATTAAAATACTTACACGTTTTATTTTTTGTTTGTTTGTTTTAATTATTATTTTATTTTTTTTTAATTTCAATCACATTTAGTTAAACACTTTGCACCGCAAATAATTCAATTCTAAATTTAAAAATCATATAACGAGGTTTTAATTAGCTAGTTAGAAAATCCTCCATTTATGAGAAAAAAAAATTAAAATTTTTTTTTCCTCTCAAAGTCAATTTCATATATACACAGAAAAAAAAGTTATTTTGAGTCGAGAAAATATTTTTGAAGACAAACTTTTTCGGAAACCAAGTCAAGATTTTTTTGAGCCAAGAGAGTTTGTCTTGTTTACAAAAAAAAATTCGTTTTGATCGAAGAAGATTTCTACTTTATCTGAGAAAGTTTAGGTCTCCAAAAAAAATTTCTTGAATCAAGAATATTTACCTTCAGTCGAGAATTTTTTTTTTCTGTGTAGTATATGCATGCTATTTTTGTCGACGTTACTCAAATAATATTTTTTCTAACTATTACTATTTGAAAATTGCACAGAATCATCTATTAAATTAGTAAGTTAGGCTACTATTAGAACGTCGACAAACTATGAAATTGTTAACAAGAGTTTAAAAAAAACTAGTATCGATAATTACGAAATAACGTTCTATTAAAAATTTTTTGTTTCTCTTAGCCAACCGAGCGCATAATATCCATTACACGAAACATAAATTCTTCACTATAATTCCAATTAATATTCTCATTTAAATAATAAGTTCATTTCTTATTAATTGCATTCCAAAAAGTGTAAACGTAATACTAATAAATGCAGTGCTGTAACTCATTACTTATTACTCGTTACTCATTACTCATTACACGCTGATTCGAGTGATTTAATGTCGGCAACGTACATCAGATAAACGATTATCCATTGAACTAATGATGTACTACAGTATTAACTTAATACATAAAAAATAAATAACCAGAAAAAATAAATAAAAATATAAGATAATAAAGTGAGCGTATAAATTATTTTAATTCGTTCATTTAAACAAGCTACCAGGGCGTTGCAAATAAAAAATTTTCTCGACGGAGCATGGAATACCAGCATTTATAGCATTTGCAAATTAATTTCATTTTTTGGTGTTTGTTTAAACATCTAACGCGCTTGTCCACTTGCCGACTTGTTTATATTTACCGTCAACACATGAGTTTATCTACCCATACATATATGTATATCTATTCATCTCTCTACATATCCTCCCGAAAAGTTGCTGCCTCCAGAACCTCCTCTTTACTCCTCTCATCCACCCGCCCCACCCTTACAAACACATAAACCCTGAATGCAGATGAAAGTGTACACGCTCGTCCACTACAACACTATATAGCAAAGCTAGCTTTCCGTATCAGGGAAAACGATGAATATGTATATCTTAATTCGCTGAGGCTAATTGAATAATTTGTAAAACGCGACGGGATACTCGCGGCGGCCTGCTTCCTACCAGGCTCTACTGCAACAGACCCCACGGGTTTTTGCATTCCGTAACGGCTACTACCACTTTATAAATATATATACATATATAGTCACTGTCGTTGTAGTTGTATATCTCTCCATTCAACTAAACCATCCGCTGGTTCAAACGATGCCCAAATTATATCCTTGCGGGCCAAAGTGCAGTGGTATGGATAGCTCGCGTAAAATGCGGTCCAAGAACCCAACCCAACCCTCCAAGAGCGCGCTCGTGAATCACTCGTAAATTCGCAGCACGAATTAGTAAAAACAAAAAATATATTTGTCTCTTATTTATTTATTATTTTATACTTTTTACTTTTATTGCAGTGCTGAGATGTTAAATGTGTATATTTAAAGCTAAATAAAGATCAAATAAAAATACGCAAGCGGCTGGTGCTGGAGACTTACGTCAGATTTATTACGCAAAGACGAATTTATGCCGACGTATCCTCAGGGTAAAATGACAGGTGAAATCCGTCAAAGACGCCGTTGTAATTAATCATTATGATCTAAGTTTAAGGATTGTGAATATCGATGATTGTATTGTGTAGTTAATTTTATGTTCGCAAAAGTCCAGAAGGCACGCGCGTACCCATAAACATCATACATCAGATACACATCGTCGGCAATTCTCTTCTTGTCGATATGATACTCGTACGCGTATCGCGAATACACGCTCGCTCTTTTATTCAATATGCCCTGTCTATATATATTTATATGAGTATTTGTATGAGAGATAAAATGTTACCGCAGGTATACACAAATACACGTACGGATAAATCGGTATATTTGTGGATATTCAGTCGCTTGTGTCCTCGACAAGACAAACGACCAAACGATGAAACCAACAGACAAACGCACAGACCACTCACAGTTTTATATATATACATATATGCATGTATATATGTATATGTGTCTTGAGAATGTTAACGCGCGTAATCATATTCCCTCGGGTTTCATTGACCACGTAAAAACGCAAGTCTATGGCTGGCAGTGATGCATGCCGACGAAGCTACGGACCGCATAAGTAAGATGGGTCCTAGGTCCCATTCATCAGTTAATAGAAGCAGGAAAAAAAAAAACAAACTCGTTCTTAAAATTTTTTTGGTTTGTTTTGAACCAGAGAGGGCTCGTTCAGATGAGAGGGCTCGCGGGTGAATACCGAGTAAAGAACCGCACAGGATTTATAAGATGTAATGGGGAGCCATCAAACTGGACACTAGCGGCACGTGCTTGCGTCTCGTCATCATCCCAGTCGTGCTAATTAGGAATTTGATTTATACCCGTGGCTCTGGAATTTGATAATCGTTTTATTTAATATTCCCTGGCATCCTTATTACACTGGATGATTAATTACCCGACATTTATGTTGAATAACATGTTCTTCTATTTTTTATTTATTTTATTTTAAATTATTTATTTGCCTTGCAAAAGCAGTTTACTCTGCCACTAATTGTGTCATTTTTTGAGACCGTGAGTTTAAGGGACAAATGATTTCTAAGAAAATTAATAGATTGTCTTAAGAATCAAAAATGATAATTTGTATAAATAAAAGCTTTAAATTAAAAATCAAATCTCATATTTGAATTCACAGCAAAAACAATTATTTATAAAAGAAAGAAAAATAATTAAAACACTTGGACAATACCGAAGAGTCAGTCAAGGGATAAAACATCCCCTTTGTCGTATTTCCATTTCTCGTTAGTGTTTTCTTCGGCTGAGTTGCTAGAGTTTGAGTTACGATTGTTTCAATAGCAGCAGCCACAGCAGAGTAAGACAATTTTCGAACACAAAGAACCAAAGAAGACAAAGTTCGTATTACGTAGACGTTACTTCCTATAAGAGCCATTGATGGTTTCATGTAACCATTTCCCCAGAGTACCAACAGTCAGATAGTTAAACACATATCTATATATACATTTACATATATGTAGATAGTGATGCTGGTGATGGTATATGGCTGAGTGCGAGGGGACAGAGGAGAAACGAGGGATCCTTTGATCGCGTGGCAGTCGCTGTTGGCAAACATCGACTCAGTCGACTGAAACCCAGCCACCGTGCTTTAATACCTCATGCAAATTTTGGTGAAAAGGGCGCGCGTACCTTCCTCTGTCTCTCTTTTCGAACCACAACCGCCCACGGGTCTATATTGCTTTCAAAACTAATCGCTATCCGATTTGTCCGTTAACTTCCAACAGCGCCTATATCTATCTGTAACTGTGATGCTTATATTTAACTAATCTATTGTTACTTGATTTCTACATCCAAAACATTTATTTGCATAATTTCAATGTACCCACACTAGTATAATAAGTTATCAATAATAACAATGACGATAGCAGGTATTAAAGTGACAGATGAAAGACCGGCGGGCGGAAGAATAATTGAAAAATAGGTGAGAATATATATCAAGATGAACTGCGGCCGAGTGATTTCACAGCGAGAGATTATAGCGCGATGAATTAGCATAGAACATTGTGTGTTGGGAATGTGTGTGCGTGTGTTTGTGTGCAGAGTTTCAGAGAAGATAATATAACGTCGCGTGAAGCGGACACCCTGTTAGAACGTGGCGAAGGAGCGTGTCGGAGTGTCGACATCGCCGGCGCGATCTCCAGGATATAAGGCACCCGGACCTATACTGGCTGACACCCGCACCGCAACCGCAACCGCATCGCACACTGATTTCTTTCTCTTTAACTCGCCAGTTGCATTCTCATCGGCGCCCTTTCTCGTTTTGTTAGAAGCATACCTGCAGGTTAAAGGCGTAAGTGTGTGTATTATTGTTTTACAGGTTGTATGGGTGTGTATGTAAAGGATCCATGCGATCCACTGACTGCGCCCGTGCCGAAGAGCTTTACATTGTCTTACGCTTGTTCGGTCTCGGCCTTCCGCGGGTTTTAAAAAACTCTCGGCGGCACACCCGATATACATACAATGCTATGCAATGCAAGAGATCAAACCACCGGCGTGTCGAGTTCGCTTTTTTATACCGACCACTGACTCTCTTTATTCTTTCTCTCTTTTGTAAACCGTTTAAATAACCAATAGTACTAACTGCAACTGTGACTGCCTTGCTGAAACTTTACCTTTCTCTCTTTGGTTTAGGGAATGCTATATATATGTGTATAGAAGCCAATCGATCGGTTCCATCGAATTTATCTGGTGAAAAAATTGTTTTAAAGTGGAGACAAAAAATAAATTCTATATTGAATTAAAATTGTTGGAAATTAAAAGACATCTGGTGTTAATTTTTTTGTTGTCTTGCTTTTTTACTATTTTATTCGAGTATAAAGAAAAGTGCACTAGCGTCAGAATAATAGACTCGGAATGGGTAAGAATAAAAATCCGAGTGTGAATCTTTACTTGGAAAAAGATGGTCTCTAAACCATCAGAAGTCTGCTGCGGATAATGCGATGAGGATAAGTGCGGAACGTCGTTTGGATTGCACTTGGACTGTAGGATAAAAGAAAAAGCACGAGAGAGAGAGAGAGAGAGAGAGAGAGGGAATAAGGGAGAAACAGAGATAGATATGAAGTGAAAAATAAAAAAAATTTAAAAGAGTAAAGAAATAGTAAAGTAGAGAAACTTAAGGTGGATATAGTACAGGAGATGAGAGATGGAGGTAAGAATTCCACGCGAGTATTTTTATTTAACTTTATTTTTGTTTTTTATTTTCTTCAGCAACCAAGGGGTCCAGAGAGTAGAATGTCATCCAATGAGGGTGAAGTAAAGGAAAAACAAGTAAAATAATGATAAAAGGCGGAGCCGACGGCGTGATTCGATTGGTCGAGATATCGCGGGCGTTCGAGTCACCGCGAAAAGAAGAGAGGGGACTTCTCCTCCTCTCGCTACACGGGGTCTCTGATACTTTGGTGGGCTCCTCTTTCCTCCCTCGCTCCAGTGTTCCTCCGCTCCGATCTCAGCTCCCAGCTCACAACCTGCAACCTGTAGTCCATGATATTGTGTCCCAACTCTCTCAATACCAGTATAAGACAGCTGAAAGATCTTGGCCCCATAACACCCACAGCAAAAATATATATCTATATCTATATTTCCACAATTCTTCAAATAATCTTCTGTAATTAAACAATGCTCTCTGATTATAAATAATCCAGTTACCTATAATTTTTATGACATGCGCTTTGCACACATGTACCTCGATTAAATTATATACCAACATATTATATGATGCGTAGAGGTTGTGTGTATCCATAACGCCCAGATTATCCTTACGAGGGATGTTGTATAGATTCGTGGTAGAAAGTATATATTGACTTGTGATGTACCATCTGTGCCAAACACCCCCTTCACAATATATATATATATATATATATATATATATATACATATATATATATATGCTGCATAAACTCAGTTATTGCTATTGCTATTGGTAAAATTAATAAGCTAGTGTATAGGAAAAGAGGCAGAGAGATCGACGCGTACGCGGTCTGTCAAAATTGTTAGTAGCTAATTCTTGGTTTACTTTCATCAGCCACAACCCTCGTCTTTCATTTATCCACCATTTCACTCTAGCAATGCACTTACTTTCTCACTCTATTATATTTATTTCTCTTCATTTATATTATTATGGCAATCTATCACCCACTCTTTGAAACTCAGTGAATCGAGTGTCGAATGATATATGTATACAATACAAGTGTTCAATTGTCGGTTAAATTTATTAAATGTGGTATTTCCTAAATAATTGAAAACATGTCGAGTGCTAGTAAATCATTATTTTCAATCACGAATTTTATCTTAATTAATATTGATTTAAAAAAAATTTTTTTTTTTCTTATATACTGAAGTATAAAAAGGGTGGATGGGAATAAAAATGATAAAGTGACGTGGAGAAATAAATTTATTTAGATGTTAAAGCTCAATTGTGATGAATTTAAAAAGTATTTGAATGGACCACCATGAACACACGTTTAAATCCCCCTGGGTGTGACTCTAATCCGTAAATTCGCGTATAGAGCCGTCGAGAATGCAACAAGCGGAAGATCCTCGTCACCAGAACGCTCGTTGTCGACGGACCAGGGTCCGGAAAATTAACGCCACCGCGAATCAAGACGACAATGTGATTCATCAGTTAAATCCGCGTACATAATCCTTTACAGCCTCCTGCTTGCCCTACGACTCCAGTCTGCGTGTACATCTCTATGTATAGATATATATATGGTGTCTTGTTAGGGTGGGCTTGGGCTCCTGATGTAGTTGGTGTATACAGACGAGACAGCAGCAGCCACACACGTTTACACGCACGCGAGCACAGCGTCAACGGGTGCTACTACTGTGCGAATTATAATCAGAGTTGTGGTTAGCCAGTAGTAGAGATAAACGGAAAGGGAATAGACGGACTTGGTTTACTGTAGAAAGGGTGAGATGGCAAGCGAGAGAGAGAGAGAGAGTAAGAGAAAGGGATGGGCATGAGGCTTTCCAGGGATATTTATCCTACTGCAGTGACACAGCCCGGCTACTCTATACGGGGTAGATGGAAATCTGCGGCATTTGGAGGCACTGGCCAAGAAAATTGGCTGACAACATTCGCACGCTGGGACTGACTATTCTGAATTGTTCGGACGACGCCCTCGGCTTTAGATATTCACGCTACAAAATGCACCCACAACTATCTCTATCTGCGTTTTCAGATTTTACACAGTAATTTACTTTAGGTCTTTAGAAAATTAAAATAAAATGTCACACAGGTTGTAGGGTTTTTTTTCTGATTTAAATAAAAATAACAATTAACAATTATAATTCATTGTTATATTTTCATTACAAATAATTTTTTTAATAAATTATTACTGGAGCCTCGTCATATTTACATCCATCTTTTGTTTCCATCATAAATAGGCCACAAGGGCTGCAGGCATATGTCATTTGTAGGACAGAAATAAAAATAGTTATAGCCATAAAAATGAAAATCCACTTGATCATTTTTTGCAATTTTTCTAAAACCATTAAAATAATCATATTAAATTAATCTAATATACAATTTTAATTAGTACACAGTCGAAAATTTTGTGTTTATATTGATTACATGTTAAAAATTGATATACAAAATATTACAAAATTAATAACATCATTTTATTAAATAAATACACAAAAATACGAATTATTAAAAACGTAAATTTCATGGATAAACACATGATTTTTTACTGCGCATTATGTAGAAGGTTTGATGAAAAATAAATACTTACTTTTCAAGTATAAAATATTTGAGCTTCTAGTGATCACATCAAAAAGTAACGTAGAAAATATATACGTTAAATTGTAATCACTATATTTTTTTTATTTCTATAGAATATATATGTACATACATACATATATGCTTTTAAATACTTTTTTTTATCTAAAAATTTTGTAATTAAAAAAAAACATTATCCATCACGAAATATGAAATTAATTTTAGTTAAAAATAATGAAAGTAATTGTCATTGGATCTTCTTGTCAAGTAATTAAAAAAATAAAAACTATAATAGCAAATGCGATAATAAAGTTTAATACAGAAAATACTGTTCTAATTATATATTTATCGTTACTCGATAATTTGACGATTGTAACATGGAAAAACACAAATTTTATTCATTCATCTATAAAAATAAAAATACATTTATTTCACATTCCCGGAAAAACCGTAACATCTACAATTAAAGAGGTTAATTTATTATTAATTGATCATTGAAATTCATAACTGATTTTTAATAAAAACAAAATTTCATGTTATTTCGTAATTATAATTAATGATAATTAAAGAGCGCTACTTACCCTTTCTATATTAATATATATGGAGTAAATAATAATCTTCTGCAGAATTAGCTTCACTCAAGTTAACAGAGTATAATTGTTAAAAATATTGATGAACACGCTCTTTTTATACTTGTCGTCACTTGTCATGTCATAAAAAAAAAATTTAGAAAAAAAAAAAATTATTGCTGTCTATTAATAACAGTGACATCGTTTTTATTTTGTTATTTTTTTATATGATTCTTATGAAATATTTGGTGAAAAAAATTGAATAAAATAAATTTTTGGTGTTTTAATTGAAAAATTAAAAATACCATAATAGTTGAAATAAATCGGATAAGCGAAAGGAACAAAAGGTGGATCGAAGCCACTAACGAGGGCCTCGTGCCAGCAAACGTTTGCTGAAATAAATCCGTGCTAACATTGTCGTTGATCAAGGAGCATTGTTAGGATGAAGCGAGACGCCTTAAATGTGCGTGAAATTAACCGGCGGATATCGTTGATTGCCTCTGGAGCTCTCGATGCTTTCAAAGTGTCATTAATGCCTTTCACGTGGACCTCACCATTGATGACTAACTGACACAGCGGATCGATTCACCCAAATGTGGACACACTCGGCCCATATTCTAATGATCAACTTTTTTTTTCTTGATACTAAATTCGTCTTGCTTTTTTCGCTTTCTCTATTTTTTGGCTCCATAATGATAAATGAATAAGTAACATGTCAACGACAATTGCATTCATAATAAATTATTCTTTACCAAATAAAGTAAATGCATAAAAAAGCCCAAAATAATTTTATTTAATGTGAAAACTCATAACAGCTGTGACAAGTCGAAATAGTAATTTGTCGTGAATAAATTCTCGAGTGTAAAAATGAATTTACGGAAATGGATAAATTGGAGAGTATCATTTAGACGAATTGAATGGTCCGCTCAAATGCAATCGGATTTAACGAGTCCGGTAAACAAACGTATTTTGGGGTAAACGTTGTAACATTTAACGTCACACTTATACACAATAGCTATGAGGAAAGATAATACATGAGTTAACGTAGTACACACATATTGGTTGTAAGGATCCAGTTGTGTTTACCCCACAGTATACAGAATTAACCCTCGACCGCCTCCTCATTCCGGGAATACGGACAACGTGAGTTGTTCTGTCTTCCTGTGGTGTTGTGTGTAGGCTCTACTGGCTCTGAGCAAAGTGCCTACAAGATTTGTCTACTTCAGTGGACACTTAGTATTAGGGGAGTTACCGCTGGACATATGGGAACACCATGTGGCCACTGCGAAACCGCGATGGAAAGCTTCAGAGCAGCTTCACCCTCAGCCCCCTCGTCTAAGGCCGGTGAGGGCGGTCACCAAGTCCACCGCGCGATTCACCCGACAATGCTGTCTCGAGTATATATTCTCTATTCTCTACTGTCCTCTGTGCGACACACTGGCAGTATGTAGGGGCTAAATGCTCACCGCAATTTGTAGCAATTTGTTAAGTAGCCAGCCGGAACATTATCTATATTACGTTTACGCTACTGTACACTCTCGCGAGATATACGGTACGTCGACAGATTTATGGTCCTTGGAATAATGTGAGACTACTATACAGTTATACGTAAATATATAAATGTATATATTTACTATACGGAATTAAATAACCAAGATAGTAAAATTTGATAGTAAAATAAAATTTATAGTAAAAATAAATTTTAAATTATTTTTAACACTGATATTTTTTTTTTAATATAAAAAAAAAGTTTTAAAAAAATACCCAGTTCTGTGGGAGTTTTTACATCTGCTTTAGACGACAATAAGATAAGAATGAGTACAAACACTTTTCGTAACAATAACCAAGTTTAACATGGTCGTTTTATTTCTTTAACAAGAGAATATCGGAATTGTGGAAACAACCGACTACGAAAGCGGAGTGAAAGAGTGAAAGGGAAAGAGGGAGAGAGAAAAGCCACAAGAGGAAACTTGGTGGAAAGTACGTCGTCGTTTTCCCTCTGGTCGTATTGAGGATTCAAGAATCAAGTCGAGGCGACTTGGTTCTTCAGCAGTGAGCGCGGATGCTTTTAGTCGATGAGTTCAGTTTCCCTTTACCCCCTTGTGTCCTGAGCCGTTTGCGTTCCGTTACACTCCCTCGCGCACCTCTCCTCGTTCTCTTTTGCCTCCACGCAAAGTCCACAGCATGCTTGCTCTCATTCCTCTTCGTAGCCCGACCCGAGGATTCTCATCCATATGTAACAGTCGCCTGGTATTAATGACGAGGGTTGGAAGGTATTGAGTTCATCGCCAGTGGGAGTGAATGCAACGTCAGAAATGAAAGAGAACTTGAATTTTATAAGAGAGACCGAGAAAATCTAAAGATCCACCAATCACCATGATTCTCAAAGTTTTACACAATTGTTACGACTTTATTTTATTATTTTATTTTTTCATCTAATAAAAATAACCCAATAATCTGTCTAGATATTTTATTGAATATAAATTTATTTATACAAGTTACATGGTATCGGAAGTCAAGTTAAATAAAATAAAAGTTGTTAAAGTACTCAGACGGAAATAACAATTTGCTGCTAGTTTTTCCTTTTAACGAGATGTTCTTCGAGATATTATCATTTTATCTAAATGTGATACAACCACAGATACCACACACTCACGATTCCTCTACATACGTGGAACCAATTTCTTCGATTGTCTTAATATTATAATGGAAATAATAAATTGGGTACAATTACTTTCGTCAATTTCCCGAAATGGTCGTGAGAGCCATCTCCCTATTAGATAACGTCTTGTGTTTACGTATATCCCTCTATTCTATTCTACTCTACTCTACTCTACTCTACTCAACTAAACTCAGCTCTGTACTTTACCACTGATACAGCTTGACATCAGTGAAATGGATTTACGGGGTTGATCTCTCTCGGGTTAGATCATTCGAGATGCACGAAAGCAAGGTTACGGAAAGGGATGGCTAAGGCATTAGGTAATCGAGGAAAACAAACCTAGGGAGACTGTATACTGTACCATACACACTCTACATTTTATACATATACACTCAGCTATTGCTACTTTACCAATACCTCTCCCTCTTTTACTCCGGTACTTTGTGTATCCATCAATCTTTTCTACCTTCTTTTCCAATCAAGATTACAACAAGAAAACAAAGACCGAAGTAACATCAGCTTTTATTTAATACTCCTCTGGTTTCTATATCGTCTTTGAATTTTTTTCTCTTTCTTCCCTACAGCCAATCTTGAGAAATTGCTCAACTTTATTTATAATACAGATCCTTGTGTTGCAATTCCCATATTTTAAATACTTTTTATTTTATTAATGGTCAAAAAATCAAACTAATCTTCAATTTAATTTTGAAAATAAGAAATATTAAATTATTAATCAAAAATGATGTAAATCAAAAACGATAAAAATAAAAATAGAAGTTGGTAAAGGCAATAAAAAAAAATGTGTCATATGTGACTAAAGATCCGTGTCGGAAAAATTACCATACGGAGATTCAATTCCGGAGTGAGGGGCTAATTTGGTTGCTCGCGAGCAATAGAATTGTTCCCACATGTTGTTATTGTCGTTGGCATTGTCGTTGTCATTGTAAATGTTATTGTAGTTAATATATATTGTATATTCAAGAGTATGCTCATGCAGCGTGAAACTGAGACAAACATAAATGCAATACCCACAGCCCAAACGAGCCGGCAATTTAAAGTGAAGACAGTTTGACATGTAGCGACAGTCTGGGTGTAAGTTTGTGAACGGATCTCGCCCACAAACCACTCGGCTACATCTAATATTATGTAGATAAAGATATTAAAATAAAGTACAATGTGTAAAGACTGAGAGGGCAATCTTGAACTGGCGTATAAAAAAATTGCCTGTTTCCGGCCGATGATTAATTTTCGTGGAACCTCTGCACACTTGACTACGTTTCTTTCCCTCTGCACACCAACATTTTTTATTTCATTTTGTCCTTTCTTCTCCACTCCACTACCCTCTTTTTCACTTCCTCCAGCTCTGTCTCCCATCCTATCATTCACTTTTATTCCCTGTACTACCCAGCGCAGGCCAAAGTGGAGTAACTACTTCGCGGACGGATACGCGAATCCAATCGATATGCCTGATGTTTATTTCATGACACATTCGTACCCGATTTTACCTTCAGCTTTTTTATTCTATTCATTCATTCATTTCTTTTCTCAATGTCAACAGAGATACAAAATTTCAAGCTCAAAATTGTATCATCGTTTTTTTATTAACATCCAAGTTAATTATTTTTTTCACTATATTACAAATTAATTATTTTTGATTCAATGAAATCCTCGTTAAGAAGGACTAGGGGATGAAACGAGTTTCGTAAAAAAAAATGTACAGGGTGATTTTTTTCACAACCTACCCCTCCATAACCGCCAAATTATTATTTCATTTTAATATGACCTAGTTCTTGGAAAAAAACTCAAAAATAGACAGAGAAAAAAAAATTTTATTCCTACAATTTTTAGTTTCTACCCGTGGAAATAAAAAAAATTCTGGCAGAAGCTGACAAAAAATATTTTTGCCTCCAATTTTTATAAATTTAAAAAATTCGATTATGAGTTATGAAAAAACGATACAAATTACATAGAAAATTTGTTCGCAGAACGTAAAACTCTGATATTTTTTCAAGGTGAACTACCAATTGCATGAATGAAAATGAATGAAAAATTATCGATGATTTTTTTTCGTTAAAAAAAAAAAAGTATAAAGACGTATTTTTCACCTGACGAAATGCTTGAGAATAGGTGATACTTTATTATTATATATCTATATATTTAAAAAGTGAGAAGTGGGTATTGAAAAGACCGGAACCGATGGCGACAAATGGCGCCTCCCAACACGAGGACATCTCGAGGTATTCAGTAAGCGGTCAGTCACACACGCATAAGTCCCTTTCATTTTATTTTTCATTATATTCTTACGTCCACTTAACTTTAGTTCTCTTTCACTTGTCGTTTACTTTTTTATGTACTTTTTATTTTTTTATTTTTTACGTTCGAAACTCTCCCCTTGTTATATTCTACACTTGTAAGACCTATTATACACTCATACGTGTCATCGGTAAATGCCACCGTCTTGAAGATTCGTCGTGGCGTGCTTAAAAGGCTAACTGATAGCCGCTCTCAATCAAGCGACAAAGCAAACATAAAAAAAAATATCCTCTGAAAAAAATAAAATAAAAAAGAAAAAGTGCTCGGTGTCAATTCTTTACTATACGCACTATGATCTTCAGACTTATAGACCACCTTACACTTTCATATATTGTCTAAAAATTTTATGACATATGTCATGTCTCTAAAAAATATCTCCAGCATTTAGACATCTCCGTAAATGAATTTCGGCCTTGCCCCCTTTATTTATTTTATTTTTTTCTGTAACGCTTCGACAATAATTTGAAAAATTGCAGTCATGTTATTAAAATTACATATAAAATAAATTTTTAAAATAGAAATAGAAAAATTACCATTCATGGTGGTCTTCAAATGATAATGAAAAAATATTTAAAAAATTTTTTCGCCGCACATTTTTCAAAAATAAATAATACGGACAATTTACTTAAATATATATATACATACGTATATACGATTATGTGTCATTGAGAAAGTTAAGAGTCGTTGGACATAAGGAGCAGCTGTTAGCAGATAAGTAAACGAGACCACTCGATTCGCACATACTAAAAATAGTCCCTTTGCGGCAGTTATCCCTTCACGCTCCCTCTTACGAATTTTTTTATTTTCCCTCACCTCGACTATGCCTATATATGTACATTTACACTAAACATCACATATCGTATGTATATATTTAATATACGAGTGCATAGTACATACAAATAAAAGTCCTCGTATTAAATGTACAAATTACGCGAACGAACTCGTCGACCCGTGCAATATTCCCAGCTATAGGCTTCTGTACCAGTCTAACTGGGAGTTGAATTCACCCCGTGCCCGCGGGTTACGCTCGAGTCAAGATGCGATGAACATGTGGCATCATTTGTTACCTCGGGCCTTGCAGACAATGGGGTTGCATGACGAAACTACTCAGCAAGTGCTAATGTATCAAATCCACAATTACTTTGCTGCAAACTTAAATCCCTTTTATTTTATTTTTTTTTTTTTTTTTCAAAAAATAAAAAATATAACCAAGTTAAATAAAAAAATTGTCCATTAGACTAAAATTTTTTTTCAAACGAGCTATCAAAAAATAAAATTGAAATTCGCCTAAAGCAATTTGCTCTCGACAATTTAAATTAAGTACCGAGAAGGACTAATCTTACAAGACAAATCCTTTTATTTAATGGCTCTTGTTTTTTATCGTTAAATTGCGATCGTAATAAATAAAAAGAAAAAAAATAAAAGAAAGGATAAACCGATTTGTAGCATTTTGAGGGTTTGAAATGTGGTGCGGTATCGCGTGGACATATGGTCAGTGTAGAGCTGAGGAGATCGTAGTCGGCGTACTCGTGGTGTTATACGGTGAAAGGGACAGACAAAAAAGCGGTACAAAACGGCGACAGAAGTTGGGAGTGTCGACGGGTGATATATCAAGGCTTAAACTACTGTCCTCTATTTGGGGATATCCTGGTTGCCTTGCTGGCTGCTTGCTCACTCGTATGTACACAAAGCATCCAGTAATACGTACGTAGGGCATATCCGCACCTTCGCACACTCTGATAGCTAAAAATGGGTGATTGGTGACTACTGACTGGCAACTGCACCAACCACGCGTATGGCGTTACGACCCGTTCTAACAAGGGTGGCATTAGTTAATAGCTCGGATAGTACAGTGCGGGGGGACGTTAATGTGACGCTAGTGAAGCGAGCACCAAAAAGACCCTGACCGAATTCATTGTCTATATATATGTGGTTTCCAATCTGTTACTTTTTCGCACTATCCAAGATTATCACCTCTACTCTGCTTCACTCTACTCTAGTCTCTCCTGTATACACTGCAGAGCTTTGTCGTTTTTTAAATGCTCATTGCTACTTTGTTTTTTTTTTTTAGTCGTGGCTTTGTGTGTTATTTGAAGGGATAAAGCAATCGGATTTGGAGTTCATTAGTTCACTGACAAAATCAACAAAAATTTATTTGCTGTCAAGCTTTAGGGCAATGAATTTATTTTTACTTTAAAAACAATGGCTTTGAATTTTTTATTTTTTAAATTAAAAAATGTATGCATGTATGTAGAGTTGAATAAAAAAATAAATGTGTGTAAATATTTTAAGTAGGATCAAAAGTGATGATGACAAAAAATTAGGCAAGAATCGTAACGAAAACTTATTTACATGTTTTTTCACCAAATGTTAAGAAACTTATTTAAAGATGGATGAAATGTATATTTTTAAATCAAAAGAACGCATTGAAGTTAATGACGTAAAGTCCGGTCTCTCTGTAGAGATTCGTTACACATTCAACGAGACTCGTTATTATCATATTGGTCCTTTGACAGGATGAAAATTATGAACATCGAGAGATGATGTGGGAGTTTGTGTGATATATTAAAGTTTTTATGATACAGAAATCCTGTGCAGAGGCAGTACTTAAACATTCTCACGTGATGCTTTTTATTTATTATTTATTTTTTTATTTCAGACACTTATCTCATCTCGAGGCGCTACCAGCGTCATCAGGGAGTGAAGAAGAGGACACGGAGAGGTGATGAGATGACTGGCCTCGACACTTTATACATCGCAACACAGAGTTGTATTATATAGCGAAACTACTTTCTTCGTAACTCGCTTCGACGCGCAATGAATAAAAACCGTTTGAAGTATCGCTAGGTGCAAATTAACGCATAATTGTCAAACGTAACGAGGCCTGGGAGATCGGAGGCGAGCCTCTGCACGGCGAATTAAAGTCCAAAGGAAAACCCTTCTCGTAAGCATCAGAGTTACCATCTACCGCCGACGAGGACGATGAGAGACTCACCCTTATCCACCTACACACCCTACACCCTACACCCTATACTCTGTACCCTCTACTCACTTTTTCTCTGTCGCGACGACTTTCTCGACCTGATGTCGTGTATATACTCTGAGAAGAGACCTCCGGCCAATCCACGCCACGAGGAAACTTTGATTATTTTTATAATAACTTCAGAGAGAGAATGTTACTAAAAAAATAAATCTTTAGATTTTTTTAGTTATTATACTTTTTTTCTTTCCTTTTAATTAAATCCTAGTCTAAAATATTTTGTATATGAAGTAAGAAAAAAAAATAGCAACCGATCGAATTATAAAAAATAAAAAATTTTAACTTTAAAGCTTTTAAAGATATGATGAGTTCATGGAGAAAATATTAAAGAGGACTGAAAAAAAATTATTTTTATGATGGAAAATATTTTTCTTTTCGTCTATAGATTATATATTTATCGATCATTTTTAATTCATGAAAATACTAAAGTTCTAAAGAAAAAAAATCAATTATCTAAAGACATCTAGTTGGAGTATTTTTAGTAATACACAGAAAAAAGTAATCTTGAGTCAAGAAAATATTTTGAAAGACAAATGTTCTCAAGAACGAAGTCAAGATTTTCTTGAGCCAAGAAAATTTATCTTGGTCAGAAGAAATTTCTACTTTATTTGAGAAAATTGAGGTTTCAAAAAAAATTTCTTAAATAAAGAATAATTACTTTCAGCTGAGATTTTTTTTCTGTGTATAAATTAATTTGTACTTCGATAAATGGATAAAAAAAAAGTTCTATGAATTACTCTCCTCAGAAAAATATTTGTTATCATTGACCTGTGTTCATTATGGCTGTCGTAAATTAAAAAAAGGAATTCGTTACTCGCAAAAGTCTTCATCGCAATAAATAATTGTTTTACCGGAAGTTGAGATTGAATAATAGTGATTTAGCTTAAATCGTTGTTGTGTGCTACGGGCGTTTTTCCAAAGCACGCGACTGGAATTAAAAATATGTATAATAAAGTACATACTGTGGTGCAATAGCAAGAGCCCGAGGAGCTGAAGAAGGTGAAAGAAATGAAGGAGAGAACGTTGGAGCACTACAAGAAAGATACAGATGTGAGATAGAGAAGAGGCGAAAACCGGGACACGGAAAACCAACCGATACGTATAAACGTACAAACGTACAACCTTGATTGTTGTGCGTATAGTATGAAAAAGTCGTTGCACGATGTATCCCTGAGGAGGAATACCATCAACACACCATACCATGCTGCTGGTTGCATCGCTACTGCTGATAGGGAGACACAATCGGTAGTTTCTCATAGAACCTGTTTCCAATCGTCTGGCCACATAACACGCAGCCGCGAAATCTTCGATGTTGCATTTTATCTGACACCATATTTTTTTCACATTTACTTAAATATTACTTCCACTAATCAACTTATTATAAATTAATTGCAATTTTTAACTGTAGAATTTTTAGAACAATAAAATTTTTGAAGGATCATTTATCAGAAGATATCAATTGATAAGCTTAAAAAAAAGAAATGGCTTATTTTGCATCCAATTAATGGATTGCGATTTGCGTCTACATCACGCGTTGGACACGCGTGTTTTGGTGCAACGTGTCGCACATATTTTGCAGTGATTGGTTACCATCAATAGTTAGGATCTAAATTTAGCAGGCACACGTTCTGATAGCGATGAATCGTGCCGATGTGTTGTTGTCCCGCATCAAAATATATATTGCTGGTTTACTGAAGCGTAAGCGAAGTGTATTTAGTGTATAGTAGGCAATAGACTCTTTTGTCAATTGCCAACAGGGATAAACTATTGAAAGCTATATATGTATTTGTATATTTATATATGAACCCTTTGGTGTTTCCACGGTGCTTAGAGATTGCGTTAGTTGGCTTTTTTACCCGATGGTGGATGCTGGATCACGCAAGATCAATTAAACAAGCTCGCGGTACGGTGCGAGTGCCGGCAGACGATCAAGGAGGAGAGAGAAAGTGAGATGAGGGTATGGGATTGTTTCGGACTTCGACACGTGGCCTGGACAATGATAGGGACTCCCCTATTATGTATCCAGCATCATCAATTGCCATTCGTATTTCTGTCCCAGTCATATATTTTGAATGGTTGTATAATTTTATCTCTATCGTTGACTCTTTCTCGTGTTCTCAGATACTTAACTATACGCGGAATGACTGAGGCGCGCGCCCCTTCTAAAATACCAAAGGCAAACACGAATGACTCGACGATTCAGTGTGAGATGAGAATAAAAATGACATTTACTCCCTTGTAGAATTGGGCGTGCCTCTCTCACGCCGTGGACGCGACACTGGGCTTTGTGTTTTATTGTCCGGAAATTAATGATCGTCAGGAGGTGGTACCCGATCGTATATACTACTGCTTTGATGTACAGCAAAGGTAAGCACTTGCGACAGTAATGAGAATTTTTATTGTCATTTTTTTTTTGTTTCTTTCCAAATGACTCATTCACGATAAAAATAATCAACATTTGCGACTCTTAAAGTAAATTATGAAATTTTTTTCGGGTCTCGAACGAAGTATATTTTTTAAAAGGAAATTAAAAAACTCACCATATTCAGGCGCAGTAAATTTCCTTCCTCTTGATGTAGATTTTATAAGTAAAGGCATCAAAGCAACTTCAGTAGTGGCTATCGTTGATGGATGAAGATGGATGTCATGTGTACGCACAAAACCACGTGCATTCTTAAGCCCTATCTCCGTATCTCTGTGGAACCCTTGATATTGATTTTCCATCGAGAATTTTTAATCTCATATATACTCGAACGGATGAAGAAATCTCCGTGAAAAAAATGAGGGCTGGAAATTAAAAAAAAAAAAAAAGGAGATTAAAAAGTAATATTTCATTGATTTAGCGTGCTGATACTTATAAAAAGATTGCCCAAAGTAAATAAAAGAGTATTGTATGTTGTGCTGGAAAAAAGGAAGAAGAATATGGGAAAGCGTGCGCGGATGCTGGCGACCGCCGACGGCGCGAGACGATTGCCGGAACGACTCGCGTATTGTCGGAAGTTTCATTGGCTGTTTTATGTCTAAAAAAGAAAAAGATGAAAAGGGAAAAGATAAAAAAGGGAAATCAACACACAAGAGCGAAAGAGATCAGTGGGAGGTTCCGAAATGGAGATGATACCCTATATCTATTCAATCGACTGGCATATTGATATAAAAAGCTATCCGCAATGCCCGAAGGACAGACCCAGATACAAAAAAGAACAAGAGAGATAGAGAGAGAGGGAGGAAAAAAGGTGAATAAATTGCCGAACTTCCTGGTAAAGCGAAGCTCTGAGGAAGCGCGGAACCGGTCGTCGGGGTCGTGTGGTACCCAGGGGTACCACAAACTCTGGAGTTGTGTGCAGTAAACCAATAGATCAACAAAGTTTCGAAGTCGGTGGCGCAGACAATTTCGACTTGCTTCCATAAGGCACATCCTCCTTGTAGTTGTAGTTGTCGTCGGCGAATATGTCCGAAGAACAGTGCAAGATAACTCACTTTTCATATCAAAACTTTTCGACTAGTCGGGGGTAAGTCGCGCACTCTTTTCGCCGGCGTCTCGTGGCTTCAGCGATTTTCCGAATGAACAATTTTCATTCTCTGATTATCGTTCCATATAAATCATTGTAATTTATTTAAAAAAGGATGAAATGATTATTCAACTCTTACTTTTAAAAACATGATATTAATGGCTGATTTAATTAATTTTATTGTTCAAAGAGTAATAAAATTTGTTTAGGCTGATTTTACTTTAAATATTTAAAAAAAAAAAAAAACAAGAGATAAGAATTGAGAATATTACAGTTCAGATAAATTAGTACAGTACTCATTAATTATTTAAAACAAAAATTAATTGAGTTTGCAAAAAATAGTGAAAGCCGATAAATACTTGAATGTTTTTAAAAATTGATCGATGGTTCATTTTGACCCATTAAGATTCATCATCTTAAATAACAAGATTAGCTGTAACACTTAAATAAATCTTACAGTATTTTTTTTTTTTTTTTTTTTTCATTAAGTATAAATGAGAAATCTCCAAGATCTGCATAAGAATTCATCCTTAAATAAAAAGCAAACCTGTCGACTAAGTGATAAAAAATTTATTCATCCATTTCTCCATTAAAGAATTTAAGTAGCAACAAAAAATGAACAATTTGCCATGTACATTATTAAATCAGCAGCAATCACAGTTGTTTATTTTATTTATATATTTTTTCTGTACTTGAAAAAAAAAAGTTTTTAATTTAAAAAAAAAAAACGAAAGTAAGTAAGAGGGGTGTGGGTAAGTTGAATTTCCTGCAGATGGAAAGGTTGCAATAATGTATCAACTACTCTCTCTCGCGTTACGGTTTTCGGTGCTGTCAAACCGGTTATTGATGGTCCAAGTTTGACGAGCATCAGCCGGGGGCTGACCACGGCCTGGTACGAATTCGATGAGCCACCTACGTTGCTAACGCGAATATAATACGCTAGACATTATTCCCCGTACGTCAACGCTCCGACAATGCAGTTTTTATTTTCGAATGAAGGGCGTCGTCGTAAATCCCCCTCACCTTTATCATCATCCACTTATTCTCCTACACTATTATATTCTACTATTTTAGCTCTACACGTCTTCATCGATCGCTCTACAGCAGTTGTAACAATTCGGCGTTATTATATCAATACATGCAAGGAAACATTCACTTGGACGATTTTGGATGGTCTCACACCGACAGTTGAGGTAATGGCGTGTGCCATAAACGACAAACCCCTCGGTCATGGATAATTTTATCTGCCAAAAAAGATTCTAACGCATTCGTCATTTTTTTACAATACAATGTTATATTTATTGTATAAAAAAATATATTTAACCACAAATCTAGTCTAATTTTACTTATAAAGTATCAATCAGAAGTGATGTTTATAAATAAATATAAATATAAAGTTTGATGACGCAAAAGTGATGCACGTGTGTTTGCTGGCTTTGAATGAAAGCCGGACTTTTGCTTCATCGCCGACCCTATATACTTATATCACCCAGTCACCAAACGACCGCGATGTCACCAAGATATAGATTTTTCTGCGTGACCGGTAGCTTTCTGACATTTACCGTAACACACACACACACGCAGATGTAGGCAAACTAAAACTAGTACTGGGTTGCGTAATTCCCGTGAGGGTTAGGCTGCAAAAATGAGCAGAGAGGACACGAGAGTTAGTACTACAAAGTACAGGAATAAGGAGCACGGGATCAACGTGGGCACGTGGCCCACGTGTTTGCCGGGTACACACAGCTCAGTGTTTAGTACACACAGCACAATACTCTATCGGTTACCAAAACAGCGACACCACGCCAGCATAAGCAATATTTATGTCAGCATAAAAGGGTAAGGGCGGACGCAGCAAAAGAACAACTACTAGCACTATATATTTCTGCCCCACTGGTCTTCAGCTCTGGCTGTTGAGACCAAAGCTGCGCTGCAGGAGTGCCCAGTATAGTACACAGCACAGAATATCCTCTGAAAGAGAAAATTATAATAGCAAAGTAAAGTCACTGTCAGCAAAAAATATTCAGCGAACTATGCATCACAATAATAGTTTAACTAAAAGATCGATTGCATGAAATTACTGATGACATGACGACTGACGACTGGTGACTGATGATTGACGACTATTTATTCATTTGTTAACAAAGTTGATGAATGTTAATGTGGTAAAAGGAGTAGTAGTTGTAGTAGTAGTATTTCTGTTTGTTAAATGAAAGAGTTGTTGATGGTAATTCTGAGAATAGTGACTCTAAATGTTTTAAAGTCACTCTGTCTTGCTTTCTTATGTAGTCTGACTATATTATTTAATTCTGTTGTAAATGAATAGCCGCCGGTGAATAAGACTTAATCTGCGGATTTATAGAAACGTCACGAGCTCAAAGATCAAATCTACTGTTGCACGACTCGCAAATTGTCATTGCGAATGAGGTGCTGGAGGGAAAGGGAAGAGAATTAGGGAGAAGCTAAGTAACTTACTGTACTGCTACTGTCGTATATATATATATGAAGAGAGGACGAGTTAGATCACGAAAGATGATGGCGTAGGATCAGACAGACTGCGCTGGCTCCCACGGAGATCGGCCACCAGGAAATGCCTCCCCAAGCATTACACGACTCTGCTCGAGTAACATCTACTGATGTATACTTTGATGTCTTGTTTATTTATTTTTACTCGCCCGAAAGAAATAATATTTTTAGTTACAGTCGTAGTTACACTTCAAGTTAAGAAGGTAGTTATTTAGAAAAATATATATTTATGGTACATATATCTGTTATGTATGAAAATAAGAAATATTATTTAAGCGTAACCAGTCGAGATATGACAGCGAGAGCTGAATTAGCCACAGAAAAAATACAATGGCTCTTGTATTTTTCATGTATCTAAATACGACCCCTATTTTTTGTCCCCTCAAGTGCAGCAGTGATATACATCGCATACAAATCTGTAACTTCTTCTACTGTACTTTGAAAGCAATAAAAAAAAAAATATATATATATATATATATATATACTCGAGTAAAACCTGTCCATTGAAGGTTTATTTTATTTTTTGTTTTTTTTTTTTCTTGTGAAAATGAATATTCTTTAGAGTAGAGGTGAGGAAGAGAATGAGAAAGGAGTGCGAAGCACATCGACGTCCAAAGTAGAAAAGTTTTTAAGAACCATCAGCAGACTCTTATATATTCTCTAAGAAGATCTTTAAAACTCGATGTCCGCAACTTCTTGTTCTTCTCCTATTCGTTCCCCTTGGTTGATTTTAAATGTGAGACGGCGTGACAAGTCGATTGAAAGTAAAATTTCAATGCTAAACTTATTCTCAACGCTTATATATTCTTGGTTATTACATATGTATATATATACTGGGTATAACGCACACCTTAAATGAGATAAGCAATGAAAGTTAATGATGCGTTGATAAAAATAATGAATGAATTGATAAGATTATTCATCTTATTGTTCTTTTTCGAGGAATTATTCCCGTATTAATTTTCTTTTTTGGGTTATTAAATATTATTATTATAGTGGTGATGGTTATGCGTGATAATGTATCCTGAGGCTTGATGTAATTAATAATTGAGGGCTCGTAGCTCAATGAGAATGAAAAGAAAGAGGGGAAAAGTGAAATGATACTTAAATTTCGAGTAAATGTTATTCCCTCTCTGTTGAGCCGATATGGATGCTACGCAAGTTCTCGTAGAGTACCGTAATGGCAATTTACGCGTCCCGCGAGACCAGATAACTTCATATCTTCACGGTAATCATTTATTCTCTCAATGGGGGATGATATTGCCAAATTGAATTAGATAACTAGGCGCAATGCGTCTTCATGTTAAATTTACTTTTAACTTATTCTTCATACGTCTCTTACATCCTCTGATACTTTACTTCCCCGCATTCTTCTACAGATGAAGAAAACATCAGTTGAAATATTACTATAATATTTCAAAACAAAAATTGTTTTTCATTTAAAAATCTAAACATTTTGATTTTTGACTACATTTCGAAAACTGAAAGTTTTTAAGATGAAAAAAACTAAAATTTTTCTAGTATCATTTTTTGAAAATCTTGAATGAAGTGTTAAAAAAATGAGCAGCAAAAAAAGAGTTGATGTAATTATGGATGTGTAAAATAAAAAAAATCTTGCTTATCATGTCCATCACGGGAGTAAATCCCCGAGTGACTGTAGAACAGTGTTGACGAGCTGGCCCAAGGGACAACACACGTCTCTGGCTGTACATGCTACTCCTGCTGCTCGTATGACTGGAAATCACACCCCGATAAATTGACCCTCCATTGCTAAATACCCTTTGACGCATCAGTGGTATAGTATACGAATTCCAAAAAAAAAAAAGAGGGACACAAAAACCCATGACCAGGGGATTAGAGATTGTTCTCTATAATAATGCACATCACACCATTCTTTCTAAATTTCAGACAGAAATAGAGAGAATATAGGAAACATATATATATGTCGAGTATTCCAGCACCCGGAAAAAGCTCATTGATCTTATCCGTCATAAGGCCACGCGTGTAGTCTCGATTTATCGTTGATTGACGATCAGCAGCAGCAGTAGCATCAGACCGGTCATGGCACGACCCCGTTCCATGTGCCGAATCGATCATGCCAGATGAACAATTCAGAGGAAGATGAAAAGTTTCACTAATCCACCTTTTATCAGAAATATTTCATTTAATGATTGAACGATTATTATATCTCTCTTTATGACTTTTGTAATGTCAAAAGTATAAATATCTCTACGTCATCGTTCAGAAAAACTTCCAATGACACGACAAACTTATACGCTCGCTTATAATCACTGAATTTAATGATTATTTTAACTGTAGGCTTTTAAGAATTAAATGTTACTTTTTTACGGATGACTATATTTCATATTTTTTTTTAGTTTAAAAATCAGAGTGGGAGTAGTGAATAGTCGGTATCAAGGACGGCGACCCGCATGTTTTTTCTAGTCTAATGTTTTGTGTGTAGGGTAAAACACACTACACAGTTGAACGTAGTCGGGAGAACAAAGCATCGTGTTTTGTTACGAGCACACGATCGTCGACACGTGGCCGAGATTAATGTGTTTTGATTTTTAGACTCGAAATTTTATCCGCGCCCCGGTTTATAAGCCTTCGATGTTATATTGTGTGTGAGTTTCAATGACGATGCATCATCATAGTACGTCTGCTGACTGTTGGTGTACATACACCATTGAGTTTATAAATTGTGTACCTTAAATTGTACAAGGTGCCAGATAGCCCCCAGCGTTTATTTTTTATTTCACTGTACATATCATTAATAATATATAATTTCGTCACAATAAATGAAATAAATTCATTGGCACTTTGATAAATATGTTTAACACTTGAGCTGAAGAAATAATTTATTGGTGTAAAATAAATTAAGTTAAATATTTAGCAACTGTTAGACTTTGGCCATGAAGTTGAGTGAAATAAATATGACAAATAGCTGTGGAATACTCAAAAGAGACAGGAGTAAAAGGTAAAAATAAAAACGAGTATAAGGATGTTTAATTGACGAGACTAAGGAGCGCTTACTCGTCGTGTCGGAGCCATTAATTTTGTAGAGTTGGTGACGCGATCTTCTCTCGAGCACGAGATAACAAAGCTTCTTCTTAGTCTTACTCTCTTATATACACTCGTGCTCTATAACTGAGTCAAGATGATACAGAAGCGATAAAATCACACAGTAGTGTGAGGTTTTCTTGATGACAATAATGTCTCCCACTTTTAGGTATAAGTAAAGAGTAAAGAAGTATACAAGTATGTATATAGATATAGATATGTACTTGGCGCCCTCTTGTTCTCTATGATTTCTCACAAGGTACCAAAGTACTTGAGAACTTGGGTCCGTAGTGGAAAAATAAGTGAGAGAAATGAGAGTATGGCTGGAGGAATAGCAATTAAAAGTATCTGGCACAATCTTTGTTAAACTTTTACCACTTCTTCTCATTCTTATTCTTATTCTTATTCTTCTTCTTATTCTTCTTCTTCTGCTTCTGTTTCTACTACTTGTTCGTTTTGAGTAGACGCAGTTGAAAGAGAGAAGACATTATTAAAACGTGCTCTCAACCAACCCCAACTACACTTTCTTTATATATTTATACATATATATACTCATTCGTTGGGTTGTATGTATTCTTGTTCTTATTCGTTGTTCTCTTTTCCACACCGCCAGTTGTGGTTATCCGTTTTCCAACTCTTTTGCATAGAGAATACCTCAGTAAGCTGATGCTCGGATTCACAGTCATAAGTATAATCATCTCAAGACATCCTTCTTATTCCTTATTTTTTTAACTTTTAAATAATTTAATTGACAAAAACAATTATACACTCTATTAAAAAATGTGCTTTCTATAAATTAACTCGTAATTACGAATCATTACTCATTAAATTTTTTAAACTATTGTAGTTGAAAGAGAAAATGTGTAAGCAATAAATAAAAAATAGACAAATAACAATAATAAGTTTTAAATTAATCCAATTAAAGAACATGGGGAGTATGTGTGTTAAGAGCAAGTATTTTTGGAATCTATGACAAAAGTAAAGGAGTATTAATAAGAAGAGAGAGACAAGAAATGTACCTAGCAAGTTTTCGAGGACTGCGAAGTAATCTCGGCAGTATCAGAGGGACTGAGGAATATAAGATGAAAATACCTGGGGAGTTAGAATAAGAGAGGTCTTACTCGTACCGCAGCAGACTCTAATACTTCGACTTTCTCTTTCTTCGTCGACAATTCCCGAGCTTTGGCAAATGAGACAGCCCCTCAGATCTTTATGTCTATATCTATATTATACCGAGTACTAATACTTGGGCGTTAAAACTTGAGACAAAGAACCCAGCGAACTGATCTGACTTGTTCAAAATCGTCCGAGTAATTTGCATTAATTTCGGCAATTCATATGCATTAATACTTGCCAAAAGAATAGAGTTAAACTTTATTTCTTGACATTTAATAGTTGTACATATTTAAAAAATAAATTTATACATTAACAGTGTTGAAGCCATGTGACAACGCACGATGTTAATCTCCCAATTAGCGAGTGCTCTCCATTTTCAAACCCGAGCTTACATCACCTCAGACCTCAAATTCAATTCAACCTCTTATATGAGACACAAGCAGACCTACATACATCAGACTAACACTCTCATCAAGCTTCTACACCCTTGACTGTATAAATAAAGCAGTAGCAAGTGTAACGAGAACCTCAGTAGAAGCAAAGTAAAGAGACACAGACCGCAGACACTTGCAGCGTCATTTCGATTGGAGGAAATTGAACGCAATAAAAGTCTACTGCTTACCAAGGGTTGGTTGGTTGGTAGGGAGGCAGGCTAGCTCTTTCGTAGTTCTCTTCTCCAGCAAAAGAAAGAGTATAGATACACAAAAGAATGGTTTGAGAGTATGAACGAGAGGGAAAAAATAAAATAAAAGATACGAAGAATGAGAAAACGTCTGGGTCGCGGCAGCAGCGGTGGCAGAGGACACAAGAGGATGTTGGTGAAAAGGGGGTGGTTGGTTAGAGGCAGAGGTGGTCGAAGATGGTTACGCGATGTTCGAAAGAGGGCAGAAACGATGAACGGCAAGAGGAAGAGGATGAGACAATTCAGGTCTCGCTTTGTCCCCGCGGCTTTGATTTCTTCTCTCTTTACTTGGGTACACGTTTGTGGGAGACAATCGAAAAGGAGACAGAGAGGTTAAATCACGGTATTGCTGAGCTAAAGACGAGGTAGATGGAGATACAAGAGTAAGGTGGATGTGGAGATGAAGGGGAGGAGGACAGTGGAGAGTGAGGAACGATATTTACATGCAATTTGCATACTAGTTGATCCCTATTGCTTCCATCTCTAACCAACGAGACGGGGGTTGAATCCTTTGCACGACGACCTCTCTTTGCTCTACACTGGTAGACTACTCTCACTTCTCCTTCTCCTTCTCATTCTCATTCTCTTTATCTATATATGTACGCGTATACCAACTGCATGTATGACTCAAGTGGTGTATGAGTGCATAGACACACACAATAGACGCAAAACAATGAGTACAAGTCCTTAACGGCAAAGCGAATTCGAGTCAAGTAGTGGAGGAGCTAGATCATCCCTTAAATCGTGTCACGCTCGCTCGTTACCTTCACCCTCTCATACACGTACATCACTAACTCAAGTACAGAGAACTGAATATTGTATTATATTATTATGTGTTTGTAAAAACCTGCAATTTGTTCCACAAGTCCTTTTTTTTTACAACTCTTTATCAACTTGTAATGATACATCTTCACACAGACATCAGAACTACATCGCGTTATAAAAGTTACTTTGTTTATTTTGTTCTTGGTTAAATAACGTTTTGTTCAAGACCACTGTAGATATATCGAGCTTACATTTTTATTCTCCTTTGAGGACTGAAATAAAGAGGGAGAGAAATGAAAATGGAGACTTTTAAATTTAACGATTGCGAGTGGGCGTAATTGAGTCGTATAAATGTCACTGGCTAATTGCAGATGGAGTAAGATTCTTTAAGTTGCGACTGTTGAAGAGAGGATAATGTGGCTGGGCGTACAGTAGTTTTAAAGTGGCCTTGATGGACGAGCAAAGTCAATGAGCTTTTTTTTTAACCAAGTTTTTGTATCCGTATAATTAAGTATTTTTCAGCATAGAAACAAAAATTTAATAGAATTTTTTGTCATGAACTCTTCAGCGTGTCAATAAATAATCGTCAATAGCGTAAATTGATGCGTGAAAGGTGAACGAGATACATAGCAGTGTAAGGACTCTTGTAGACTGATCGTCAGGGTGGCTAAGGTCGTTTGGTTCTTACAACTGAGGGTGAATAAGTAAGTGACTCCTAAAATGTGTCTATGAGGGTAACAAGAGAAAAAACCGATGAGATAAAATTGCTAATGTAATGTTACTAATATATAACTATGTATATAGTTTTTTTTAATACTATAATGACAAGAACAAACCAAACAAATTATTTACCCCAAGTTTTATCATTAATTTTTTTTTGGAAATAGAAAATTAAGAAGCCGATTATTTATTTGCAGGTAATACACGACTTCGCAGAATGGGGGAGATTGTTGAGCGATCGGGTGGTGGACCCACCCGAATCCGAGGAGAGTCTCACACATCCAGAGGTCCACCTTCTTCTTCTTCTTCTTCTTCTCATCGAGTCGATTGATATCTGGAGCTCGTGCCACGTGAGCTCTTGGAAGCACAACGTCTAATTAACTCCGTGACTGGATGACCCCGTGAGATCGCCGTCGAGCAGTCGCAACGGCATGCATGCCACTACTTACTCTTCAGCTTCACCTCCTCCCTAGTCTCCTGGCCTACCTTTTGGTGGATATGGCGCCTCCACGGGCGCCTACACATAACCATGGACATTAAGGGAACACGAAGAGAGACAAGTTCGCCAATGGATAAAGCCATCATCGTGCCACGGTCCCCGAGGTTATTCCACTTTATCCAAGAGGTCACCGGGAGTAAAGTTTAACCTGGACTCTCGGTTCGCTGATGTACACAAACTTGTACATCAGGTATTCCGGTTGTTTTTCGGGATGAAAGTCCACACGATTTTCATCAAAAGTAAATACTGTAGCGATAATATGTAAATTGATCGTGATTATGTTTGTTTTAAATAATTGTAAAAAATAAATAAATATTGTGTAAAACAAAATTTACTTTTGGAGTAGCCTCTACCTCGAATAACGAGTATAAATGAAAATAAATAAACAGAATGAAAAAATAATAAAAAGTAAATCGATGCGAAATAAATTAAATATCAAGTGAAAATGACAGAACAAAAGTACATACATATATACCGGGATTTCCTACTCACTGAATCCGAGAAAACAAGAGTGGTAAATAATCGACGCGCAATAATTGTCACGTATCCTCTCGCGATCGCACGATATATACGATGGATCGTGCCGATGACCGGACATACTGCTAGTTGGCTGGCTGGCTAGCTGGTTCATTGGCTAGTTAGTTCTCTCATTTTCTCTCTTTCTCTCTCTCTTTCAGTCACTCGCTAGTGGAACATCCGACGGCTCCCGCGGTGTTTCGTTAATTAAAACGAACGAACGTGCAGGTTAATTTTATGCGGGTGGCGAGAGCACGCGGGCAACTCGAAGCGTGCATGGCTTTCCCATTACACACCCCCGTCTGTTCCCCCCTATCCATCAACGCGTTCGATGCAGGATATGATGATAAACTCTGTCTCATTTCTCTCTTTTTCATCTCTCACCTAATACTTTTTTATTCATACACATTAAAATGTTTTTCCAGTTATTAAATATAAAAATATAGCTGGTATATGTCATGATTACCCGCTTAATGGAGTAAGAGGGATTTTTATATTATCGTTAAGTAACAGGTTAATGTGACTTTTGGTGGATAGACTTCTGGGCAAAGATATCAGGACGTTTACGGACTCTTGCGGACGACGAAAACCATTTAATGCGGCTGAGTAACGGAGTGATACAGTGTTTATTGCCGACAGCATGACTGAATTTTGAACAGTATCGTGCAATTTTCGCCGTTTGCACGTCGCGTTTAATCGCCACGATGCTACGCCAGTAGTATTATTATTATAATAATATTCGTGATTGTAATAAGAAAATGAAGATATGAAAAATATCAAATATTAATTTAAAGGCATTTAACATGTCCAGAAAAAGCTTCTTGACTAAAGTGCTACGTGAATGACGTGAGTATGTGGGTCTGTAGGTGTGAAATTATTTTATCTAAAAAGACAGATAAAAGACATTTGAATATAAATTCAAAGTTGACGAAGGTGCACATAATAAATGAAAGCATATTTAAAGAATAAGCTTTTTATTATTTAGTATAGTATATATTATAATATCTTTACACGGTAGTGTGATAATGCAGCTTCTTCGTCAACCGACTAATGACATTATCTCATTATTCGTATCTCTGTCTTTTGCTCACCGCGATAACTGTCTCTGGTCTGCGTTAAGGGACGCGTTTAAATGTCGCGCGGTTTATTATCATAATTCCCATTCGTCTCGGTTAACGGGATACACTTTTAGTCGCGACTAATGACGCTTGAACTCTTTCTTT
Organism: Microplitis demolitor; assembly: GCF_026212275.2. Taxonomy (NCBI): domain Eukaryota; kingdom Metazoa; phylum Arthropoda; class Insecta; order Hymenoptera; family Braconidae; genus Microplitis; species Microplitis demolitor. The sequence continues at coordinate 19,305,522 of NC_068547.1, forward strand.
CATTCTCTCTTTCGCTTTTTTCATCTCAAATGTGGTCACACTGAGGATGAGAAGGTGCTGAACTTAGTGGAGGGTGAGGAAGATAAAAGAGGACGTTCTTTTACATTTCTGTCCCTTTTTCCGAGCCGACAGTTTCACTTATGCAGTAAAATAATTTCAGGAATCGTACGTGGAATAATAATTCAAGTTTCTCCGATACAAAACCGAATTTCGAGGCAGCTAATTTTAATTTTCTTGCTGTTGTTGTTGTTGACGTTGTTGTGCTGCGGGATTTGATCATCTGTTTACTATGATGTATACAGTTTAAATTAACTTATTATTCAAAAATTAATTAGTTCATGGGAATGATCCGAAAATCGATAGTTCGAAATAAAATTTTGCAATTTTGATTAAATGGATGAATTACGTGGAACAGCAAAAGCATCAGATAGAGGAGGAAGAGGATGTGCGAGAGAAGGGGTATGATGTGTTTGTGTGTATGTGTGATGAAACACACAGGCGATGCGTGAGAGCAGCTTCACCTGAAACAACATCGCGTTTTCACATCACTGATCCTATAAGCGGCCGGCGTTTCATCCCCCTGTGCTGTGTTGTTCTCTCTGCTACTGTTACTGCTACTGCTGCTACGTTGAATTTGCCTCGCTGCACCAATATATATTCGTTATTCGCGTCATGTAATACACAGTTTGCATTGCCAGCAGATAATTCACAGAGCCGTACGATAGATTAAAAAGTGTACAGGAGCTTAAAATTTTTCCAAATCGTTTTTTTATTTTTTTATTTGAGCTTTTGGTTCAATCGTTTTTGTTTATAATAAAACCACAGGGCATTTATTAAATTTTTACCTCCGATTTTGATGTTTCATTCTCTTTATAAATAAACAAAATGAATAGAAATTGTTTTTATTTTTTTAAGTTGAAATTTTTTTTTAAAAATAGAAAAAAAATTACTAAAGCTTTGTTATAGATTTAGAATTGAATCATTAGTTTAAATTTTCGACTATTTTCCCAATCAATTACCAGAATTTTGTGAAAGTAAACGTGGCATCCAAGAGTACCGAGTATATATCTCATTTCGTGAAGATATGCCAATTAAATCAGGCATCGACGGCATCGCAGTTTAAATCACCGTACGCGTTCTTTCAGCTCTTCTCGTCGGGCTGTAGTAAAAACTTACCCACCCAATTAGGCATGAATGATATGTACAGCATGAGCGCGGCGCCTCTCTTTTATTCTTTTGTTTTATTCACATCGTTATCGGATATTGTATATGTAGAGGATGTGCACAAGAGTGCTCGCTGGTATGAAAATTCTCTTCCTCCTTCGTTACTTCGCAGCTTCAATAGATTGTCAAGAATAAAAAATTTAAAAAACGTCATAAGTCCAATAACAACGCAGTTCCTTGTCTATAGCACTCGATCTACACCCGCCAAAGCGACACGAAAGTGGACCGGCGTTATTCTCAGGGATCGACTTATTCATACGACACTCAACGTATCTCCGCAATCAGATCAAACTGATGCAACTTGACTCAACTCACCGATAATAAAACGTCAAATTAAAACCCACGTACGACGACATAATTCTTGGTAATTCATGCGCCTCTTCTCACACCATCAAAGACTTATTCCCTTTTATTTTTATTTTATTTTATTTTACTTTATGTTTTTACTCAACTTATTTATTTGGGAAGACTTTTGATCTGATTTCTTGGGAGGAATGCAAGTCATTACCTAAATGGGAAACGAGTTCATACGCAAACGGACCACACACGTTCTTTTGACTGCCAAAATAATTCTCATGCTGTTTTATTCATCTTACCACTGTCTTCTCATTCACTTTTTTCTTTTTTTCTATTTATATTTTTCTAATTTTTATTTCAAATTAAAATATCTACGACAAAGACAATTAAACTGAAGTTTAAAAAAGTAAATATAAAAAAAAGTAAAGAGATGGTTGAACGGGATAGAAATAAAAGAGAAATCAAAGTACGGCGAATGCTTGTACGTGGACGAGATATTGTGTGGTAGTATGCAAAACAGATCGCGACGATGCTGCAGAAGAGATCGTCATACTGAGGGAACAAAATAGAAAACGTGAATATAACTACGAGGGGTTGGCATTATAAAGGGGTTGCTGGTGTGCTTGCGAATGTACAAACTGTGAGCAAAGAGAGAGGGTAAAACGAGACCCAAGGGATGATTAGTGGGACAAAAGCTCGAGCCGTTACAAGTGGAACCAAATTGGTAGAAAATTGATAATCAACCGCCAATATCAACCTCCAAAACCAACCACACGTCCTCGGCACACACAGACGAGCTAAACTGGATAATATAGACGATCAAGAGGGCAGGTGGGGAGACGATGACGCCCGAGTATTCAGAGGGATCAAGAGCCAGCGTCCATTTAATAATGACGCGTCTATCACCCTCGCAAATATTATTATTCTCCATTCGATAAAAAAATCGAGTTTATTTATTTTTTGTCATCTCCACGTCAATTCAAACAGCAATTAATAACTGTTTTTGTCAACATCAACATCTTTTCAGTTGCTCGCGACACTAACATCGCACCCAAGGCGCTTAAATATTTTTCTTCAAGATTTTCCATGGTTTATTTTTTTATTTTTTTCCAAAACTTTTTATGACGGAACCATAAATTTATGCCGTCGATTCCTCTCTACGCTTTACTTGGCATCTACGAGGTTCTTCCACCCCCAGATTTATGGACTCATAGATTCTTTTCCGCGTTGCTGTCGACTTCTCCACTCTGTATATACTTCCATCTTTCTCGCGGCTGCTGTTGCTACACAGCCTCTTCATCGCTGCATTCCCCTCACAATTCTAACCCTCCTTGTGTCCTTTTCCTCCTACCCCTTCTTTGTCACTGTATATATGCTACCACATACCACATTTTCATTTTCTTTTATCTGTTTTTGTTTCGCGATATCCCACATCACGTTGGTCTGCCCTCACTTTAAGAATTATCATTGTTATTACTGTTATTATTATTGTTATTGTAGGGCGTAGTGAGGAGGATCTGGTGCCCGATGGTCGCTTCGAGTTTCTACAAATATAAGTTATATACGCGAAAAAGGTCTTCTAGCTACGATAAATTTATCACAAGTGTCTTTGCGTCTTGTCCTTCCTCCACAATCCCCAAGTAACACTATTTTAGTTGAATTCGTTTGAGAATGTGCGCATATGTGTGTGTGTGTGTGTGTGTGTGTGTATGTGTATATATATATGTGTGTTTAAGTAAAGAGGAAAAAAAAGTAAGAAAAGAAAATGTCGTAATTCTACGTCTAGATGCATCCTCGTACGCGAGAGTAAGCATAAAATCCCTTTTGATATTGCGACACACAGTGTGTATGTAAAAGCTCAACTCAGTATGTACAGTCGTTGGAAATATTAAAATTTACGACTTTTATGCACGCCAATTCTTATTTTTTGGAATTTCAAATTCGTCCCCGAATAATCTGACTTTGTTAGAGGAAAAAAAGTCGAAGAATTTTCATTTGAATTTTTATTTGACATACGAAAAATCAGCGTTTGGCTTTAAAAAGGATTGAGAGTGAATAGAAAGACGTCAAAATCAAGAGTAGATTGCTGGTGAAGATGAGCAGGCTGGTGATGTCGAGTTTAAAGCAAAAGAGATCCCCCACCGACTCTTTGATCACCCTTGAGGCAAAGTGAACCTCCTCATCTGGGCAACCCCCTGATGGCGACCACCTCATCCTTTGCCACTTTCATCTTTCTCTTTCCCTCTTACTTGCTTACTCACTCTTTCATTCTCCGGCAGAACGATGGGCTTATAAATATTCAATAGTCACGCGGCCAAGATAAACTAATTAAAACTTAGATCTCGGTAGTCACTTTAGATTTTTACTTACACAAGAAGCATTTCAGGGCAACTGGCGCGCCCGTGGAGACAGCAAAAAAAATATACTCACCAGGATGCTGGTGCCTTTGCTGCTACTGGTTCCATGGTATAGATGACGATGTTTCTATATATATACATATATATATATAAAGGATGAGAATACCGCCCGTTGCGTTTAGCTTGCCTGATACGTCTTTTGCGGCCAGCACAACCACCACTCGCATCACCCAAAGAAAGCTTTACTCTGTACTCTCATTAAGAGAATCACATACGATTCTTTTTGCCAACTCGCCGCACTAGTTGTCTCGCCAACAGCCATCCCGTGTAAATTAAACATCGCGCGTTATATTCCACCGTTCCATTTTCGTTTCATGTTCGTACACAAGCCTTCTGGTCATCCAGCAAACCTGTAATCAGAAACGAAAAAATACTATTTTGTAAGTCATTAATTTAAAAATAAAATATATATTCATTAGAAATCACATAATTATTCAATTAACTTTGTTTCGAGTCCATTGAATGCCCAAATTAATTTTCGACATATTGGACATACATTTTTTAGTATAACCTTTTGTTTTGGTTTTGTCAACAGCAGAAAAAATGAATTTTTGGATTATTCACTTGATAATAAATAGATGTAAGGCAAACAAAAATATTATTATTTTTAAAACAAGGTTAGCATATAAGACGTATTTACATCTTAAAAATTTAAAATTCGCATTTCAATTGGTTGTTTGTGTTGGCTACTTCCCCTTGCCTCCGACCTCCTCGCAACTTGTGTCTGGCTGGCTAAGAGCTTACTTTTTTCTTTATTCCACCCAGCCAGGTTTACTTAAGATATTAAAGCCTCTGCCATTTTCTTACCTACTCCAATACTTCCACTGACACCCCTCACCAATGTATACACCAACAACCGTACTCTTGTTCTTATTCTTACTCTTTTCATCTTTTTCTTTGGCCTTCACGATAACGAACGACGAACGAGGAACAAAGACAGCCTACAACTCTCACTCTCTTTTAACTGTTTTACCAGAGGCTTTATTTAATTTGTAAGCGGATTTTTGCACTAATCAACGGATTTGCGAGTGGAAGAAGAGGGCCATCAGCAGCGAGTCCGTTAGTCTCCAAAAGGCGGTTGAATCAGTTGTAGAAAGAGACTGGGCTACACTTGCACTCTTTATCTCATTTTTTTCAGTGCTTTGGTGTGTAATAAGAAGGATAAGAAGAATGAGACGAAAAAAATGCAGAAAAGGATAAGAAGGGAGTGAGTTATAGTTGAGCGGGAGTAAGACCAAAGGGAAAACTCAAAGTCATTTGAATTTATTTTAATTATACTAACGAACACCTCGTTGAAACAAGAGTCTAACGAATTATTTGCTCGAATATGATTTTGTAGACTTTTGTCATTTAATGACAAAGGATTTTGATAAATGTTCATTTGTAAGACAAAAAAGAAATAATAATTCTTCTTTTTTTGTAATCAAATTTTCATCATTGACAAAGATAAATAATTTCTCAGTAACACATTTTTTAATCGTAAAAAAAAAAATCTAATTAATTCAAAAAGATTTAGTGAAGCAGATGATGCACTCGATGACACTGCGAATGAGTAGCGTGGCGAATGAATGCAATTCGCTACGATTTCAGTTCTCGCCTCGGGCGAAGAACAAGAGCTGATCATATTCCTGATGCGTGTGTGGTTTTGTTGCAAAAAGCCTGTGGGGGTTGTGTGTGGCTTCTAGTTATATATCTCGCTCAACTGTCATCTCTATTTCTCTCTCAGTACCACCAGCATCAGCATCAACATCAGCATCAGCGGGTCTTTTCTGCTTTTGCGATCCGCCGTGTGACTCACCAGCATGCGATGGCTCTGGCCCAAACACACCCCCTCGGCGTCCAGAGGTGGGCGGGGAACGAATTTGCATTGCAAATTATAACATACCGTGTCACACGTACACGGAAGAGTCTAGTGCGGTGTGTACTCACAAATACAGTTACTTACATAATATATATTCCAAATGCTAGAAATCAAAATCATTCCTATGATTTCTGCATAAACGCCGGCTATGATTTCCAATGCCAGGTTTGCCTAATTTAACCTATTTGCTGTTTCAACAATTCTGCCGATTAATTTTTAATTCCATATAATTGATAATGATAATTCACAATCATTTCAATTTTAATAATTCATTTGAGTTTATAAAATATCGCATTAGTAATTCCAAAAGATCTTATATTTTTTTACACCCTTCTAGCTTTAGAAAACTCTATGAAGCTAAAAGGGCATATAATTTTTTTTCATTGCCAATGAAAAAAGTCGTTTTGTTGACTTATTTTACAACTAAAAATTGAAAAAAAAAAAAAAATTTAAAGCCTAAAGGGCATACAGCTTAAATTAAACGCCTATTTAGCATTCAAAAAAATTTTTTTTCCAATGTTTGGCTTTAGAATAAGTTTACAATATAATTAGCAATTTAAAAAAAAATATGTCCTTTTGGAATTAGTGACACGATATGAAAATTACTGATTTATAATATGTTTAAATCTTTTATTTCAATAAAATATATGTTAAGTGCCTTTTTAAATCAAAAATTAAATACTTGGTTATTTAAAAAAATATTTAAAAATTTCACCTAATAAAAATTTAAAAGACAGTTCAGAAAAAATTAAAAAGCAATAAATCTAGTTATTCCATGATTTCTTTACGCTTCTTCCTATCAGAAACCTTCATCCCCGATGGCAAATGGTAGTAGTTGGAAGCAAGACGGAATGCCGTAGCCGTGGTACACGGAATATCCGTTTTAGCAATGAGTTGTTCCCAGTTAAAGTTAGTATTTTAAGAACCCCCTTCAAGCAAGAAGTATATATACATATAAACTATATACTACACAATTCCTTCTCACACTCCTGCGCGTATCACGCAGTGGGTTTTCGTATAGCATCACCAGCAGAAGCAATAGTAGCACGCAAATACATGCTTATGACCCCCATCGTCAACCACACTACGTCGTTTGGAATTCCGTGGCACGATGGAGGCCGGTAATTTATCATTTAGGAGTAGAACGCGAGAAAGGGTCGATGAGGAGAATTAAAAGGCCAACTGGCAGGACGAGGAAACGCGAAGTGGCCAGTGACGGCTGAGATTGGCTTTAAAACGCCGTTCCGGCCTACTCACGAAACACGTAACGTCGTTTTATATACACCGGCTAGCATACATATTACTATGTAGGTTGTTTTGGGCTGTGTGATGTGATGATGTGCTACGTCCATACAGCTCTCTACGGCATTCTGAATTAGTATAAGTATTTGTAAATATAGTAAGACTAAATGTAGTCACTAGAGTGTAGGCTACCTTGTTAGCTAGCTATTGTCCCTGTATGTGCAACCCTCTACGCGAGCAACCGGCCTAACTTGAGCTAAGGGTTTTCCTTGTCACGAAGTCACACGTGTAAGACTCCTAGTGTACCTATAGTATACCTATATCAATATCTATATGTATAAAACATAGGTGGGTGTATGTTTCTGGCACACTAGAACCAAGTTACGTACACCGGGAGTCGGATACGCGGCTTACGTATGTTACTCGACGCTATCGCAATCTCCAACCTCGTTGGATGTAATAGTCACCCTGTGACGGCAATCGTCTAGCAACACGCAAGACCTCAATGACGATGTTGTAGTCCCTTGTACTTTAGACAAGTACCTTTATTTTATACACTTAATAATCCTTAATAATAGTTCAATCTTATGGTTATTAAAAAAAAAAATTACATCTCTATAGATTTGTTAATTGGTGCCTTGACATTTATTTAAAATGATACTGAAATTAGCCGACATCTATTAATTTTTGGATTCGTTTAGAAATGATTAATAAAAAGAAAAAAAATATTTTCAAAAAACGCGCCAATAGTTTTTTAAATTTTCTACATATACATATTTTTAGTTTTTTTTTTTCTGTCATTGATTTGTTAAAAAAAAAAATCCGAAAATTGCTAATTGTCTTCTAACTTCAGTGTCATTTATTTAAAAATATTACTTGAGACATAATATTCGAATTACAACATTAAATGTCACCAGTCACTCACTGAGGCGAAGGGAAACCCAATTACACAGCAATGCAGTGAGTTGACATGAACAGAGAGAGAATATATGCATGTATATATGTTTCTGGGTGCAGAAAATGTAATCAGAGTGTGAAGATGTGTCTCTTGAGTTTTGCAAAATTAAAGCGACAGTTGTAGAGTACAAGGAAGAGGAGTTGGTATATGAAGATAAATAGAGAGAGAGTTAATGGAAGATAGAAAGCATAAGTGAGTCGATCTGGGAAAGTTAGGAGGTGCTAACGAGTGTTTCGAGGAGTGTCCTTTACCGTTGGCGGTGAGTCCTGAAGATAGTAGGAAGTAAAGAGAGAAAATCCAACACCCCAACCAGCAAGATCGTTTCCACGTAAAGACATTACTGCTGTACTGTCCCTAGGGCAGCCATTACCACTTGCAAGTCCCGCCATTATCCGATATGCCGGGAGAATTTCTACCCCCGTCGTAAAATCACATCCCCTCTCGTTAACTCCCACGACTATCGTTTTCGCCATAACAAGTTATACCCTTGGCAATAAAAAAAATCAGTTTATCAATAGTAATAAATAATTAGTACTAATTAAATATAAATATCACGTACATATATACTGAGATTTTTAAATGCCCCGGAATTCATTTGAATAAATTTATAAACGTTTAAAGCCTCAAATCATTTAGATAATTCATGACATATCGTCACGGTGGAATGATTAAAGTGACACATAAGTGTACTTTCTGAAGTCGTTTGTTATTTAGGATGATTGATAGAACGATGTTCACGATGAGGGAGGTTAGGGATGTTTAGTTTAGGGCTGATGTGTTTAGTTAGGAAATCGACGAAGCAAAACCAAAAAAAAAGATAAAAGATCCAGGAACCCTTACTCACTTTAATGTTAAATGATAAAATTTATATTAGGATTCACTACATCCACTTTTATTTATTATTTATAAACAGTAACTTGTAACAGCTATTGAGTTTAAGTAAAAGCAGTTATGGACCGTAACGGGTTATAAAACACTCAGATTTTATTTGGTGAATATTCTGTAATACGTAATAAATAGGACACTTTTTTTTATTTGGAAAAATAAGAAATAAAATGAATCAATTGCATTTGTGGCAATCGAGTAATTCGAGGGGAAAAAATGTACAGAGCTAGATGTATATATGTATATAAATATATGAGGATAGTGATGGAGGATAATATATTGAGAGGCATTAAATCACGTGAGATCGAATAACCAGTAGGTTAGACGATAAATCTCAATGTAGAGCAGACTAGATCTACTGAATTAGTAAATTGGCTGCTTAAAAACCGCAGTGATGTTAATCCAGAGGTACTGGAGCTTCCTGTACGTCTTTTACTACCGCTGATGCTGCTTCTGTAGCTCGTGGGCCAAAAAATAAACTGAGACGAAGTACGAGCTGTTGCCGAGATGGAATAAAGTCGAATAAAATCGACGTTACTCAATAGACCACGTCTTCTTAAATCGATTTAGCTTCTTCATTTATTTCTTATTTTTAAATCCATACCTCCCACTTGATAGATTAAAAATAAATTATAATTATAAATAATGCATAGAGTGCATATTAAATGCCGAAAAAAATAAAAAAATTTATTTTTTGCATAGAGTAGTATTTAATAAATATTCTAAAGTAATGAAGTTCGTCAAAAAGGTATTAAACTAATTTTGACATAACAGAGTAATCAGTGAACCGAGTCAAAGTCCTGGCTGGCCTAACAAAGCAATTGAAGTACCGACAACTCGACTAGTACTATTTCTACAAAGTACGACAAATTATGTTAACGCATCCTAATCACCATCCAGTGATCACAATCAATTATCACCACAATACAATAGTATAAATAGGAAGTACACACAATCGGTAGTGTAGCTGCGACAGTGCCAGCAGAAACAAGAACAGCGACACGAGATAGCGAACTAGCTTGCGTGATTTGTTTATGTCAACGGTGTGTGGCGAATCACAAACAAATTCCCTCACGATTTCCTAGATTTAGTATACTTGTACCCATGTGTATATATATAATTCCCGTTGAGCGTCTACCGTCTACGAACAGTAAATATACTACACGGATACAAGTGCGTGGAGAACAAACGTAGTCAGCGGAGCCGAACCAAATGCAAAATGATCCATACGTTGATGAGAATTCAACTCACATCTACCTATTTCACTATTATACTATACACTATATACATCAAATAGTCGTTCGTGATGCAGTCTCAATCATTTGAACATATATCCGTGAGCAATGCCTACCGGCGATGATAATGATAACAAACACAACAACAGTAATAATGACAAGGGATGGTGAGGATATCCACATCAATATATACTTGATATATGCCAGGTATATGCAACGTAGGCCATCGGCAGTCGTCTTTATCAGCATGTCCGCGGGTGAGGATGATGCCACGGCGTACGCGGATCAGCGAACAGACGTTACGCTTGGTCGCATTAATCAGCCAATTAATTATGTAATCTCATGTTAATTAACCTTGTAAACTGGTGAACAACGCCGTAAAATATGTGTCCGATTAGTGCCCGCGGTTAATGGTCACGAGCAATCTGGAATATGCGGTTCAGAAATCACGTCTCATCTGTACTCTAAAACACCACCAGTAGCAGCAGCTCATGTTCCGGTTTATTAATCATCGATAGACGCTTATGTTTATAAACTATCAATCGATTTTCATCACGATCGTAGATACCGTTTATAATTACTGATTATCTCCTCGCGGTAATACACAGGATGTTATTAAATACGTACATAGTAGATAGATGGTATGTTGCATAGGATATATATGATGATGGTTGATTTGGCAGTAATAATTTAATCTTTTAAATAAGCGGATACGATGATGATAGATGATGAAATAGTACTATCAAAATAATACCACAGTAGTTGCACAGTAGTGGTACAGCGAAGTTATAGGATTTTACGTTACAGTGGAAGGCTGGTATGTGAAATCAATAAGGATACATGAGTATCATAAAGTAAGGAGGCACCTAGGCACCTGCTATGCCGCTAGCGATTTAAAATCTACTGGGAGAACGGTTGATTGCGGCATTTCAATAGTAAGAAGGGTGCGTGCGAGAACAGTGCTACGGTTATTACACGCGTCACGCAGCTCCGCGGCGGTCACGCACCCAGACCCAGAGTTTCCTCATCGTGAACCAAGAGACCCTTATCATCGCCCTTTATCTTGTCAACTGCTCCTCTATATTATATTATACTCGCTACGTACGTTGTTGTATGCACATTATAGCTGCGAGAAACGACTTTCTTCAAGAAACAATGTTAAATACGAACCCTTTGCTGCCTTACCCCACTCATCATCATCATCATCATCATCGCCGTCATCATCTTCACCAGCTTGTTTGTTTCCTGGCTTTTGCTTCATGTACATTAGCTTACGCTCCTTTCCTATCTATACAGAACAAGTATTATATAATTATACAATTATAATTGTCTGCAATTATTCTATTACACCTGCCGTGTAAGCTACTACCCGTAAGTCTAATTATTGTACGCATTCTTTTTTTCTTCGAATAAATAAATAATATATTAATGAATGGTGAATAAGTAATATTGAAGTGCGTACGGCTGGAAAAAAAAACACCTGCTGGAAATAATCACACTAGGAAAATATTTCCAGTATTAGATTTTTTAGTTGATGGTTGGATAGGCAGAGTAAAGCAAAAAATGAATAAATAAATAAAATGATGGTTAAGTATTGTACGGTATGTATAAAGACATTCTGAATATATAAATTCTTGTGGGATTGAGGTCTAAGTCCTACAGCTTTATCTTCGATATCGCAGACTACCGGGTGAATCCAGGGTTTCTGTGGATACCAAAGAAAGAACCAGGAAAATCATGAGCATGAGGTGCTCGCTACTCCAGTGGGTGGTTAAAAGGGGTAGTCGGAGAGACTAGAAGGAGAGACTAGGACGAGAAAAGCGTCTTGAAGAGGCGGAGAATGCTCGAAAGCTTGTGTTATCAGGAAGAACGTCGATTGGATGGGAGCCCGACCAATGGCGCACTGGTCTCAGGTTTTCTCAATTTCACCCCCCACACAAAACTCGGTCGGCGTCGGCGTCCCAGGGGGTAAAGAGATGTTGGCGGGTCCGAGAACACATACATCACAGGCAAACGCCACTGCCCACCGAACGAACGAGTGAAACTATCGTACCATATTCCCGCAGATCAGCCGAACCCACCCACTGTGTATCCTTAGACCAAGAGGTCTCTTTTATTGCCATCTCTGCGAGCCCTCACCCCCTTCTCTCGGTTCTTTCGATTTTATTCTTCCTATAGTTGGTAAAGCTTGCTACTGCTACTACTAGTGCTACTTCTTCTTCTTCTTTTAGCGTCCTCCTGTCGCCAATAAGGATAATAGAAAATACACAACCCTGCCGGAAAAGAAGATTCTTTCTCCCTTTTTACTCGAGTCCATGGATGATTTAAGGTCTTACGGCCACTGGGTAAAAAGAGCTTTTGCAATAGGATTACCAACTGTTTTTGAATAAAACCTATTTCAGATAGATATATTCTTCTTTTTTTTCCACCCAAGGGCTACGTCTTACTATTATTACGTTGATAGATACATCCAATCTAATATCTATAGAAAGATTATATATTGCCATGATAAATTTATTCTATGAGAAAATACTTTTTTATATTTATATTTATTTTCATGTAATAAATGAAATAAAAATAAATATATTGTAGTACTTGAATTTCATTTAGTGTCGTGCTACGAGAAAACATTTGTATTATTTTATACTTTATACTTTGCAATGGATAGGTGATAAATAAATTTAAACTATATATTTATGTAATGGGATGTAAAGGCTTGAAATTTAGTTTAACATTCAAAGGAGTTGATAAGAAGAAAAAAGTGTCGTGACGACGGCACATATAAATGGAACATTATCGTTGTGGTAAAAGAAGTGTAACACACGATGTCAAAGACTTTGTTACGCTCTGAGGATAGAAGTGACCAGTCGAGCGTGTGATGTATACCATCTTATCATCAAGATCACACCTGATAAAACACGAGAAAGTTCGCAAAGTATTTTTCTTTTCCTGTTTTATGAATAAAAAAATGTCCTTGTCATTTTACTTGGGTATGGTTAAATGTGGGAAAGAGTAATAAAAATTATAATGTGGATAATATATATTTACATATAGTAATGATGACGATAATAATAATAATGATAATGGTGATCTGTAAAGAGAAAATGACAACGTCGCGTTTCTAAGCGATATCCTCTTAACTTCATCTGCTCGTAACTTTTTTATCACTCGAGCGAAAAATATGATCCAAGCGTGGAAGTGACATTGCAACGTCACTATATAAAAGCTATCTCATATAATACAGCTGTCTTCTATCACATACTTTGTTCTCCAGCTCTAGTAGCATTTACGTTAACGGTTCAAGCGTCCATTTTGCTTGGACAAACAAAAAAGATGACAAAGTTATTGTCACAACCATGCGAAATGGAAAAATCATGAACATTTAATAATAATAATAATCTGGGGAAAAAATAATAAAGTAAAGACTAATAAAATGAAATGAGGATGAAACAGGATAAATAAAAAAGCGGTGGAAAGATAGAGATAAAAAGAGAAAAAGAATGATGTAAAGTACCGTGAGCTTATTGATAAAATTATCATAAAAGGGGCGTTAAACGAAAAGTTGTTGGTATGCTCACACGATGGCAGAACCAAGTGGACCGAGGAGGCAGGAAAACGACTCTATAAATGCGTTTACTTTGAGCCGTAAAAGCCGCGTGCTTCAGTTGGCACCGTTACACTGTTGTTTATATGTATATATATATATATAAGCTTCTGCTCTCTGAGTCCCCAAGGCAAAGCACCGCTTTACCGTAAAAAGCGCTCTTTGAAGGATCCGTTTATTGGTTGCTAAACATCGATATATTGCTTTTTTCAGGAAAGCACTAGACGACCGAAAAGAGCTAGACTATACGGCCATTTATATATAGGATCAACATTTTCTGAGCTTTTATAAAAAAATTCACAATTCAACTGCCCGCATTCAAGTGATTGGAAACCAAAAAAAAAAAAAATATCTGTATTTTTTATTTCCTTTGTTTTTAAAAAAAATTTTATAAACCAATAAATCTCAAAAGCTAAACGATCTGATCACCATCAAAGAAATGGATCGAAAACAAATTTCAAAGCCGATTGGGTTAATTATAAAGGATAATTCGTTATTAAAATCCAATTTAGTTAAATGATTTTTGAATTAGAAAGAGTGTTTTGATTTGATGAAATCGATAAAACAAATAAGTGCAACAAAGATCTTTAAAGACATAAATCTCAAGATTCCATCCCTTGCGAGGTGGCAAAGTACCTGGGGCTGTCTCTGAGTGGTTTAAGACCTCGGAGATGCTTCTTGAGCACTTGCACGAGGGTTCCAAGTAGTTTCATTTAATGGACTCGATATATATATCTTACGACCTAGAGAACGCCAAGTCAGATCCATTGTGATAATGAAGTAGCACTCGGACAAAATTCAAGAAACGAGAGGAGAGAAAATGTTGAGTTTAAGTATTCAACCTCGGTTAAACGTATCAGATTTTATGACACGTTGACAGGTAAAATATATTTCCAGTAATTAATTTTAGAACCCCTCGTTTTATCGTCGAGAATTAATTGAACCGAAGTGTATTAAAAACGAGGAATGAAAGAAGAAAGCTAAAAAAACGTATGAGTAAAAGCAATCTTTCAACATAAAAATAAAGAGTATTTTAGTATGCTGTCGACATAACGAAGCTTGTCATCCTTCGATGATATGGGCTTCTCGTTTGAAAAGTATCTACAGATATGTGTGTGTGGGTAACATCTTGTCATGTGAATGAGCTTGTATAATATAATACACTCTTATACATATTATACATTTTATACAACACACATTAAGCCGATTTATATACATTAAAGAGGTTACAGCGTCTTCCTCATTTTCCTTCGTTTTAGCTATACACAGACACGTCTCTCGCGAGTCATGATGAATCGATTGTCGATCCCTTGGGATAACGTGTCGCATCAACCGAGGATCAACAACAGACACCTCGACTCACAAACAACCCCCGTGAGTAACTAAGATCCACATCTCACACCTCACACCCTACACCCTGTCTCTCACGTTTTCCTCACTACTTTCAACACCTTCCATACCAGCATTTGGCATCTACTCATATCTTTTATACTTCTATACACTCACCTACTTCATCCTTTTTATAATACACTTTCCGTCACTTAAATATTGTACATTATCGCACCTCAAGCTCTTGTACCCTTACAATCTTCCTGGTTACATTATATGATAACAGTTATTTTATTAAATTCATGTCACGAAAAAATTTTTTAGACTATTTTCATACATTTATTTTTAAAAATAAAAAATTCTATATTATGTAATTTTAACACCCAGAAATATACGAATGAGGAAGTTTGTTTTTCATTTCAACAGTCTTGAGATAAAATTCTGATCGGCATTCTTGTTATCGAGTCAATCTCTTTGACTTTAAGTATACTCTGAGATATCTAATATAACACGTGAGCAATATCGTGATGGGTTCTGACTAGAGTTAAGACAGATATATTGGACGATTGGCAATCATATGATCACGTCTCTCATTTCTAAGGATGTGGTTACGGTACAAACATCATATAGAAGAGGTGGGGAATGACTGATGTGTATGTCGTTATTTTTTTAGCTCACGATACACACTCGAGTGTAATGCACGTTGTCGCGGGATTTTCTCCATCAGCGTGAATACTCCCTCGGCATAAAAAAGTCACCCTGTCCATACATACGAATTTAGTGTGCGTGCTATGTAATATGCGGATTAGGGCATAAAGCTCAAATCTCTCTTGTCACTTGGCTCTTTTTCTCTTTTTTATTTTTTTGGTTTATGTGCGAAAAAAAAAAAAAAAACGAAAATGAAAACGCTATGAAAGCGAATCATAGACAGCAGCTCACAGTCTAAGGCTGTACCAACTCTGACTAGCCATTTGGTGAGATTTATGAGATATATAGTGACGTGTGCCGATCGCCGAAATCTCCGCGGGACTTCCAAAGCCCGGATATACTTTTGGAAAAATAATAAAAAGAAATGGAATATAATATAAAAATGATACAATATCATATGACAATAAATGATTCATAAAAAGTTTTTTTTTTCCTATGACGTTTTCATAAGTCCCAGGAAGTATATAATTCAAATTTTTTTTATTTTGAAAATGAATTTCAATACTTCAAATACGGAAAAGATTGAATGATCAATTAATTCTCGAGACTAAAAAAATTTGTAAATTACTCAAACGAAAACTCAAAATTATAAATAGAGTATTTTTAAATTATAAAAAATGATAATCATTAGAATATTGGTTTAATGGATTCGTTATGGAATGAAATATAATTTAAGCAAGTAAATTATAAAAGTATGCCCCTGATATTAAAAATTTGTATTGAAAATTTTCTGTTAATACGTAACTCCAATAAAGAAAAATTTTAAATAATGAAAAAAAAGTTAATTACCCAGTGATATAAAAATAAAGTCGGTATTACGCACGGTTGGTTTTATTGAAAAGTCGGAAATCGAAACTACCTCAACGTCAACGCGATGCAGTAACAGTAATTACATATTGGACCATGAACCAACTAATTACTGAAGGCAACGTTGCATCAAACACATCTACGAGCAAGTTAAAACATCAAAGCCTCTCACCCAACCTGCCGATGGCCATCAGTAGTTTTATTCGCCAAAAATCCAATCGGTTGGTTCTCTCTTTAATCGGCAGTTCAGTCCTGGTAACCACTATGAGAGCAAACGACGCCAGCGAATAGCTAAACGCGAGAGCTGCAGTCGCGACGAGAGATAAAAAGAGATAAAAATACGGTAAAAGCGATGGTGATGCCGAGTACCGCATGCAAACACTTCAAAATTGAGCCGAGGCTATGAGATCGGCGTTTTCCCGTGTGCCACTGCCACCGTAGTCACAGTATAACGCCCTTGCTACCCTGCTCCACCAGAATTTACATGAAATTGCTTATTAAATTACACTAAGTTTTTCGCGATGATTTAACGTTACTAAGGCCATTTGTCTTTCGGCTTTTAATTTCTATCTCCCCCTACTTATTTTTTATCTTCTTTCTTTAGCTTATTCTTTACTTTTACTTCTCCATCTGGATCATTAATATAAAACTACCAAGTATGAGTTGATGTATCGGTTTTTAAGAGTTACCAATAAAAAGTTTCGTATCTATCAATATAAAGTTTTCAATTTTGACTGAGTGGGGGTCATTAGAATTATGTTCAATTATACTGGACTGTCTTAATACAAATGATTCGATAGATCAAATAGATTTACGAATGTAGTATATATATACATATATAAATTTGGACACCGAAATGATGCTATTGGTTGTATATATTTCAATGACGATTTCGGCAAATACGTCAAGCTGTTGATTTTGAGTACTCACCATAGCGATCCTGGATTTCCATAAAGGACATGCGATACTAATAAAGGACTGCTGGCGCTTATCATGTTGTCTGTTTGGCTGTCACTCACGTATGTGGCCTCCTCGTGTGCGCGGTCTGTTTCCGGGCAAAATCAAACCGCGACAGCCGACGGCATGTGGTGTTTTGATCCGCACAATATGTCAGTGACGGTCCAAAATGTCATGGCATAATTCCCAGAACCGGCTGGTGCTGGAAAAATCAAATCAAGAACTTTCATATGACTTTTGTTAAACTCTTTCATATAGTCTAAAATTAATAAAAATAATTTTTTTGTACAAAACAAATTCATTTAAAAACTCAAAATTTCTTTAATTCATGCGCGTTTTTTAAGATAAAATTTAAAAGAAAGTTTTAATAAAGGGTTTCGTTAAATTTCATAATTCGGTTGAAAATTGGAATCTAATATCGATTTCCTAAAAAATTTTGGCTTACATAGACTGAATATACACATAGGGGTACCCAAATACTCGTAAGTATTATCAAGAAGAAAGCGCAAACACCAGTAGAAACTAAGTGAAAGGGATGTAGCTTCTTATTTCGTCTAAATCCAAAGAAGACTCAAGGCTGCAGACGTAAAAAAGGGTTTCACCTCCGGTTACAATTCCAGCTAAGCCGATATGCATTAATTACAATAAGAAATAGAGCTCCAAGAGTGAAAAGTTTTTACTCTTACCGGCTTATCAACTTCCCCTTGAATTTTATATTATTTGAGAGAATGCTTTTTCTTCTCTTTTACATCACCCAGTTTTCACTGGTTTATCTTCGTCGCCCTTCTCCTTTTTACTTCTTTCTCTGTTACACTGCAGGACATCTTGCACTACCCATCTCGTGTCACACACCTCATATTCTCACTCACTGAGCCTACTCAACAGAGCAGTACCTCGATATAAAAGTTAACAAAACTTAGTTCTTCAGTGTCCCACGCAAAGAGGCGAAGATGCATGGCATTTGAAGTTTGTTAAATGTCATTAGCATATTTATTTGTCGTTGAAAGTAGTTTGTATTCTCGCCCGACATCAATATATATATAAATATATTCCCATCGATCCTCTACTTACATTAATCGTACATACATCTACCTCTTCTCCATTTACCCTTACATATTTATGAACATTTTTATTTTTCCCGAATTTTTTTCATTTCAAAGATAGTTCGTGACGCTGATTCGGAAGCCTAAAAAGTTTATTTACCCCGCGACATCTTAATAGTAAAGTGCGCACTCGTCTCACAGATCTTACAAACTCTAGAAGCGTAGAGCATTCTATGCAACCCAGTTCAATCATAAATAATTTGTTATCAATTATCATAAAGTTAAAAATCTGATACATTAAACCAGCTACCAGTAACTTTTTCTAACTTTATGTAAATTATCTTTAGCTTAACCATATTTATAAGCATATCTAGTGCAACACGAAGAAGTTCAGACGAAAATTATATGAAAATTGCTACAACCCCCGGAGTCCCGAAAACCTAAGAAAATTTTTGTGTTGATTTCATGATGCAAAATTTTTCTAGCGCCACGAAATCTTTTTTTTTTGTGTAAGCAAACGAATTGTATGAGAAGATAATTTTTGAATAAGTATATATCAATTAAAATGCTCGATTAATACACCTCTATAATGTTTATGTATGAAATCAAATGTTTTTAAGTTTGCCGCAAGTAATATATTTAGGACTATATGGATGTTGTATACAGGATATGTATTATATCTATATAAGCTCTGGGCCACGAAAAACAGTATTTTTGCAATTCCGCATCGATAGACGCAACAGGCGGCACTTCCCACACATAACAGACGCAAAAGTGTAGAGATAAAGCTACCTAGCAACTGATACAAATACACGCCTATCTCTTTATAGTCTACCCTGAATATTGAACTGTGTATACATATATTTATATATGAGCGCGTGTGTATATGTGAGTAAATTTGCTGCACACGTGGATACTTTAAACGAGGTATAAGCCGAACAGCAGTGTGTGGTGTACATAGACTATTACACGGCAATGTTTTGTGAGTTCACGCATTGCCTAAATGCCATCTTTTCCCTCAGGCATCGCGCAATATAACCACTCGCTTTACTGGCCACCCATTAAAAACAAAATGCTCGATTACTTTCGCAAACAGTTATTTCATTATTATCAAACTATTTTTACTGCGAAAAACCACAAACGTTAAACAATATATATTTATTTAATTGCATAAGATAGATAAATACAAATACATAGATATATATACAGTGGACTTTATCATATAAACGTAATTTAATTTTTTATCGGATCGATTCGTTCAATACAAGCTATTGAAACATTTAGGAGCTCATGATATCACAATTTTTTACAAGTGTAAATGTAGCAGATATCAGACAAATTTAAAATTATTAATAAATAGAATAAATAACTAATAAAATTAAATTTTCAAAAAATGGGCATTTAAAAATTTTTTAAATTAATAAGCGCATTTTTTTATAAATATTATTTTTTTAATTATTTACTTTATTTATTAATAATTTTAAATTTCTCTGACGTCTGCTACATTCACACTCATCTTTTGGGAAAAAAGAAAAAAAAATGTGTGGAGTACACAGAAAAAAAAAAGGTATCTTGAATCAATAAAATATTTTGCAAGACAAACGTTTTTGAAAAGGAAGTCAAGACTTTCTTGAACAAAGAGAATTTGTCATGATCCTGAAGTAGTAGACAATGAATAATTTTTAGATTTTATTTTCAACGAATCAAATACTAGAAAAATAAAAAACTAAAAAATGCACATGTAAATACTCAAAAAAGCTACAGATGAAATTTTTTTAAATATTTTTTTTTTTATAATTTATTGTTTTTAAAAAATCAAAAAATTATTAAACGTCGATTTACTTCAGTGTCATCATTTATCAACTCAATTTAGAAATTAATTAAAAATTAATAAAATTCAAATTCAGAAAATCTTACCTGGAATAAAAATTTTCGCGCGCATTTGAATGTGTAGGCGCATTAAAAACAAAGAGCTTCTGAAAGACGCAGACACCATCAACCGGCTCATGCTCACTAAAATTTTTCACTTCACTTTTTAATACTTTTTAAGTACGGCTCAATCTTAATTTATTATTCTAACGCTTAATTATTATTAATAGTAATTATTTATTTACTCATCACATTAAATCAACCCGATATTTATCTAAAAATTAATTAAAATCACTGAAAAAATTGTATTACGTCTACTAGCTACTACGCAGTCGCCATATTTGATTTAGTGTGCGCGCGCACGCCACCAACAACCAAAGTCGCTGTCTGTCTACGTTCGAATCAATCAAAAATATAAACGAATGTTAAAATACTAACTTATAAATTTATTCTCTATTACACATAACCTTCATGTATTTAAATGATTAGATTGTTAAATTCTTTAACAGATAAAATTATTTTTAAATAATCTCTACTTCCAACTGTTGCCCCAAAAATAATACTTCTAAACTAATTCCTACTCACTATTGTATTCACGATCCTGAAGTTAGTATGATACTGAAGTTAGCCGATGTCTAATAATATATCGATTTTTTTTAAACGATAAATTATAAAAAAACAAAATGAGTATGAATGTAGCAGACATCAAACAAATTTAAAATTATAAATAAAGAGAGTAAGTAATTGATAAAATACAATTTTTAAAAAATGTGCATTTAAAAAAATTTTAAATTAATAAGTGCACTTTTTATAAATATTATTTTTTTAATTACTTAAAAGCTATAGGTGTAATTTTTTTTTTCTATAATTTAACATTTAAAAAAAAAATACAATCATTTATTAGACGTCGACTCACTTCAGAATCATTTGTATTTTTCCATGCCATCATTTTCCTTATCAACTAAAATCTCTTGAAATTATTTATCATCTCTAATCGAAATTCAAAAAATGGATTTTAAATTTAATACTGAGTTACTTATTAATTTTATTTTATTCCCGTAATCAATCGATCATTCGAAAACTTTTTCCACTAAATTTAAATTTAAAAATTAGTATTTTTTTATTTTAATTTCTAATTTAGAACTTTTTTAAAATAAATTACCAATCAATTTTTATATTTTCAATCGAGTATATATATATATGTATATTTTTTTTAAATTTACGTTTGTCATCAACTTTGTATTTCAAACACTAGATGTCTCTAGTATTTCTTGATAAAACAGATTCCATAGTTTGTTGACAAATGTACACAAAATAGTAAAACAATACATGTAATTATTTTTAAAAATTATTTATAAATTACTTTTCTTGATGAAATGTAATTACATTATATTAACTTTGTTTCTAGTTATAAAATTTAATATTTATGAAAACTAAGGTGATAACTTGGTAAGTATTAAGTTGTAACCTCAATTACAGTAGATTATTATAAAGAAAAGTAAATAATAATTGTAAGTAATTTTTTTAGAAGACCAAAATGACTGATACAAAGCCAGTAGATCCACCAGAATGGATCCACCCGGACCAAATAATGGAGATGCATCGTTTAAAGGTGAAGAAACGTGCTCTTCAGGCGCGGATGAACCGCAGTAAAGTTGATCACGACAAACCATCACTGAACATCTCTATTGAAAAGTCACCTTCTAAGTTAGACAGCCCACTGTCGCAGAAACGTAAAAATCCATTTCTTAAAAATGACAGCATTAAGCGATCTCGTGAAGAAGTGACACCAGAACTGGATGCCAGTTGCGATTCTGTTCTTTTTGAACTGATGAAACTGAAACCGCCGGAGAGTAAAAAAGTTTTTGTACCTAATGAGGATTCAAGTTCGAATTTATCTTTTTCCAGTGTCCTATCTAAACTGGAACTCCATGAAAGGGTTCCAGAACCTGAAATACCTAAAGGTGAACCCTATATCCCGATGGACTGGACTCTAAATACTAAAATGAGATTCATGTCACCGAAGCCATTCGCCTGGAATGGTAAATTAAAAACAAGTGAACAGGCATCTGGTACCACTGGGTTTGTCAGATGTTTGGATACTGGAGAGCAAGAAACTACATTAGATACTAGTCCTAATGCACGGTTAGCAAATCATTTGTAGTTTTTTTTTAAATATTTGCATATTTAAGGGCATTCTCAGACAGTATTACCCACTTTTAAAAAATATGATATAACATTCAATTGTCATAATTGTTTTCAAATACGAATGTGAATGTAGCAGACATTAGACAAATGTTAATAATTAATTTAAAAAAAAAAATGAAACTTTAATTAAAAAAAAGACAACGTAGCAGTAATTTTGCCGAGATATAGAATTTAAAAAAAATTATTTACTGTTGACATCAATTGGAAATTAAATAAATTTCAGTAAAATCATTATGCCAATTTTTAAGTTAGAATTTCCAAATTCTGTAGGCTAAAATTTATTTTCCAAATTTCGTTTAATCCCAATTGATATCAACTGCAAGTTATTTTTTTTTTTTAATTATATATCTCGGCAAAATTACTTCTACGTTGTCCTTTTTTCAACTAAAGTTTCAATTTTTTTTTAATTAATTAAATTTTGATATGCCAATGACAGGTGAAAGTAATTGAAAATCTTTAAAAAGTCGGCGGGGGGAGGAGGGGGAAACTGTCTGAGAATTGCCTTGATACACTTCAACACGAATCATACAAATCATTTGATCAATCAAATCATACAGACATTTTTCACTAAAAATCATATGAGTATTTGATGAGTAGTTATATAGACAATATATAATATTTATATATAAATAATAATGACTTAATCGTAGGTTTCATCAATGCTGTCTAGTATGGCAACATCCATCGCTGCCTTGGCTAGATCTGTATCCCCGATCGGCAGGAAAAGTGAGCGCCTCACTGGCCAGTAATTCAGCGGTATCGAATAATCAGTTTATAAAAGACGCACTTTTTTCTGAGTGGAGCGAAAGCTTTCGTTCGCTCTTTCATCTTCTGCGTGCAGGACAGTGCCCGTACTTTTACGTTTGCGCTAACACATTCACGGTTCTGTTTCGCGCTGCGGGAATATGTGGGATTTCGGAAGTGCACGCATTACTGACACCCACGACACGTGGATTTAGACAGTCACTTAAGCAGCAAGATATTGAGTATACGATGCCACTGCGTATGGGAGGCAAAAGACGCTCTGATGTAACTGATTCCGGGTGTGACACTTTTGACTCAACTACTTATAATCCGGAAGATGTTAATCCTGACTATAATACTGATGACAATGACGATGACGATGCTAAAGATAATCTGCTAGAGAGTTTAGGGATTGAAGACTCGGAAATAAAAAGAATAAATAAATTCCAAAAGAGAATTGTTATGGAAAAGGAGAGTGAAGTTGATACTTCAAAGCAGTCTCTTATTTTTGTAAAAGGCGTCGAGGCACAAGCGCTCTTTAATTTTTTAATTAATTGTAAATCTGCGATAGCTATCACTGGAGCATTGGCGGGAGTGCCTCCTACACTTCTGGCTCCTGTCGCCTTCCATGGCGCTACTCTCAAACCACTTAAGGTATTTTTTCTCAATAGTTTTCCTTTATATCAAATGGTACTGAAGTTAGCTGATAACTAATAATTTTTTGATTTTTTTTTAAACCGATAAATTGTAAAAAAAAAATATTTCAAAAAATTGCACCTTTAGATTTTTTAATTTTCTACATGTGCATATTTTTACTTTTTTTTTTCTAATAGATTTGTTGAAAAAACAAACCCAAAAATTGTTGATTGTCGATTTCAGGATCATTATTTTAATTATGTATTAATTCATTATTAATTATTAACTAATTTTTTTTTGTTTCGTAGGTCAGAGAAAGTATAGTCAGAATTGAAAATGATAAATTTCATTCATTAGAAATTAATGGACCAATATTACCGCACGTACTACCGTCACTTTGTTTCCTTATGAGATCTAGTCAACTTGAAAAATTTTCAGTGAGCTGCGCCCAATTAAGTTCTACTAAATCATTTACAGATGCCAAACACGGATCAGGTATTAAGTGATATTATTCTTCATTTAATAATAAATTTAAATTAAACAATTACGTCCATGTCCTGCTCCATTACAGATTTTATTGTGAAAATAATTTTCTAACAATGGAATTGCATGAATAATTTTAAATATAATAAAATAAATAATAATGATAATTTTTATATTTTTATTGCAGAATCTTCATCAGAAGACAAAGAAAACGAAAACAAACCACAAAGTGTATTTGGTAAAGAAAATTTAAGTGACTGTGGTTTGACTGGTGAATTATTGTCTCACTTCTGTAACTCAGATCGGGCGCGCATTAAAGTGGTTGAAAGTCTCAAGTACTCGAGTGAAGGATACACTTGGTCGTGATGTTACTAATAATTAATCGCATTTTTCTACACCTCATATGTAAAATATTTCATTTGAACATTTGAAAATACCGCGCGCACGTAACAATCGCGAACTACTCATCTCTTCACTCTACTGCGTAGGTACTACCATTTTCTACCCTAACTGCTGTAAGTTATCGATCGACTCGCCGACAAACGGTACGTTGTCTTGTACTTTAGGATGTAAAATTCATTCTCTATTTATTTAACGAACGATTCGAATGAGTCAGGAACTCAAAATTTTATTTTCAATACTAAGAGCAATGTCAGACAGTGCCCATACTTTTTAAAAAAATGCAATATGACTGTCAAATGTCATAACCGTAAAAAAATTTTATTAATTAATTAAAAAAAAAAAAATTAAATCCTTAATTGAAAAAAGAACAACGTAGTAGCGATTTTGCCAAGGTATAGAATTTTAAAAAAATGACTCAGTTGTTATCAATTGGGAGTTAAACGAAATTTGTTCAATGAATTTTAGCCTACAGCTTGAAAATTCGAATTTATAATTGACATGAAGATTTTACTGATATTTATTCGACAAATTTTGTTTAGCTCCAAATTGATGTCAACTGTAATTTTTTTTTAAATTTATATCTCAGCAAAATTACTTCTACGTTGTCCTTTTTTAAATTAATGCTTTAATATTTTTTAAATTAATTAATTAAACTTTGATATGCTTCTGATAATTAAAAGTCATTGAAAATTTTTAAAAAGTGGGGGGACACTGTCTGCAAATGGTCTTCAATTTCTTAAAAAAAAAAATCATCACATCAAAATTAAAATTTTCTTTTGTTGTAATTTATTTGTAACTCCTAGTATTTAATTATTGATACTTGATTAAAATGAAGAGTATAAAATTTAATTCTTTGTTTCTTTCAATTAGGTAATTAATTAATTGTATTTAAAATCAATATTAGTTATAAATTATTTCAATAGTCTAGTCATACAAAAGAACCCGCCGATCTTATGAAATAATTATACATACTCTATTATTCATTAATTTATTATGAAAAAATAACTGATTTTCTAAAATGTACGCAAATTTTTTCGTGAACAATTTAATAAATTTCTTTTAATCATCTTTTGTATATTATTTTATTTAAAAAACATATTGCAAAAATTTTCTTTCAAAATTACAATGCAAATGATTATTGTCATAAAAGTAGTCAGAGCCGTCGTATTATTTGAATAATTGAATTCAGCGCCGGTTAGTAAATAGAAAAAAAAAAAAAAATTCACTGACACAACGTCAGCGATGATGATATTGAATTTTCCGAAAGCTGAACCCGGGATATTATTGGTGGGGGACCATAGCGATGGACTATCCCTAAAAATAACGAATCGATAGTGCTCCCTGGCCCCGTATCGGCTGGTTAGTAATTTAAGGCTACCAACTGATAAGTTTAAAATGAAAAAACAATTATTTTATCATTAGTATTATAATAATAATACAGCCGAGTGAGCGATAAAATTATTACTCATTACTTTTAAACTTTTCCGTCTTATTTTTATTTTGCTGCATTTCTAATCCACACACTCAAGGCTACTTTTAATCATTACATTAAAAGACTAGCTGAGATAAATTTTCAGAGTGACAAATATAATTTTCTGGAAATTTGCCAATTTAAATTGCGCAATTCAAGTGCAGTCATACAGCGCACGTTTCAAGATGACGACGACGATAATTGTAATGAAATAAAAAATTTTAAAAAACGGCTTGTCTATTTCACATTAAATTAAAACTCTACACAATGCCAGTGTCTGACTATTTTGACGGGTTTCTCTTCTTTCATTTTATTTTTTAAATAAATAAATAACCTCTCAATTATAATTGGAGAGTTGAAATATTTTCCAAGTAATTACGACATAAATAATTGTAGTGCCCCTAAGATTATTAAAACTATGAAGACATCTGTATCTAATCGCATTATCTACACTAATTAGGAAGTAAAAAGGGATAAAAAATAAATAAAATATCAATAACACGTGTTGAGTGAGGGGGGTACAGAAATAAAATGGGAAGAATAAGTCATGTAAAATAGAACTAGTGTAAAAAAAAATTTAAGTGTGTATGGTATAAAGAAAGATCGATCGGAATGAGTGTCCGGGACCTACGCATAGCGAGACACTTGGAATATCAGCCCTCGGTTTTCGCTGACGACCAGGAGGAAACCCAGGGCGGTGGATTGCTGGGGGTTGTTTTAGCTCACTCACTTTTTCTCTCTCTGTTTGAATTTTTTCTCAACACTCTCTCTTCTTCTATCTCCCTTTTCGTGGTATAAATATATATCTGTGTAAAGTATTATATGGAGTAGAAGTGAAGGGAAACCCAGAGAAGAGAAACAGCGCGAGGGATACAACGACGTAGTGCGTTTGATACCATAGTACTCATATCCACTGCCTACTGTACTTCGTTGCAGAGAGTACCGAGTAGAGTCGGTTTGAACGTAGTGAAATAGGGCGACGAGGGCGACCGTCCGTCCCCGTCGTGAAGCTAAACGCGAAAAAGGGGAATACGACGGAGAATGAAAGACGACGAGGGAACAACGCTGGTATATTACTACCACGTGGAGGGAAAGAGTGAAGGAGAAAGAAAAGCTTGGGCTATATAACGATACGACGTCGACGACCGAAAGAGACTCCGCCAGGCACAAAATTTAACCGAGGGCCGAGGGAGCTGATACAAATATGCGTCAGCCTGCTCGCATTCGGCCTTCGATTTTTGTTCCCTCATTTTTTTATTCTCATTACAATTTTTATTTTTATTTTTTTTCACGTATTGCTTTAGTATCGTACAAATTTTTTTACTTCTTTTGGTATGTTATCGAGGAACATGAGCCAATTAGAGTAAAATTCAATTAAAGCTCTTTATCTTCCATGATATTGATTTACTACGTACTGTGCCTCCGACTCTAAGAGCAAAATTAATGTAATGATCTATCTCCTACACATTGTACATATAAACTCATATTTATTACAATGTATTTTTTTATTTCGCTCCCAAAGACGGTTACTGTCGTAATTTTTTAATCTGAAATAGTAAATTCTTTTATAGATTGCTGAGCTTCCTCATTGATTTTTTGAATAATTAATTACATCCTTACTCTGTTCTCAAAAATAATTTAATTATCTGAACAATACTCTCAAGTTTTTTAATTCAAAAAAGATGTCCTTAAGAGGTCACCAGAAAACTGAACCTCAAGGATCTGATAAAAAAATAACAGAACATATTCCAAAATATTCATTTAATAGATTAATTCTCTTAATTGAAACAATAATATCAAATATT
The DNA here is from genome assembly GCF_026212275.2 of Microplitis demolitor. NCBI lineage: Eukaryota > Metazoa > Arthropoda > Insecta > Hymenoptera > Braconidae > Microplitis > Microplitis demolitor. The sequence continues at coordinate 19,333,707 of NC_068547.1, forward strand.
GTGTATGATGAAATGAAATAAATAAGAGCCGGAAGTTATGACGTAGTCCAGCCGTCCCCCACATATAGTCCTATGGTAAATCCTACAATGCTCATGTAACCAATACCTAAAGCACACAACAACAACATTACAAAAGTAACATACATATATATAATATAAGAAGCACACGAAGCTTTAGCTTGCAGGGTTCAAAAAGTGAGCCGCAGCATAGTTCGAGCTCGAGTATATAGAAGCAGCTAGCAGCAGCAGGCGAGGCCGCCACGAGGAGACGTGGAGGGATACCGCCCCCCCGTGGGGCTCGGCTCGCTGCCTCTCCCTCGGCCCCCGACAGTCCCTAGTCGTCGTCCCCCTGCACTGATATCAGTCGCGACTCGGCGAGGGAGCACTACGTTGCGTGTGTGCCCCTCGTGTTTCAAACACAAACGTCTGGACAACTCAGATAGCTACATATTAACACCGTGCTGGTGCTTCACGTGCCCTGAAGACTTTTGCCATTCACTCGCGAGTATTCCGCGGACTAGTACTCCATACTCGATACTCAATTCCCAATTCGTTATTTGTGTACCCTCGCCTATTAACTTCATCGTCGGTGAGTTTAATTATTTCTCATTAATTTTTAGTCACTCCGAAATTAAATTTCACAACACAAAGATTAATTTAATTTTCGTTTCACAGAATCCGTCAAGAGGAACAAAAAGTCGTTTAAAAATATAAATTTAGAGAAGAAATCTCTCAACTACACTGACATCATAAGGGTCTAGGGTCTTCAGCGGACCAGTGTGTGTATGTGCGTGTGAAAAATAATTTAAAAGTGAAGAGTGACGACATACATTAGGAATTTAAATACAGGTAAGGATTAATAATACATTCTCAGAAAGTTTTTATGAACATTATATATATTGTTGTATATTATTGGTGTTGCGGCATCGGTATAATATAGATGAGAGTAGCTGGGGATGTCGTATCGCGAGAGCGTGTGCCAACCGCGGTATTAATAGACGGCTTAGCTGTCCTCTTGTGCGCACTACTCGGTCTAAAACCCAAGGATGGGAGCACTAAGTTGATTTAGTTTGCTTTGCTTAAATCATTTCTTGTATATATATATATATATATATATATATATATATATATATGTGTGTGTTGTAAATATATATGTAGATATCTATGTATAGATTGAGAAAGCGCGTCAATTAAAAATGATTAAACCTTGGATTTATACTCGCGTATGCGTTGTGTCGAGCTACAGTCTACACTAAACAGACTGTATGTATACGAGTAACCCATAACACCGTAGTTTGGATTCACGGCTAATGTCAATAAACAAAACTCGTCTTTGCATGCATACTGCTTATATTAGTAATATAATACGACGTATTAATGCGATGGTTGAGATAAAATGTAAAAAAAAAAAAAAATAAAGTTATCATGACAGCGTTAATTTAATTGAGTAGATATGAAGTAATAGTTCCATGAATTTACGATAACTTACTGATGAATATAAACACCCTACCGACTAACTTCATTTATAATTTTTTAAAATTATTTCAGTCTGCCGGACGAGTCAGATCAGTTTTAAAGTTGTGTACTGAATGTACATACATCACTGCAACTAATTATAGACGCCAGGATACCTAATCTAACTATTATATAATTATAAAGCTTCGTGTAATGAACTGATACTGGCGTACACACGAACTATTATTATTATTATGATTAGAAACTAACACTAACTCTGACACTTAAAGCCTCGTCGTCACTGTCATCGTAATAATTCTAATTGCTATTCTCGTGTATTTGTTATCGACCTGTTTCTTTTCTCTTTACTTCATTTTTTTAGTTTTCATTTCATCCTTGGACTCATTACATGGCTGTAAGACTCCACCCAGTCTTTGCAGTAAATCTCATCATTTAGACTACTACTTTGTTTGTTTAGTTTTTTCCTCTTTTGAATAGAACAGATAGCATAATTGATGTAACTATAGGATAGGGCATTTCTATTATGAGGAGCAGGCTGCTAAATGTAAGACGAAGATGAAGCGGAAGAAGAAGAAGAAGGCCGAAAAAATATAGGGCGCAGTGAAAAGTCTAGAGGATAGACGAAAGTCGTGGCTGAGTAAGAGGGCAACAACAAAATTATGGATCGGCTGGTGGATAGATTCGTTTGCGCATGATCGTATGGTAGTTGTCCTACGTAAACCCTCCTGGGTGGCTGCTGGGAAGCTAAAGCTCAAGGTGGAGGTATGGTGGTAGATATTATAAATGTGGATGTGGATGTGGATGTGGTGGCTCTACCACGTATATGATTCCCCTTACAACTTCTATATGTACCTTCACCCGCATCCCTGGGCCATGTCCTCTACACCGCCCACTTGCCCACCTACGACCCCACGAGTTAAGTTTACAAACAGAAACTGTACTATACAGCACACCGAAACTCGAGCGTATAATGTTCTTCTTTATTAAATATTTTCGCACATTTACACGAGTTTGTAAGCGTGTCTAGAGCTATACAATTATAAACCCATACATAAGATGTTTTCACCACTAATAGCTACAATATAATTCAGTTTCATTAATCAACAGACGTAAGCAAGTCAATTAATTAATTTATATAACTGTTTCTTAATAGATTGCAAGGAAGGAAGGCAGAAAAAAATAATAAAATGGGAGAAAAAACATTTAATTTAACATGGAACAATCATTTAGCCAACCTCTCGGGGCTCTTCGAAGGCCTCTACAAGAGTGGATCCTTGACAGACACTACTCTAGCTTGTCAAGGTGGAATGCTACGTGCTCATAAGCTTGTTTTGGCAGCATGTAGTCCTTACTTCGAGAGAGTATTCAAGGAACACTATGGCGAGCAACCTATTCTCATACTCAAAGGTAATTAGTACTTGGCTCTTAGTAATTGGCTACCAGCTATTGAATTACTTATACTACTGACGTACTGTCATAACACTCAGACTTTAACTATCCGCCAATTGATAAATAATTAATTGATATTCTTGTAGGTGTCCCAGTTGAGGAAATGGAATGTCTACTCGATTTCATGTATCGCGGCTCCATAAACGTCGCCGAGGACCATCTTCCCTCGCTTATTAAAACCGCAACAGACTTGGAGATCCGTGGATTGTCTGGTGACAGAAGTGAAAGTAATAGTACGAATTCACGTGTCGAAACACGTTTGCAGCCTAGTCATGATACTCGACATCGCTCGTCGATGGACTACAGAAAATCTCAAGCCGAATTCTTGTCAAATCAGAATTGCGATAACGCCGCGGGGGAAATTAAAACCGAGGATATCGAAGTTGAAGACGATCCTATGGTTATGGAAGGACTCGACGATAGCTACGAGTCTATGCCAATGTCTAAGGGACAAATTGTAAGGACAGATATTTCATTTAAATTAATAAATGAAATTTTATTCATTTTCTATTAAATAAATTTATTTATAGAGACATGTACCGCCGCCAATGTACAAACGTCACAATACCCGTTACGATGGACAGAAACGTGTACCAGTTGGTCGTACAATTAGAGACAATGAGTTGTCACGACGTCAGTTGGACGTGTCACCAAGACATCCAACTAATGAAGAAACTTTTGACAATGGGTCTGAGAGTAATAAACTAGATCATAGTTTTAGTGGCAATGGAGATCCAACAGTACCGGCTATTCAAATGGATGATTCAACTGATCAATCACGAGTAAGTTATACTTTTACTTATTTATTAATACTTTGGATTGATTTAAAGACATGAAATATTTTTTATTTTAGAATTTAATGGGCAGTGAATCGTTAGGAGAGTCTCAAAGGAACCTAATTCAAGTGAAAAGTAATTTAGAAGGTGATAAAAAGTCAACTGGCAATACCAAAGACCGTAAAACAATTTTACAACGTAGTAAAGCGCAGTATAAACCATTCCCATGTGATCTCTGTACTTTGGCATTTACCCGAGCATCTCACCTGGCGAGGCATCGACGAGTCCACACGGGCGAAAGACCATTTGCCTGCAGTATTTGCCCGCGAATGTTTGCTCGTCAAGATAAACTGAAGCAGCACTTGGACTCACATCTTCAGTGGCCTCGACGAAAAGCTCTTCTGCCTGTACTGGGTGATCCTCAGCATCAGCAGCAGCAGAGCATTAACAGTATGGCTGGAAGAGGAAAACGCGGACGACCGAGAAAGGTGAACACGATTGCCAGACCGCCGATTATTCTTGAACAGCCAGCAGGACGTGACGACTTTTAAGCCCGCTGGCGACGTCAGATCGTGACTGCGACTGGTAACAATCGCGAGATTAATTAATACTGCATTTAATAATATTAAATCATTTTTTTTATCCTGGACTTTTTTAGGTACCGATTGAGCAGTCGGCAATGGACGAAATACTTAAGTTTGGTGAGTTCAGTTCTATGCTCAATAAAACCCAACTCACGAGCACCACAATCACCAAAGCAGACCAACAAACTCGACAAGAAGACTTTAAAATTGATAATCTTACAGAAGAAATCGATTCTACGGTTGGCAAAGCTGATTGCTACGAAACACGTGCTGATGATAAATAATTACCAGCTATTTATTTAATTAATTAATTAATTCCTTCCACTGTAATGTAATTATAGTTATCTATATTACTTGATTACATTCGTGAGCATTTGTTTTTCGTTAATGATTAATATGATTATTAAATTAAAAAGATTAATTATTAAAATTTATAATAATAATAATTAATCAGTGAATCATCTCTTGATGATTTATATTAATGTACCTGAAAATAGTTACAGGAACCACGTAAAAAAAAAATATTGATCGGAATTGAGATAACAGACTTAACGGAAAATTAACAATGCAAAAATGATGATTATTTAAAATAAATAAAATATTTGAAGCGAAAATGAAATTATAGAGATCAATTAGATAATTTATTGCAATGGAGATCCAAAAATACGTTAGAATAAAAATAATAGTTTCAAATATTTTGTCTAAATAAATACATATTATCATGTATGTTAAGTACAAATATAATATGTATAACTACTATGAAATCTATTGTAGCCAGAATGAGTTTCACTGAGCATAAATAATATATTAAGAGAGTGTGAGAGTGATTATATATAGCGAATGATTTTGTTTTTACATTTACATATTAACAAAAGATAAAATTGTTGTAACTCATATAAATTCACGTACTTTTTTGTTTACTATTGCTTTTTTCTTTTAAAATTGCGTACGATATTCGACTTACGGATTTAATTATTTTATTGTACGCGACGCATTGCGATTATCTGTTGCTGTTAAACTATTTTTGTTAGTTTGTTATTACGTTATTTACACTTATGTTTGGTGGTTATTTTTTTCAGCCGACAAAACGTGCAATTTAAACTACTATTGATAATGGTTCTATTACTTTACGTTAACTAATAAATAGACTATTAATTTTTATTATATTATCATAAATAATTACTAATTATTAATGATGATTTATGTGCAATTATAAATCATTGGCCTTTGCCAAATAAAAAAATTAAAAAATTATTTCATATCGATACTATAAACTGTGTAGCAATGTGGAAATAAATATAAATCCATATTAATATAAATCTATTATTATTTCTTTGTTGTTCAGCTAATTTTTTTTCAGGCTAATTTTTTAGCAATCGCTGGAACTGAGTGTTCATTATTTTTGTAAATACGAATTATTCAACTGAATTTAAGTGTAACTACATGTTCATTAATGAGAGCAGCAAACACTAATTAAGTTCTTTTTTAAATAAATACAAGATTCTTTCGAAATTTCGATGTACATATTTTTGAATCATTTTTTTCTATCAATTCTTGATTTTATTTCAAAAACTTGGAAATTTTTAGAGCTTTACTGTTTGGATTTTAAATCGTCTGTTGATTACGTGCGTAAAAAAAAATTTCGCAAACTTAAATTTTAATTTTTGTTCTAACGGGCCGAAATTTCTAAGTCTGGATTTTACATAGAATTTCTATAAAATGATTGAAGGCCTCGGGGATATCAGGCGAGTCTTCTGAATCAACGGTAGCATATAGAAGTAAAGGAAAAAAGACATCCATCCAGAAATAGTCGGAATAGCTTGCTAGATCTTCAAAACATAGAGATCTGATGAAACCTCGATTTTCGAAAATTGGACCAAGACAAATAACTTTTCTTTTTTCAAAAATTTTTAATTTTTACAGCGGGAGGTTAAAAAAAATAAAAACATGCACATGTAGAACATTTAAAAATTTACTGGTGCAATTTTTAAAAATATTCTTTTTAATTATTTATCGTTTTGAAAAATAATTCAAAAATTATTTGACGCCAACTAACTTCAGTGTCATTGAATTTCAAGAATAGTAAAAATAAACAAAAGATTATAGAGTAGAAATTTTAATAAATAGTCAAATTCAAATTATTTTTAGTATTGACTGTAGATTGCTAGTTCAAATTAATTATTAAAGAGAAAGAGAATACAAAACTTACGTAAAATTTATATCGAAAATCAGCAGGCCACCGGAAATTCAAACTTCACTACTAGAGTCACGTTACGATAAAAAAAAAAGTTATGAGCCTTGAAATTTAATTTAAAATTTTTCAATATCTTCGTCTAAAAACCACGAAATTAAAATAATATTTAAAGCCTAAATTATTAATCCCGTCGTTTGTTATGCAAATATCTAGCTAAACATCAATAAATATTTAACAATTTATTTAAAAAAAAAAAGTATCTCAGATGTCGCTCCAGTTCATACAAAATACGTCAAATTATTTCGATACAACAAAACTTATTATTCATATTAACTAAAAATATAACCGCAGTAAATAAACTTGCACTCGTATATAAATTTATCACCCAACATCTTCGCAATTCGAATTATTAATATCCACAAAAAATCGCAAATTAAAAAACATTTTGATTGCGTCACCAGCAGTCACATGAAAATCGCGCCTTAAGCCGCGGACATCCATCAGCGCTTTTATCTCTAAATTAAAATTTATCTCGATTCAAATCCTTATCAGATAACTTCTGAGTCAAAAAAAATTCAGCATTTTATAAAAAATTACTAAAGTTCAATAAAAACTTATCGGTAGTAAAAAATTCACTAAAACAAATTCTAAAATATTCAAATTTCCCAGACTCATGGAAATGCCGCGCGCCTAAATTCGAAACTCTGATTGGTCGGGGCAGAACTGACGTCCATGTTTACATCACTAGGCCATTAGGAAGTTTCGAGAAACGCTGTGTTCTGTCTCGTACAATCCCGAGGCTTAGTAATAATCTTCAAGTGTACGTCGTAACACATATTACTCTCCATTTTTTTCTATTTTATTCTCAAGCTCGTGCGAGCTAAAATTATTTAAATCTTATTGTCATAATCAGCTTCTGTAATTGTCTTCATTTCAACTAGGTAAGCATACATTCATCCATTATGATTTAGTGGCGTTAAAAAAAATAAAAAAAAAACTTTTGACAATTTAATTTTTTTTTAGCCGTCAAAAAGTAGAATTTATTTAAAATCTTGCGATCAATAAGTCGATTTAATTTTTAATAACTTTACCAACTTATAATCTACATATTACCTATTATATATGTATATGAATATACCAGTAGCTAAATAATATATACATAATTAAATATATATGTTCATATATATGTATATATTGTCCATGAACTGTTATTTCGTAACCTTATTGCAAATAATACCTAGGAAATCCATCTCGAAGGTTGCCAGGCCATTTTAATTCATTTGAAATATATATCTATATATATGTGTATTGAAAAAGACTATTTGTAAATGATAAAATAAATCATTCGTTCATGGAAACTCATCAAAACCTTTTGTACTGATTGCTAATCTTTGTTACCTGCACAGTACTGACCAGCATTCTAGCAATTTCTAGACTCGGTAAACTCTAACGTAATTAGTAAATGTTATTGAATTTATTTAAACAGTTTCCGTTAGTTAATTTTGTCATTTTCCGTAAGTAAAAGCTATAAGTAATATCATTCATCGTTTTTTTAAATTACAAGCATGCTCAGTTTATTAAGAAATAATTAATTGACAAGAAGTTGCCTTGTCACGTGGACATGAAATGACTTAGTTTTTTTTTTTAAATATTTAAAAAGTTCATTTTTAAATTATTTATCGAATTTCTTTGGCGACTACTTTGTGTAGAGATAAATTACGGTATTAATGGGGGAGAGTTGGTTATTTTATTGGAGTGGTGGATAATGGAAGTGAAAAATCGACGCAAGTTCCGACGCTACGACCGCCATTTTTGCTTTTATAATATAACCATTTTGCTCATAGTACCTTTGTTCACTATTTTTTAAAAATTATACTACTTTATTCAAATTCAATTCAAATAATTCAATGGCTTTATCGTTCATTTTTCCCGGGATAATTATTTATTAATTAGAATCATGCGAGAAAATAAATTTTAAAAATACTTGCTTTGATTTTTATGTAAAAATTTTTTTTTATAATTTATTCTTTTATCTAATAGATAATAAGACTCAATGGATACTATTATTATCGATTTATTCGCTACCGTGTTTTAAAAATTTATTTATTTATATTTTCAGAGTTATTTATCTGAGCGATTGATTTTAACGTGGACCAGTGAACACGTGAAACAAGATGGTGAAGGAGACGACTTTCTATGATGTCCTAGGCGTTAAGCCTGGATGTTCACAAGATGATCTCAAAAAAGCTTACAGAAAACTTGCTCTCAAATACCATCCTGATAAAAATCCCAATGAAGGAGAGAGGGTAATTTTTTAATCAATAATTATTTTGTAAATTAATCTTCAAGTAACTGAATTATAATTTTTTAAAAATTAATTTACAGTTCAAACAAATATCACAAGCCTACGAGGTATTATCTGATCCGGAGAAGAAACGTATTTATGACACTGGCGGTGAGCAAGCATTGAAAGAGGGAGGAATGGGCAGCCACTTCACATCCCCCATGGATCTCTTTGACGTATTTTTTGGCAGCAGCTCAAGACGTAGGGCAAGAAAGGGTCAGGATGTTGTGCACCAATTGTCTGTTACACTCGAAGAATTATACAAAGGAACCACGAGAAAACTTGCTTTACAGAAGAACGTTATCTGTGAAAAATGTGAAGGTAAAGTATTTGGCAATTCTCGTTCTAACACTGATACATATTTATTTATTTAATAGAATGGAAATTTATTTATAGGATATGGAGGTAAAAAAGGATCGGCAGAACAGTGTACTATCTGTCATGGTTCTGGTATGGTAATGCAGATTCAACAGCTAGCGCCAGGTATTGTTCAGCAAATCCAATCAAAGTGTTCAAGTTGTAAAGGCCAGGGTGAACGTATCAATCAGCGAGATCGATGCAAGCACTGTGGTGGCAAGAAAACAATTCGCGACAGAAAGATCTTGGAAGTTCACGTTGATAAAGGTATGGTTGATGGTCAGAAGATTGTTTTCAACGGTGAAGGTGATCAAGAACCCGGTTTAGAACCTGGTGATATTATTATTCTACTTGATGAGAAAGAACATCCGGTATACAAGTAAGTTTTCAATGATTATTATAATTATTTAAATGTCTTCTTCTATCAGAACTTTGGATTAATATATAATTAATTATTTTCGAACAGGCGAGCTGGAAATAATTTAATTCTACCGATGACTTTAACTCTAACGGAGTCATTATGTGGATTTCAAAAAATAATTCGTACGCTTGACGACCGAGATCTTTTGATAACTTCATTACCTGGACAAATTATAAAACACGGCGATCTTAAATGCATACCAGAGGAAGGTATGCCGTTGTACCGAGATCCGTTTACAAAAGGAAAATTGACGATTCACTTCACTGTCGATTATCCGAAATCAATTGATCCGGCCATTGTTCCACAATTAGAAAGTCTGTTACCACCACGTGAACAGACAATGATTCCCGATGACGCCGAAGAAGTTATTTTGGAAGACTTTGATCCTATGTTAGATGCACAACAGCAACGCGAACGAGGTGGTGAAGCATATGACGAAGATAAGGGTTCATCTCGTGTACAATGTGCTACACATTAATTAATAAATAAATAAATTTATTAATTTATAAATTCATAATTGTGAAGATAACAGGACAAAAAATAATCAGAACCACTACAATTATTTTATTTCTTAAAATATTAAAATACTGATAATAATTATAATAATAACGGTAATATTAATAACAAAATGATAAAATTTACGTCCCTGCTACTACATCATCAATATCATTGTGATCTTTTAGGCAGTAGCGTAAGAATCATTTTTAGGTTTTCATTAAATTAACGGCGTGATAAAAAATAAATCGCAATAATATTGAAAAACATATTTGAAATTTAAATAAAATAATAAAAGATGCGCCTTTGTCTACAATTGATGTTTTTTCTTTTATTTTTTTTTTTTTTTCATAATGGAAAGTGAGCGAATTGTACTTATGAATCAATGCGCTCTTTAAAATGATAATGAACATTAATAACAATTAATTAATTAAAATAATAACGTTAGTAAAAAACAATATTATTATAATTATAATAAAATGAAAGTGGTCGAACTAGCTAAATTATGTCCGTAAGTTGATTGACCCTAGCTCCATTGAAGCTCTTTTTTTAAAATTCCCGCTTCACATTAAAGGATTAATCGTAATTAATAAATTTATAAAAATGAAAACAATTATGAGGTTTTGATTTTTTACAAGAAATTATGGAAGTTTTATTTAATTATCAATTGCACGAATTAATTGAATATTTATTTATAATCATGAGTATCTAATAATTATTTAATTAGATTGATCTAATAGGAATGCTTATTGTGACCAAAAAAATTTATAAAATTAAATTAAAATTTAGATTTTCATACACGACACTTATTAACTCATTCCAAGGTCCGTTGGATTCCATTTAAATAAATTAATCTAGTTAATTAATAAAAATCATCTGCCTGAATGACGTTCCTTAAATAAATAATTAAAAATTAAGACGATTAAATGAAATAAAATTCTGTACAACTCTACAGTGGATATCTCATAATAAAAAAAGTCGTAATAAAGCGATAAAATGTCTTTTAGTTAATAAATATACAATTGAGACATTACTGAGTTGATGTCAATTTAAACGGTTCGCCAGACCCCAAATTTATTAAATAAAATTAAATTAACTTTGTAATTATCTTTCACTCAAAAAAAAAAAAAAATTAATTTTATATTATTTCTTTTTTTACACACTAAGTATATTAATAGCCCATAAATATGTAACGATGCCTGCAATACGTATATTATAATGCTTTAAAATCGTAAAACATGACTCACGAATGTCCATCGAGCGCAATTACGTCAGGATAACCTTGATCCGTAAAATATTTATGATCTATTAAATTAAATCATGAATTACATTCTTTTTTTTTTTCTTTGTTTTTAATTATACATGACTAGCAATTAATTATTCATAATTCTATACATTCATAAAATTTATAAACCGCAAATTAGTTTAGTTGAATTTTAATTTTAATAGGTGAATTGCTATTGTTTATTATTTTAAGTTTCAAGTAAAGAAAACTGGTCAATGCAACTTGAATTTTTAATTACCAACTAATTTTTAAGTCCATTCTATCACTTCCTTCCTCCATTTATTTACTTCCAAGTAAACTCACAATGAGTGTGAATATAACAGACAGACAAATTTAAAATTATAAGTAAATATAGTAAATAATTAATAAAAAGAAATTTTAAAAAATGGGCATTTAAGAAATTTTATAATTAGTAAGTGCATTTTTTTAAAAATATGATTTTTTTAATTATTTATAATTTTAAATTTGTCTGCCGCCGCTATATTCACACTCAAACTCATGAGTGTGAATGTCGCAGGCAGATAAATTTAAAATTATTAATGAATATAGTAAATAATTAATATAATAAAATTTTACAAAAATGCGCATTTAAAAAATTTAAAAATCAGTAAGCGCATTTTTTTAAATATCATTTTTTTAATTATTTATAATTTTAAATTTGTCTGCAGTCTGCTGCATTCAAATTCAAACTAGCTTTCATTTGAAATTCAAATTTCCCGGTCAGTTACGCGCAGTCACCACGCGCTGCGCATGCGCCTGGTACTCAAATCTGAACAAAAAAAGAGCCGACAGGTAGCGTGACAACCGGGTTAAAATAGTCTTATGTTTTTACAATAGTTTATATTATTAAATAATAATGAGTTGAGTGGTGGTGAGTGTCGAATGAAGAACCAGTGGCAGCAGCAACAACACGAGCAATAGACCGGTCTGTGTGTGTTTAGTGTATAGAAGATGCCGCAAAGATCTCTGGGTATACAGAGGGAGCCATATTTTTCCAATATCAGTTACGCGAAAAGAGCGCACGTATAGCATTCGCGGGATGGGAATGGGATATTATTTTATCGGCTCTTGGCACTGCGATTGTCGGTAGAACGCGTGTAACAGCAGCGAGGCCCGCAGTGGCCTTGACGCGATTATAATAATATTAACCAAGGTGCCCCATGTATATTCAACACTAAATAACACTATTATCATTATTTTTAAATCGTTTTTTAAAAAATATCTGTGCTGTGTTTTAATACGTTAACGCATTGTGAATATTATTCTCATCTACCGGATTCAACTTCATATATTATACATACGTATGTATATATACATATACGAGTATACATATGAGCACATATATGTATATGTTTAGTAAAAAAAGTGTGTGTTCGTATAATATAATATAAAAAAAAAAATAAAATATTAAAAAGAGGATAACAAATAAAAAAGTTGTAGCGCTGTTGGCCCGCGCAGGTGTTGGTTTGTACGACAGTTAGTTGAAACTTGATAAAAATTTAAACCCGTAATAATTAACTGGAGAGATATATATATGTATATATATATATATATACATATATAATTATTTTGTTATAGGTGACGGCGACGAAGACTAAGACGACTGAGACTGAGACGACTCATTACTTATTCTAGTTTAATACTTGTGAGACAGGGTGCTACTGATATATATATTTATATATATATATACATACACACATATATATATATATATTTATATATATATGTAGAAATTCATGTGGAGATAGTAGATGTAGATGTAGATGTTGAGAAGTTGAGTGGAATAGAGATGGTTGTGTCGGTGGTAGTTGTGTGATATGCTAGTGTAGTGACGATGACACAGACGTCATAACACCACGACAATTTCTTCGTCTGTGAGTTTTTTTTTGTTTGTTAATTTATTTTTTTAAAAATTCATTATTATTAAAACGTTTATCTCGTGCGGTGATGTCTGTATTTATAAGAGAGTGTTTTAAGTTCGGAGTACCTCAGAGTAAAGTAAAGTAAAATAAAATATAAAATAATAATAGCCGTGATGAGTGGAACGTGTGTGTTACTCGGATTCATTAATAACATACCGGTAGTATGTCGCTGTTGCGTCCTTGAGTGAGGAGGCATCGATCCGTTTTAATAAAACGTCGTGTGCGACCAGTTGTTTTTTATTATTTCATTTTGTGAATTTTATAAAATTTATTTTAATATTATTTGAGGGAAATTTTATCAAGTGCTTGAGTTTAAATTGAAGAGCAATACGATTGTTAGTTTTATTTAACGTGTTTAAGGTGACAGTACTTGTACTGTGTGGTGTTGAACACAGTAATAATAAATATATGAATAAATAAATAAATAAGTGCAATAACATACTCAAGGATTAAAACACTCGCGTGTGTGATGTCAACGGGATTCGCTGAACACGACTCAGTTCGTACATATGCATCCAATGCACGGTACAAGCTGTTACGCCATAGGTAATTAAATTATATACTTTTTTATATCTAGATAACGGCAATGATAATAAAAATTATTTATAAATTGACTCTGATTATCGGTCTTAATATATCATAAAGTAGATTATTATATTTATATTTATATTCCGCCGGGAATTGCATTTGAAAAAGAAATATGAGTGTAAGCTGATCGAACGTGACCTTGTTCTCGATTTTATCGTATCTTAAATTGTTAATATATATATAGAAGTACTTTACTGTTATCACGTGACATTTGTATAGGATTAAGTTACAGATATTAATTACTTTGATGTTTGTTAGGCACAAACAAACAATCGCGTAGTGTACACACACAGTTGAATGTAATCTGATATGTATAATTGATTATTTGTTTATTTATGTTGTTAAGAGGATGCCGCACGGGCTAGTGGAGTATCGGAGGCGCGCGCTGTGTGTTCCAGTGATGTCGGTGGCGCGGCACTTAGCACTGCTGGACCTGGACCATGGCCGGCAAGCCTGAGCAGCCAATCTCTCACCCTGCTCCCCAAAATCACGTTCATCAGCAGCATTATCAGCATCATTCGCTCCATTTGCAGCAGCAGCAGCAACAACAACAACATCTTCAGCATCAGCAAGCCCGTCGAAATCACCAGTCGATTCAGCAACAGCACATTAACCATCACGAGGCTCAAGGCATTCAGCACAACAGTGTGTTGGTTTATGTTCCCGGGGATAATTTTGCCTACGCGACTGCTGTAGGACATAATGCCGCATCTTCGGGTTATCAACCCGCCCAGCAACATCATCACCAGCAACACCAGAACCCGTACTCCAATGTGCTGCCTCAGGTGGCAACACAGGCAATATTTTCCGCCAAAACAAACTACAATATTGGAAACAGCGAGCTGGTAGACAGTGAGATTGACCAGAATGCTGACTGTTGTCTTGGAAAATCAATTGAGCTGATAGCTTGCAATGTTGTCGCTGATCGTCATCAACAACATCAACATCAACAACAGCTTAAGGACGAAGAGGATTACAATACAACGATTTATCGAAATCCCCTGGTGGGCTTAACAAACGGTAGGGCGACTGGATCGTCCAGTAACGTGGGTAAAATAGATCTTGGTACCCTGACTAACAGTATCCCTGGGAGTAGTCTTGGCAGCGCGATAAGTCCAGCGCAGAGTGATGCGGACAGTTTAAGTGGAACCAGCGACTCGGGTGTTGTTGCAACTGCGACAGCGGCCACTAGGTCTGCGTTGCCGAGCAGCGGCGCGGCTCTTGTCAGTAACAGTGGAAGTGGTGAACACGAAAGTAACAAGACATTCCCGGTGGCACACCAGTACGAAGTCACGTGCAATACCACCGGTGTCTATTCTTCCTCATCTATCACTCGTTTAACGGGGACGGAAAATTATCAGTCCACGAACGCCGGTAACGAGACCGGTATTAGCGGCACTCTGGACGAAAATTCTAGGCTAACTTACGTTAGGTCAAATAGCAATGCTGGTGGTGGTAGTACTGTGCCGAATATATTTCTCGGTGGAATTGATGCTCAGCAGCAGCAACAGCAGCAACGGGAATCGTGCAAGTCGGTTCGCGTAAATCAAGACTTGTTGGACGTTAATCGGACCTGTATAAGTGGAAATAGTGTCGGTGCCGGTAGTGCTGGTTGTGGGGGTGGTGATGTTATTGTTGTTACCTCGGACCCGGGTTGTGAATCAGTGCGTTCAGATACCGCGGAATCTCTATACAGTAGCAGCCTGAGCAGCCCCGACTGCCAGAGTTTGCAATCTAACGATTCGGTTAACAATAGTAGTAATAATAGTGTCGGCAGTGTGCAGCAGGCTGCACATTTGGTGTCAAATCAACTTGTTATTAATAATAATAATAACGCGCAACACAGCAGCAATGTTGCGCTGACTATGAACGGTAGTGTCGTGGCTCAGCATCAACAAAAACAACAACAACAGCAGCAGCAGCAACAGGCGTCCATCGCTGTACCTCGTGGATGGAAGAGAATATGCACCAACGGGGTCATCATTTATATCAGGTGAGTTTTTATCCTTTATTTCTTTATTATAAAATATACCCACATCATATTTTTCCTCTGCATGCTCACATACCCTTGAAATAGCTCTTCACATGATCCCATGGGGTTGTTACATTATTATACACTTATTATAAGCTGACGAGAAAGTGATCAATCTTACAAAACTTGCTCAACATTATAAATGAATTCATCTCTCATCGTGGTACTTAATTTCATTATTATTATTATTATTGTTACTATTTTATTTTTTTTCTTCAAACTGCTTTTCTTTCAAAGCTGTTGTGGATGCGCTGTTTCATCCATTGGGAATTGAAAGAAGGCAAGTTTACCGCACGGTAGGATCCTTCCTAAAAGTTCAAGGGTGTGTTACACCGGCACGGTTCGGTTGCGATGAGCGTTTCGGGTCATGCCAAAATTCGTAACTAAAAGGTTTCGTGTTTCTTTTCCCCTTGTACTCGGTTCTACGCTCGACTACTGCTTACTGTGTGCTCTAGTCTATTATATATATGTATATATATATAGTAGTACATATTACCAACCAGCAGCAAGCTGGTATGGTATGATCATCGTCGTCGCCGCCGCCGTAAGTCGTGTCGACCGGAACTTCTCTCTGACAGCTTCAAGAGACAATGGTAATTCCCATGAGAAAGGAATAACATGTCCCTTACGACATTGTTGTTTTCGACTACCAAACTCCAACCAACCTACCTACCTACCTACCTACCTCTCTTGCTCTCTTGTCTGTATGCTTTGTTAGTCAGGAATTTTTCAGGTCATGAGTCTGTTCCCAACTATCACACGCATCGTCTTTAGTTTTTTATTCATTTTTTTTTCTTTCCTTAGAACAATAACACGTTGCTCAGTATTATTTCAATTAAACAAAAAAAATAAATATGTAACGAGAAAAAATATAGCATGCGATTATATAATCAAAATATCTTCAAGGACGTCATGTTATTACGAACGTCAGCCGAATAATGGAGTTGAGTAAACTTAAATTTAAAAAGATTTAGGCTTTTGTGGTGGGATACTTTAAATTCAGAAAAAAATGTATTAAGTTATTTCAATACAATCACTACTAAAGGGCTTTTTTGTATCATGCTACACATAACAGACAACAGCGTAAGTCTAGCATTTGCATACTTAACTCACACCATTGCCAGGCAGGCATAACAACACAACCACATCCCTGTGTCTATATATATGTACATATATGTTGTATGTCTGCTATTGTGCTGTGCATCATTCATAGCAGATAAACCGTTTTAGTATTAGGCAGAGTAGAGGCAGGCATAAGCAGCAACACAAGAGCACCCGCAGGCAGACGTTACAAGTTTACAAGTGATCCCTGGTATTCGACGCCACTATATATCTACCCGTAACGTGAAAAGGGAATACCTTTCTCCCCCTATACTAGTAGCACAGTATTTGTAGTGTGTGCGTTCAGAATAACTCAAAACGTTACACGTGTGACCTCACAACCTTCTTCTTTGTTAACAATTTACCGGAATATACCTCATCAAAATATCATTCTGTCTATAGTAAATTGTTCAAAAATAGTTACTTTGCTCCGAAAAAAAAAGAAAAAATTCATATGCTATCGGTTTATTGGTAAATTTTATGTACCTGATCGGATCGTTTTTTGCGCAATGAAAAAAAAAAAAAAAAAAAAAAATTACAAAGTAAAAATCTACTGATGATTGGAGCTTTAAACTGATTCGCATATAAATGCTGGTATGTCAGTCGAAAATTTTAGGCCACCCCCCACCCCCAGAACTACTCTTCAGAAGTCAAATTACATAAATTTTGTTTATTTTTTCATTGCGCAAAAAAACGTTCAGATCTTCAGATATATTAAATTTTTCCAGTAAATCAGTAGGTTTTTTTTTTTTTTTTTTTTTTTTTTTTTTTTTTTTTTTTTTTTTTTTTTTTTTTTTTTTTTTTTTTTTGGAGAATGTTTTTTATTGAAAAAGTTATAAAATTATGATTTTTTTGAGATTTACGTAACTTAATATTAATAAACGGATCATAGTAAATTAACAGTGCGGCAAGAGATAGTTCTCTTTGTACGTAAAACCACGGGAGGTACACATTATCTCAAATCCCCTAATATAGCGTAAAGGGCAACGGCATATTGTGTCCCATATTATTTTTATTTTTTTTATTTTTCTTCTCCATATATATATATATATAACCGTTGGCATATAGAGTAGAGATAAAATATAATATAAGAGTAGTATTGCACTGGTATATATGAAAGCATGTATAATATAAACCCTCTGTCTGACTGTCTCATCGGTAGTCTGGAGTCTAGAGATCTGGTCAGGATATGAAATAGGATGTTGGGTGTATGTGTGTTGACCTGGTCTAGCATAGAGCAGAATACTTAAGCCTCCTCGTTAAAACGATCCTTTCCGCTTGAACGGTATGAACGGCGGGTGGCCGGAGTCATGGTTTAAATGGGCATTTAAAGGGCTGTACAGCCAAACAATACCGAGATTTAGAAGTAATATAAAGAAAAGAAGAAAGACCTGAGGTGTTTGCTCCGTTAACTTGCGTATACTAAATCTAAATCCTTCAGTGCTTTTTTTTTCTTTAAATTTTGACTTTTTTAAAAGACCCTTTTACAACGAGAGTTGAAGGTGAGGTTATTGGTGCCGGACAGGAGAAATTAGATGCGAATGATTTGTAGAAAAAGGAAACACGGTTGGCGTTGAGTTTCAGTGAATAAGAAGACAATTGACGAGGAATTTCTTTAAACTTGCATACACACAATCCATGGATCATTGATTTATTATGGTGTGTGCGTATTATAGTAGTTGTAAATAACAGCTGGTGATGTACGGCCATGACCACAGCGCCAGCATTTCCTCCAGCTTCCCCATCTCTGCTCATTCTCATTCTCTCGCTCGTATCTATCTCCAGCAACAGGAGAACCAGCAGCTCCAAGAGCAGCAATGACAGCAACAACAGCAACAACTTACATTACAAACTACTACGTATATATAAATGACTACATAGCACGACACTACGACTCATTCGGTTCTTTTTCTTTCTCAAGAGTTCTTCCTTGATTTATAATAGCCGTATACGATATCCCTTGTGTCTCTGGTCCCTTTTATTTCTATATGTGTATCTTCGCTCCCTTATGTTCTCTCTTGCGTCACCATTTCGCGTATACATTGTGTGTACGGTACCATAATACAGTAGTAAAACCATACAGAATGGAATGGATGAGACTTTTTCTTCTTTTCCTTTACTTATTTTTTTTTGTCTTCTTTTCTGCTCCGTTTTTATTATTATTTCCAAGGCGCTCTTTTTTTTTTTATTTTCATTTATATTTATTTTTTTATTCTTCCGCTGTACTACCAGATACCCTATAAACCATTGACACCGGGTCGTATTATTTTTATTTACCAAAAAAAAAAGGGGGGCTCGAAGATTTGCCTCCACTCGTAAACATACCGATCGACCGGACGTTGTCCCATATATTTAAGAGCAACAGAGCTGGCTATTGACGCAAGCGGTTGCCACGAATTTTTTTCATTCACAAATTCTCATTTCGATGATGAAAAAAATTTTAAATTTAATTTTTTTAACCGCGGGAATTTAAAAAAATCATTAGTGTCCAAAATAAATATTCAAATAAGCTTGTCCTACTAATTATACACGTAATCAATAAATCGTAAATTAATATTATTTATTTTTTAGTAATGAATTAAAATATTAAATTACAAGAGTTGAAAAATAATTAATGTTTTATATAAAAAAAAAAATATTTACTAAATATAAAAATTTTTTTTTGCTTTTAATTATCTCATTAAAAAAGATAAAAATTTTATTAGTTAAGCTACAAAAAAAAAGTTAACGATTCCATAATTTAATATTATTATCATTATTTATTTTTTTTTTCTAACTTAAACATAACGACCTCGTTTAAGCTGCCGTAACCAAATTTAATCGTGTAAAATACACATTAATAAAATATAATAATAATAATGATAATAATAAATACATTAGTAAGAGAAAAACACGTTAGTGTGTAACACTATTAGACCTCTAGCCTCTTCAGCGAGGGTCTGCGTGTAACCCATTTAAAGGGAAAACCTAAGTGAGTATAGTTGCGCAACTATTACTTCCACTAGCAACAACAACAACAACAACAACAACTAGATCTGTTGGTAGTAGTGATGGTGCCGTTGCCGGCAGACCAGAGAGTAGTGGCGATTACGTAAACGCGATAATTAATTGCTTGTGTTCTCTGTTTAATGACTCGTCGGGTCGTTTGCTAAACACGCCAAATCGCCAGGACGTCACGAAAATCGCTACAGGTGCATCGTTGCGTGACTAAGCTGTTAATTTTCCGCAGTTGCGCAACTACTGTCGATTCCTACGCCCGCGCACTTACATATAAACATTAAAAATATATACATAATAATAATAATAATTATTATTATTATTATATATAAAGACAACGGCAACAGTCACTTATACATATTTACTTATTCACATGCTCATCTGCTGACAACCTTGTCCCTCCTATAATACTTATCATATATACACAACTTTCTTGGAATTATTTTTCCATTGTGTCCCAGATGCGCGAGCAACCGTTTAGTTATATTATTGCGCGGTGACACGATTGACAGAATGACAACGACAACCACAGCGACATTCATCACGTGGTTATCACAAGTTAAGACATAAAACTTGACTATATACATATATGTATATTCATAATATGTTTGATGTTTATTTATTACAACGTAAACTCATAAACTGACGTCCTTGACCAAGATCACTTATTTACGTGCAGCGAAAAATCTTTTATAATATTATTTTATTATTGATTTTAAAAATATAATTATCATGTAAATTTATTCATCGAGTGATGATAAAGAAGAGTAGGTACTTTATGTATTCACGAGTAGATAATAGCGACTGGTAGTCTGTATGGAGTAGTGGGTATTTATATATATATGCACTAGTATTGGTATATATGTATATATATGTGTTAAAGTCGGGAGAGTCTATAGCACTGGTGGTTATTTTATATTGTGAGTGATTATATTCTTAGGTAGCTGCAAAGTGACTCGTCTGGGACAACGAGTTGGTCGTTGGCATGGCACGCAAACGATCAGGGTTCGAATCTCGGTCACGGGTTGCTTTCCTTCCATGTCATTTTTCATCTGAATTTCCTTATTTTCTCTTTGCAATCTTCTTCAATAGCAACCTCGTTTCTTGCTCTTGATTTAAAATCAATTCTTCTTTGTGACGATGGCCCAGTGATGAAGATCTCAGGGTAACGTCAGAGTCAATCTCGCAGTTAGAGGCATACCTACGGGTACACACAGATCTGTGTGTTACCCAAAAGAGCCTCGGGAAGGTCTGAGACAAAGTCACTAGACGTTCTAGACGGACGAGTTCATAACTGGACTGCGGAATACCAGAAATAGCGGAATTTACGGATACAATAGCCTAGGAAGCTGGTTCTTGTAGACAATATTAGTTTACACTAGTTGAGGTCGTTGCCGTTTGTTCCGATGAGATGTTTCGTGGACTGGCTACTGAAGTCTAATCTGCGAGCCACACCAATGAGCTTTGCGGCTCAGCAGTAGTGGAACTCAATTCAGACTAATCTGATTCTGACAATACCTTGAGATTTATAACTGAGGGCCAAATTTTTTTCATTGATTATCTTGATTTCATTTTATTAAATTAATTAATTAAAATTGCATACAAAATACTTATTAGTTGATTTTTTTTTTTTTTTTTTTATTAATACATTGAAAAAAAAAAAATGACTTTTGTAAAAACAATATTTTTTCAAGTAATAAATCGATATAAATTATTAAATTATTAATTTTATATTTTAGGAAAAAATTCATTTTCTTGACAGAAGAAAATCAAAATTAATTTACACTGTTGCAAAAAAAAAAAAATGATCAAAATATGTATACTGAAATTAGTCGACGTCTAATAATTTTTTGATTCCTTGAGAAACGATACATTACCAAAAAAAAAAAAAAAATATTTCAAAAAATTACACTTATAGTTTTTTAAATTTTCTACATGTGCATTTTTTTTTTTTTTTATAATTGAATTGATGAAAAAAAAATTCAAAAATTTTTAATTGTCTGCTAACTTCAGGATCATAAAATATTTGGGAATAATGGAATAAATTTGGGTTTTTTTGATCAAGGAAATGATTTTTAATGAAATTATAGAGTAGTGGCCAGTTTTGGACATTTGAAAAATTAAAATTAAATAATTTGTAAAAGACGCAATGACATTAATTTTAAAAATGTATTCAAAGGTACTTTCATACCACCATGAAACAAAAATTTTATTTGATACTTTTTCATTAATTAAAATAAAGTATTAAATGTCCAAAAATGGAGCAGTGGCCACAAATGGTACTTCTACCCTATACAATGATTCTAAAATAATTTTTTTTCTCAGTGTGTAATTGAGTAGTATCGTTTCTCTTAATTTTCCCTTATTGTTTATACTTCAATTAAAGTCAGTAAAAATAAATTTGTTCGATTGAGTTAATCCTCACGTATCAATGATCGAGGGCCGATAATAGGCTCCAGTCAGTCTGATATTTCTTTATACATAATATTAGTGGGTTACAGAAATTGTCATTAGTCATTATTTAACAATTCAAATTCGCCTAGATTACGATCTTACGGCAGAAGTACAAGCAGTCGTCCGCCACACACAACACGATTCTATTTGTGCCATATACATATATATATATATAAATTTTAATATATACACAGTTACTGGCATTGTTCGCCGAGTAATTGACTGAAACCTTCGAATAGAAAACGTGGCGCTGTTTTATCGTTGTATCTGTTGGCATCCGGTCGTTACGTTTCAATTACCGTCGAATCAGAAATGTTTTTCAAGCTTGCTTGCGTGCATGCGTCTCTTCGACACCGCGTTCTCGATTTTATACCCACACTACACCACATATTCTGCTACATAAACTATATACAATTCCATACTACACTAGTATATAGTTAATATAATGTAATGTAAGATTTAACTTACGGACGGACGCCCGCACGATATATTTTCGGTACGTCCTTGAGTCACTTTCTCAGCATTCCCTATTGAGTAATGAGCTAATTTTACAGCTCTCGTATTCATTCTATCCGTGTACATTTACATCCACATTCACATCCACATCTACATCAACATGTATATTTATATCTATATTTACATTTACATCTTTATATATCTATATAAATATACAAGTTAATGTAAATAAATATTTCTAAAAAGCGCATCAATAAATTGACGTTAATTCATTCCCAGTAATATTACACTATTCTCCAATCAAAATTTTATTCATCCTCGATAAATTTATACTTTTTATTTCTCAATTTAGAATCACGATAATAAATTAACCAACTACTAAATACACAATTATACCAGTCATTTGTCTCTATAATTTAATACTGTCAATTATAATAAATACATACATACATATATACATACATACATATTATTATCTATCCTTAAAATTTATTCTCAGTTAATAAAAAATAAATTAGTAAGAAGATAACTATCTGTATGTGTAGTATTTATGCCGGATTTTAGTGTAATGTAAATGTGCGTGTGTCGTTGGTTTAATTAAATAATAATCCAAGATAAACAATAGAGATAAACAAAACACACGTATGCGGTTTAATAGTTATTTTGATATAACACGAACTAGTATAAAGCATTACCATCAGTGTACATACAAACTGTGTATGTATATATAACAGAGTGTTTATCAAAATGCTAATTATTCATTGTCAGTGGTTTATACTAGAGCCAACACCCGTACTAATAATCATTGTAAACTCAGCGCTTCTCGCAATTGTCGTCGCTTTAGATCGTTAAATGATCCTCCTCGTGTGCATAAACCACTAACACCATCACCATCACCATCAGCACCACGATATCCATATAGGTAACCATCAGCAGTACAATTACATATATGTACTATTTATATGTATGTATATATACATATAAAGCCAGTCGGGTATTACGTGCCTAAACGTAATTGCTTTTAAATCTGATCAATTTACTCATTACACCATCACCTTTCTACATGATCGTCCGCAAATTTCATTACGAGTTTAATAAAAAAAAAAAAAAATTACATCGTGGTAAATAAAAGTTAAAAAAAAAATGTACCAAAGGCCTAAAAAAGTAAAAATAAAAAAGTCTGGATTCGTATTGTGATAATTTTATTGTGGCTGGTGAATAAATGGAGGTTAAGTGGAAAAATACAAAATTGCAGTGTAGTATATATAAATATGGGTGTACACATGTGTATGTGAGAGGAGAGGAGAAGAGTAGAGAGAAGTAACTGAGCGATCGATCGCGCACACGACCGAATACATCGAGTTGAGTAGTATAGGTTACTATACTCCACTTCCATCTCCATCTCTCCATCTAGGTTACTCACACAAATACACACAAGTACGTTATTATTGCACAGTCAGCGGTGGAACTAAATTAAACGCGTAGGAGCAAAAGGTAATTTGCGCTGATAACGAGCTACCCACGTAAATACAGTCCACTGTAGAATCAACCAACCAGTGGATGGATTGTCTCTGCAATCTTCTTCTTTGCTCTGCGGTTCTCTTATGCATTCAAACACTGATCCACAACAACAACAACAATAACAACAACACATTAATGTACAAAAATAATGATCACCAATTATAGTGATGCCTTTACCTTATTTACGTCTACCCTAGGATCTTTAAATCCTACCATCAATTTAAATTACCCAATTCTCATTACCCTAAGCTCTGCTTTAATCGTTATTAAATCGACCACAAAAACAATTATCCACTTATTTATCTTTATACTATTAATGTTTAATGTTAAATTGATATGCGGTTTGTTTTCATTAATCATCTTGTTATCCTCAAAAAGGTAATCAATAATACGCTAATTTTTACGATATTTCAATGATAAAACCCCGGCACATCACAACGATAAATGATTATTCATATTATAAACACGAGCTACTACTCGAGTGGTTATAAACGGATTTATCGACTGACTCAGCATGCCAAGATTTCCTCTTTGCCGAGTAGTAGATTCTCTTAATAATATATGACCTGCTGATTACGTATAACTACTGTCATTATCAATATTTAATTAATTACTTGTTTATTTATTTTTTTCTTATTATAATCACTGTTATTTATTTTTTTTTTTTCTCTTATAAATTATGAGTAGCGTGCGTGACTATTGATAAAACAGACGGGCTATTTTATCAATAGTATCAGTAAAAGCACAATTCACGGAAAGTCATTTATTATTTTTACGGTTCACTCTGTAGTTATATATGTATATATATATATATTAGTGTATATAGTAGCCGGTTGTTGACGGAGTAAAGTTAGTAAACATACTTGAGGTTGTTTGCCAAACGATGGGATTAGGTTTCGGACAATTTACTCAAAACATTTGTATAGGATACTATTAGGTTTATTTCTTTATATATTTATATTCATAATAATTGCGGTGTATCAAAGAAAGATTACAAAAGAGGGCTTTAAATAATATATTCAAGAGGCTGTTAAATTTTTTTAATGATACCTTGTAAATTTTTAAATAGTCATTTTAACGGCTGTCATTTCACATCTTTTTCCCCTTTATTACGTTACATTACATTACTAATACATAATTACACCAGACATTAAAATGATACAGACTCACTTATTTGTCTCTCATCTTAACTAGTGTCGTAAGAGAACATTTTTATTATTAAATTAAATTAAAAAAAAAAAAAAAAACTTTCTTACATAAATTTATCAGGCTTTAGTTTTTTATGAGGGCATGTAATTGTGGACAAGACATACTTTTGTGCTAATTTTATATAAAATACTGTCTTTTAAATCTACAACTTGCACTAAATTAATCAATTTAACTTTTTATAGTCATCTTTCCCTGTAATATATATTTTATTTTTATTTTATTTTATTTTATTATTTTATCTTTCTGCCTGATTTTACTTTGAGCTGAGTAAATGACTTGCTCTTGAGGATTATATGGATACTTATAGTTTGTAAGTCTCAGTGTACGACGAAACGTTCATGCTGGGTTTCTCGCCTCGATGTGCCGTGATAACCAAGTACCATACCAACCAACCACGGTTATAAAACCTTGGACAGAGACTACTCAGGCACGACTGAAGGACGTCGATGAAAACCTTGAACGATACAAACCTGTTCCGATTTAACGACAGTTTCACCTTCGAGCACACACTCGAGCTCTTAGTCTCTTTTATTTTTCAATCCTCTGGAGTCGTCTCTCAAGACCCATTCTACTTGTGTTTATATATTTATTTACAAATGTATAAATATAAATATTAAGGCTATGGAATTTTGAATGGTTCATATTCCCCGTGATATTTATTATTGTTTAAAATCTTGTTGTTGTTATTATTGTTTATTTTGTTATCTCGTCACATTCACATCAATCAAAAGTCTCGCGAATGAAAATAATTTAGATGGAGCGATTAATCACACAGTGCACGCGTTGCCAACGCGAGTTTTATTTCTCTGCGTCGTTGATTGTATCGAATTGTGGGGGTTGAATACGAAATAAAATAAATAAAGCGAAAAAAAAAAAAATAATAAAATATATGTAAAGTAAAGAGAAGAGGATGAAATAAAATGAAAGCAGGGGGAATAAAAATATTACTGTCGTTGTTAAAAATATAAAAATAATAACAATAATAGGGAGTGGTATATTTATATATATATATATATTGCGCAGAGCGAGGGTGGGATTTTGTTCCGGTTTGGAGGCACGTATGACCCCCGCGGGGACAGCAATTTTGCGGCTCGTCGGCGTTCACTTCTTGCGGCTACCCCGCCAGAAAACTTGCTCTCTTGTTTCCTTTATCGAGGCTCACTCGCGCTCAAGGGAATCAGCTTTGGGTCACGTTATTTAATAACCTGAAATAACGATGCAAACTTTCCTTCGCACCCTCTTTACTTTTTCAAATATTTTTTAACTTTCTCACTTTTTCTCTCTTTATATAAGTCCTCTTTTTTTGTTTTTATTTCATTATTTATATTTTACTTTTTCTTATTCTTTTTTTTTCATTCCTCTGACAACTTTTTCTGACACTGTCACTTTAGAATAAATTCGCGTCGTTTTTATTTTTTCAATTCAAAATTAATGAGACGTCAAATTAATTTATGGTAAAAAAAAAAAAAAGGAAATTTCTTTTCTTCTTATACTTTATTTAATAATAAGTATCAAAACGTTAAAAAAAAAATTATTGTCACTTAGTATAATTAACAAAGTGTCGTTTATATTTTTTTAAGTAGAGAAAGTAATCAATCTCGCCCAGTTGACAAGTAAAAATAATTGTAATGTCAGTACATTATTCTTACTTAAAATCGATCAACTTTCACAAGAGCTTTTCATCGACCAATAATTCAAGATATATGCGAACATATATATCTATAGATACTAAATAAATAAGAGTTATTTATAACTTTTTTGTTTTATTACTTTATATCGTTGAATCGAGTCGGACTCAGCAGAAAAAAACCTAATATATAAGACGAACGATGGAAAGTACATAAGTATATGATAGGTGAAAGTTTTTGCGGTAGTGGATCAAACGTTTGTGAAATTTAGCGTTGGTGAAAGCAAATAGGTATATCAGTGGTTAAATAATCGGAACAAACGATTTAACATGACGATAATAATAATATAAATACTAACTAACATATAATATATAAGCTGGTTAGTTTAATACCTTGGCCTTGATTAATTTCTCCAATAGAGGCTATTAATTTTAATGAAATGCTGATATATCCGGATACGAATTGATCGTATATATTTATTTAAATTCAAATTATGGCTCCACGTGTGCGAAACACCCAAGCAAATTTCTGTATTTCGTCTCTCTCGCTCTCATTTACGCGATTATTTGTTCATACGTGTTATGTTTGACGTGTATGTGTGATTATTGGTAACATTTATAGTTGATATTAAATTTAAATAGACGCCAATACTGATTGCGTGATGAAAATATGAGATTCTGTTGGTATTCATATAGGAAAATTAGCCATAAGTGCTGGCAAAATATTATTTTTCATTTTACAATAACTAACCCATTGAACGTTTTTTGAATCTCTCTTTATGTTTATATACAAATATAAATGTATATATGCTGTTGATGCGAATGATGTATTACTTTTTTATCAGTGTGTCTGCGTGTGTATAATTTATGCGGTTAACCCATCCACTAATTATTTCACAACCTCAATTGATATTCAATTTAACGTGATATTTATTTACTTTTTTTTTTTTTTTTTTTTTTCAAATTTTTTACCGTCACAGTATGTTTGATTTTCAATTTCTCTTTACTCATTTTTCAACATATTATAATTATCACATTCCCGACGAGTGATTATAATTTATGACGGGATTAAAAAATATATAATGAAAGATCATTTGACTTTATAAATTATTCGTTATTGTCAATTAATCAATTGCTTTGAAGACAGTAATTAAGTCAATCGATAAATCTTTAAATTGAATATTAAGTTTCAAAGTAAATATCATTAATTATTTATTGAGATAACTATTTTTTAATCATTATATATTCTGTATAAATCGTTGAATTATTTTAGATTACTCATCAACGGTTTATGGTAAAAAAGAACTTATTAAATTTTAATTTATTTGAAATAATCATAATAATAATTTGTTGACTCAGCTTGAAAGTTGATTTTCCAGTCGTCGAATGACTAATTTTCTGTCAATATATTTATTATTTGTCAGTTTTAAATTCCTTTTCAACTATTTATACACTTAATTATTGGACTAAAGGAGTATTAAAATAAAAAAAAAATAGCACCCAAATAATTTGACTTGTAAAATATTCTTCATAGTTGAAAAATCAATTTCTGTGCGGTTTTGCAATTAAATCGCACATAAAATCAATGACAAATTCCAGTGGGATTGAAACGAAATTCTTCGAGAGTCTCGAGAGTAAATTCCATTGATATTTCTCTTCTTTCTTGTCCTCTTTCTCATTCTGGTGGTTGTCGTTTTATAGTAGTAGCAGCAGTAGTAGTAGTAGTATTAGTATTCGTTTGAAAATTGTACGACGACTTATATTATAACACGCAAGCATCGTCTCTGATCGCGACTTTGAATTCAAACGTGGCAGGAAAAGAGCCGAAGGGTTCCAAGCCTCGACATTCACATTTACATCTATATTATACAAATACCAAAACACCATAATACCATAGTAACCAAGTACGTGTATATAAAAGTAAAAGGGACAGAATAAAAAGGGGACGACCCCATCAGATGAGTCTTGGTTGTTGTTGTACTCAGTAAAATGGGACACTGTACTCGTGTCGGCACTTTTTTCCGTCTCGGACGGGTGAAGAGGGGCCACCTAGAGCATCAGCCACTCGTAAGAGTTTCTACTCACCGTATACGCAGCTTTGTGGATTTTGCTCCCTGCTCTTTTTACACTTATTTTTCATCTTTCACATCCTCATATTATTTTTTATTATTTTTCAACTACGGCTCGGCATGTTTTTTCATTTTTCACTCTGCTTCTTGTCTCATCGCTTGCCTGTCGTCATCGTTATTAGTAAAAATACCCAGGAACTTCCTCAGCGCCTCTTATTCCTGCCTTCTCCACGTGCTATCCCAGAAAGTCCTTTACGTCTCTTGACATCCACTACGTCGCTGATGTCGTCATAGTTCCCCACATCTAGGCGTCACAAGTGCTGATCCAGGTTACTACTATATACTACTAATACTATTATATACTACGCCTTCCAATATATATATTTACTACACATATGTATGTATATATATTCGAGTGTTTTAGGTCTCTTGTGATCTTTTAAAATGCTTAAGGTCGACTCGTTGAACACGAACCACTTTCGTCAACTAGCTGTACCGGCTTATTCCCTACGTCACTCTTTCATTTGCATATACACATAAATATTCACAACCTTATTCTCAATTAAATATATTTTTTTATTTTTTACACACGCAAATTATATAGCAGTGAAATAAAGATAAATGTAAAATTGATTTTTTTTTTTTTCGAATTAAAATTTAAATATATTTCGAATAACAAAAAATTAATTTATCATCTGATTGGAGTAAGGAAATAAATGTTCGAATTCTCAATAAAAAAAAAATAGGCCTAATTAAAAAATTAATGTGAAAAAAGTAGTTTTTAAATGTAATTAACTTTTTAATTTCTTTTTTATTCAATTATTTTTTAAAACGTCTGGATATCGAAGTGAACGTCAATTTCTCGAACATAAATGTGTATTTAACGAGTTGGTGCAATTAATTGTAATTACGCTGCGTGTACAGTCCAACTGACACAAGAGAAGCATTTAATCTCTCTGATGCGGACTTTCTCTGTCTCTCGCTATTCACTCTGTATTCTGCATTCTATATAGATATACGTATATACATATACTCCATATCGCAACTCACACCACTGCCAACTGTTATTATCGCAAACCAGTCCTTCGCCGCCGCCACCGCTGCCGCTTCTGCTGCTGCATCGCCATCATCAGTGTATGTACCATGAGACACGTCAGTCTGCCGTCGAAACTGTCCGTATCCAATTAAAATCCTCGCTTTACTCATCTCACTTTTTTTCATCTCTCTTTTTCTTCTTCTTTTCCCTCTCTACGGGCGTTCGTATTTGCGCTGTTGATCGATTGGTAATTACAACGTAATTACGTCCCCTCCGCTACTCTCTGTCAGGGTCACATAACGACAGATTCTAATCGAAAAGTTTGCTCTCTGCCATTTATAATGATACTAATAATAATAATACCATCTACGACAACGAGCTCATGCTCCAATTATTTACCTCGAGATTCAAACGATTGATTTTTATGCTGCGGAACCTCGAAAAAAAAAAAAAAAAAAAAAAAAAAGAAAAAGCGAAAAAAAAGGCTGATGATCAGTTGATGGTGATTATCCCCAATTACCAACACCCGCGGGTATTGCTAATGAATCGGGCGATGACGTGGCTGTGGGTTTGTACAGCCAATCGTTGATAATATTATCCCGAGGTTAGTAGACAAAGATATTGGAAAAAGCCGGTTTAATCAATGCATAAGTGCATTTATAAAACAGAGAAGGGTAATGTGTTGAAGGAATAATACTCAGAAGGAAGAAGACGTGGCAGACGAAATAGAAGAAGATATATAGAGGCTGGTATTATATATATGGAGAGTTGAGAGTAAAGCGTCGACTCGAAGCGCTCATTGATTGCGAGAAATCGAGGTTTCCTGCTCTCCTCCCCCATTGTCGTGGCTGCTGTCTCTGTAGTACTGTACTGTAAACCCTCTCTTTCTCTCTCTGGTACCGCTGTGTTTTGTGTTGCCGGTAAATTGGCAAGTGCGCCTCGTAATCAATAGGCGACCAGAGAGACAGACACAGACGTGGCGCGTACAGACCATTGAGGTTGGTAAAGGAGAGCGAGACCGCGGGCAGAGAGAAAGAGAGAGAGGGCATCAAACACATGGATCGACTAGTGATGTGGCAGTGCCAGTGCTGGAGGTGCTGCTGGTGCTAGTGCGATGGGTGGGTGGGTTGGATGGATGGATGGATATACAAGCAAATAGAGATAGAGTTGAGTGCTGGTGGTGCTACGAAAAAGGGCGAATGAGTAAGAGAGAATGAATAAAGGATGGCTACTATGGGGTGATGCCGATGCGAATGATATGAAAGTGACGAAGAGGGTAAATGTGAAACGCGAAAATGGTGTAATATCCTCACCGTAACCAATACACAATGACAAAGAGATTCAACTATAGGCAAGTGATGCTATGCAGTTGTAGTGAGAGCCGGATAACGACGCGGCCGAGTGAATATCCGAGCGAGAGATTCGTGTGCACATTTTTTTTTTTTATCTTTTTTTAGTCTGTTTATTTCCCGGGAATGTCGACGTATCGCGCACTGGTTCTCGAGCTCCAATGAAGGGCGATTGAGATGAGGTGGATAGTTGGAGGGGGATTAGGGAGGTTATAAAGTGATGGGAATTGGAGGGTGAGAGTGAGCGAGTATGTGAGAAGGAGTGAGGCAGGGAAACGAGAGTTCATTGCGATAAAATTCACCGCTTGCACTCGATCGACGTCTTCGACGTCAAATGCTGCGCCGATATTGATATATAGAGTATCAGGAAGAGATGTATGCATGTTAGTGGTGGTGGGTGGTGGTTTATGTATGGAGTTTTGCTGATGGGTAAATACATCGCGTTCTATAGTCGCGGTGTGTATCTATCGATCGTTACACACGCCACTGCGCACAATTCTATCCAATAAAAATATGGCGCATTTCCTGATTCGTGAACGGGTTACAGTGATGCCACTCGGCGGAAGCCCAGGTGGATGTTACCAGTTATCAAAAACGCTCACTCACCCATCCGTATTGATAACTCGTTCTCGATTTTTTTTTATTATGGGTAACAAAAAAAAATGTTCAAATAAATAAAATTGCAACAAAAAATTTCTACATATATATATACCAATCACGAGATTCGATTCAAAGTTCAGATACAATGCCATTCCAACTGAGTTTCGCAATACTATTATTGTCTCAACGTCGAATTGATTTTCATACATTTTTTTACTAAAAAATTTACATCAATAGATTCATGAAAAAAAAAAATAAAAAAAAAAAATTATTCATCATAAAATTTAATTGAGTAATAAAAAAACATTTTGAATTTTTTAATATAAAATAACTTTATTGAAGTATATAAATAGGATGGAATTGAAAATAGAGTTTGATAAATTCAAGCTTTAAATTTTTGGCATTCACACAATATTCGTTTGAATATTTTAACGCTTTGACGTTAATTTAGAATGTGAATTGCTTTATTACACTTGTCATTTCTTTCAACATTTCAGCATTTAGAATTAGACATTTGCAGACATGTGTCTCGACAGAATTCTCTCCGTCTTCTTGATTTTCTCTATTGGATTTTTTCCTCACAATTCTATTCTTTATTTATTTTTTTATTTTTAACTTTTTTACTTTATTTTTATTATCTTTTTTTTTTTTTTTTTTTTTTTTTAAGAGTAGCCCGAGGCACTTTTACAATCTCCAGTAAACTCAGTGTCCCTCCGGTCAGTTCTATTCTCGTCTTCTTTCGACTATTCACCTACTCCTACGCGTCACGCGTCACTTGAATGGCTCTTTGTGTCAGAGCACATCTCCCCAGCATCAGCGTGGCTGTAAATCATTCGAGGATCTCGACGTACCACTTTGCCATTTTTTCTCCTTTTTTTATCTATATATACATATACAATATATATCTCTATATCAGAGCACACTTTTCTTAGCTCTTTTCATCTTTCCTCAAAACTTTATCTTGTCAATAACGTCTTTCCGCACTTATTTACGAACGCGTGTTCTGTTATTTACGTCAGACTCTAAAAAAAAACATCTTCACCATTATTATCTTATTCTCTTCCATTCTCGACTAAAAAAATTTCAGTAAACCTATTTATAAAATTTTAAAAAGCTACTGAACGTAATTTACCATGGAACAAAAATTTCCACCGAATTACCACAGAGAGATCTATTTAGAGATCAAAGAGGATTTATGAGTTCCGATGGTGTGATGTATATTGAATGAGAATTCAAATGTTGCACATCTACTCTGGACACATGTGGCATAAATATATATACATATATATAAAAGTGACAGAATGAAAATACGTCTGTGATTGAGGTATTAACGATAGACGGTCGGTAACTCGGCAAACGAAGAGCGTAAATCGATATCTGACGGTAACATATATTTACTATATCATACTCTCCAGAGTTGAACAGTTTATTGTAAACACTCTCAACACTTACAAAATTACACTTAATACATACAAAGAATCTTGTACAATAGCATTAAACACATACTTAACTATGGGCATAACTATATACATTCATAGCTAGTCAGTGTAGAATTAAGTGAATCGATATTCTCGGAAGTGCATTCGGCAGAACGTGATCCGTGCCGGAGATGTAATTTCGTTCCGGATACACTAGGTAGTCAATAAGCTCTCTCTCTATTCATATATATGTATAGTGTGTTAGAGAAACAGAATAGTACACATGTAATGTATGAAATAGGAAGCCCTGAGCGACAATATTGCCAACAATCGACTTGACTGGCTTTTTTTTGTCTCTTCTATTGCCTGGATGAGACTATCCTGTACATATGTATGAAGAGGAATAAATAACATAAAGGACTCGACGAGACTACAACAGCATTATGAAGAAAAATAAGAATAAGAATGAAAAATAACAACAATACAATAACAAGCAGTACAGTAAAAAAAAAAATTTTAAAAAACGGGAAAAAGAAGTGAATAATAAAGCTCGTGTCGGGTGAAATACGCATGTTTCTACTTATACATTAGCTCTACTTGGCATATTATGTACATTGTAGATACTTTATTCCAAGATGCGCCTCTGGGGTCGTGCGCGCGCATCGATAAATATTTATTGACGCAAAGCGCGCACACAGAGTGCTGGTTATTTCACTGTACTCTGTATTGTAGACACTACTACTTTCGCTACTATTACTACTACTTCTTATAGTAGACTAGTGTAGAGTATAAATAAGTAAAAGGTGACACGGAATAGTGTAGAGGGTGTGAGGCAGACGAAGAAGAAAAACGAGACGTTGAATAGGACGACAAAACGTATAGTAGTAGTAGCGGCTCGAGTGAACGCACGCGCGAGCTACATTCTGATATAATATGAGAGCTGAGTCTAGTCTTGGGTTTGCAGTACGATAAAAAGAGAGCGAATAATGGCGAGACAGATAAGAGGAAAAAGACCGAGACGACCCGAGGCGAGACAAACACAAAGATATGGAATAGCATCTCTGGTTGCTCGTAAAAGGAGAACGAATGAGCATACGATCGTTCGGCTCAGTATATACACGTCTATTATGCTGGTGTATCTTGACACATGAATCTATAAAATCCATAAGTTCTGGTAGCTATAGATATAGGATTGAGTGAAAACGATAAACACAAAGATCTTATTATACATACATATACATATCATACATAAATCTATGTTTAGTGTGCCTGTATGAAATACTTACGTGCAAGCGGTTATTTATAATTGAATCGCTCGTTGTATGGATCCCTAAATCACTTATTCTAGGCCATTGAAATACTCATCTGGTATTTTATTATGTATAAATTTAATTTCACTGAAATAAACCAGATTTTATTCACAAAAATGAAGCACGTAGTGTTGCAAAAAAAACACATTTCATTACAATAAGCAAAGTATTTTTTGATCGACATGAATGATAGAATAGACGTTGCGTAATCGAGACAAAAATAACGAAAGTATAAGACTTGAATTCACTTATATTTATTTATTATTTTTTTTTTTTTATTCTTTTCCGGAATGTATTTCCGCAGTGAAAGCATTTTGCGTGACTCATTATCACGATTATTCAGAGGGTGGATAAAATTCTCTTCAATACATTTAGTGTGTAAGGGGATCAAATCGATGTTGTGTTTAGTCGGGCGAGAGAGACATCGAGCAGATTGGGAAAAATGTAAAGCGAGTAAGGTTGAAGTAAAGAAGAAATAATATACAAAAGTATAATAGTTCTTGAGAGGAACGCCTGTGTGTTTGCAGTAGCAATAGTAGTAGTAGTGAATGAGGAGAAATAGTTCTCGTTTCGTTTCCTATCTCAAATATACAACTAGACACAGACAATGCGAGTAATTCTACTGTCACCAGGTACTAGACGATATATATGTATATATATATATATATATATGCAAAGACGACTTGTATTTGATTGCACACTCGTCGTGTCTGTTGAATTTGTAGGTAACGTACGTGGATACATACACACTTGAAGCTGCAGAGTACCTCGGCTGCTCTTCCGCTCGTCGGTCCAACGATCCATCCATCCGTTTGCCCATTTATCCAACCATCCATCCATCCATCCATCCGTTTATTCTATCTATCCGTACATACATACATGTATGTATGTAACGTTGGGCAGAGCGAATTCTGTGCTCCTATATTCTATACCGCCTACAACAAGCTCAGTGATCCGAATACTCATTGCGAACCGCGTACAGTCATACAGTCATACACCACTCCAACACTACCCATCTCTTTCTTCTCCCTTTATAGCTACTGCATACTGAATCTACAGTAGTGTAGTGTGTAGTGACGCTTACTATGAAAATACGTAACGCATCGCGACGCCTGTCACGTGACTCTGCTCTGCTCCATCCGTCGTGTTCTGGTTCATTCGTTTCTACGCACATACATAGACAAAATGCTGAAAATAAACGAGGAATCTTCGTCTTTATAAAAGCTAAATGACGCACATATTTTTTTTTTCTTTTTTTTTTTATATAAATTTTTTTCATCATTCTGCACATGACATTTTTGTCAAAGCATGTATAAACGTCAACGTCGGCTGCTGCAGAATTAATTTATCCGCGTTTAATATAGCGCACGCGTGGTATTAAAGTGAAAATGCGAGGAGTCATAGCAATTTGGGAAATGAACATTAAAATAATTTCTAACAGAATTTCTGCCTGTTGATTCTGTAAAATAAAACTCATATCCTTCGGCAGCTCGTAAATAATCTCGGACCGCGTCTCGGGCTTTAGGTAACTCGGGGGTTGCTGTGCAAGTGTGAGAAAGAGAATCCAAAAGAGAACCGACTCTTGTATACATATGTATGTAAAGCAATGGGTATTTGAGGTTCGTCGATAACGACGGGAGGTCTCCGCAGGCGCATTCGATCCGGTTATTGTTTTCAGATTGGTCCATACATACATATAAATGCTTTAAAACGACCAGAGAGTACATACAACCGTGCATAATGTAAGAAAAGCAAGCGAGCGGCGAGCTGGAAGTGGCTCAAAAGACAAACGAGGCCTCGATCGTATTTATGTCTGCACCAACTCTACTCCACTCTGGGTTTTCTTGCTCGCGGCCAGGTGCTCTCGGGGTCATGGGCCACTGGCATTCTCGACCTCTCGCGGCCTACTCGTACAACTACAATGCAAACCTTATTCCCTCCTACTACTTCTTTTATCTTGATACAAACACCAGTCAAGTCTCAAGTCGTGAAACTCATTTCACGACTAAGCCTTATTTTATGCTGTGTACCTTTCTTTTTTTTATATACATCTATTTTATTTTATACATGTATCTGCGTTATATTACTCTCCGTATATATTTGCTCGACAAAATGTCCATCCACGATTTCCTTTGCTCATCGATACATATATATTCTTCCTTACTTTATTCTCAACGTGGCTATGCATCCCATACTCTCTCATTTGTGTACATATTTATGCGAGCATGTGTATGCGCATTCACAGGCGATTTATGTTCTGCGATCGATGAAAAGAAAAAAAATCTTAACTCCGAAATGAATAAGTAATGGATTGGAGAGCAATACTACTATACGTAGTCGTGAGAGTACACAAGTAAAATAAAAATGAGAGAGAAAAAAAATGGGTTTTGGTATATATCAAGTATCAGTATAGAAGCACACCGAATGTCGCATCACGAGTATATAAAATGCATCTCACATACGGATCTTTCACTTGCTGTCACGTTGGCTTTTCGCAACGCGTGTCACAACCAACTTCTCCACCATATTAAGACTATATATAAATATACAAGTATATACAACGATAATATATTAAAGAGCATAAAAGGCATTGGCTGAGTCACGTCGAGTAACCAAAATCGTTTATATCTTATATATATATATATATTTATAAATAATACTTTTTTGGTAACACTGCATGTGTGTTTACCATTTAGCATCCAAAGGTGGTTATTTATTTAATCTTGAATACTTACTATTCATAAGATTGCTATTTTATTTATTACGATATTTATTGGCTGTAACGCCTCCACATACGGCTTACTGGTACTGTGTGATTTCACCTTCACCTTCATCACTTGCACTAGGCGCCTTCACCTGCAACCTTTAACGCCGACGCCTTCTACATCTATCTACTATACATTACGTACTCGCTTGCTTCCGACGCCTCCACTATTCTATCTCGAGGCTCGAGTAATTTAGTAATCACTTTAATCACTTGGATCTTGAGATAATTAATTGGTATTAATGTCAATATAACTTTTTTCTATTATGATAAATGACATAATATGCCGAGTAAATAATAAAAAACATAAATAAATGATAATAAATAGCGTCCTCTAGACGTCCTTAAAATGTCAGCAGATTTAATATACATTTATTTAGAGATTTATTTATTATTTATGTTTGAAAGCTTTGTATACAATAAAAAGCTAACGCTCTTAAATGACATAAACGGGAATTGAATTGAGGTGGAAGCTGGAATCATCTTTCCACTTCGATATTCTTTTCATCTTTATATCCAGTAATAACTTTTTATCTGTCTAATGTTTTATACGCTTTTATATATTTATTTTTTTATCTATCTCGGTTATATTATTTTAAGTTGAATGTTGTTTTTTTATGTGTGTTTATGCATACGCAAATTGAGAGCGTCCTCGACCTTTGATCCTTGAATTAAATCGTACGAAATGTCTGTGTGAGACTATTCTGCGTCGTGCGCGATTTCCCAAGGTCGCAAGGGAGCTAAAGAAACATTAGTGAGGGTATATGACGGGCAAAAGAGAGTGAGACGAAGAAAACCCGAGAAATGGCTACGACTACGACGACGACGACAATAGAAGCCAGCAATCCTTGCGTACCTAACATCGCCACGGGAATTCTACCAGTATTCATCGCATTATTTATTTTTATATTATTTTTTCTTTCTTCAGATTCGATTTAGCATGACGCCAAGAGACGTGTTAACTTTTCAGAGTACTTGGAATTTAAAACAATAATAATAATAATATGAAATTACTTTGTCCTTAAGAAATATGCTTTATTTTATTCAAACAAATTTTATGAGTTTGAATGTAGCAGATATCAGAAAAATTTTAAATTATAAATCAATAGAGTAAATAATTAATAAAATAAAATTTAAAAAAAATGCGGATGTAAAAAATTAAAAAATTAATAAATGCATTTTTTATGAATATTATTTTTTAAATTAATTATTCTATTTATTTATAGTTTTAAATTTTTCTGATGTCTGCTACATTCAAACTCATAAAATTTTTTATAAAATTAAATCAGTGCCCTGATACTTTAAGAAGAAAAAAAAATTTCAAATTAATTTTATAAATCACTTCCATAAAAAAAAAAAAAAAAAAAATTAAATTATAAATTATAAATCATATTTTAATCAGTTGCTTGACATAATGATAAAATAACATCAACTAATTAAATGACATTGACAAATAACTAATTTTAGTTAAACTAAAAAAAGTAAAATAAATTTTCCTCAGTTTTACAACAAAAAAAGTAGATCACGCGGAAAAAAGGTCCGATTTAAAAAAAAATGGATCACGTCTATATCCGAAGATTAAATTGAGCGTAGAAAAAGGTAACTGACGGTTCTGATGTCCTTCATGTCGCGGTGGTATATACGAAGGCTGTCGCCTGGAGGATGGCCATTATCTCGAGCGAAATGCCGCAAGCTTGGTCGATAAAGCACCGGGGCCAAGACCACATTACCATTGCATTGTGTGCTTGTGTATGGTGACGCTGCTACTACTCCAAGCTACTGTTACTTTACTCCGCTTTATACTATTAGTAATACCAGGCGATGGTGGTAGTGGTTATGCTGCAAGCTTTTCCCAACATACATATCCATACTCCCGATACGATACGATACGATACGAGTAGCAGCAAATCGCGTATTCTTGCGTCGCGTCACACACCCTTCGTTCGCTATAGTAAATTTTCGCATGGCTGCACTGCAATATACAACAGCATGTAGCAGAATTGAAGGTAAATGTAGAGGTAGAAGTTGAGGTGGAGTGAGAGCAAGAGCTGCTAGGTAGTATTACTTGTGTAGTAATAATAGTTGTGTGGGAGTTTATACGGATATATTGAAGTTAAGGGAGGAAGTGGTGGATTGTGAGTACTGAGGGTTCGACGACTGCGTTATCGAATAAGGACAAAGTGTATGAGTAAAGGGGTGGTATGAGGTTGATATATATGCGACAAGTTGATGGCGATCGATGCACCACCAGCGTCAATATCCACCACGATGTGGTCTGAGTTAGCTTTCACACTCGGTTTTTTATACACACTGGTGAGTAACGAAAGAGGAGTGACAGAAAGGGAGGAAGAGTTGAGGAATGAGAAGGATGAAGAAGAAGCAGTAGAAGAGCGAAGTGGTTAAAAAGGGGGATTATGGAGTTTTTCCAAACGAAACATCTCGCTATTCACCGTTCATCTCTGCTTCATCCCTCTTTTTTGTACATTTCCAACTGACTCACTCACTCATCCTCTACTCCTCGAGTGCTTCTGCTGTATACTACCGACTCTTCAATCCCGGGGATCCTTTGAGCTCGTTCGAGCGCATTAATTTCCCTTTGATAACATCCGGTTGGTTATGGCACTCTTCCGCGCATTGACGCGACGATTAACTTGGATAAAGAGTTACTGGATATATACTCTTTATATGGATTTTTTATTTTTGTACTTGAATAAATATCTGACTACGTTATAGCGGATTTTTATAAATCTTCCATTTATTTTGATGAGTTGTATAGCACAGTAGATGTGCTTTTTAAGATTGGTTAACCGATTAATCGAATATAAATTAATCAATTGAAATTTGCTGCATTCAAAGTCCATGTTAATTTAAATGAAACAAAGGATTGTGAAATGAAACAGTCGAATTAATTAAACATCATTAAAACAGGAGAAATGATTAGTTACGTCAGTAGGAAATTAATAATAGTAGTAGCTGTTGTTGTGGGTATTACTCATCAATACAATACATGTCATTCAATTCTGTGAATGATGCAGTATGTGTTAATTCGCTCGTAATAGTCCAATCGCCAGAGTGATAGATCACGCAAACTAATGCGTCATATATGCTACCGTGAATTTTAGTCGGTCAGAGTGATAATAATATTCCAGTTAGCAATGGGAACGACGAGAGAAATTCGTAATTTAACATTATGTACTGCAGTGTTGTATATAAATACATATATGTATACAGCAAATTGAATCTATTTATCTGAGAGTGTGTGTGTGTATTTGTGTGCATCATCATCTATATACAGGCATTGAGATAGAGATGTATAGTTGTACATGAGTTTAGTTTAATCTAGAGAGTACCTGGCTGCAATACAAAGATGGCTTTGAACATTCGCTCTTTGCACTCTGCTCTATTCGCTTCCCGATGCATCTCTTTCACACTATGTCCATCCTAGTCTAGTCTGGTACCAAGCGTGACGGACGGCTTTACTATGCTACTTCGGGTCCTGGTAATTGCATTGGGATCATTCCTATATATATATATATATATATAAAGCTACATGCCAGGATGCCGGGAAACAGCTTTGGTCTACCGTGTTTCAATTGCTAGGAAACTCCAAGGCTCTGAAACTGCTAGAATGAATGGTGGGTTCATAAAGAGCAAGCGAGACAGCATGATCAATAAAGCACGAGAGTACAAGAGAGATACAGCTAAGTGAATTGGTGAAAACATTGCGGCGAATTGCAGGGTCAGGAGAGTAACGGGTGCTGCAGGAGGCAAAAGAGGTGGAGGTGATGGTGATGGAGAAACGGTGAAGAGTAAAACAGAAGAGCCAATTAATTTTACGATGGCAAACAGTGAGACTGTCGCAACGCCCGTTGCTGCAGCAGTTCACCGAGGTAATTAAAGTTTAAATTGTTTTGAAGAACAATAACGGTGTCTCGGCCTCGGTTATGCGT
This sequence comes from Microplitis demolitor, assembly GCF_026212275.2. Taxonomy (NCBI): domain Eukaryota; kingdom Metazoa; phylum Arthropoda; class Insecta; order Hymenoptera; family Braconidae; genus Microplitis; species Microplitis demolitor. The sequence goes on from NC_068547.1 coordinate 19,375,491, forward strand.
TGTGCGACGAAGGAATGGAGACGAGGCAAACTAAAACGACATTGAGAGAAAGAGAGAAGGAAAGTTATATTATATATTGGTGGCAAGAGGAGTATGGAGAGTAAAGAGAGAAAAATAGTGGATGACAGGTTATGGTGCTTGATAGTAATAAGGTCCAGACAAGCAAACACAATTCAACTTTTTTAACTTTATTATTATCATCATCATTTTTCTTCACGTTCTTTATTATTTTATTTTATTATTTTTTAACCAGGCTCTCAGTACATTTGATCAATTTATGAGAATGAAACTAACAAGTCTCGAAGGTTTTAATTACTTACTCCTACTGGATTTCCAGCTCTTAACTTTTGTTTTAAAGTTATAAAAAACTTAATGTTGTGATGTGGTAATACATACACTTTTTATTTCATTATTTTAAACTTTTATACTATAAAACTTTGTTTTATAGTATAAAATTACTTTTAAAATTGACTGGTTTTATTGGCAGAAAAATAATGGACGTTACTGCCGCGACAGCAACTGCTATAAATAGTTGGTAACGTTGATTGGATTAATGCGGACGTTTGTTTAAATATGTGTGTATGTATGTTTGCAATATGTCTCGGTCTCTTGGTGCATACATAATGTAATCATCAGCGGCAATCTTTGTGTAATTAAATCACATGACAATCTGCCATGTCAGCTCATCAAAATTATTTCACCACTAATAATACCAATAATATAATGCCGATTGTTTATTTTTATTGTTTGCTGTTATGTCACAAACACATCTACACATACACCGAGTCATTGTTTTTTATAATCTCTTTTTTTTATTTACTTATTATTACTTTTTTTTTTTTCACAAGAATTCAATTAATGAAACTTATGTCATAGCAATCGGATTAACAATTTCATTCCACTGTTGTTGTGAGTATAATGGAGCACAGAATTAAGGGTTATTTATATCCTGAGGAAGAGAAATGCTGGTTCCACAGTAGGTACTGGTGGTGTTTCTGCATGGTGAATGAGAATGCGTCAACTATAAATGAAAGGAAGTGTATAAAGGAATAAAATAGAAGAGTATGGGATATAGAGTGTAGAGAATAGAGTTGAGAGGGGAGATAAAGGTAAAAGGGGTAGTGAGAGATGGAAAGGGCTGGTTGGAAGAACAGGTTGACTGTTCGAAGCTCGACTCCCGCAAACTCATTACTGTTCTTAGCCAACTCGTGTGTGTCTGTACGTGTATATGTAGTATATGAGCACACGGGGCGTATGCTTTAGATAGCAAATAAGAGTAATACGTGTGTATATATATAAAGACAACGGCACCAGCCACTAATTATAACCGTGATCATGCTGTGCATTAACTCTTCTTGTACAGTAATTATTAACGAGAATACAAGCAGCCAACCGATCGTATTACTCGGTTGTGTGTGCCTTGAGCTCTCTCGTTCTCTTGTAATTGGAGTCGCCTTGTCGAACACACTGAAGAAAGACTTTATATACTTTATACTTTGTTCATCCATCGCTTATTCTGCTCCTTTTGCTCTCAGTTTATTTTTTATTTTATACTTTTACTACCTAAAAAGTTCTTTTGTATATTTTTCCATGACTTTGAGTATTATACTAACATTGTCGAATATCTCGCTTTGAGTCTCTCTTTTTCTCTTCTTCATGTCTATGGCAGCAGCATCTATCTTTGCCAGAAGAGCGACATAAAGACGGTTAAGAGAAATGAGGAAAAGAGTTCTTTTCGTTTTCTCTTTGATTATCTTGCTTTGATCGAAAGATTTTACTACTACTACTACTTCTACTGCTACTTCTATTACTTACTGATGGCAAGACAACAATTCCTTCTTTGTATAAATACACAAGAGACGTTTGTCTTTGATTAAAGTACATTTTATTCATTGTTATCATCATTATTCGTTAAATTTTAACCTTAAGTAAGTAAAATAAATCTCTATTCGTTAGTTCAAAAGATACTATAAATAATAAAATTTGTAAAAAAGAACAAAAATATCGGATTTCTTAAAAGTATTTTTGCTTTCGTGTGAGAACAAAATGCCAACTATTATTTTTCGGTATAATGAGATAAAAAATATATACATATATATCATTTATTTTATTAAAAATTCGTTGAATATGTTATATAAAAAGGTATATTTTATAACTGTTAAAAGACACACTCGAGAAATATTTGAGAGTAACTTTTTTAGCCTTGAATAAAAATCCAGTCTCATTTGGATTCTCAAACCGGTTTTTCCTTGACCCAAATCGCTTTGGACCACTCGTTGCGATAGATAATTTGATTCTCATCGTTCTCTCACATCATCATCATCATCATCATAACCATCGTTTCACCTTTTCTCTTATTTAATTAAACGTTTAATTCTCTTCATTACAATTATATTATTATTTTACTTTTAAAATAAAATTATCAACTGCCTCAAGTATTGCAGTGCAACAATTTATCGGTGAAATAATTCAACAACTCATAATTTAATAACTGTGATTATGTGTCAACCTCATGCACAATATACATCATTAATTTACTTAAGTTATAGCACACACAGAAGTAAAACATGTAACCCAGCTCGAGCAGAGCGCACGTTTGCTTGACTGCAAGTTACTGCATTAGTTCGTTAAAGTCTGGTAAAATTTTAGCATACATAGTCTACTATTGCTATTAGTACAGTAACTACACCCACGGCTACTACTATACCATATAAAATACTAGTATTCTAGCACATATATATGGTTTTGCTAGCAACCACTTGCATTGGACACGCAAGTATCGCACGAGCGGTAATCACCGCTAACTCGCCTCTAACTATTCATAGCACGCGCGCAATGTCGTGGTCGACACGTACCTCCTCGCCTCCTTCTACCTCTAGCCCTCCAATGCATTGGATATAGGAGAGTATTGGTCTGTTAACTCCATGCACCGTCGGGCGACGACCAGGCAAAGCGGCGTCGCGGCGCCGACCATTCTCTATTCTACTCATACTTATATATGTCTACTCTCTTAGTTAGTACATTACATGTGCATATTTTGTTCCTTTACTTTATCCATCAGACATTGCGTGCGTACTGTGTGCATGTGAACATGTGTACATGGGCGCGGTATTGCGTGACAAAACACGTCGTCGGACCAAAGGACTCTTGACTAACAAATATTATTGATGTTAACTCGTGTACTTGAATGCATTCTCAAAATAACTTGCATATATTTTTGTTATGTACTCTTTTGATCTTTTTTTTTTTTGGCACTTGAAAAACCTGACTTTTAATTGAATATTGCGTTTCAGTGTTGGGCAGTAATTGATATTGATTCGATAAAGAAAAATAATGATAATAACAATTATGTGTACTCGAAATAGAATTATCTCTAAGATAATCTGATAAATTTGCATTTAGGGTGACATGTAGCCCCTTTGGTGCGGAGGGTCATATCACCCTTATAATAGGAAAGCTTTTGGGTTTACACATGACATTAAATATTAAATATAATGGATTGTATCTTTTGGTTAATAAAAAAAATAAAGTATAATGAAATTAAGAAAGAGAAAGAGAGAGAGAGAGAGAGCGCGAGTGAAAAAAAAATGAATTCGTGTTACAAAGTTTTAAATGGAACGTCAAAGCCAATCGTAAAGATCGAGGCTGACAGTAAGCGGCAGTATTTTATTTGCTTCAACGAGAGGGGAAGTTCACCTGAGCGCGAGTCAAAGGAGAGTGTGATAGAGTCGAATTACGTGTCGCAAATACGTCGCAGTGAATAAGGTAGAGGGTGCGGAGAGACGGGTAGAAATATGGGTGAGGGGAAAATTTATGTTATTCTCGCGTCGAGTCACGCTGCCAAGTGTCGATTATCCATGGCGTGTACTTGAACGTAGATCAGTCGTGTAAAGGTACACCTACATCCCTCGTCGGCGTCGTCGTGCAACCTCTCAGGTGCACTTTAGCATCGGGTTACTGGGAAAATCTTTCTTTTGTCAAGTTTCATTATTAATGCACGCATTACACACCTTTCATTTATGCATTGCAAGCTTATAAATTATTTTGTCATACATAAATTAAATATCTGACTTATTTCAATGATAAGTAGAAGAGATTAATTTAATTAATTTTTTTAATGATTTAATTTTTTTAAATTTTCGCGCCATAAAAATTTTAGACGTCAAAAAAATTACATTTCCCCTGCAATTTCTTTATGGATTTTATGAGGAATTTAAATAATTATTTGATCGTTAAAATTTTTTCTCCAAGTGTGAGGTTGCGTAATTTGACGGTACGAGATTGAAGTGGCTGAGCGATAAGGTCCATTGTTATTAGTACCGTTGTTTTTTACCATGATCATAAAAATGCCAGCTGAGGATTGCGTGTGCAGTTTTGCGGTTACGTGCGTTGTCAGACATTTACCGTACTGTAAAACGCATACATTTAAATCTATACACATACATTTATCCATTTATACGTCCATCTTCGAACATATTTTTCAACACATATATATTTCGTCCAATATGATCGTAAATGTGCGCGCTCCGACAGAATAGAAAAGTGTAAAAACTTGATCGATCGTTAATCCACCTTCTATTGTCCTCCATATTACGTTCCAATCACCTCTCGATAATTTTATATTCACAGATTTTTTTCCTATTCATCGGAAATCTTTTGTCTGCGCGTTAAAAAGAACAGAACAGGAAAGCTAAAATTCTTAAAAAAAAATATAAATATATAGACATAAAAACTGCAATCAGCTACTTGTTTTAAAAAGAAGTAAATTGTCGTCTCATTGAAAAAAAAAAAAAAAAAAAAAAAAAAAAAACCGATAAAATGTGGATTTGACAGCAGTTTAAATTTCCTTCCATTAAATTTAATTAAACTTTACGTTATGTATTATTCTTATTTTAATCAAAGTAATGTCCAAGTTAAAAGGAAATTTACAAATAGACGTCATTGGGTTCGTGAATGCAGTGAAGCTAATTAAGCTGGCGTTATTGATGATGGTTATACGTCTCAATGTAATTACAAGTGCCTTTGGCAAACGTTTTCGTGCTCGAACAGCATGAATTCAAAAATAGTTTAAACTTGTTTAACTTAGATGTATCGAGTCGTAGTAGAAGTAGTTGCACACATAGTTAGAGCTTTGAATAATCAATGCGTTTACGTGACATCTGATATTTGCATTAAAACGACCTCGATACACTTTCCACGAGACATCAAAGCGATACAACTGTATTCATTTATTCATAAACTTTATTCAATTATTTATCAAGTCTTTAATTTTGCCAACAGCCAATCCATAACTTTTAATTAATAACATTTTTTAATTCGTTGACTTGTTTTTGTTTCAGGTATGTACGATAAATAATCCATTCGTTGAATTGTTTTACTTACGAGGAATTTTAAAATCGAGGTAAAGTATTTAATATATTATTCACTGTGTTAATAACTTTGTTGTATGAGTGAATTAGTAATTGAATTTTATTAAAGTCTATACAATCACTGGGAACTAATAGCTGTGTGTCGTATGCTGTACATCAAAGTCAGAGTTTATGTTATAACAATAGAAGCCAGTGTACATGCCACAGCAGTAGTTTGACGTTCAATTCCTTTAAGCAATAACATATTTGAGTCGTGCATGCAATTCATTGCGGCGTTAACTTGGCCCCATTCTTGCTGCATTGCGACGACAAATTTAACATGTTATTTTGTAATAAAAAATTAACCAATTCATCTATCAACGTAAATATCGTGTAGATTATTTGTAGCTACACAGTAATGCCAAATAACATTTTATTAAATCATCGGATTTATTATATTAAATCGTTGAAAATCTGTCTCGCAAAGCTGGCAGAAGCAGCCCTTTAAGATTATCCAATCGGATTTCTTAGTATCACCGCAATTGCTTGAGGGGTTCGTCACCCGGAATGGCGTTGAGTCTATTGAGAATCAAACCAAGATAGAGAAAGAGAGAGATAGATAGAGAGGATGAGTGAGAGAGACGAAAGTTAAACTTGACTGTATGCTCGTCGATTATTATTATATACTAGCGTCGGGTTGGAAGCCTGTCTCGTTTACTCGATGCGGGATTATAACGCGCGAAGCCCCGCTCTCCCGCTCTTTTGCATTGCAGTAGGTATGGGTTTAAGCCGAATAAGCAAGACTGAGAGAGAGATAAAGAGAATGAGCGAGTAGTGAAGACCTGGGTGCAGGGTAGAAGAGCAGGCGGTTCGTTATTGAATTTGTGCGTCGAGCGAACGAGCGAACGACGATATCGCCTTTCAATATCGCTTCATTTGACTCACGTTCATTCGATTTGCGGCAATATCTGACTGCCTGTCCCAGAATAATCATTCCATCTCTATTCTTTATAATCATCTCTTGCTTTGACTCTTCCGCGCCTTCCTCTCCCCCTTTCATCCGTCACCCACCTCCTTTTCGCTCTTTCGCCACTGCTGCTAATCCTTTTCAAATATTCAATTTGGAATTGAGTGAAAATTAATCGGATCGTTCATTTTACTTTATCACGAGTGAATTGACAGAATTCGTTAATTTAAAAGCTTGCGACTGATTAAGCGGTTTTGAAGCATTTTAAATTTTATTATCATTTATTACTTTCATTTAATTTCAGTCGCTCATTCAAGTATATATGTTATTTAAATCATAAGTTTTATGTATCAATGATTACTAATTAATTTTTTTTCTTTTTTTGTACTCTTGTGAAACAGTTGAAATTTTGTCTTACGTAATTTAATTATGACTTATATTAACAATTTGCATATAAATGTGAGTTGAAATGAAATTGTTGAAAATAAGAGCGTGTGAATGTATGTTGAAACATATATCACGTTTGTGATGTCGCTGATGACAACAGTCCGGGAAAAAATATAATAACGGTGGACGGGTGAAGTGAGTAAAAGAGAATAAAGGGGAATATATATATAAATATATATATAAATTGAAAGAGTTGTCGATGCGATACGAATCCCACGCAAACAGCTGGTTGTCGAACATGCGGATGGGCCCCACACACAGTTATTTGCCCCCTTTTTCGCGACCGTTGGCGGGCCACTTTCTCTCTGACATAGCCGTGATTTCACCAATCTGCTACTACTGGTACTCTCTCATGTTTACGAATCCTCACAATAATCGGAATCACGATTCCGAGAGTTTGTATCATACATCTACACACACACACACACACGATACATCCACGTATATGTATGGCAACTGCTGTGTAGACATTTTGCACAGTAACTAGCTGACATGTACCGTACAACACGACAAGTTCGTCTGGGAAATTCGAGGAGTATATATGAATATATACGAGCGATGAGTTTGACCAATGTGCCCTCTCGAGATCATCAAGTCATGATTTCTCGGGTCGACGATTAACCAACATCACAACTGCCGTTAATATTAACCGAGCCACCACTGTTTCATTACTTATATATACTACATATACGTATATTTTCCTATATATTATAGAAAATAAATAGTGATTGCCGCATTATTTGTCTTTTTTATTATAATAAAATAAAATGAGCAAACATGCAAGTAATCACCAATCAATTTACGGAACAATAAATATATAGATATCTGAAGACAATGAGGAAATATATCAATAATTATTTAGTGTTTGTTCCATTTGACCTTTTCGAATTATTGCTGTCGATTGGTAATTGACGTATACAAGTTAACTCACGTGATTATTTACCCGCGAGTTTGTATGTAAGTGAAAGAAAATAATTCCTGGGAGTCTTGAGAATGAAACTTGAACGACTAGAAGTGTGAGGTAGACGCGGTGAATGAGGTGTAAAGGGAAAGAGAGAAGGTTTTAAATATATTTTAGCTGCATACAACGTGCCATTAATGTCATTATGTCGAAGCGATTGAGCGGAACGAAATTGGTCGTCGCGCTTTCACCGAATCAATCCTTCTCCCGGTGCGTATATCCTACATAATTATTTCAATCGTGTATTTACCTACCTTCTTACCGTACTGAACCTTCCTACCCACCTACCTAACTACATTATTTATTAATACCTACTTTCATTAGTTATATATGCATATATATTAATAATGTGTACTCTCCTTTTGCGCTTTATTCGAGCGTAAATATATGCAACGAGCGGGTTACTGAAAGACTACTAAGTTAAATAACTTACGAGTCATTACGTTATCGTTGCAAGGAGATTATAACGACCGGATGTCATGTTACGTCGAAAAACCAAAGTATCTTTTCATCGCAGGAAATACTTTTCACAGTAATAGAGTGTCTCTTTAGTATCACTTTGAATTATTACTATATTTATTTTTTATTATGCAACACATAATAAATTAACAAGTATTAATTAAATTTCACTGACATTTTAAATTTATTTCATTCATTATTTTAAAATACAAAAGCATGTTTATGAATTATGTATACAACGATTTTTGATAAACAAAAGTACAGTGATTGATGAATGAATTTTTAATCGAGTCTATAGACACAAATGGTTGCATAAAAAAAGATTTTTAAAACAAAGTTATCGATATAAATATTATTTAAAATTCCTAGGCTGTTTCGTTTACTTTTTAATCGCTAAATTTATAGCCGTCAGTTAAGTAGGTGAGACTTTATTCATGAATTATTTATCAACTAAATACACAGCATGTTATTCAACAATACCAACCACAAGTAATTATAACATTCATAATAATAACAACAATAATACCAGTCGTAGTAATAGTGATAATAATGGCATCTATAACAGCATACAAGCATATGGCTCTAGCTGAAGGTTTCACTAGACTTTATCAGTAACCATGTTAATGATTACGCTATATACCTGGTAGTTTGGCTGATATCCAGCGTCGGTGATGGTGGTGGTAGTGGAGGAGTCACTTAATCGCTTCGGCGACCGTGGGAATAGAAGCATGACCGTGGAACGAGTAAAATGGAAAGCGAAAGCCCGGCTAAAATCAATGTCTCTATCTAGCTTAAATAAATAAACCAACAAAGTAAACAAATAAATCACTTTGATAAAAAAAAAATGATAAAGAGAAGGGAAAAGTTCAAGACAAATTGAATATGTAAGGAGATACGCACAGAATAAGGAGTTTGGCAATAAGTCTGGTGATAAAGTTTCAAAAAGTTATCATCCAACTGCTGGCTGTTTACTTTATTGCTCTTAACTCTAAAATAACCCTGTCTTTACTACGGTGTTATTGGCCTCATGTCGTCGTATTCGCTGTTTTGGTTTGTTGTCGAGAAACTTGAGTAAAACTCAGGAATATTGCGATCCGTCCGTACCGATAGGATAATATAGTATACACCTCAAGAGGTGAAGACGAAGAAGAAAAATAAGATGAAGAAAAAGACGAAGCAGCAACAACTCTTGTCTTAGGTAAGATCGATGACGTGGTGGGTACTCAAAGCCTTGTTACTTCTTTAGGATGAGATACCACACTCTCTAGCTACTGGAACTAACACGTGCGCCATAAATAAACTCTCTTCATGGATATGTCTTCGTAAATCAAGATTAACGTGGATTCGAATCATCGGCTTTTAATTAAGCATTCTATAGAGTACGCATGTTCAGAGTCAACAAGATAAATAACATGATCAAAGGAATTGTGTGATTTTTCAAGCGTTATGAAAAACAACTCTTTTTTTTTACTTGTCACAAGTACTGTAATAGGAATTACTGTTGACTCATGGTAAAATAGAATCCTCAAGCTCTTTTTCAATTAGACTACTTCTAAAGTTTTTATACTTTTTTTACATTGTAAATAAAAAATATAAAATCTGGATTTTTTTTTAACCCGAAGCCAAAGAAGGAGCATTCTATCGCGGTGATACTTTTTTTTATCCCCTCGCGACTTCTTTTTCACTATTGCTGCCACTACTTCAAAGTCCTTGAGTCAATGCTCTCAAGACGGGCTGAGCTTTTTGAGGGGCTCGCTTGTAGGTCCTGAGGCGTCGACATGACGTGGCCCCGGTAATAGGAAGTGAAGACGAGAATATGCCATCGAGCTTTCAAAATAAAAACAAATAAAGGAAAATAGTCTACAAATATGCGAGAAGTTAGCAAATCTCTTAGACATCCACTTCAGTTCATGAGGGACCAACAGCATCGGAAATGTCACAAACTTATTGAAAAAATTATTTAGTCACTTGTAGCAAAAAAATGTTTAAGTATATTAACGACATTCCTTGCCCTTATTTACTTGAATAAACAAAAAGTATCGGCGATGAAAATCAACGAGCCACATCCAATTATTTGTTTGTTCATCGATTCGCCTGCTTTAACCCTCTGAGCATAAATTTCACTCGACGTATAAAAAACTCTTGGGTATATTTCCCTCTTCCTTTTAGTGTTTTATATATATATATATATGTATATATTTTTTTTTCCCCAAACAACCCTGACATAATTCCTAGGGGTAAATATTCAGATTTACAATTGAGGGAGACTCTTGTAGGTATTGAAAAACTTTACACGCCCGAAGGACGGAGTTGGCAGTCAGAGTAGAGCTTATAAGAGTGAAGAGAGACCACCAGATAGACAGTGGGTAGAGAGCTGAGTGAGCAGCACAAAAGCAGAAGAGAGAAGAGTAGTAGACAGGGGTTATACTACATGTTTACTTCCCTTCAAACACATTGGGTAGGATATATTCAGGCATCAAGAGGATGAACATACGATGAGAATGAGTGAGCGAGTGCCGATACGCTCACTGGGGAGTTACGTTGAGTTGAGTCGATTCGAGTCGAACCGAGTCGAGTGCGTAGCAGGGGTTGACCGGGTTCGACGTTTACGAGATATATGAAGGGTCATAAGAGGGTGCTGCAGAAAAGCTCACCGACCTGATTCTGTTTGGTCTTTGCTACGACAGGGAATTAGTTCCTCGTGATCGGTGGGTTGGTGCAGCGGCCATCAACGCGAGAAATCGTCTAAGTATATGTATATAATACTATTCCATTGGTGAAGAGATTACACAGCGCCAAGCACACTAACCCGCTAGGCCCTTATTCGGTTTACTTCTCTTCGTGTCGATACTATTCTAAACCCTACATACCTACATACATACATATGTACACATATACATACGTATTTATATGAAAGAGGAGGTATTTGAGTGAGTTTCAATCAGGTTGGAACGCGTGTATCACAAACAGCTTTTGTTCATACACTATATTCAATTTGTCTACTTGATTAAATTACTGTGATAAGTTTAACAGAGTTCTGAATATAGTATACACACTTCAATATTCCCTCTACACAGTACGATGATATACATCGGGTAATATACATATTATTCCAGCTTAGTTATTTTAAAACCCTATAACTATATCCACATTTCAATACATATACATAGATGTATATCTACAAGTTTATAAGTTATGAGGACTTATGATTTTATAGTCTATAGTTAGCTAACGAGCTAAACTTCAGTCGTTTAATGCTACACCAACACTTTTGTTTAAAGTATACACATGGGTAGTGGTAATGATAATAATAATGGTGGTGAATGGGATGGTATAACTATATCGCTGGAAGGGAATTCATCGACCAGTGCCACTCGTTAAATTATAAAAAATATTTTATCGGTATACAACACCCTTGATCTTGACGAGGTTTACAGTTATTATCATAATATGGTGTAGATAAAGGATACTAGTTTAGACTAAGGATATAGAAGTCGTAAATGATAGTCACCCTGACGTATAATTTCTGGGCTTACATTAGTAGGTGTCTGCGTTTAGCCGTTGAAGAGAGGTCAAAGGAACGGTGTGCGGATATGACCAAGGGGTTGCCGCAAGGGCCTCGTCTTCTCTTATGGATTATTAACCAGCTGCTATTCAGGCTACAAACCCGAACTTGGCTCTTAACCAGCAGTTAATGGATTTGCAGTCAAGTTTCACTAGTCGTTGCACATACACACATACACACACATTGACAGAGTTACATTGTACATTGATATGATACATCCAGCAATTTGCCTCAAGATATCTTGTGTTTGTGTGTGAATATGTGCTCAGGCACTCCTCTCTTGCTCGCTTGCACTCAACGAGCTGATTTATCGAAGGAACGCCGCAATGATAAATTCTACCGTCTATTTCACTTTTCCATTCCAATTCAATTACTGAGAATTTGCTCGTGCTGTTTATTTAATTTAACATTCGGGGTAGAGCCAGATATTTTCTCGAAAATTATATATTACTCATGGGTAAAGAGAGATACGTTTATTCGTTGTGCATATACATTTACCTATACATAACAAATACATACCGACATTTAATTTATGTGAGTGTAAATATGCCAGTTGGAATGAGTAACAGAATAAAATGTTTGTAATGCAATCAGACGAGTTATGAGCTTGCAAACGAGAGCTCTCGAGTTTGATGATACGAATACATCTACCGCATTACTACTACTACTGATGATATTTAAATACGTGTAGCAGCTATAAAAACAACAACAATAATGATGATAATGATAATAATAACAGTAATGATAGATGTACGAGCGAGAAATGCGGTCACGCTCGAGTTTGATGTCATTGTCCACATCGTTGTGATTAGTGGATCCAGGTCACTCGCGTGGCTACAACAACACAATGCAATCGTTTCGCGTGTAAATTAATCTCTGCTCTTCGCCTACATTGTTTGTTAACACTATATACACAACACATTTATACATTTAATAGAAGATGATTTCAATAACTCTTATGTCGTGTTGTTATGATAAGCCATTTTGCAAACAGCTATCATCGTTTCAATTAATTCTCCCTCTTTTTCTCTCTATCTTTATCTTTATATTTTTTTTTCTTTCTAACTGCTACTTCTACTTCTACTTTCCGACGTGTTAAAACGCGTGCGATAAGCCAAGTGTACAGAGAACGATGAGAAGGTAGAGTAGAAGAAGGAAGAAAAGAATAAAAATCAAGAGGTAGAGGGCCTTCGGAACCCGCACTCATCCCATCACGCTCTCTGTATGCAAATTATCCAACACCTAGACCACTCGCCAGCGTTTCGTGTCTTATCTTCATCCCCCCACGGTAGGGCTTGCACGTTGAAATAAGATTGCGTGCAACACACCACCTTCTGTACACTCGAGCTACGTGCTGGCTCGTCAAGACTCTGGATCTAGTCTAGGTACTCTCTTTTATGTGCACTATACAGCTCTATATTAGTTAGTACATACAGAAAACCACGTAAAGTAGTCTTGCGTAATTTTCACCCGTCGGTTTTTACCCCCGGTCATCAGCCGACAGCTTCAGCTTTCTAGCTTGTGCTAGGTCATCCATCGTCCTAGCCATCAACGATCAAACCACCATATCTACTTTCAGTCTTACAACAACAATGAACGTTTAAGCAAGTCACTCTGCCATCAGTGAGAAGCTCTCTTTCTCTCTCTCTCTCTCTCTCTCTCTTGTTTTCTTCCTTCTTTTTCGTTCACCCTTGAGCTTAACAGTCATTTTTCATTTTTATCGCTGCTTGATAAAATTACCCATCAATTAAAGCCGAAAGATATCCCACAAGCTAATTACCACGAGCAACTCTGCTATCCACGATGCTATAAAAACCTCTCTTATCATTTTCATCTTTAGTGTGTGCTGTTAACTTTTTTATCAGCGTTAGTTCTCCAAAGGTAGAATTTGCCGAGAAAAAAAAATAATGCAAAGAAATCAAGTCAGTAGAATAGAGTTATCGTGAGTCTATTCAACAATTCACGAGAAGCACGATTGCCCTGAGATCTTTGATCTCAGTTGTCTCGCGAATCGAGTTTTCCGGGGTGTCTTATTCAATTTGGAAACTCGTTAAGGTATTTGCGGTTGGGGGTTTACGAACCGACCCGCTGTCTCGTTATCCCGTAATCCTGCTGCAAACACTTGGCCTTTTAGGGCTTGAAACTAACTCGCGGGACCCAATCTTCCTTCTTTACTCTTTCTCTTTTATATACACTGCTGCTGCTACTTCTACTGCTACTACTACTACTACTACTACTAATACTATTCTGGTGCTACCACCACAACCACTTTCTTCAGTTCTCTTCTCTTCTACCTACTAAACTCTAGGTCTCTTTCACTCACTACCATCCTACCGAATAACCCGCTGGCGTGGTAGCTCGTAATGCTCGACCACTTGGTTCGCTGTAAATTGCCTGAAAGTTTAAACTCCATAGCGTAAGGAATCGATAACTCTTTACGCCCTTTTATTTCATTCTCTACTAAACCCTCGGTAGTACACACCACCTTATCCTTAAAATAGCTCTCGCTTTGCCAATATATATATTTCACTTCTGCCGAACAGTTTCTCTTGGGTTTTCATGGGTCTGAATTGCTCAACGAGCTTTATATATATGTATATATATTATTTCACCGTCGAATAAAACGGAATATAAATGATACAAACAAAGAGAAAGAATTAAGTTCACGAATGAAGAAAAGCAATCAGTGTTTAAATTCCATCATCATTATATATAGGAATATATATATGTAGTTGTTGGTTGCTGGGAGAGGGTAAGCTGATAATTGCACAAGGGCTTTTAATTAACAAAAGTACAATAGCTGATGGATAGGTACTGATGCTGATGGTACTCGTCGACACACCGTCCAATCTATTGGGGTTGTATTATACAGCCATTGTTCGCGCGTCTGAATTTGTTTTATCTTGAAAGAATAAGAAGGAAAGTAAAAGAGACACGAGCTGCCGTTTATTCGGTTCATTCTCACTTTGCTCGATTATTTAGCGTAATTATCCTCCGTTTCGCGAGAGCCTGCCGGTCTCTTCTTACTCCCCTTCTCTGTTACTCTATCCACTACACTTAATGCCTGGCGGCAAGAAAAAGGACAAGATTAACAGCAGCAGCATAAAAATGAGTGAGACAGAGTTTTAGCAAGAAAGCTCCTTTGTTCGTCGCTTCGAAGCCAGAGAGTCGTATCGATTAGTGAATAGAGGACAACGCTCCGCTACGTGTCTATCCCATTTTAATACAATGAGATACGGACCACCGAAGTTCTGATGGCTGGTTACTCCAATGGGGTTGGCGCCCATTTCACATTCTCGCTTCTTGTTCCAAACGTCAAAGTTTGTTAATTATTATTATCGTCGTCAAAGATTTAATTTCGATGAATTGCAGAAGAGGGAAAAGACAGCGGTGGTGACTTGTTTAAATATTTTATCTGCTTAATAGAGTTCTTGGATGATTAAACGACTACTTCGAAAACTACCGGCTGTACATGATAACGACGTTGACGTCAATGACAAAGAAGAGAAGGATAAAAAGGACATAGACGGTGGTATTTTAAATCAATTCTCATTGCAATTTGTCAATCTGCAATTGTCGAATGTCATGAAAGCATACTTTTGTATTCACCAGGGAGTTGTATTGGGTTTACGATGAGATCGATAGCTCTCGATGGCAATTGGGAACCCGAACGCTACTGCCGGAAGCATGCAAATGGCTAT
This sequence comes from Microplitis demolitor, assembly GCF_026212275.2. NCBI lineage: Eukaryota > Metazoa > Arthropoda > Insecta > Hymenoptera > Braconidae > Microplitis > Microplitis demolitor. The sequence goes on from NC_068547.1 coordinate 19,390,939, forward strand.
CACGGGATTCGAGGATAGTTTGTGTGTCTCAGTCTCGTCACGACTACTACTACTACTATTACCTCTACTATGGCTACTATTACTATTACTAATAGAATGCTACTATTCTACTGGCAATGATCTACATCGGAGTATCTCTGGTCAACCCCAACATGCAGACTGGTAATAGTATCCGGGTCGGATGTAACTTGCTAGCAGATTTCGGGTTGTTCGAAGGGCGTTTGCTGATGACTATGGGAAATCCCGCTGCGCTATACACGACACACACTGGGGAATTGTTGGCAAGACGTAAAGCCAGACGGAAAGATTAAGTAAACAAGTAACAATAATAACCAGTCGAACGAGAAGGAGATCGTGACTTATTTCATTGGGGTGTCAAAGCTGACCAAGTGGATTTTATTGGCCCAAATGGAATCATGGAGGATTAATTATCGCCGGAGTTGAGTGCGAGTGACCGCGAACATCCATTAACTCTGGCAATGCTATTTATCAACCTGCTACTTCTACATCACGCAGAGACTGACCGAGCTTTTTTCACCTCCATTAAGGGGTTTGACGTCCAACAACTTAATCGTCTGTTATTCCTCTCTCCACTCTTAATGTATTTTTTTAATCTGCCGTACACTTTTTTCTGCACTAGCTTAACATTCAGATACAATCAACAAAATTATTGTTAGGCAAACATGAAAAAAAAATAATAATATTTTTTTGACTGGACATAAATATAATAAATAATATAATGATAGGGGGGATTGTTAATGCGGCTTGGAAATTATTTTTGTTCCTCAATGAATCATCACCTGGCTGCTGTTTGTCGTGCTAATACCAGCTCACGCTTTGCTACTTGATATGTGTGTGTATGTGTGTGTTTGTATTTTTTGTTTCAAGCCACTGCGTCGAATCCGATAAAAAATATCACGCTGAGAAATCGGGATGAGAAGAGGGTAGTGGAGTGGGTGAGGAGGGACGTAATCGTCTTGGTATGAAGAAGGGCGAGCGACCCTTTGGTAAACAGGGCGCGCGCTTATCTCGCGTGGCTCGAGGGAAACACCCTGCTACCCTCTTAAAAAGTATACTCGTAATAGTCGTGGTAGTAGCAGACGTAGTAGTAGCAGCCGAGAACCACGTCGATAAAATCCCATCGCAAGCTCGAATGCCTGTTTTCATCGCCGTCTTTGTCCTCATACTTTTTCTTGGTATACACGTCGCATTAGATGCCTGCTTATTTGTGTGTGTATATAAAAACTACCCACTTTTATTTTCAGTTTAAATTTCATCTAATACAACGAGCAGTATATAGAGACAGTAGAAGTGTTACTTTAAATAAAATGCTGAGTCAGCAAACACACAAAGATTTTTATGAGATTTTAAAAGTCTGAAATACGAGAGTTGACTTTTATGAAATTGAATATCAGTGAAATTGCCACCTTGATAACAGCATACTTCATACCATATCCTTCAGAGCTATAATATTTCGGCAGAAAAAAATAAAAATGGTAATAATATAAAGGAATAAACTCCCATAAAAAATAAAAGCTACGAGCGATGCTTGTTGTTTCTCGTTTTCTCAAATGATTTGGTGTAAAATGTCGAGACTCAATTGTGCTTTTCAAGAAATATCCTGAGGGAGCTTTTTTTCGTCGTAAGCTGCACTGAGAACTACCCAAGGCTAGACTAAAGTTTGAGAAAACGACAAGTATTGGCTGCACGTCGAGTTTCCGCTGTAGACCATATACGGCGACTCAGCTGAACGTGGGTGTACGTAGGAATAAAAGTAAAAAATTGAAAAGGAAAGAAAAATAGTGGAGGGAAAAAAAAATTGGTGTGCAGAACCCTCACAGCCAACCCAGTCGGCATTTCAGTAAAGCCGAGTATTTTCGTGCTCTTTTATCATTGGCGTGGCCCGCTCGCGCACTCTATTCTATACACTCATCTCTCTTACTCTATTTTTCCCTGTCCCCGTCCTCTGCATCCTACATCGCCTGCTCACCTCTATTATATCGAACGAGGATACTACGTGCTTCACCGGGCGTTTTCCACCCGTATAGCAATGCCGCTGTTTCCCTTTATCGCGACTCGACAACCGTAATTCCAATCGTGCTTGACTCAGCTTATGCACAACCGCACACACCTCGCGTGAAACTCCCGCAAAATTCATAAAGCCGACGCCCGCCAACAATACACCAGAGCAATATATAACACCATTATTATTATCATTCCTATTATTATTATTATTATTATTATTATTATTATTATTATTATTATTATTATTGTTGTTGTTGTTATTATTATTTTATTTTTTTTTATTATTTAATCTTTTCTACGGTCTCTCGCGTCCCGGTTTGAATCACAATATTGTCTGATCTTTATCCTTCCATCCAACAAACCCCTTTCCTCTCTTCTACGAACATCAAAACTCTTTTTACTTCTCTCTACACACATCAGTTCCAGCGGCAGAAGGGGTAGTAACTCTTTCAATTTTTCTTGTCTTTCTCAACTACTCAGTTTGCCACGACTTTGTCGTCACTTTTCCCTCCCTGCACCACTCTTCTACCTTATTCAACCAGCAAACACATTTCTCTTTTCCAGCTTCAACTTTCTCGCTCTCTCATCCCTTTGCTGTTTTCTTTACCGCACCAGTCGACTGAGACTTGGTCTCAACTGCGACAAAATCGTGCCAGCTCACTTTGGCTCGCTTCGCCACCCTTGTCTTATCTCCAACTCCTTCGCCACCTTCGTCTCATTCCTTCATAGCATTACCCCGACATTCACTCTTATTCACTCTCTCTCAACTTGCCTGGTAATCAATAACTTCTTGCCGTGGCGTCACCATCCCCTCGTCTGCCACCTCTACCTCCTTACACTCTAATACCATTATACTCAACTCAACTTAACTCAACTCCTGTTGCCACTGACGCCATCGTCTTTGCTATCCGTCCCGATTCTCCTGCTCCCTCAACAATGTCGTCGTTTACGAACATCAAGACGAAGAAGAAGAAGAAGACGAAGATGATGACGAAGACGACATCGTGAGCTGAGACCACCGTCACCCCACACTCTTGTCGTCTTTCTCAACATCTCTCTCGTATTCTCGTCTAACTAACTCACTCACTCTCTCCTTGCCTCGGTTTTCTTACTCTTGGGCGTGTTACCTCGTAAAAACAATGAGGGTGGCCGACGTGGAGAAGACGATCGAAGATCAACTTTGTCCCTAGTGAAATTGCCCGATCGACGTGGTGGTTGGGCTTCAAGAACCCGGTTACGACACTCAAGGGATACGATGATGTGATGCGACGGGGATTTTTCAACGGTAAATTAACTTTCTTATGTCTATTCATCACTCTTACTTATACACATTATACGTACTCTCTTTGTCTTGCTACACAACTAACATCCACGTTAGCATGTTTATGTACATGATCCATTAGGGTTATATACTTTGTTACCGAAATTTTATTACTTACTTATCCGGTTCATTTTATCGTCAATCATTATTTATATTCAATTAAATTATTTAAATAGACATATCGGAGCAACTTTTGTTGGCAAGTAAAGAGAAAGAGTGAGAGAGAGAGAAAGCAAACAAGAGAGTATGGTTGTTGAGTTGGGAACAAAAAAGAATAAAAAAAAGTTAGGCAAGTAGATTCCAGAAAAGGGCCGTCGACCCTCGACTAGTTGTTACTGCGATAGCTGAGAGAGCAAAAAAATGCTCCGAGAGACAGAATGAAGATGAAGAGCATTCGGGGGTGGTTAAAACTTTGTCTCACGTTCCAAGACTATCTGTGTGTATTCTTCTCGAGGATTCACTACTCCCTATTCTTAAAACGCCGGAGTATGAGAAAAGGTTTTTCCAAAGGCCACTGGATACAAAAATACAACACCCTGGTGACGTGTCTCTGTGGCAAAGTGATTCAGACCTTTTCTCAACTTTATCCTCCAGTAAACCCCTTCTCTTAAACTTCCACCTTCATACCATTCTATATATTCACCACCAACCTATACTGCATCCATCTCTGTCTACCGATTCGATGTCCACTTTGGGTGTATTTTACGTTTCAACTTTTATAATTTTTCATTCAACTGTCAAATAATATTTTTGTTAAATTTATTTATATATTGTTATATAAGCACAGAGTTATTATTATACTCAGTATATAATGCACGTACTCAAAAGTTATTTATCATCCCTCGTAATACAAATAATATATTTGATTGCATTTAAACTGACAATTTAATAATAAACTAATAATTTCAGCTTTATCGTTCATCCGTTTTATATTTACGAGTACACGTGTTCATATAAATGTATTTACACGTACGTGTTATTTATAACAGTGTAAATTTATTCGCACATGTAAATAGAATAACATTTGATCGTAAGTGCATGCACCGTTAATTTATTAGTTTCTCCATCTGTTTGATGGACGTTTTAGTTTCCTCTCTCTCTACTCTTTCTCTTTTTCTCCCCCGCGTTTCCCCTTTTATATTTTTGCTGTATTATTTATATAAATGTGAGTATAGCTTGTAGAGTTCATCAATCTGTACATCATTCTACATTTTTTACGGTTGGCTAGCCGCGCTAATTTATCGTGAGCAGAGCACAGTGATCGGTCATGCGTCGTGGCTGTACGTTACATCCTTTATCGACAGATATAATGGAATTTCAATTAGTTCAATACTCTACAACCAATTCGACGCTATTAGTAAATAAATACAGACATACATATATGCATGCATGCATACATACATTAATAAATATGTATTTATTTATAAATATATATATATATATATATATATATATATATATATATATATTTTTCATGTCACACGATACAGACAGATGAATTGAATTTTTCAACAACACAATATTCAATCCAACTCGTGCAAAATAAATGATTTAATTTATAATATAGCCGATGAGTTTCTCTGTATGCTTCATTGAAATTCAATAGCGCATTTATTTCTCTAAAATCGCAAACTCGCTTCTGAATTAAACTAAATAAAATAATAAAAAACAAAAATCCATTAATAAAACGCCGACAATAATTAAAAATAATAATCGAGAAAACATCAATATCCGTAAAAAAAAAGTATTTCATTGGAAAAAAAAAATAAAAAAAAAAAAAAAATTAATTCTCTTCTCATTTCATTTAATATAAAAAACTACCCGCTATTGTGGGTTTATACTTGTCGAGTTAAACTGAGAATTTGTTAAAAATTCTCCGACGTTTTTAGCCAACCGCAAAATCCAATAGAAGATTTGTGAGACTGCTCGTTGCAGCGTAAAAACGATCAAGTGAGTTTCATTTCAACTACTAAAGCCAAGAGAAACGAGGCGGCGAACGGGGGAGAGTAAGTAACGCGGGTGGAATTGTAACGGTGGCGATAGGGAAAGAGAGTACTCCGCCGGGTTAACCTACTTCTATCTCAATGATCGATAGAACAATGTACGTGCACCGTCGGAGTACACAGCCACTTTATTTTTCTTTCAAGGCTTTACCGTTGCCTCTCCACCCCCATCATTTCCTCCCTTAACCTCTTCGTGCTTCTTACCCTCGAACCATTTATTCGCCTTATTATCGTTATCATTGTTGTTATTATCAATAACGTAACGTTTTGTATATCACTCTTTATTCCACCTATCTTCTATCAATATTTGTCTTGCCCTCAATTCCTTATTCATAGTCGTCTTTTATGATTCTCTCACTATATATCATTTTCAATGCAGAATCGATCCACTTCTATATACTTATTCTCTTTTATACTTTTATATTATTTATGTCATTATATAGAACTCAATTGCAACTGCATTTACTATAGATGTACCTTGATCATTTATATTATTATATAAATGTATATCTATGTTTCATACAACACAATGCGTTAAAGACCGTTTGCCGCGTGAATTGCTCACATTGTTAACGGGTGTCAACAACTAAATGGAATAATCGTTTTCATCATATGTATATATTCACTGAAGAGTATTTTCTACTTCATATATATACATGCGTGCACATAACCGTTTGTTTCTTTTTAATTTTCTGGTCTTGTCTTTTATTTCATATTATGCGCTACTGGCAATGGCCATTGAAAATCATGGCGCAGAAATGGTAACAAAAGCAAAGTGCCATACGCGAGTTTTACGAGAATGGAAAAGTTCGAACTGGCTCGTATGCGCTGCAAGAACTACCGGGATAACAGTGAAAATTGTAGATGGTACTGGTGTTTTAGGAGGTCGAAGAGCTGTGTTGTATATTTCAGTTAGTATTGCAGTCGACAACAGCAATTTCAACGACACGTATCGTAATAAAACATATCAATAACGCAGCAATAATACCGCGAGGGCAACATTGTTTTTGTCTACTCCAACATTTATACTCTCGACTGCTATTCCGTATGGAAAATTTCTTCTAGTGTGTCATTTCTTTATAACCTGGCTTTGCCATTATCATCATTCTCATTCTCATCATTGTTATCATCCTATTACTTGTTATTTTCACTTCACCCGGTCTAGTTTTTCAAGTTTTTAATACTCGGTTTTTGGGTGTTAATGTTAAACGTTTTGAAGGTTTGTACTACAGAAGTAGCTATAGTCAGCATGCACTTAATGTAGATTAATTTTTTTCTCTCTTGAGCCTTATGAGAAAGTGGATAATTATTTTCTCTTGAAGAACGTAATATAAGTTAATTACATTGTTACGAGAATTACTGGGAGTGTTGAATATAAATGTTAAAGTTGTTAGGCTTAATGTAATGAGAGAAAATGATTAAAAAAAAAAAATTAAGAATATTGTGATAGTAAAGAGAAAAGAGAGTATAAGTTGTTATAATGTTTGATTTTGAAATAGTAGAACATTGAATGAGAAATAAATAGATTACGACAACGCTAGTGGAGACTTATGGGAGTAAAATTTAGTGCAAATCGTAAAGAGGCGAGCTGCCAAAAAACCCGGCACCTTTTCTGAGCTTATTTATGAGCATAGTCACAATCTGAGAAAGGGAAAGTCCATTCGAAAAGTAGTATTATTCCAGTTGAAAAGTTTAGCTCTTAAAAATAAGAATTGTGTGTAATATGATCGATCATGAAAACTAAAACATCTACTGCTACTACTACTAGTATCGATACTATTATACTTATACTTATCGTACTTATTTATGTGCGCGTGGCACGCTTTGCTAACGCAAACATACTATTTCCTGTTTTCGTAATATTCACCGAAGCGACCCATTAAATGGATTTCCTCCCTTTGCTAACTTTTGTGGATTACTTCAAAGTGGGGAAAACTCGACTCAATGTTCCTCTCTTTCTCTATCTCTCTGTGTCTCTTTTTCTCCCTCGTTTTGGTTTACTATAACTCTAACCCGATTTCTGTGTACGAGTTTGCTGTTGTTGTTGTCGTCATGGGGAATGCTTGATCCTCTTTCCGCGATCAAGAAAACGTACAACCACCGCGAAAGCAATATTTGAAAAAACTTTTGTACTCTTCCACTCGCTATGTGTAAGCCCTCGCGTTTTTTATTCGTTTATTTTTTTCTCTTTTCTCATATAAAAACATTTTTACACAAAGTACATTTTTTTTATTTATTCATTTTTCTTTTTTTTTTTTTTGTTTTGTATTTTTGTTTCCAATCTATAAACCACAGTAGAGTTTTACCGACCTTTAATTTTTTTTTTAACACTCAAACAATTTCTCTATAAAGACTATTTATTTTTATAAAGTGATCAAAAGTGCAAAGCAATTTTATTCCTACTCGATTTTATTTTTAACAGATGAATATTCTAACTGTTGGTAAAGTGGAAAAAGAACAAATAAATAAATTGTAAAATTTTTTTTATTTGCTTTGAACGTTACTAATAAAATTGAATGTAAACTCCATTAATCAAATAAACGCATTCATATGACTAGCATACATTGTCGCAGCTGAAAATAATAAACCGGCTTACGTTTCTCATGAGAGACTAAATCTGAAGATTAATAACCTGAGATTGCTAACGAACCGCAAAATAGTCTCGTCGACTTTCCACGATGTCCCAGTTGGCCCGCCGTATCTCTGTAGTATTTTCTCAAGCGTATCGCCGGTCACGTATGGCCTCACCACTACGACAAAACCCCCGCGACCAGTACATTTACAGTCGTAATACACCTCAACCCAGTGTCCAGCCTCAGTTTCTCTACATTTGTCCCGCGAATTGCTGCATTTCGTTATACAGGGACGCGAAATAGCCCTCTATATTCATTTAATCTACTTCGTTATCCTTTTCACTCTCCTTCAGCATAAACGGGAAGTCACGAGACAGAGAAGAGCAATGAGTATAAAAGGAGTTATAATGCTAAAGCATTTAGATACCGATCATGCCACGCCGTCGTAATAGACTACGTGTATCATCATTTTGATTCCTAACAGCCTCATAAAAGGAATCGCTTGCTGCTACAACACGAATAATAAACCGTCTCTATAAAATATCCAGCTGTATATATTTCTCTTTCTCTCCCTCACATACTAGTGTGTACTGCATAAAATATGTGTATATAATGGAACATAGTAGTAGTGAGCTGACTAAAAAGAGCGGTAATGGCTCGTACCGCTGATTCATCGACTCTGCCTCGTGTACCGGAATTTCTCTTTTTCCTTGTTCCACTTCCGGTCGTTAATTTTCCTGTCGCGGTCCATTATAACCAAGTCAGTAGCCAACTATCAATACCACCAATAATTTTTCTCTTTTTAACATCAGCATATTTTATTTCCGTGACATTTCAATTTTTTACTCTGCTTCCATTATATATATATATATTTTTTTTTATTACAACAATTAATTTTTTTGTTTCTACAAGTTTTTACTTTAACAAATATGATGTTACATTTAGTTTGACCTTTAGCTAATTGTCGTAGTGATTATTTTATATCCCGATAATTTTATTAAACGAAATTAGTCCGATCTCTCTGATGCCTCAATTACCGAGTTCACATCGAAATAAGCAAATAAATAAAACGTCTATATACATTAATATATATACATGTATACACATATATAAAGTTTATGCAAGAAAACCAATCGCTTTCTCATGCGATTTCTCATCCCGTCTCGCGGCGCTTTCTATATGCCCTCAAGTTAAATCCATCATGTGACTTATTGTATTAAGTTAAAAGTTTAACGTGTATTAACTATCATGATTATTATTATTACCAACATCAGTATGAAAAACAACTAATACACACTTATACGTACATAAGAGGCTTTTCTGTAGCTCACAAATCCATCTCTTCAATTACATAAATCATCCTCACAAATACATTGTATGGCAATTATATCAGCTGTATGTATGAATGTATATGCTCGCGTCGATAAAGCAAAACCTGTCAGTTATAGTTACGCAAATTCATTCGTTATTGGAATAAGTGAGAGGTGCTGGCTGGCAGTTCTGCATGTACCTTTGCATACAGACATAACAGAGTTTATAAGCCAAACAGCAACAGCAGTATTAACAGCATTAACGGCAGTCAACAGCTCCCACAGTAGATTTTGCATTACACAAATTGGGAGAAATCAAGTTCTTTGTAAATCATCAAACGTTTTAATGGGATATAAATCTAACAAGTGGCTTATAAGATAGCATAGTATATATAAACATATATATATTTATATTCAAGTGGTAGTAGAGATTTAGATCTCTCGAGATTTCTCTGCGGTCATGCGAGTCGACCAGATCAGTGCACGATTGCACTGTCGATGCACGACACAAATTGCCACGAACCATTTAAATGAATACTACACATTTAACAGCCATTCTAAAATACCTTATTAAGGCTTTACATATATAATGAGAATCATTATTAACATTTTAAAATAAAGTATTAAAAAAAAAAAAAAAAGTAGACTGTATAATTAAATTTATGTGCTAAATATGATTAAAAAATTTTTTAATCTCGGACATTAAGGGACTCCTTGGTTATAAAACCTTCCTCCCTTGGCATAAAGTATAACAACGTCGACGACGACATAAATGAGTAGCAAAGCTTCTTTAAACGAGAAGCTAAGTACACACAGTAGGGACATATCCTCCTTACTGCGTGTACGGTCGGCCAGAAGCCAATTAACTGTAACCTACGGGATCTACTTGCCAAGTCAGGCTTACCGACGTAATTCTCCGAGAAGCCCCGACGTCATGGGGGTCGAGGAACGACGAACGAGTGCGTCCAAGCAACCCCCGAGACAAGAAGAACCGTTCTGAAGAGATGCAAGCAAGCAAGCAAGGGAAAACCCGACATCGAGACACCGAGAGAGCCATTGAATCTACCGCGATCCGCCAAGTGGGTAAGCCCACCTGCGACGGAGCTCTATGTCACTCTTTTATACCCACCCACCCACCCTTAGTTCACTGCTACCACCGACGTCCCCTTTATTTCGCTTACAGCTTTACCATAAACTCACGGAGATTTCCATAAAATGGCAATCTTACGAGTACACTCAGGCGTATAGCTCACGTTTATAAAAATCTACTCGTGAATAAAAATGAAACAGTTGGTTTTATTCAAATGAGAACAAAAAATTTATGAAAATAAAAAAGGTTCAAGAGAAATGAGTAAAAACACTCAAGATGACAAAAAGGGAAATTTAACGAGCGTGAATATATAACAAAAAAAAGAAAGAGTAAAATACGATTGCTTCCTATTGAGTCTCGTGGTGTGCCAGTGGTAAACAATCCACCAGTACCATCGCTGCTGATGCTGCTGTGAAATGTAAAAAAGCGATACAACGTTTGCAAAAGAAGGAATACTTTGCTCTACAGTACCAGAGCCCGTTAAGCCAGATTATGGTCTACCGCAAAGTGCCGGGTGCTCGATAGGGCGCGACGAGTCGATGGTGCATAATCACAGTTCCACAAAGTTGGCTCTCATCTGCTCAGCAATGCTCTTTGGGTCCATTAGCAATTGAAAGTTCCGTAGGAAACATTAGTTACTTGATGCTGATGTCGATGCTGATGATATTGATGTTGATGTTGCTCTTCAGTCACACCCCACTGAGTGATGTAAATTAATGCTAGAAAATTTACGACGAGTTTAATCCTTTTAAAATATAATTGACTTGCTGGTTTATTTTGCGGTTGAACAGAATAATAAGTAAACAGCTACGAGTATTTTTATTTAAATAAATATATTTTTGTTATAGTATTTTAATCACATAGTATGCTTTGTACTGTATACTGTATTGTTGTTTCACGGACGAATAATAACATAAACTCCGCAATACAATAATAGCAAAGAACAGAAAAGAAAGCGGTCATAGGCATTCATCGAATATCCTGCAGCCACCGCAATACTTTTGCTCAAGTAAATAACCGAGAGACTGAGTAAATGACAAACATTTTAATGGATGTCGTAAAACAAAACTCACTCTGGCACGTTTCTTGCTTATACTCGGTCGCGTGCTTTTATAGACCGTGAACGATGACGAGTCAACCTAGATGTATTTCTTCCCGGAAATGCGTTCTCAGGCGAGATATCGCTAATTAAATTACCATGACGTTAATATTGCACCGGGGTACGAAATTGTGTGTTGAATTAAAATAACCGATCGACAAAAAAAGTTAAAAATTCCATTAAAACAAATTAAATTTTTTTCCAACGTCATTTCACACGTCTGGATGTTAATTTAATTATAGTATTAATAACTCAGCCACTTAAATATTTACATATTTCCGCGGGATAAATTTTAAAATAATATTTACCAAAGCATAAAGATATCAAGATAAATGTTTGACTAATACATTTAATTATTAACACATTTCTATTAGCTATTTTTTTAAAGGTCAAGTCACGTCACGTCATAACAACATTTTAGTTAGCACAAACTAGTCATTTGGGATTCAGTATTGTGGCTGTATAATAGTAGAAGTGGTTATAGTGGAGCTCAAGAACAACTCATAAGAGATCTCATTCTACGGCCAAGTTCAAGAGCCCTTGTTGTCGTTACTCACAATTCTCTCTGTGTAGTAAGCAACCACATTATGTATTATATGTACCGGCTTAAGTACATGACAGCGAGATAGATGTATATATATATACAGATAGATAGACAGTGAGTAGAGTGAGTAGAGTGAGAGACAAGGGAAATATGTACGTCGAGTTTAACGTCGGTGGTCATGGTCCAAGTGGTCTGCCTGCCAGCCAGCTAGCCAACTTAAGTAAAGAGAGTCTCGTGTTGTGTTGATGATGCTATATGCCACATAGCAATACCGCAAGTGAATAAGCTACAGCTATAACTAAAGCTGGAGGCTCCAAGGAGAGGTACTTATATACCGACAGCAAAAGGGAGTGTATATAATAATAACAATGATAATAATAATAATAATAGGAATACGAATGGCAGAAAGTAGAGAGACACAAGTAGAGGCCAAAGCAGAGTAGCGTAAGGTCGAGAGCTTGCTTCGCGGCCATTATGCACCAACAATAGTCTCATTGTCCACCGTTCGCGATGTGACATGCCCAAGAGCCCGGCAAGAGGAGCCATCTCAGATGGTATCACGCGATAATATTGTTCTGTTCCTATTATTCACCCGTTCTTCTCTTCCTCGATATACTACTCTATCTTTCTTTTTACCTTGAGTCGTCCTCTTACTCTTACTCTTGCTTTAGCTTTTGCTTCTGCTCTTGTTCAAACTCATTCCTCACACTCCTCTGTATACAGCACTCGTCGTCGCTTATAGATCTCGTTATATCGTTCCCGTTTTTCGTTATTGTCGCAGTTTCTCCTTGCACCCCTCTTCGCCAACGGATTACACAATATCCCAGTGCCAACAAAAAAATTAAAGCTTAAATAAACACAGCAGAGCAAGAGAAAAAAAAAATAATTAAAAACAAATTTACGAGTACAAAGAGTGTCGAAGAGTTTATTTTAATAAAAGCTTTCTTTACTTAACTCATATTATAAATCGAGTGTTTGCTTTAGCGATATTTATCCTATGCATTAGATATAATTTTATTTTATTTTATATTCTTGCATATCTGCCCTGAAATTGCGGGCGATTATCCCACGACCATAGACTCGCGATCGATCGGCAAACACGCTCGCATTCCTGTCTCGCCTAGCTCCTTTCGCCTCTGTATACTTTCCTGCACTCTAACCAGCCACTACTAGTTTATATACTAGGATAGAGACCCATGAGTCATTAGCCGCGGTGAAAATCCGTTACGTTTGGAGTCTACCGGGATCGTCGTACGTTCACCCGCGGTGCATGGGACACGACAAAACTTGTGAGCCTGCGAGACTAAATCATTTTGCTGCAAGCCAATGGAAAGTCTAATGGAAAATTTAATAAAACACAAATTCAATACAAGTTGTGCGAGTTTAGAGTTTGAAGATTTCTTCTTGGAGGAAGAAAGATTGTCCATGTCACTGATGCCGTTTGAGAAATAAAAAAAGAAAACTAAACAACCGCACGAACTAGAAAGAGTTTGCAAATAAAAGTTTATAAATCTAATCGTGATTTGTCGTTGGATAAAAGCATTAGGACAAAATGACAACGGCATAATTCTTGTACGACAAAGTATCAGATACATGAGATAACAATAATAAATAAAAGTTATATTGCTACACAGCAAAGAATAATAATAAAAAAAATGTAAATGTAAAAATTTGATCAAGTATGCATAGCGTAGGTTTGAATTCTGTATCTTCCAATAGATCCGAACGAACGCCTACGGCGATTTAACTCCATCAGTTACTCCGTGTCACCGATCTATGTTTCATTCACCCGAGGCCAATAACCCACCATTTCTATCTTTCTGTTTTTCTCTCTTTCTCTCACTCTATATCTTTATATACATCTCTGGTCGGTCTTCTCTCGACAGAGTAGTTTTGCTTGGCTGGCAAACTCTCGAGAACTATCGATTCTTCTTTGTCACAAATAGTATAGGTATCCTGTCACAAGACAAATTCGTTTCACACTTGAGTTAAAATTATCTCTTACTTTTATTTTCTGTACTTCATATTCTGTGATCGAGTTTCACAATGTCTGTATTTCAACTTTAAATATATCATAGACGCTTTGGATTGATACAAGTATATGTATGTCACATCATAAATATATGTGTAAAGTGTGGATAGGCATGTAGTATGGGTATCATCGTTTCATACACCTGGATAAACATTGTGCTTATAGATAAATATGATCGCACGCCGGTTCGTTTGTTGAGCTATCACAAATCTATCGTGACAAGTCATATGATATTACTATATGTAGGTGTTAACTTGAGAGATTTGTTGCATAGTACTGTGGGTTACTTTCTTTTATCTTTCACCGTATTTTCTTTTTTTTTAAGCAATATTATGACCGTTATTTATCGTAGTGAGTGGCTATGCAATTATTAATCACTTAAGATTTATAAATCACTTAACAAACCATAAAAAAAAATTATATTTATCTCAATTTGTAAAAAATTATTTTTAATTGCCGCAAACAAAAATTAAACGCATTACAAAGTACTTTTATAATTTTTTTTTTTTTTTTTTTTTTTATATATATAAATACATAAATAATAATGTATATTTAGGACTTTAGAGAAGGAAAGTTTACTCGAAAATTAGGATAATTATATTTTAATGCTCATTAAATATGTATTCACTTGATTTATAAAAATAGTATGAATTATTTAAAATAGTATTTAGAAAGCACTCTGAAATAGTTTTTGTATATTCAATCGATTTAAAGTTTTTTACGTCGTTTGTATTTGAACTAAAAAAGCAGAGGCAATAAGAAAGATAAATATAGCTTTTAAGTTACAGGTTTCGTTTGCTAGGGGAATATAAAAAAAGTACTAATTTGTTTTGTAACCATTGCAAGTAGGGACGCACACCCGCACATTCACAAAATGATATATAATCATCACTTCGGTAAATAGCTTAGAATAATGAAAAGAAAAAAAAAAGACAAGTATGTGTAACTTTTATTGATATTCCCATTATTATCTTATCGCCCCTTACACACTTACACTTTCTCATGGATAAAGTATTAAATTTATTCATGGAAAATCGTGAAACTTAAATGAGTCAACAGTATTTCTATAGCACGTGATTAAGTTTAACGAGCTTGGTAATTTTTTGTTAGAGGAATGAAAAAAAGAAAAAAAAATAAAATAAAAAAAATGTTATTTTAAATAACGAAGAGAGAATCATAGAGTTTGATTAGTGTTGCTCAGCCCAGTTTAGCTCGGCAGATATATGAGTTAAACTAATATAAGCAGAGTCTAGTCTCGTCTCATCATATTAGTCTGACACGCGACGATCATAAAACAAGAGAGAATGAAGTGAGAATGTAATGAACCACAGGGATATAATTTCCGCAGCATAATTTGCTGCTGTCTCGTTGTTGAAGCAATAAAAATAATGCTATTTCAACGTTTGTAATTTCACTGAGTAATTTAAGATACTAGATTTCTCGAATTAATCGGTCATTACACCTAGAGATGAAAAAAAAATAAAAAAAAAAATAATAACAATAATAGTTGTACTAAAAATAAGAGAACATGTTCAACAAACTGGTGCTATTGTATACGTGTACAAAGATTAAATAAAGTTGTTAAGAAACTTTCTAAATCACCCGACAAATCCAATTAAATAATTGATTGTGTGTAATTGACTTAAAGTAATTCAATTCTCGTGTAATTTAAAAGTCATGAGAATTTCATTGGAAATTACAGCGAAGGCAATATGCTCGGATGGAGAGATTATTATCTTTCGGGGGGTTTTCGCCTTTCTTTAGACCTTTTTTTCCTTTCACTAGAGGATAGTCGCTTAATTGATCCTCTCCCTTTGTCTTGGGCCTCGCACCTGTACATTTCGACTTAAACAGTCCAATTCCCACCTATCTAACTAACTATACACCTATACTACCTTATTCTTATTCTCACTCTACCTACTTCTCGTACTTAATTTACCCTCACGAACTTATTTTCCATTGGCTTCTTCATATTATACACCCGATCTTTATCTTATTTACGATACTATCGTACCATCGAAACTTCAAAATACATCGTTCCACGGCTATTCCCAAATCAAGTACTTCCGTTCTCCGCCTCCAATTATTTTTTTTCATTCTTGCAAATAATTCACCTCCTTCTTTCTGCTCATTTGTACACGAATAACAATTAAAAATAAATAACGAAAAAATAACAATTTACATCTCACATAAAAATCCAGATTTTCGTAAATTCAAATTCCGGTATAGCTTTTCAGGAAACAAAGATAAAAATTTATTCCAATTAGTGACAGGTAAATTAATTAAGTAACACCTAACTAGTATAACAAATATCTTTGGAGGTTAGTCAACAGTCTAAAAAAAAAGATTAGAATGAAACCATTGAATGAAAAGAAAAAAAAAACGTAAGTGTAGACTGAGGTCGTGCGTCGAAGGTTTCAAGTTACAGCAGTATACCCGACACTCGTCTCAGGTTTCCACGGCATCCTGGATCAGATCAGATGTATTTGGGTCATTACGTTAGTGAACATATGTGAGCACTCTCGTCAAGTGATTACACTTCACTCCTTCTATTCACTCTTTGGTTAGTTCAAGCGCCTCCGGGATCCAATACAAGCAGCACCAGTTCAACACAACACGCTAGCCAACGACAGGTCGGTGTCAATAGGTTGCTTAATAGCTGTCACACATTTCTCCAAACGGCTTTCAAACAGACTGCACACACATCCACACACACCTAACCATTGCAATCATCGTCTAAACGTTTAACTAGCATACATTGCACCAGCTTTAGTAATAGCTCAAACAGTATTATCACCGTGAGTACAAAGTCGTGTTGGAAATAAAAAAATTTTACTGCCAGCCCATCAAGTTTTCCGTTACCTCAGACGTGTGACATTTCAACATCAGACATGTTATCCATAAAGACTCTTAAATAAATAATTTACAGTGTGATCACATCATTCACACACATTTCATCGCTTTAACAATCGATTCAGCATTCCCTAAATTTCTGCATGACAATGTGGACAAGTATACTACAAGTAGCATCAGAGGTGATGCGGCCTTAACAATTTGCATTGCTACTGTAGTTGATATATCCCACCGTACTAGTGGTGACTAAGCATTTATGCGATGTACCAACGGGAAAAACGTACTCGTCTGCGATTGCTGCATAATAAGCAGGCTCTTGAAGAAGTGGAAGCATCAGTAGAACCTTCAGGTCTACCAGACAACATGGAAAAAGAACCAGAAGAAAAAAGATCGATGGTAACTGGAAGATATCTGTGGTACTTTGGTGTATGCTGGGACAGGGTGAGACTGAATGTGTCGAGATCCCCTAATAGCGACAACTTTTGCTGGCGAGAGTGAACGGGTTCTCTGAAATTGTTATATACATATTTATCTATGTATAGTACACATAAGGGTCGGGATTTATTTGTGATTGTAAGCCAGTGAGGAGAACCCGCGGGCGATCTATCTGATTCCATTCCGACTCGGTACAATCGCGTAGCTCCATTAGAATTAAAACAGCCAGGAGAAACAGCAGACAAGTCAGACAACTTGAGACATCCAGGGGAGAATCATATAATCTTTCCATTCCCCCTCCATCTTCAGCCCTAACTTTTAGATGAGATACACATTTACACTCACACACTTACTAATTCAGACGACATTTCGCGTTTCATTAATAATTAATTATCCTTTCACTATCGCTGTCCCCGGTACACATAGTTTAACATCTTCGTAATTGTTTTGTAAATTAATTGCTGGGATACAGTTTCACTCAAGGTGTTGATTCTTCTTTAATGAGCCCGATTCAATGAACAAGATTAATATACTACTGCGGGGTCTCTATAAGATGGAAAACGCGATTATGATTTCATTTATATGTATGTATAAATATATTTAATGTATACATAAAACAATTTGGTGCCTAAAAGTCTTTTTCGTATACTTCTTAAAAATTTTTTGTGGTTCCAACGAAACCGGTATGGTCGAGAAACACCGTTTACTAGTAACCCTTTCACAGGACACAATCGACCGACGACAATCTCATCTCCCAGTTTCAAAAGTTGTTGTATCACAATCGGATTCAGGTTTAGTTTCGTGTCTGTGCGTATAGATATATATATATATATATATATATATATATATATATATATATATATATATATTTTTTTTTACTCCACGCTCGATTCAGCGTCCTCGAGTAGGTATTATCATAATAACTGGTAGCCCAATAAAGCAATGGGGAACCTCATCGAACACGAGGTCGGTTAAACCTTATAAGAAACAGGTTTTATCTGCGCTCACGCCCGTGCTTGTCACGATTTTAGCTGTCGCTTGTCGTCTCTCCCACAGATTATTGCCCACTGTAAATTTATTCAGCCTATTAAACTACGCTTCAAATTCTAAAAACATTTTATTTTATTACATTATTTAAATAATTTAAAAAAAAAAAAATTTTTTTTTCAACCTGTCATTAAAAAGATAATTATATTTACAGCAATAAATTATGCGAGACAATAATTATCATAAATAGAAAGTTGGGTGTATTGAAGATTAATAGCTTAAGTAGAGCAATAAAATAATTATATCGTATTATTGTTTTTACTAAGATTCCAATTAGTGAATAAGCGATTCTTGGTATCACTTAATATCCATATATATATTTATATCTATATATAATACCTTCCTTCATCCCTCGTCGAAGTGATATAATTGCCAAGTGGAGCCGTGAGTACCACAGCAATACTGAGCTCTCGTCGACGTCTGGTTTAGCTAACGATTCAACCCTGCTGCAGAGTTGTCTCGCGAGAGCATTTAATCGGCCCGACTAATTGCCCCTTTAGTAATCAGGCTCTATATTATAGCCTCTACTCAGCTACTCTTGTATACTCCGACATTAAATGATAATAGCTATTGCATCTTCTGCACCACTTAATACTGTTTTTTATTTATGTTTACTCCTCATAGTAATGAGTCTAAAGTCGTCGACGACGACGACTACGATGATGATGATGATGAAAATAATACTTCAGTATTATTATTATACTCCATCCACTTAGATTATTATATTGGTTTAATGGATCCCGATGGAATCCTTATATCATTTCGCCCTGTCTGGCTGCAGCTATTGCTGTGTCATTAGATATTAATCACTGTGGTGATTATGCGGGCAATCATTGAGCGTGAAACGCAACGGGAGCTGTCCTCGTGTTTATTTAAGAGCTATTTACACACTAGTAGTGTGTAATAATAGGAAAGACGCGTTTATCTGCCGGGTAAACTCATCGCCGCGATTCGATCTAATCGTGAGTTGAATCGAGGCTGATATATTACCGACAATATAATATCCAACAACTCATCCACGTAATATATTTTGTACCGTATATTATATCTGAAATTAGTAACTGAGAAAAATCACGCTAATGTGCCCCAGATAATTAAACACGGTGATTTAATGATTTTATCAAGACCCGTGTTACTCAGCATTTTTTTTTACCCACCATTCTTTATCTGGATTGTTAGTTTTTTTTTTTAATGACATTCACTTTGGTGGACTCGACGCTTATTCATATCACGCCTCATTAAGCAACTGCACTCGAGTAGTTGTCTTTATCTGTTGACGCAGCGAATAGAAACAAAAGTATAATGAGATCTTTGCCCATCCACCAAAATGTTTTCTCTTTCTCTTCTTTATTTTTTATTTTCTTTTATATTTAGTTTTTATTTAACTTTTTTTTTAGTTTCCTCTGTTTTATTTTATTTTTTTTTTCATTTTTCCCTTTGCGTGCTGTAATCCAATTAAATATAACTCCGTGAACTTTTAACGAGGCACTTTAACAAGAGACGTACACTTTACATTAGTGAAATGAGAAATAAACCAAATGGAATTTCATTGAATAAAGTTACTCAAAATATTTACGGAATTATTTTATTTTACATTGTTTATACATTATATATATTTACAAAGCGGATAAAAATTAAGTTTATGAAATTGAGAAACAGGAAAAGTCAAGAAGAAGAAGAAGAAGTAGAATAAGAAAATAAATAAAATATATTAAGTATATTACGTTGTCGTCAGTAGTTGTGACTGTAGTTGTACCAGCAACCGTGGGCTTTGAAACAGAGTTTTTACAATTAGCCTGAAGGCAAACGTTCCATTCCTTGGTCTCCGTTTGGACGGCCGTCAGCCAGAAAATGCGTAATGGGATCGAGAAAAAAAAGTACATCTGCCAGGCGTGTGTTCTCCTCTTCATCCCTTTTGCTTTCTTTCGTTCTTTCTTCCTTCCCCGTTGATACTTGTGCACTCGCTTTTTATTACATCTTTCTCTTCAGTGGACTGCTATATTGACTGAATTACTCTGGCACGTTGGCGGCCTAACGGCGACGGGTGTGATTATCGGCAATTACCCCGTACATTCAGATCATCGAGGATCGTTGTTTGGCGGAAGCCATCTACATCAATGTGCGCCAGTGATGCACTTAAGTGTATTATGTAGAGTGTACCGTCGCATAAAACTGCAGGGTGTGTAGAACAAATAAAATATATAATATAGAGTTAAACAAAGTAGTGTAGAGTAAAGCCAGAGATTTAATCGTTGTCGGTCCGAAAGGTGGATATTTGTCTGCGGACCACGCGGCGTTTATCGTAAAAAGCATGACGGTTAAATGTTTTTACATTTAAACTTCATACCGGATCCTAATAACAGGTCTCAAGTCTCAATGAAGCCGCTTGCACTTGTTCCAGGCTTCTCTATACTATTGGCATTTAAAATCTCACTGCGATTAACGTGAAAAGAGATTTAGGGTTGATGAAAAAATTATAAATAAAAAAAGTTTAAGTTGTATGGCAGCCTCGGTCTAAAAGTTTTTCTGAGACATTCAATATTTTCTTTATGCCTCTTTGGCATTTGTCCAGATACCGAGTAGTAGATATTTTATGAGATATATTCTTGTTGAGATTTTACGTCTTCTGCAATGAAAAAGAAACAGGGGAGGAGGAACTATCGCTGCGAAAACATAAATCGTTATGACGATGATTCACTGCACAATCTATATCGACATTTTCGCCAATTTTGCGGTCGTTGCTTACGCGGCAATTTACATAATGCAGTTTAATAATAAATAACTTATTAAATTTATCGTTTGCTTGACATCCTCGACATATTTATTCATATATACTTCCATTTATTATATCGATTTTTTTCCTCCGCTTACTATTTCACGGGGAGAAATTTCATTGGAAAATTATAAAAAAAGTAACCTCATTTTAATCCTCGTTTAATTGTCGAATTTCCGGCTTCGCAGAAACTTTTCAACGATCTCTCGAGGGCTGTCACGCTGAGAAAAAAAGAACTGTCTAATCACAACGGCGAATCGTGAAGGTAATGGATCTCGACGGAGTCGTTGCGATAAGACAACGAGCTACGTCGTACCCGTCTGTACGTCCGTCCGTCCGTTGAGAACGACGATAGGTTGAGTCTCTTCGTGAACAGTATTATACCACTAAAACTATAACTGTGCAGAAGTAATACTAACATTACTAGCTGGTGGTGTAAGTAGAAGTTGAAGCAGAAGTAAAAGTGGTGTATGTTTCCCACTGGGGATGCAAGTAGACGTTTTCAGCCAGCTCGCTAGAGAAAGCGGAGACTCTAATCCCATTGTAAAGGGTATAATTGGATCCGTCCACCCTCTGTCCACTATTCCTTTTCCTTTCCCTTTCCACATTATCCGCTCCGAGTCGTTGAGGAGCGTAGGACGAGTTGAGTCCGCCAACTCGTATTCTTCCCCCCTGGGTATATAACTACTTGCGTTGTTGTCTTCCACTGTCTAATCCGCCGCCTGTCTGTTTCCTTCAACTAACTCACTTAGACAATCTATCTAAACTCGAAACTACCTTCCAAATCAACATATATCTTTAAACTTTATAAATTTTAAATTTCCCGCTTAAATTTTTTAAATTATTACTAAAAAATAAAATTAATAACTTGTGTTTTTATTAAAGACAGGATGTGAAATTGATATTACTCCCGAGATGAGATCTTACAATCGATAGTAATCTCGTTTCACTTGCAGTATTATGGGTGATATAGTCCGATTAGTCGCTTCGGGGCATGGAATTATTCAGGGCTGATCAGCATCATCCAAAACCATTTATTATTGTTCACTCACCTATTTACTACATAATTACACGCAATACGCTCGATCATAATAACATCTCACTGTTATACTCTGATGAATATTACTCCCAATATGTTAAATATTATTGACATTAATTATTATTTTGATGATGATGATATTCAAATTATTTACGCTTTTATCTCTAATTAATTTACGCTCGACGTTAAAGTTTATTAACGATTAAATTTGGGAGGGGATATTTTAAGTGTGCATTAAAGTATAATGTTATATTAAAAAAAAAACACATGAGTAGTGTGTAGATATACTTACTATACACGGTCTCAAATGGCTGGTCCCGATGATTGGACGACGATGATAAAATTTAACGAGGTACTTGAGAAAAAAATTCGCTGCTTGATATTGCGCCACTTGGACTTGACTTGTGTTTTTATATACTATTCATGCATGTATATTTACAGTAGTTTAGATCCTGAGTTTGCGATCCAGGTCTGATATATTAACCCAGCTAATTGTGCATGTATAAATATTTATAATTATATATATGTATATATGTTTATAGTCCATATAAGTGTTGATTACGCATTGGTCTGCATAGTCCAGTGGGTACTGCCACAACTGCTGGTGTTACAGTCGCAGCATTATGCTAATCATCGTAGTTATATCGTGTTAATTAATTGAATATTCACAGCGTTGCGTGTTCGACTCTTGTTTACCAGACATTTTGCTTGTCTCTCGTCGCGTCTGTATTACTCTTTAACTCTTACTCTTACTTACAACTCTTGATACTCTTACAGTCATATAGATCTTTATCTCTCAAAAAATTTCCACACGTGATCATTCATTGTTTTTAATGCCGCCTACATTACACCAGTTTCGTACTCCTATATCTTCATTTCATCGCATACAAATATTGATATTTACTTTTTTATCATATATATTTTCCTTCTATATTTATTCTGTCCGTTATTGATAAATATGTACTCTGGAATATCAATTTTAATTTATTTAACGTACGTATTATAGTACACAGAAAAATATATAACAAAAATATTTAAATTCATAAATAGTGAAACAAATTTTTTTATGGTTCTTTGGTAATTAAAATTTTTAAACCGAAAATTTATCATTTACCAAAAATCATTATAAATTGAAGAATGTCTTTATAAGGCATGGAAATAAATATAAGACGTAATAAATATTTTTATAACTCACTGCCGATATATTGAGTGTACAGAACCTTAATTTTTTCCACATAGCTTGGCATACCTATATAAAGTGACCATCTGTCAACAGCTTTTCATAAATATTTGCAATCGTCCTCGGCGATCCTGACATTCACTTCGATTCCAAGTTCATGTTTTTGTTGTCATCGCGGACGCTCACGAGTGAAGAAAACCGGGCTAAAAGGAAAGACAGATAAAAAAATAATAACAATAATAATAAATATATAAAAGAGAGTACGGATTTAAAATTACTCCCATAGCCTTTTGTGGTTACAAGAATTTCGATTAATCTGCAAGCGGCACGTTACCGCGTCGTGTACAGAATAAACGAGTAACGAGGGAAAGAGGTTGTATGAGTATACATATACATATAGTTAAGTGTATTAGGCATTACTGAGGAGTTAAATTGAATTTGAGAGTGAAGTTCTCCGGAACCTTCAAGAAAATCGCGAGGTGACGGTGAGAGCGGGGTCTGGCTCAGCAGAGGACAACGAATAGAAGCTCGTGGGGTGGAATGAACCATAAGAAAGACCATCCTCTACTTTAGCGCGTACATATTATATTATATTCGGGCAATGTCCGAACGTGCCGTCTCCTGGGACGACAACTCGCCGCAAAGTTCTCTCGCCAGTCGTGAGGAAAAAAAAAATACATGCTAATGCTTATACTCTTAGTTGCAGAGATGGCTATCAGACTTACCCAAAGTCGCTCGTTTGTATTAATTAGCCAAGAACGCGTTCGATTTCTCAGGCTGCCCTCTCACTCTTTTTCGATCTTTTCCGTCCCTCTTTGATCTGTGCTACGGCAACATTTATTTTATTTTCTGCTGCAAGTCGCGTATATAAAATAAACTGAATCCCTCCAAGCTCTCTTTTAAATTAATATAAGCTTTTATAAATATATTTTCAATATTAAAGTAAATAAAAAAAAAAAAAAAAAATACGTACTCGAGATGTTTTAAATTTATGACTCAATAAAATATTTATATATAATTAAATATGAATAATAAATAAACAAGAATTACAAGCCATGGAAATTTATGGGTAGAAATAAAAATAACATTTCATGATTATAAATTAACGCACTTCAACAAATAAAATTTTAATAACTGTCACCATAATAACAATAATTTAAAATTAAATTAAACTTAAAAATTTATTAATAGCTGGGTTTATTAATCCTTGAACTGAAGATGGAAATTTCTTAAAGTGCACACACATATGTACATAACAAATATATAGACATCCAGCTCTACTCAGTTAATTCAAAAATTCACGTGCTGTGAATACTTAAATATAATTGACGAGCCATTGCGAATTAATACGTGAAATAAATAAAATAATCGTTTCCTCGAGTTGACAGTCCGAGTATTTTTTTTTATAAAAATCATGCATTCAGCTCTTGGTTGGACGAAATAAAAAAAGGTCTAAAAATTTGACTTAATTAATTTGACAGATCTTGAAATATTTGATGACTTGGCGCACATGTAGATATATATGTATATATATATATACACGATAATAACGTCAAGCTTGTACGAGAGATATAATCTTGTTCATGTAGTAGTGGTCGTGGTTGCTCGATTCGCGCTTGTTTAAACTTAACGAGATGCGTGTTCGTTCAGCCGGTCGTATAAACGCCTACCCATCGTCAAGTCCGCAGCTTCTTTCTCGTCTCATATCTCCAGCTAAACGTTAAATCTCAGAACTGTTTTTTTTTTCTTTCTTTTTATTTTACTTAAATTTTTTTTCTTTACCTATACATCTGTACATCGATTTATATAATATATATATAGTTAATATTATACATTGGCAACAACTGCCAACTGGCAAATGAACAAGATGGGCTATGGTACGTACACGCGGGCGTTCAACAGTATAAAGAATAAAACAAGATAATGAAGAATAAGTAAAAGTCGTTTGAGACCAAGACTAAGACGGAGACGGAGACGAAGATGAAGAAGATGATGATGATGATGATAAAGAAGAAGAAGACTTCTTGAGTGATTTATCGTTCATAACGACGACGTGACACAGCACGATTAACTTTAACAACTGTTCAGATTGGGTACGTAATATTTGCGATACGCGTATTTAAATCCACCTCATTTTGTATCCGTATGTTTAAATATATTACATACAGCACACTCAAGACTTACAGTAATAACAAAATCAGACAGTACCACACAGAGAAGAGAAGCTAAAAAGGATTACGTGTGCGTCAAATGCTACATACGTGATTTAACGCAAACGATTAATATGTGTCCTTAGTAACTCTAATCTGGTTTTTTAATGTCCCGTCATCTAACAGCCGCTTAATTATTTTTGCTTGGCATTAATTAACACAAACGAATAAGCTAAAGTCTATCGTCGTTGCGTGCGAATTAAGATAAATAATAACGAATAACAAAGTGAATTTAGGAACAATAATAAAAAGTAAAATGAATTGAAATAAAATAAAAAGTAATGTAAGCGCACGAGGAAAAGCCATGGGATTAAATATAGCGTAAACTTTAATTTGAAGGCACAAGTGCGAACAGCAAACTAAAGTACAAAAGCGAAATTAAATTGTGCAGTTCCCGGTCTGGCTCGTTTGTGAGAGAGTTTTGTCGGCAGTATATATATATATATATATATATATATATATATATATATATACCGGTAACCGGGCAGCAGACGAAGGCACGAGTAAGCCTTCAACTCTCTTCTTCTTTCATTTAAAACATTTCTCTCTTGCCATTTTCGTGATGTTCCATCGTGTGCTGAATTGGATGGCCAAACGGTTTGCCGGAAGTCGAGTGAGTGAATCACCTGCCGCTCGTTTTGTTTCGTTTCAATGGTCTATATGTATTTTAACATTTAGGGTGGTGAATGTGTCCATGTGTCTGTGTGTGTAATGGTCAAAAAGAAAGATACGGTTGTGTTGGAGAGTTTAAAGTGGTGGTCGGCTGGTTAGCTGCTAGTCGGTGATGGTGATGGTGCGATGGTGGTATATACGGAAGCGACAGAAGGGAGTTGATATAGAGCTTTATCCGCTGGGTAATCTCGCACAACAATAGGATGCGAATTAAAACAAGATAAACCTTCTGGCAAATTTTTCAATGTCCATTATAGCCTTATTAAATTTCCCTCCTTTTTTTTAATATATATGTACACTTTTTTTCTAAATTTATATAGGTTTTTTATCCCCCAACATTTTCATTAATATTTATTTGTAAACAAAAATAGTAGATACCAGGAAAGAAATAAATAATCCTATTCAGCAGGACGTTCATTGAATTAACGCATTAGCATGTTTTTATTTGCTGATGAATGAGTATATATATAGGTTGTACTGGGCGCTAGAATAATATGTTATTTTAATTTAAAAAAGTACGAAATATAAAATGTAGCAGCAGCATCCGCGGAGATGGATGGTCGGACGGTGGGATGGTGAAGGAGTAGAATGAACGAAGCTGGCATTTATCATGGCCCCTCTTGCACACCACCCTCTAGGGATCTCCTTGAATATTCAGAGTTTGAGGCAAAGAGCGACAACGGGCGCTCAATAGAGTAAGAGCAAAGTTAGGCGGAAGTTGGCAGCAATAGCTGAGCAGCAGCACCCGTACTGCTACGATGAGATGGAGATGGAGTGAAGTAGTAGAGGTAACAGTGCAGGATAAGCCAAGTTGAATCTGGAATACCCACTACTCTTACTACCGCTGGTACATTGCTCCGGCTTCTTCTCACTCTACTCATCTTCATTCAACAATTAACAAGTTGTATTTTGGATCTCGGAATTTCCCTCGAGGCGGATCTGCGGCAGCTTCCGAACCATCCTAAAGTCACGTCTGCTTAGCTTCCTCACATTTTCAATTCTCTTGTTTTATTATCATTATTATTATTATTATTATTTTGCATATTTGTTTAGTACTTTTTCTTAAACTCACTATAATACATATTTCAAATTTATTTTTGTTTACTACAAGAGTTTCCGCATTCCCGCGTACTTCTCGAGTTATTAAATACTTGTGCATTATGCAGTTCTAAAGTGCACCTGTGGAATTTGTTTTCAGTGAGTTTGAAAAACTAAATAAAAATGACTAAATGTATATATGTATAAAAAGTAAAACAGTTTTTACTTCCATCCATTTCAATTTGTCGGAATGCTATATACAATATTACTACTGCTACTTAACTTTACTTAACTTTAACGTCATGCCAAAGAAAGTAGATAAAACGTTCCTCTAGAGTT
The DNA here is from genome assembly GCF_026212275.2 of Microplitis demolitor. NCBI lineage: Eukaryota > Metazoa > Arthropoda > Insecta > Hymenoptera > Braconidae > Microplitis > Microplitis demolitor. The sequence continues at coordinate 19,418,522 of NC_068547.1, forward strand.
GAGACAAAAAAAATTTTAAATGCCAACTTTTTGATTACTTTTTATATATACATTTATATAATCGCATCGCATTTTTAAATGAACTCTTTTTGCCGGTGCTTTTGCTGTTATTGCTCTGAAAGAGTGAATTAAGTGTAATAAACTTGATAGGTACATTGGTATGTAGTTTACGTTGAATATCACGTCAGCGAGTGTATAAACCTGAGGTAGTAGAAGCAGCGACGGCAGCAGCAGTTGGGCTGTGACAGGGAGTAGGGAAAGGGGTGGATGTACATTGAAGAAGGGTAAGGAGTGAGTAAAGTTCCTTTTAGTAGTGCTTTCAGCGCTTTTTCAGCGGAGGTCCACGGAGTCTACTCGAATATTAAAATGAGCGAGCAAGAGAAGCGGAAACATGCAACGGCTTACAAAAGAGATTTTCCACTTTACTGGGAATGGGTTGCGGATGGAGGGTGAAGCTGAGTTTGGGGAGTTTAAATGTAAATGGGAGTGGTAGTGGTGGAAGTACTAGTGGTTGTTGGAAAAGAAGTGGAGGGCCAAAGAGGTTGGGTTGACGTTGGAGATTGTGGCAGCGGTGAATTGGGCGACGAGGAGTTGGAGAAATGTTAGCGAGCACAATTCCCGAATCCTGGCTTTCCTCCTTATTTCCACTTCTCGCTTTAATTTTCATTTTTCACGCTCAACGCTATTGTGCTTTTATACGCTGCTTTTTTCTTCCCCGCCCCTCCCACCCTTTCGTGCTCTTGTACCTCTTTCACAATTTTTTTTAAACTCTCGACGCTCTTATGCTTTTCTCGTCAACACAAAGGCTGTACAAATAATCATTTTTTCATTTGTACTCGACAATTTAATAATCGTTTATGTTTTTTACTCTCCTGATTTTATCATTGTTATTTTGTTTAGAGAACAGTATTCATTTATTTAATGTATTTTATTTTTTTTTCTGCTTCCAGGTATGTATCACCAGCTCACACAAAATAATGAGTTCCAATTCAACGGAAAAGCGCTCATGCTTATCAGAGGGGGTAACGTATCTAAAACATAATCGCCGGTAGAAAATTCGAAGATGCTTTTATCCGACGGTAATTTTTGCACGTGACCACATTACCAAGTTAGTTTTTGCGACCGCAAAAAAATAAATATATAAAGTAGATAGTAGTGGTAGAGGTCAAAATAAGAGAAATATAAAATAAAGTAAAGGCGATAAAAAAAGGAAGTAAAATAAACGAGATTACATTTACGAGGGAATGAAACTAATGAAAACAAACTCTTGACGTGGAAATAAGAGTAAAAATGATAAGGGGTAGGTTTTGATGGAAGGAAAGCTCTGAGGGTAGGAAAAATAAGGTTAAAATTTTTTTTTATCTCCGTCAAAACGACAACGAGTGGGTGAGTGAAGGCACATCGCTACAGCTTCGTCTTCTTCTTCGTCATCGTCGTCACCGTCGCCGTCGCTGTCGCCGTTTACGTCCGACGGGTCGAAGAAGAAGTAGCCTGAGTTGACGATGCTAGGAAGATTATAAGTGTCGCGTTCCATTTGCCATCCGCTTTTCTTATTCCCTCTCAGCGTTCCTTCAGCTTCTGGGAACAGAAGAGGTTTTTACACGGAAGAGTCGTCCGGGTAATACCCATAACAAAGTCCCGTTTTCTTTTTCTCTTTTTACTCACTCATTCTCGGGGTTTATATACTCATATATATATATATATATATATATATATATATATATATATGGATATGTATGTATGTATAAATACTAATGTACTGAATTCTTCATCCACAAGTAAAGAGATGAGAGTAGAGTAGTAGGGCGCCGTTAAATAAATCGTCGGTAAAAGGAATGAGTGGAATAAAAAAAAAAATAAATAAAGAAGAAAAGAGTATATAGTGTAGTGTTGAGTAAAAGCAGTAGCTGTAGAGAGGTAGAGTGGAGAAATAGAGTATTGCGGGTGGGTAGAGAGTGAATAAGGAAAAGTAGAATGAGTTTGAGGGTGAGGACAAGTGGGTAGTTCGGTTCAAATTGGTCCTCGTGAAAATCGAGATAAAAACATCGCGTTGAGTCACTTAAGGTTTGCCGTCGTTTAACGACGTTTTTGTAAGAGATTGTGAGTTTAATCGGGGCTAATTTAAAACCCGAGTAACGAAGAACAAAGAACGTAAAATGAGATGGATAAAATAAATTAAAAGACATTGAAGATGAATAAAAAGCTTATAAAAATTAAGTGAAACCGAGAATAGTCATGCTCAGAAAATAGTTGGTATTATTTTAGCTTAATGATTCATTTGGTCAACAGACAATTTAAATTTCAAATCAGACATAGGGCATTTGCCATTTTGTTGTCATTCCAACAGTCGCTCACTGTAAACAAGAGCAACCATTTCTCTTGGCACGGAATCATCCAACGAATATAATGGAACGATTTTGTGAGACGCCAGCATGAATAGAACAGAATAGAATAGAAATGTACTGAGAAAATAAAGTAGACGCAATGAGAGAATGAGTTGCCAGACAAAAACAAAAAAAATATATATCGTGTGCAAAAGCTCCTCGCGGTGCTTTCGGAAGCGACGGGAGGCCGATTGTCCGTGTTACGCCGCCGGAAAAAAGCTTTTATAAGGGGTGTATACGTATATATACACGTAGTATACTCGTTTGTTTTTGTGTTTACGCGTTGCGAGCGAGATTGGGGGAGTAACAGGATCCTCGTATCTCCGGCAGTAAATACAAGGTTATCTAGACTCGTGGCGCGGTAAAATGCTATTGCTACTGGTATTGGATAGTCTGCTGGTTTCTTCTAGTACGCGTGTGTATGTGCATAGTTGGTTTTTGTGATGGTAGACAGAGAGTGAGAGTATGGTACGGTAGGAGTAATATTGCTGTTACTACTGCGAATGCACGGTTGTTTTGGCGAATGTGAACTCTTATATACAAAATCCCCAAACTGATAGAACACTAAGTGCATTTGGCTAGCTTCCAACCGAACAACCGTGTACGGCTTTTCTCCGCGTTAAATCCACGAAAACCCTTCTCACAACTTCTTTCGATTCTACTAATACAACTACTATCACCATCACCACCACCACCACCAACAGTAATACTAACGTTTCTCGACTCAACCCCTTTGGGTTCAACCACGTTGAGGATAAAAATGTGCTGCCAATTCTCAACTCCATCCCCTCGGTCGGCGACTAAGATGCTTTTCTCCTGATGCCTAGGTCTTTGCGATTTTTGAGTGGGCGAGTTTGTGTAGATGGGAGAGAATTTGCTTGCGAGGGAAGAATTGAGAGAGTGAAAAAAGGGTGAGAGTATATACAATTTGTTCCCAAGAGTCTCCTTTCATTTTATTTTTTTTATATTTTTTCTCGTTTTTTTATCGCACCGAGTTTCAACCAATTTTTACGATCAAAGCCAAGATTCCGTTCATATAGACACGAAAGTATCTCAAATTCAAGCCCAACCCGTAAGATCCTTTTTTGTTGCGGCGCCAAAAACCCAAGAGAAGCTACACAGGGAGAAGATGAATCGTCCACTGAATATTTATCGTGCAATACGGTTTTATATACCCCCTTGTTTTATATATATATATATATATAAATCTATACATCTATATAGATACATTATTTATATATATTTTAGTTTAGATTTACCTCAAGACCCTGTTTTCCGATCCCTCGTGACTGTCCACTTTGGATATTGCACAGACAGCAGTTTTTTATTTTTACCCCGTTTTTCCATCTTTGATTTGCTGAAATATATCTTCCGTTCAATGGACATCGCATGACTGGTTAAATCTGGTTCATATACATTTTACAAATAGTCCACATCTATTTATATCGCTCACATATCTTATACACAAGATAGAATACGAATTTAATGTATGAGATATGTTTATTTTTGCTTTTATTCAATATCAATAAACATGAAGAGAAGAAAATAGAAATGGATGTCAAAAAGACGTATGGAGAGTTTATTTGGCGAATGCCATCAACCAGACGTGTACATAAGTACTGAAGAAAAATTCCAAAGATGGTTGACTGATGTTCTGTGTACGGAAAAAGAACTTGAGAGGGTGCAATCGAGTCATTCACTTCGTATATGTATTACATATCTACATATCTACATATATATAGACATATATAATATAAAAAATATGTGAGCGAGTATGAACTAAAGTACACTGAGATATGCGACTCAAGTTCGCAAGCACAAACGTTTCCCAGGAGCCATAAGCGCTCACTCTCGGTGACTCGGCGGAAAATGACGACTCGGTGGTAGATGAAAAGACATGTACAATACACACATAAATCTATGTAGTACATATGCATGTACGTGAGAGTAAGTGGGTGTATAGTCATATGTGGCTGTCGTTTTATCCTCGAGGTTGGTTCTTCCCGCTCTTTCATCTCTTCGTTTCACCCTTCGTGACTTTTTACCCTTTTACCCTTGTCGAGATAACAGCAAAGGGTCGATGTACACATGAGAGAACGCGATGACAGTGGTGTCGAGAATGCTAAAAGAGAAAGCCCTATTCAAGTTCCCGGGGGAAACTCGCTACTCGGGAACTCAGTAAAATACCTGAAGTTTCTTTTACATTTTTAATCATTTCCTCTTGCTACAAAAAATGACAACAACTAAAAAAAAGGAAAAATGTAAAATATATGTGCACAAAGAACGAAAGAAAGAAATGATAATAATAATCATAACAACAACAATAATAATAATAAAAACAAAAAGGTGATGTTGTTGTTCTACATTATATTTTCTTGACAATACACTAGGAACAAGAGCGCGTTTTCGCGGTGGCTTTTATTTTCCAAGAAAATGTATCATCGCGATAAAGAGAATATATATGTATATATATACGTGAAAAAGCGAGCTGAGACACATTAGTCTCCGAGGGGGTCAACGAGTGAAAATAAATGGCCCATTAGCTCGTCGAGACTCAACTTGGATACCATGGTAACACGTACATAGTACTTGTAGCACCTTGTTCATTCTTGCCTCTTCATTTTCTCATTTCAACAACGCGTTATGCTCTGCACTCAGTATAGTGCTATACCAGTAAAGAGTACAGAGTATAAGTATAAGTAGACCCATCTGATCTTCTTGTCTTTCTCATTTATTCATTTGTGTCTCGTAACTAAGCGCTAATTTTTAAAATTATCTCATTAAATTTAACGCCGCTATATTACATTATTAATGCCAGAGGTTATAGCGCCAAATAATAAATTATTTTTTTCATCTCTTACACTTACTTTGGCATTAAACTTTTAATGCCACTTTTTCAAATAAACTTATCTTTTATAGCCTCAAACAATTAAATATTAAACTTTTCTGACAAATTAAATTTTTTTCCACCATTTCATAAAATAATAATAATGACAATAAAGAGTAAGTTAAATGAGATAAAAAATATTGATAAGAAGTTCAGAAGTTATTTTATTAATAAAGCGACATTGAAATATCCTGAAACAATATATTTTTGTATCCATAAAAATATTATGTATTATTTTTATTTTTATGGCCAAAACTAAAAGATAACGTGGAATTGAACTAAACAGCAAATAAACCCGCATATTTTATCGACTAAGTGCATGAAACGAATTTCCTCGTGAATAAACTGCGTGTTTGACTTAGAGCTCGTTTATTTTTTATTTCATTTTTTTTCTCTCCCACTCTTTCTCCAATCGAATTGAAATCAAAGTTCCGGATCATAAACTTCTCCAATCCAACGCTGAAATGATAGAGTAGCTACAAAGTTTATAGATTGAAATGCATCGTGTCCTACAGTTATAACAATAATAACAACTATAAATATAAATATAAATATAATGATTATATACACAAGCCCGAATAATCAATACAGGCTATATATTAATATTGAAACGATCCGTACATTGTAATAAAAAGATAAAAAAGGATTGAAAAAAAAATAATCACAATAAAAAGTATGTAGTATTTTATTGAAACATCAATTGACTCGTTTTGAAATGGTTGGAAATAGCTTTCGATCGTCATTCAGGAGATAATTGGCATTGTCTTACTTGTAGATGCAATCGATCCAATGCTGCGATTATAATGTGCAGAGCCACTCAATGCCATTGTTAGTACGTATCGCAGAAGCATAATAACCCAATAGAATTATTGTTATTTTTCGATATACATATATGTCAGTATATACTTTTCAACTCGGTCATGTGAATACACGATTTGTGCTCGAAAATATATATATACAAGTACATAGTTAAACAAACACACTGTTCTCTGTGAAATTGCACGCGGAACCATTTTGCTTGCGTCATTCTACTAATTGCGCGTCATTCGCAGTTATATCCAACTCAAGTATAACCAAGTTTTACCTCTTTATCGTCGGCTATTTATTTTTCCTCTTCCTCCTTTTAATTAGCTTAATTATTTTATCGTTCATTATAATTGTTGCGATAAGCCATTTTTATTTTATTTTCTATACATTTTTTACTTCATTTTATTTTCTTTACGTCGTTTTATTTATTTATTATTTTTTTTCCTTTTATTATGTACTAAACGTATAAAGTATGAGGTCGGAAAAAGGTCAAAGGCTATTGCTCTCAAAGGATAACGTGTTGAAAATGAGCATATAGAGCATATGTGTATTAGTTTATGTAATAAATCATTAGAGAATCGGTTGTGAGGTTTTAGTGGGCACTTGCTGCGGTTTGCCACATCCTCTTGGGTCAAACTTACGGAAATTCGTGGTCTCAACACCTAATATCAGGTCAATTTTATAGCATAAAAATATATATATATTTATGCATATGAATATTTAATCCAGTTCACGGAGATAAATTTAACCATTTTTTTTCTATGGGCTTCTTTCCCATACGAGATTTGAATAGTTCCTATAAAATTTTGGCAATAATTTTTATGGCATTATAGAAACCGTTCCAATGAGGATGTTGGGTTCATTCCTATGTGACTATGGGAACTTTTACCATAGCTATGGGATTTATTCTTGGAATTATGGAAACTTTTCCGGAAACTATGGGCGTATATCCCAATTAATTATTACCATAATGTTATAGGTTAATATTTCATAAACTTACCGGGAATGGTTACCATAATTTTCTCTCCATGCTTGAAAGTAATTAAGAGGCGTGGAAAAAAAAATAGTTGAGTCAATAAAAAAATTTGATAATTAACTGCTAATTATTTTTACTCTCAATAATTAAAATTTTTCATTAAAAATAATTAACTTAAAAAAAATGAAATCTCATTATAAAATCTTTATGTAAATTGGTAATAAAATAACCACAAGAAATAAATTAAGGATTATATCACTCATAACCATGCATCAAATAACCTGCTAATAAATATTATCGCGAAAAAAAAAAAAAAAAAATTATAGAAAAAGGTGACACACCCGGCAAAGTGATTGGAACAAGACACAAAAACCAAGCTACAACATCGTCAACAAGGGGGAATCGGGCCACTCCTGGATACGAGTAATTACGTCGTAGTCGGTGGCGGTGTTACGTCGTTGTTTCACCTTGCCCTTTGGCTCTCCTCATTTTCGTATCCTACTACCACGACATCACCACGTTAAAACTTATAGAGACCAAAACAGACCAGCACACAACAGTTCTGGGGTAGATTGTGGCTTATGGGCTGCGGCACGTGACACCGTCATCGTCATAGTCTTATAGCCCTTCCTGTCTCTACACTTTACACTATTCCCTCTTTTTTCACCAGTCCTACACCCCTCATTTATTCTCATTCCATTTTCTTTTATTAGCCTGTTTAATTCAATTTTACCAGGTGCAAAACCCACTCGCCAGCTGCGTTGACGTGAAAAATTAGTCGGAAAAAAAAGAAAGTAATAAAAACAACAAAATAAATAATCTAACAAGGGGAGCAAGTAAAGACTGACACGAATCAGTGAACAAAAAATATAAATATATATTTTTTATTATTATATTCTATTCAAGTTGAACAGTATATAAATCGCTTGATATTCTAATACATCGTAATTTTATTTATCAAGATGAAATGATTCAATCTCGTTGATCGGGGGTTTTATAACCTTCAGGCAGTTTGATCTCGCTGGCGTGATCTACGCACGAAGGACAGCCAGGGGTAAAGGGAATCCGAACGTAGTCTTGTAAACTGAGTATACACTGAGAAGGATAAAGAGACGTAGGGAAAATAAAATGAAAAGAGTCGAAGGGAGCTATGGATAAGATATACAAGTACAAGAAGAAATGGCTCATCCGTAAGTGGTAACGCTCGGTGCATGCCAATCGTGAGTCGTATATCTTAAGGTTCGATCGTATCTCGTCTGCTGCTTCGAAGCTCTTACTCTTTATCTCCAGCTCTCTCTGTTCATCCCTCATCTCCTATCTTATAACGCCAAGAAAAGTTACCCGCGAGCCAACAGGATCTACGGCTTATCCTGTATCGCTAGCACAACCGTATCGCCCGATACAAATTGTGCTTTTAACTTATGCGATGATGGACTGTACTGTGTACATCATTTTATTAAACTAAAACCCATTCACCAACTTCCTCACGACCTCACACATTTTATAACATGTAAATAAATTTAATCCCACGTTAAAAATTAATTTTCATGTTATATTTATGTTTACATTCATGTTTATGTTTATTTAAACTTGTTTTTTAAAGCCCAAGTGAAAGAAAAAAAAAATAATAATGTTGAGAAAGTGCCCATGAAGTTGGCACGGAGAACTGGCCTCGCTTGAGACCTTGATAATTTAATTTTTCATGAGTATCTACGATGTACGTGTATACTATCCTGCGACACATGAGAAGTTTAAGAAAAATACCCGGTGGTATAACAGAGACGAGGAGTAATCGTTAGTCGTGACGGAGGACAGAGTGAACAAGGCGAGAAACGTCTGGTGGCCTTGGTATGGTTTACTTGCGATCATGCTCATGATATTGTTTTATACATGTATTACTGCTATACTCGTTTATTTATACAGCAATGTATATATGAGTATGTGCGCATTATATGGGCTTATGGTTTAAAATCTGAGGGGGAAATTATCGAGCGAATATAATCGGCGCAGTTGTGATGCTTCAGAGATAATAAAATTAAATCGCTGTGAGAGTCGATGTTTATAGCTCAGCGAGTGGTTTACTCTCGGGGATAAAAAGTTATATTGTATATATATATGTATATATACACAGACATGAAAGCAATATGGTTTTACCTCTCATAATTTTTTATTTTTTTCCATCATCTCCTCCATCAACCGTTTCTCCTCCTCATTCACCCACTCTAATGTCGTTTATTCTTTTATCATTTTTCCCTCTATTTTTTTTTCTTTTTCACAATTTTTTTTATGTCGCCGTGAAAGAGATATTTGCGCCTTGTCGCTTCCAGTCACGCGTGCACGCCGTGGCAATTTTTTAGCTTACCCACCGATGCCAAGAGATCACTCCAAACGAGGTGATATAGACGAGAGATGACGGGGGTGTGGCCTCACGATTTCAAATGAAAAATATAATAAAATCAACATGACAGCTATTCTCATGTGAAAAACATATCCCTTTTTATTCTTGCTTAGAGATTGGTCCGTCATGTCATATCAGGAAACAAAAAAAAGTATATGTATATCAGCATATGTTTTTTATCGTTACTTTTCATTTATTTACCTCCATCATTCTGACTTGTTAAATTTTTTGATACCCTCTTGACTCCACACTGTAGTCTAGACTTCTCTACCTCTAAACTGACAAGAGTTATATTATACACCCGTAATATTACACATAACGATTTCATTATTTTATTATGATTGCGTCTTCTCCTAGATGTACCACGTCATTCAATGTCATTCATCGTCGAGATTTCATTTAAATAAATTACCTGTGCGATCGGAAGAGACGCGAAATGTTTTATAGGTCAATTACGTAACCATTCACGTCAAAAAAAAATATCCCACAATATTTGAGATTAATCAGCATTAAAATTAAAGCATACAAATAACTTTTATCAGTTTTTAATTTAAAATCTTTATTGATCAATCAAATATTTACTGGGCGGTTTAATGGCGGAGATAAAAATAAAAAAAATAATTTACATGTAAATTTATTAGAAAAGCAAATTATGTATTAAACAAACAAGCACAATCTGTTATGTCACGATCAACAGAATAACTTGATTGGAGTTGTTACTTATAATAATGATAATGGTAGTAAAGGTAATAGAACTACGTAATGCAGCAGGCAAGCACGACTAGACGGTTATCCTAACAAAATGATTGCACTGGGTGATGACTCCGTGGAGCAAGTAAAGCGTGCAAGTGTACGTGGTGTTACATATGCACGTATAGTTAAACATCACTATACACTGTACACTGTTGTGTATCTCGAGAGACAATCAGCTACTAATACGACAACTCACACGGTGACACGCGTTAACGCGCTTGATATATCCAGCTTACTAATTACAACAACTTATCAGCAGTAATCTGTTTAAAGTGATGGACAGACATGTTTATTTTGTCTCACGTCTCGCGTCAACCGAAACAAATCTAACAAGAAAAGCTGGTAGAACCCTCCAAACAACAGCAAAAAATTCATTTTAATAATCCAGGCACTGAAAAAAAAGTTGTAATATTGATAACTACAAAAAGGCTGACCTTGATAAAAAAGAAAAAAACACGAGTGACGAAACCTGATTCAACTTGAGAAAGATCTCATTACAGATTCAATCGATAAATTTGCATGATTTAATTCATGGGTATAAAAAATGTGATGGGACGTATACATTATTTTTATTATTAGTAATTTATTTATTTTTATTTTTATTTTATTATCTGATATTTATATTTTTTTGCCGTACACGGTGTGGCGTTTATTTGATGTTTATCACGGGGTATATTTGACGCGGCAATAGGTGCGGGAATGCCGGTGTAGTGTTGGGAGTAGAGCAATGCTCTCGAGGCAATATTCCGGTAGGATCGTATAATCGATTCGTTAGTATTCAATGTGGTATGATATCGGTCGCTGCTGGTGTGAGCCAACAGCCAATGCGTATAATATATTATATTAAAGCAAGTATTATATGAAAACGTAACAGGCAACATAACAGAGTGAGTGGAGGGAAAAAAAATTAAATGAAAAAAAAGGGCAACAGCAGCAGAGATGAGAATGGTCACACCCACGCGCGGTAGGCGATCAACCTCCTTTTTGCGTTCTTTATCTTACTTTTTACAACTTATATACACATATATGTATACATCGAGGGTCTTTGGGCAGCCAGCAAGAGGAATCGTTGTAGGTAGTATCATTTTATTCTTACACAGCGGCTTCTCTTTGTACTCGCTGTGGTGAATAACCGGAGATTTATGCCCAGTCCCGTGTGTTCCGATTCGAAGAACCGGTTCACCGATTATTTTCAATTAACTGCTTATACGCCTTTCGAAAGTTTAAATATTTCTTTTATTTATGTTTATTCTTTTTTTTTGCTCGTCATTAATTTTTGTTTTGTGTGAGTAAAATGGATTAATCGTGTTGTGTATAATAAATTTTTTTATTGCGACATTAGTCAGCATTTTATTATTATATTATTATATATATATTTCAATAATAATATTTATGTTTACAAAATTAAGGCTACGACGATGATTATGATCATGATCATTATAAATTATTAATTATGATAATAACAGTTATAGTAGTAGTGAAGTATAAGTAGACACGTAAAATATTGTAGAGGTACTTAAGAGTTTGTGTTATGTTATGACTATTTAAAACTTCACGGCCGTCAGTAGAAAACGATATTAGCGTCGTTAACTAGCGTAGCATTTTCTTCTCGACTGCTGCTATGTGATGACAGAAAGACAAGGGCACCGGTTGTTAATTGGTTATGCACTGACGACTATCCTAGTAATATATTTTGTAGTGTGAGTAGCAGCCACGAGTTATATTCATGTGTCGGTAGTCGATTTGTATGACAGCTGGTAGATTAAATTGCGAGTTTAAAAATTAATAGGAAATTTAATATTGCTATTGATGAAAGAAAAAAATTGATAAATGTTAAATTAAATGGGGATAATCCACTAAAGGATATTTTATTATTAATAATATCGGTTTACATTATGTGTGTGTGTGTGTGCGAATAATATGAGTATGCAATTCTGTACAAATAAATAGCGAGTGGATGCTACTAAGTGACGGGTTCAGTTGCGGTTGATTAGCGCCCGAGCACGAGGGTGTTCAAGAGTAATCGCGTCAGACGCTCGGTATGGAACTCTGAGAGCGTGACTGGCCCAAGTTATCTCGCTTGGATGCCAGTCGACGAGTACCAACGAATAACGGCGATATATATGAGATAGAGTGAAAAAGTATGAGAGAATGAGAGTAAGAAGAAAGAGTTGAGGACCACCCTGTTAGCGAGACCGGCTGTCTCCTACCGAGCTCGATCATCGTTGTGGTTAAATAATCGGCCTCGTATTTTCCACTGACGGCCTTGAATCATTGCAGCTTGTCAAGCGGAAATAAACAGCATGAATCAAGCTGAAATATTTATCAAGTAGCTTATATACTATTCCCTTTTTCATTTTTTTTCCCTTTAAGCACAACGATATTTATGGATTATAAAAATGGAAAATCGGATGGTAAATTTGTTTCTCCGTCAATATTTATGGCCCATAAAAATCCAAAATGAATTCTCATTCTTATATTAAATATAAACCGGTAATACAAATAAAATAAAACAAAATAATAAAGTTAAGATGAAGATGTTGGTTAAAGATTGCAAGTATTTAGCTAAAAGGATCATGTTAAGGTTGAGACCTCATCTTATTAAAAATAAACATACATGCAGTTATAATAGAGTAGAGTTTATTTCATCTCAGCATCATCACAAGCTCGTCAGTGGGTCTTGGAAGAGAATGAGAAGTCGCGTTTATGCACCTGGTGTATACGAGTCTACGGGAACGAGTGCAGGTGCAACGATCCTCGGCGAAGAGTTTGTGGAATGCCGTGCAATTATTCCAGTCTATTCATCTCTCTTTCTCGCCCCTCGTTCTTCTTTTTATGTTTTCTGTCTCCTGCGTTGACCGCCCAAATGACTCCTCGGAAGCAAAAAAAGCCGTCTCATCATACCAATACAGCAGGCGTGACTTTTATTATTTCACTGACCAAGACCAAAAATATATGTGTTTGAACATAATAGCTGTATAATAAATACATGAGTGGGCATTACTTTAAATGGTGTGCTGGGTGTTTGTTAAGTAAGCACTCGTGATGATAATACTGTGTCGATAAACTCGGATTACTGGCAAGGTCAATTTACCGAGAGAAGCTACCGAGGGACCGGAAGTTGTGTGTCGAGTGATATCATTGAAACGCTCGGTTGATCCGGCCATCAGACCCACTATGGTATAGTCCTCCTGCGAAGAATAGAAATACGTGACCAGCGATAATGGATATAGGGAAGGGACAGGGGAGAGAAGGAGATATATAGTAGTATTAACTAATAGATATTTATATATGTCTGTATATACGGAGTGTGTATATGGTTATAGAACTGTTATACTTTCCTATTAGCCTCCGCCTACGTATTGTTGTACGTCACTTAGGGCCCACGTGGGTCGTTGACACTGACGCAAACGTTTCAAGGCGAAGGCCAGCGACATATCCTGACACGCTGGCAATCAATAATGTCAATCAGACAATTAAACCTATACTGTATACACGTTATTTTCCTCGTTATGCTTGAGAAATTTTTTTGTTAAACGCAATTCAATTATTCACAAATAATTTCAATCAAATTATCCTATATTTTGTTGTCTATTTATTTTATTTAGCAATAAAATTATGGATTATTTTTTTTTTCTAATCCATAGTAGCAAAAATATTTTTATTAAAAATAAAAGTTTATCGAGTAATTTTTTTTATAATTAAATTTTATAGATCGTAAAGCTAAATCCGTAAATAACTAATATCTGATATAAAAAATATATAGTAGAGTAATTTTAATCCCATAATTTTCTACGTCAATAAAAATTTCTTGGGTAAATTCAAGAGCAATTTATCGTCATTAAAAATAAAGAAAAAAAAATAATGAAGTAATAAAGTAAAATCGTGGAAAAAAAATTAGAACAAGGGGTTGAGGATGCTCGGAGATAAATGCCTGAGAATTTTACCACCGATGTACGTGTTATATCGGTGTATATAGTCATATTATATATTACTGGACAGTTGACCGTATGGGATATGTGTTTTATATGTTTCCCCAGTATATGAATTATTACGGTCGACGAAGCGCGCTATATCTCGTTATACTCGCGGCAAGTAACAACGGACCGAGAGTCAAGCGTGCAGAGGCAGAGTAAAGGTAGAGTAAAGTTTAGTAGAGGCCGTTCTGCGTTATTAATAACTAAGAGAAGAGAGTATAAGTGAGAGGGTGAGAAAGGAAAAGAGTCAGGTCGTCATTATTTTCTGTGCTGGTGCTGTTGTAGGTATAGTCATGTAAGTAAACTGCTAGAGAACTTACTTGTGGGTATCGCGCTTAATACGTATATAACAACCCAAGTAAACTAACTGAAGGATATTACAAGGCGTGAGAATAATTACGTCGTTGTCCTCGAGCAAGTTTCATTTTTTTTTACTGAATTCAATTAAACTTATTGTTTATCTTACATACCAAGTATCACACATATGAGCTTGAGTCCAAAAATTTGATCTGATTTTAGTCTAATAGAACAGTATGGCGGCCCGATTTCAAATCACAGTAAGGGACAAATTTTTTAAAATCGATTTTTCAGTATTTTTAGTTCCAGTGTAGTTTTGTGAATATGATTCAATTCATATTTCAAAATTTTATTTTTGTCACTTACTGTGTTTTAAAATTGGACAGCCGTGTATTTGAACTAATTGGTCTGAATTTGAATTTTTATTAAAATTTTAACTTATTCTTTATCTAATGATCAGAAACAGATTAAAACTAATACAGAAAAAGTGATTTTGGTTTGGATGAAAACAAAAAAAAGCAACATATTTTGAGAAAGTAGATTTTGATCTAGGCAACCGAAATCAGAGTAAAAATTATTGACAAGTCTAAAAGTAGTTTTAATAAGGAATAGTTCGGACGGACAAAACTTCATTAAATTGCTCATGTTAATAAAATGCAGATAAGAAGTGGAATTGAATAGAAGTAACTTGAAATTTTTATTTGATTTAAAACAGATCTAATTTTTTGACCCAGGAGTCGACTTGATTAAACTTCTTTGAATAATCCAGTAACGATTCGAATTTTGTGAAACCTTTTTGGCTTATCATTGAAAAGTTTTTGACTTTGCTGTTATGCTACTTAACACTTATCATCATCTCCTTCAGATTTTATGAAAGCAGAAGTATATGGAACAGAGAATAAATATGTTTAAAGTTTGTTTATTAATTTTATTACGTAGTCAGCCACTTTATTACATAAACAGTAATTAAGTACGTGGAACATAATAAGTCAAGAGAGATGAAGCCAATGTACTTTGTGAAATATAATAATTATGAAGACTGTATATTGAAATAGTGGTCGTCACAACTGTCAGGCGGACACTGGCTTGTCTAGGCCTCTCTAGTGGGCCTCTAAAATCAGAGGACACAAGAGGGTCGTAAAACTCTTCTTTCGGTAACCGTATCGTTGCATTTTCTCAGCACTATTTTTAAAATATATATGAAGACTTTGTTAGTTTATTGAGACACTTTTTTATTAGTTTCATTGAAATTTTTATCCGCAAGTATGTTAATCATGCCAAGTGGAGCATTAAATCCTTAATAGCGTGTAATTTAATTTAACCTTTCAGTGAGTGAGATTGAAAAATATGTCATACGAGGAAATTATAAATGCACCAGTGAGCAGCGCCGTGTAAACTAGTTATAAATTTATAATGAGATTATACTCTGATACTTGAACTTTTATTATTACTTGTAACGTGATTGCAAACTAAATTTACCATCATCATAATAATAGTAATAATAATGACAGTATATATATAGTAATTTCATGTTTCAAAAACATTTTAATGATCTTGTATACTCGATTACATATTAAGCATTGTGTCTCATTACTGACGCAAATTATAAACGGCTTCTCTGTGGAGCCTCATCCCTTATCCTTTTGCCAACTTCTACTGCTTCCATCCTATCCGGCGACGTCATCCCTCTGCATGCCCGTCGTTTCGCTCTACTTGCTGTCACGTCTAGTCACCGAGGCACGTCAGTTATCCTACCGTTTTCTGCGCGTACTAAATTTTGACCCTTCAAGCTGTGCACCAGCTCAGGCTCTTGTTGTAGATCTAGGTACCAGTAATAGAAGGAGTAGTTTGTTTGATAATCATTGAGTACAGTCCTCTTGTGTACACTCATCACGTCTGACGTCAGTCATCAGTCGTCATACATTATACAAATATCAATTCTCAGTGTAGTGGTTGAAGGAAATACGGCTAAAAAAGATTAAAAAAAAAAGGCAGTTTTTTCACATCAGAGATCATTATTCAAATGCGGTAAATGAATTTAGTCGTGTCATGCTTGAATTTGACATGGGCAATTGTCAGCACATGAATACTAAACGTCAGTTAGTACAGAGGATATATTGCTGATGTTGATGATAATGATGATGATGACGATGACGATAATAATATTAATGTTTATAGTAATGCTTGTATACAGCGACTGTGATGAGAATTTTATTAAGTTATTTTGTCAATGTAGATTGATATGGCTTGCTTGATAGCTGTCGTATATTTATATTGCTAATGTTGTGTGTAATTGATATTGTGTATTTAGTCCCTTGTATGCAGTGTGTGTGTGGATCTATAGACACAATAAATAACAGGATAATGATAATGTGAATTTTATTTGTGTGATGATACATATCAATCGTCGGTAATAATGGTATCGGCTTTAAACGACGACTGCTGAATTGAATAAACGTGGCGCAGTGGTAGTGACGGTGGTGGTGGCGACGGTGACGGCAGTAGTCCATTATCGTACAAATTAAATGACTCGCGGTAATTGAAATCCCAAAGACAGTAATTCATTTATTTTTACAGCCAATAAAGCACTCTAATTTCCATTAACATTTTTTTATCTCAAAATACCTTTTTTTATTTATTCTATTTTATTTAATTTATTTATTTCTCCCATTTATTTATTAACATATTTAACATCCGCTGTTTATTGGATGACGAGTTTATATAATCCCGTTATATTTAGTTGTCAGTCAATCAAATAAATTACCCAACGCGCCATATTCGTGAGTAAATAAATGACGATACTGTGAAATATATATTTTCAATGTATTTGAAGGGTTTAATCATTTCACATATGAAAATGACGGGTGTGCGACATCAAACAGCTCATAGTCAAGGCAAATAACCGACGAAAACGGTTTGATGATTAATTTTAAATAATAAAAGCTTTGATGTCATTATTCTTCAGCTTTCAATATTCGTACAAAATGTTGAAAATAAATTTTACTGACATTCAATTTTATTGAAAAAATTATTTTTGTTACTTATTTTGTTTGTAACTTGAGTATTTATTGCTTTGTTTACTGAACGTCTGGTAGGAAAAATAATAAAAGAAAATAATCTTGAATTGGAAACATAAATCGTGTAACGATCAGCATTAATCGAATGAATCAGCAAATATTTTTTACCCTCAATAGGAAGAAACAGGAAAGGAAGAATAAGCCAATATTAAAGGCTATTTCCACGAGATGAGCATCGATTGGTAAAAGGTATACTGGTATGCTGGTACGCACGTCACGCACCGATCAAGACTACCGACGTTACTACTGGGATGAGATGGGACAGGATTCAAGTAAAGACGCTAAAGCGAGATAGTGGAAAAGTAAAGAAGAAAATAAAATAAGCTATTGGCGCGCGTGGGTGGGTGCTCGCTCGATCACGAGCAAGTTTACCGTCTTGAATACGGGGAACGAACGTGCGGTCCGATCTCGTGGAGGCGGTGAGTACCCTCGACACGACGAGATTTATCGTTCGAGATCGACGTGCGAGAGCCACGCTCGTATTTGTATATCTATCTTTTTCGTTTTTTTTTTTTCGTCCGTTGTCCGACCGACCGTCTGTCTGTTCTTTCGATCCGTTCTGCTCTCTACTCAGAAGAGCCCTGTCGATCTTCTCAAGGAAGAAAAGAGGACGTGTACGAAGTCTTATCCTTTCCAGGAATCCTCGAGAAACCATCTTCGTCCTCGTCTTCTCTCTCGTCTTCCGAGGCTTTCCTGAGGAATTTATCGCTCAGGATACCTTCTTGTAAAAACGAATAAATCTCAGCTTGACGGGATTTTTATACTCCGAATGAAGACTTAAAGAAGAGAAAGAGTTTCTGATAGCCTGCGTTTTAGACAATCGATCTAAGAATTTTTAAACTTTTATTATTTTTAAATCTTTTTTTTTTCCATTTACATTCAACAACAGTCTTCAACTTTCAACCAAAAAGCAAGAAAAAAAAAACCATCCAAGGCAGAGAACTTATTAAAAATTGAGCTTTTATACTTTAAAAAAGTTGGAAGCTTTTTACTTAGATCTATAAATTTTTTATCAGACAAAAGCTTATCGTAAATTTCATTTTTCCGCCATACATACTGTAAAAAAAAGTTACGAGAAAAAAAATTAATATCACCCGAGAAAAATAAAAAATGGGTTCGTTGAAAATAAAGAATTCAAAGGCAAATTAATTAGAGAATAATTTAAACGACTCACTAAGGAATTGTCTTAATATCTCTATTTCAAGATCAAAGGGTGATCAATTGTCTGCTAGCGTGTCTCACTTTCATGTTAACCCGCGCGTGTCGTCCGCAAAATGCCGGCTCTAAATATAGAAATGAACAAATTATGAACCAGTGACTAATGCGTTTAGGTTGTCCGACGACCAACAACACACACCAGCAACCGACATCGCAAAAGTCGAGGGTAAAGAGGGCTTGAACCAAAAAAAAAATAAATAAATAAACAGATAACAAAAACAATGGGTATAAAAACTAAATAAATATAAATAAGTTGAAACGACAAAGAACATAACCAGGCGTCGACATCAGCCACCTTTCAGCTCAAGCGCTAATAAATTAGCGTCCACAACATTATATTTTTTCCACCTTTTGTCTTACTGCAACTTTTCCCTTGTCCTCTCTGTCCTTTCATTTATTTTTGAGGTCACTGTTTGCTCTTCACTCGGGTCTACTGTCCCTACATCACACATTTTTTACGCTCGTACTTTTACACCCGACAAACAACCTCCACAATAATTCTCCGGACAAATGAACATTCTCCTTGACTTTCATTTCATCATCATCACAATCCTTATTATTATTATTATTATTTTTTTTTATTCATTTTATTATTTCAGGCTGATTCAATTTACCTGTTTAATGTTTCCCATATTTATAGCAAGATAACGTAGTATAAAGTTATAAGTCACAAGTTTAATTCTGCTTGACGCAAGAAGCGTAACATTTTCTCCCAAGTGTCTCGAGTCTAGGGGAGATCGGGGCAAGACGGCCTACATAAGCCGATTATTATTCTTTGTGGCTTTTAACCATCAAGTCGATTTACTCTCGTCAAACTTAAACTCAATTCACCAAAATTTTGGTGAAGCTCCTGAAAAAAATTTTTTTTGGGGGCAAGACGGCCTCCTCCGAAAAAAAAATGAAAAAGAAATTTTTTTTTTTTAATTGTAAAAAAATTTCCCGCGTTATAAATGTTTATATTTTTCTCTTTAACACCTGTATTTACTTTTATATTACTCGAAATAACCTTTTTTTTTAAATAATACGAGTAATTTGTTCACTTCTGTAGAAAAAAATTGAGTGTTTTAATTTTTTTCCAAACGATTGTTACTGTCTCTCCTGTCGAACTGTATTCGGAATCAAAAGAATCATGGATTCAATGTCAAAAATGTAAAGAATGGGCTCATGATACCTGTGCAGGAGTTGACGAATATTTTTCCTATATGTACATTTGTGAATATTGTGAGGATTAATTTATAGTACACTTAAATTAAATTTAATATATAAAACGGATTTTTGTTACATTTTAATAGTTAATGTTGTTAATTTTATGAATATATATTTTTCATAATGTTACATATAATAATTATAATTATGTTGGATTCTATAACAAATTATATGAATAAATTAAAAGTTATTTAATAAAAAATAATTTAATTGATTAATAATTATTTTTCTATTGAATAAAAAATTGATTATTGATATTTTTAACTTTTTCAAATGCTCTATTTTACTCCAAATCCATAGAATTAACCAAAAAATGATATTTCTATTAAATTAATCATGACTAGGTTATAATAATATGAAATACATTTTTTTTTAGAATTTTTGAGTGGTTCATTTTGCCTCTAGTTTCACGTAAAGAACTAAAAATGAGTAAATAATCTGAATTTGTGATAATCAAAAGAAAACAAGAAAAAAAAAATTTTGGTTAATTTTTGAGGTGGGCCTTCTTGCCCCGGGGGTTGTCTTGCCCCGGTCTCCCCTACTGTATTAAAGGCAGTAAAAATAAAATAAAAAAAAACGATTGAAATTAAATGAGAAATGTTCCCCAGAGTCTCGCACCTCATTGTCACACAAGTTTCTGACGCGTGACGAAAAAAAAGTACCATACTTTGTCATATCTGCTTTTAAAACTTGGCTCAACCCAACTCAAGTCAACTTTACTCAGCCCGAGTCGACTCAAATCAACTTGACTCTGGTTGGATCAATGCAATGTAAGGTCGCGAGACTGTTTCAAGGAGTGTTAGTCTGAGACAGTCCCAGTTGACTACTCTCTTCATTTAATTTTATTTCTTCAAGTTCGACCTTCCTCGACCCCTCATTGTGCCGCAGTGTATAGCTTGCAGAACAGAAATTGAGGACAGCGGTGTGAACTGTCTGTCGAAATGAGGTCGCATGTTAAATAAAACAAATCAAATTTTTAAATTCAACACTAATTCATTTTAGTAAGACCTCTTTATTATATTTTTTTATTAAAGTTTTTTATCATTTGATCTGCAAGTAAACAGGCAGACAAGATAATAAGTAAAGACTGATGTTAAATGGTTGAAAGAGTGTGGCAAGTCTCATGTTTAAAAGATCACTCATTGAATTTGCCAGCGGATTATGAGCCAATGCGGGCTTTAACGATGACTCGAGTCTCGATGAGCTGTTTAATGTTTTCATCAGTCGAGCTCTGTGGTCGATATGCCCAAAAATATATGCGCCAGAGCCACGTTTTCTTGCTCATTTAAATTTTATATTTTTTGTCCATTTCACTCGATGACAAACTGACAACAAACTGTATGATGTCATTTACGTGAATTAGTCAGTCGGGTTTTTTCTCGGCTTCTTCTTTTCTCAATAATAAAATTCCAATGTGTAAAAGTGTCGGCGTCTCGCTGAGTATTTTGAAATTATTTTTTATTCATCCTCAATTTACTATAATTTTCCCTTTTATTCCTTCTAATGAATCTCTTTTTATTCCACGGGCAAAAAAAAATTCAGTTCATATTTTATTTAAAATTATAATTTTTATATTTAGCTCTTGTAGATGGGTGTGATGAAATCTCCAGGCTGCTAAAAGTTTTATGATTCTCGAGTAGTTTGTGGCTTCGCTTCGTGTCTCACCATGAGGAAAATAAATAAATAAACACACACTTGCATACACATACCTACACAAACACAAGACGAGGAACTACTAACTCTTTAGGTATTCATCACACAAATATGTATACCGTCAACAAAGAACTCTATACAGCATCCGCTATTAAAACTTTTCCATCTTGATCATAAATAAAATATGAAAACCCGCGGCAGGCAACTTGGCATTAAATAAATGTACAAACAGGCAAAAAAATAAATATAAATTCATAACAAGAATAAAATATAATAAAATAAGTATCAAATGTCATTTGATATGAATAATGATGATAATAAAGGATCGATGTTTGTGGTGATCAATCGGTATGTAATGACAAGTCTCGTACTAATGAAGTCTCCAAGGGCCTTTAGGCACTACCTGATACTCCATGACAATACAAAAACTCCTCGCAACATCCGCACTTTAACGTCCCCACGGACTTGTCAAGTGTCCATTTCAACGTCGGTGGCAGCAGACATCTCGAGGGCAATTGTGTACGCGTTGCGATAGGATGCCGATCGACGCCGCCGACTACCAGCCAACCATACCACCATTCGGTTCATCTTCGCTGTTGAGAACTCAAGTGCTTCCAAGACATACATTCATCCATCCATCCATCTATCTATCCATTCACAATCTATATACATGCATAAATATTTTATTTACAATTCAAGTATATATATTTGTATACCTCTCTCTAATGTAATGTGGAAAAAAAACTCGAACCCATGACATTTGGGCTTTGTCCTGTCAGATGTCCGTAACTAACAAGCCTTCTGGCCTTCACACGGAAACGCCTTGTGTCTTATGTCTCAGTCGAGGAATCAAGCCAACTCTATACTCTTTATATACTCAGACCATTTTTCCTTTTTGTTTTTTAATTTTTTATTACGTTTTGTTACTCTTGGACGTATCGACCACTCGATAAATTGTGGGAGAGTTACTCACTGCTCTACTGCTTATATGACCGGCCGGTTTAATCCACCAGCAAGCCCACGACTCCACTGCTTGCACCTTAACCATAACTCATTTTGTTTTATCTGATAACGTATCGCGTTCTACTGATTTACATTTTGTTGGTTTTTCTTTCTCGGATACATACAGAGGACATAAATAAAATTTAATTTTCACTCCATAAATATATTGAGCGAAGCAGCTTTCAGAGTGAATAATTACCTGCGAGATATTTAAATGATAATTAAAGGTATTATACATTGAAAATAGTCAATTGAAGTCGTCGAACAAGACACCGGCAATTAATAAATAATATAAATTGATTTTCTACATCATATATTCACGTTGAGCTGTTTTAGTCGCGGTTTAAAGAGCACGGTTTAATGAAAAACGGTCGTTATATAAAAGACCATTAAAGTCCCACAAATCAAGTCTTTGTACTCATAAACAATATAAAATAAAAATTGAGTATTAAACTTGTTGGTAAAAATAAATAAATAAAAAATAATAAGTGGTTAGTAAAGCATTACTCGAGCTCTTACTCCTTCCCTACTCATACATATAGTAATAGAAGCACGTGGATACTTTGACACATGACTCAGTCACCAAAAGCCTATCTCACGCGATCAAAACAGAGTCGTGACCATTTCGTGACACTCTCTTTGACCGAGCAACTTTTATATTACATTTCTAACTCGCATTGCTAGTCAACCACCGCCTAGTTTTGTATTTTTTATTTTCAAATACATATATATATGTATATATTTATGTATCACGTGCATTATCGTTTTTTCGTATCCAAACGAACCCTCTGCACCAAATATAAAAATATACACACATAGATATATATTTATTTATTTGTAGGTGCACATTTGAAACACAGAAGTGCAACTAATGTGCCGATTATTATCCCGCTATAGACCTTGCCACCCGGAAATGACGTAATTTATGGATAAACACCATCATCAACCATCTGAATTCTTTATGACACCGTATATACATTAAATAGTAATATATTCCGCGACTAGTTAAATGTCAAGCGCACATTACTATTGATTTAAAGACACCAACAACTACCACTACGAGCACTCTGGGACGTTAATGACTCGTCAGAGACGCTTGTTATGTGCGAGGTGGTAGAGTTAAAATAAAAATAAAAAATAAAAAAGGCATTAAATTTAATCAATCAAAGTTATACGACAGGAGATTATGCTGGACATGACGCGCTTAATGTAGTCAAGTGAAATGAGCTTTTACGAGGCAGTGACGGCGTGCAAGCATCACTGCTGCTGCTTGCCACGATTACGGTGTATATATATAGATGTATACTTATGCATATATGAAGCACAACTAGTGAGAGAGACGGATATAGCCGCGCTTCCTGTCCATTTTAATTGGGTTATTAACGGGTGCAAGCGTTTCCTGCCTTCTGTGACAAACACTATATACGAGGAAGCCCCGACCCCGGTTGTGCTGGTGCTGATGCAGCTGCCACCTCGTCAGTGACGACCACTAACGTCACAAGTCTGACTTGCGCATATACTATAGACTATATATACTCTATAACCCCATCGTCGTAGTCGTAGCCGTAGCCGTCGTCGTCGTCGTTTGTGTATAAGCCTTGACGGAAACCAATCTGTTTCATTTGTCTTTTACCGTTGAGACTCCAGACCCCATAAATATGCATTATACCCCGTGTGCTTAGTCCGTATAACTCATTCTCCCTTTATCATCCCTCTCGGTAAATTCCTCTTCTTCTACTTACCACGGTTGAGATATATAAATATATATATACCTAGATATTCTACGAATAATATTGCCCAGTGTGAAACTGTCAAACTTTATATCAAAAACTTTATCCCGGGTATCCAAAACCCACCTTACTCAATTATATATACATATACATGTACATATACCCCCTGTATTGTATAAACTTCTTGCGATGGTTGTTAATTCTCCCTATCTCGTTCTACAAATGAAACAAAACGAAATGAAACGACAACGGTGACTAGCATCGCCACGGTATAGCAGCAAACTCCTCGTTTTCGATCTCAACTATAATTAAACGTCCGCATCGTTTATGTTTCACTTTAAGCTGTTGAGAAATTACGTTGGGAATCGTAGCAACTGCAGCAGTAGCAGCAATGAAACATTTGCAGACATGGTGAAAATAAATTTAGTACACACACCAACAATATCTCGAGTGAGGAACAAGCAGCAAGAACCAAGAGTAATACTAATACTGCACAGTACACTTGAATAAATGCTGGCATTGTTTGCTGTAGTTGTACTAGAAGCTATAGTTGTGTAATCAGATTGTCTTGGGATTACTTCTTAAAACAAAACTTTTATCACAGTTACCCAAGTGGTTTTCTCGGAATCGTGAAATTCATGATTTATATATTTATAATGCAAATTGTATGCAGTAGTCTCGGGCGAATGAGTTGCACCACGACAATCTCCTTGTCTTGGTTCTGAGTTGGTACGTGTGTACATGTTAAATCTAAGTAACTTAGTACAATGCTAATAGCTATGCAGACGCGAAAATGTTACAAAGCTGGTGCAGCAACCCCCCGTGACATCCAACAGAAGTATGTACTAGACTAGGTTAAAGTATATAAAGGATCTCTGAGGTAACAGTTGTGCTCGTAAATATGTAAAGAAGGAACACCGTATCTCTAACCAAAGAGGATTCTGCAGCGCTGGTGGCGCAAAGAGGGTGAAAAGATTCATGAATATACAACAAAGTCGAGCCGGTGGTGGACACGCTCGATGCATTGTTCTGTGGCTACCACACGTTCTCAGTGGCTTCCTTCCTTTACTTCCTCCTCTTCAGCGGTATCATTCCATCTATGGGGTTATTTCTACCCTCAGTGGGCCAGTTGGACAGTCAATCGATGGTCGAACCACTCACCTGCGCACCCAAGATCTTTATTTACTCAATAATAATAATTCATTGTCTATTAGTCCATAATTTATTAAAATACATTAGATTATTATTATTATTATTATTATTATTATTATTATTATTATTATTATTGTAGCTTATGATTTATGATGCTGCGGATCATTAGACCGTGATGTCCTTGGAGATATGTAGACAGTGAGGTCTCTATTATCCGTAGATATATAAGTTACTGAATAAACATTCGCCGGTCGGGTTGAGAATGTAGAACTAGGATGAGATCTAGAGCGTCTTGATCCATATTCATGGATCCCGCATAACACGCCTGGTGCCGAATACCAGCATCACTGGTGCCGCCACCACCGTCGCCACAATCTCACTATCACTGTTGGCTTTTTGCGCCTCTACACCATTTACTTTTATTTATTTTTTCCACGGCTGTCCGTTCGCATTACTTATTCCCTCAGCAGCTGGTGTTGCTGGTCTATCTGTTCATCAGCGTCAAGAGCCCCTTCACCATTGTCAAATTGAACAATCTGAATAATAATGATATTGATAATGATAATAATAAAAACAGATATGATAAATTTGTTATATAACTAACAAACGTAAGCTTAAACTGACTGGAAATTAAAATATAACGCATCTATATTCCGACGACGAGAAATTTAAAACATAATTATCATCGCGCTTGTCATACATGATTAACATAAAAATATTTCATCATAAATTACAATTCACTCTGTTCATTTGGTTACTTTAGATTTTATTTAAGTATTTAGCAGTGAATGAGCTAAAATTATTCATTAAAAATTACTCGATGCGAGTTTTTATCGTATAAAGTTACTGCGGTTACATTTTTCATGTTTCACTTTGTACTAGATTGTAGTCAAATAGTTACAGCTACTTAACTCTCTCCTTCATCGGATACTGCCGATATACAGATAAGAGAATCAAGTATAAACAGGTTTTCTCGTGTGCGTCAACTCTTCAATAGTCTATTTTACAGTTATAATTTGTGACCGTAGGCTTTACTAACTACTTAAACTGCTTACGATTCAGCTACCGGTTGGATTATAACTATCGCTTCATTAATTTATCAGCATCGACGAGCTGGCTGATCACCATGTGAGAATATATTGTTCTCACATTATGTACCCATTGACAGAATACTAATTTACCCGATAAGACAACATAGATTAGATAAAATGATAATGTAATAGTACCTTTAAGAAGGAAATTTCATTTCATTTTTTATAAATAAATCTATACATACATATCTATATATATATAAAGGATGTATATCTTGTAGATCAGATAAATCGATTTAAATTGAAATGGCTTTCACTTAACTCTCAACATAATTCTTTTTGTTGGCAGACCAGAAAGCTGAATATATTTACCGTTCGTTCTTTCTCGGGTTTCTGTTTAAATTTTATTGTATTTCACATCCCATTGACCGAGAAATTACACGTAATCGTGTACATAAGTGTCGTAATCCATTAATGCGTTGCAACAGTCACTTTTCAGAATCTACTTTATTTTTCAATGTGTTTAAATTTATAGTTTTGTTTGTTTGCTTGTTTTTGCGGGTATCATTGTTTTTTTTTTTTTTTTCCCTTTATTCTTACCAGGCGTTCGAAATCCATTTGTGTTGCTGTAGTTTTTGTTGTCGTTGTTTCTGTTGTATTGTTGGTCGTCTCGGATATATTGGGAGAACTGGGACGCAATCCTTCCATTAACTTTATGACCCTTTCAGAAATCGTCGGTTTTTACCTTGAGATAAATGCTTTTTCACTCATTCTTAACGAGCTACTTGCACCCATCAATTGACAATTTCAAACTTTAAGTATATATATATATATATATATATATATATATATATATATATATATATATATATATATATATATATAGAATTTAACAATCTGAGATGTAATGCATTGTGAAAGTTTATAATATTTATGATATTACTTTATTTAACTATAAATTTATTGAACTTTCGAGCAAACGTACATTCTCGAATCGGAATTGTAGTAAAATAAAAATTGAATCGCTTTCAAGTTCCAATTTATTTTTATCAAAATTTCAATCATCTAAATATAAACTTGCCAATATCTATTTTTTGCAAACTCGACACGAGTATATTAAATTTTCTGTGTGGTAAATTAGCATAAATTTAAAACAAAAGATCAATAGTTACGAAACAATCAGCAGAGTTGATAGCAGTGCATATTTGAAACAAAAAAAATATATATACATGTATATAAATTGAACCATTTCAAATGTAAAATACCACCATTTGTAAATTTACGACTATGAATAATGGATTTTATAAAAAGCATGATACAGACAGTAAATACCGATAAAAGCTCCACTGTTATTTGATAGACGATTGCTCGATGTCATTTGGCGATCAGACTAACTTTTAAATCGATATATTTTATACATGTATACATATGACGAAAAACGACATGACGAATGAAATAAAATGAAAATTTTTATTAGCTAACAGCATAAAGGGTTACCATATGTTCTCATTAACAAGGTAACTATTTTTGTTCCCTCCAGACACATTTCATCCTGAAAAACATAAAAAGTAAAGCATACTCTTAACACTGACAATAATTACCCGTAATCACGCCTTTGTTCGTTTGTAACAAAACACTGGATCAGTAATAACAGGGGAACGAAAGAGGAAGACAAGACGTGTTGGGGAAGGAAAACTCGTCAAAAGCTATGATCGTACTTATGTGGAATTAACTTCGTACGATTCACCATTAACAGCATCAGCATACCGACTTCTTCTTTGGTCTGATCTTCTCCCATCTCTCCTCTTCTACTCTCTGATACATATCCCGTAAACGACGCTCATTTGTAGGCTTTCGGACGTGTATTCTATTGTTTCCAAAAACAAAAGGACCATGCCCGACGCGCGTTTTACTCACTCGAAGCCTCTGTGATGTCAAATAATACCTTCCATTATCGATTCAACTCCACTCTCACATTTATACGAACAAACGCTAATACAGCCGTCAGGGATTTCGTGAGAGACTCAATCACCGATGGTTGATTGAATTTTTTTTCTCCGTCTTTTTCATTAGCTCAATTTCAATCAGACTAAAACTCCTTTTGGCAACCTAAAAATTTCCGCTCAGAGTGAAAAATATTAAAATAATATGATAATAAATATCTGAATGGTAATGAATTAATTGAATTAAATAACAGTGAGTTTGTATTTGTTGGCAGTTTAGCCCCGGACATTTTGACGTTTCGGGTGTTATTTTGAATAACGACGTGTCTATTGTGTGGCGGGATATGTGGAGTGGTACGGACGGTACGGTGTGGTTGCTCTTGTTCCAGGTTGCGCATCCATTGAGTCGTTGAATCGGCTGCCGGTGTTGGTCATGTTCACTGAAAGCCCCCTGGCCCCTCACACATCGCTCATCGGCACCAGGAAATAGAGGTTCCGAGCCGAGAGCCCGATAGCCGAACCGGATAACAGGCAAAGTAGAGATAGACGGCGGACAAGTGATGTACATAGCATCATATATTGTAGAACAGCGGTCATTCGTGCACGCCGTGAAGTTCGATACACACTGTTATGCTGCCAGTATTGTACAATCTACTGTGTAGTGGCGCAGCCCCGAATCGTGTTGGATAGTAATTTGTGGTCTGGCCGATTGGCTCTCGCGTGACCGTTTCACTTTGATTATTGATGAAACGCATACTCGTGCCGACTTGCTGCTCGTTGCTAACCTTCACGTTGATCCTTCTTCTCTCTACGATATCCATCTTCTCCTTCATCTTCCCAATCTTTATTCTTTTCACTTTTAGCTTCTCGTTATGTGTGTACAGTACAGACATGTGTTGAAGAACAACAGAGTTTAAATTATCCAACCAATAAAAAAAAAAAAAATAGGGAATCGAAAATCGTCATTATTAACGTTCTTAGATTTCGTGAGAGACTTTTGTATATTTGACGGCGTGAGAACCGGTTTCCCTGATTTTTCTTATCGTTTAAGTACAAATAACTCTTGAGTCCAGGGTTTCCGTTGTTGTTGTTTTTGTTGTTGTTGTTGTTGTTTTGTTTGGTTGCTTTTGCTGATAGATCTATAATTCACTCGTTAACTCTGTCGGTATCTGTAGTGCATAATCTCCTGTATATGTTGTATGATAGCCGGAATTTATATGAGGTGTGTAATTTTAAAATTAAAACCCAATGATAAACACATTTACGAATTTAACTCGATGATAAACGCGCTTCTGACATGCATTAATATCGTATTAACTAACTCTACAACGGTGATTCAAATTGTATCTTGTCTTATCGAAACGACGTACGAATAAGGTACTTTGCATAACCTAAAATCGAGCACGAGATATATATGTATGTGCATATGTTTATGCTTGTATGTATGTAGATGTAGATGAATAAATGTATGTATATGTCGAGCAAGTTTAACGGCAGAGTCTCACATAAGCTTATCTGTGCCGGGAGAACATAAAAGCGATAGTGTTATCCATTTGTGGAAGTGCGAATAGTCAGCCATGAGACTTGCATACTACTCTCCTTATTCCTTGCCTTCACTCTCAGTAGTACAACTTGTCGTTTTGCAAGATATTTTAATATGTATCCTTATTTCTCAACTCTTAGATATATGCATATCTTTAATATACATAACACTTTTAATCCGGCTATTAAACTCAAGAAGAAGAAGACGAAGAAGACGCCAAGACACTTTCTAATCTCATAATAATTATCGCTATAACTTTGCTCTCGACGCCTGCTAATTACTGACACTTCTACAAATATATATATATATATATATATATATATATATATATATATATATATATAAATATTATGAATGTAAATTATATTAAGATTGCTGGTGAATGAGTTTCCAGTTGTCGGTGATAGCTTCAAGTATTCAGTTTAAATGATTCTAGTCTTAATGATTGAAGTTGACAAATCATTTCCGCTGAACAAGAAATCACATCTTGTTTAGTATAATTACGGCGAACTATTAATTTAAAACGATTTGTAAATTTAAAAAAAATAAATCAATCATTTATCTGCATACAAATCGATTTTCTGATACGCTTATTTGATGTAATTTATCAATCTATAAATATACATACATTTATAGTGTACTAAATAAATTAAAAGGAATCGGTAAAAATAAATAAGATAAATGGTAAATGTTGGTTGACATGTCGGCGGATCGGCAAAAGCGATTCATCGGTTTAATTTATAGATCGACATTTTCGAATTCACGCTCAAACCGTCTCGATTCATCGCGTTTTACGCTCGATTGGCATTTATCGTCCTGTATACCGTCGTAGTCGTCGTTGATGTCATACGCTAACATACTGTCACAACTGCGCAATATATATACACACATGAACACATATATATGCATACATACACTTCAATGAATATACACTTACATGGCATTTCTCGTTTATAACATAACGGTGCAAATTATTACTGTCATAAATTTATCTTCGATTGGTAATTATTGTGCGCAGTAATATTTATCATCGGAATTCATTGGATAGCAAGTTGTATGTGGGACAATTTCAATTGGCATTTTCGTCCTGTCTCAGTGTATTCAAGTACTTGAATAGCATATCTACATTATATTGTGGGCAATGCCAACAGCCTGGTTGCAATTTCGGTAATTTAACGACTCGATTTTCTCCCTCGTCATCTTCTCATTGTCACCATTTTCAGAACCTTGCAATTAGCCAAACCAAAAATATGACAATTATTTATTATCAATAATGATCTAATAACTACCGTTTTATTTTAAATTTTTAGTAATAAAAAGCCGGTAATTAAAATCAACAATGTCATCTGATAAAAGAAAAACTGAAATTTATGATTGCCGTGAGATTAAAATTGAAATTTATAATACACTTTTTTTCTATTAACTAAAACTGTGTATCGCGATTGTTGAATAATTAATTTTTAAATATTTAAAATACTTATTAAAGGTTTATTTGTGACGTTTGTTATCATATAGCTTTTTAATTGCAACATTAAACATTTATTTATCGTGGGGAGGTTTAAAAAAATTGAAATATTACTTTTATCAGTATTTACACAGTGTCTTTCTAAACGCTGTATCTATTTCAATACTAACAATGTATAATTTCCGAGATAACATATCACATGCAATTGAAATAAAAACTAAAAAAAAAAACAAACTGTCTAAAGGCGCACGCGAATAACTATGGACAACAGATAACTATAGATCGCGCGACGTCGGCATTCCCCGACTCGAAAACGTATATTTATATACTGTCGATCGACTGCTTGTGGTTTAAGTATTTTAGTAGAAAACTTTATATGTGTAAATATATATATATATATATATATATATATATATATATATATATACATATATATAGAATAGAATAAAGTTTGTGAGAACTTAACATTAGTTGGGACCCGTACTCGACAAATGCAAGCTTGTCTGTATCTCGTGTGTAGTGTATGTATGCAACTAGCGTTTTTAGCCGCACACACACAGCTGCTACATTACATTAAATCGAGCGTTCAATCTAATTCGATATATCAGAAACACTTGGAACGTGCCTTGTTTCTTTGTACATGTACCAGTATATCTTAAACATGTATATATTTATATGGACCTAGAAATATATGAGTAAGTTTCCTAGTGTACATACTTTCTAATCCTCACGTATCGATAGTACAGAGAATAATCTCGAGCGCTGACAGATTTAATATCTGGTGAACATCGCATAATGTAATGTTATTGGGTGGTCGCGAGGAGGATAAATGGCTGGGCTGTAAGTTATTTTATCTTTCTCGCTCGCTCACTTTTTTTGCTCATATACACTAGCTCGTGATGCATGTCTGCTCGCTGCGTGTACCGATCGATAGACACGATCGATAATGTCGGCGCGCGATAGCTGTGCGAGCTGGCGAGCAAGTAGGCGAGATAATTGACAGCGATGTTTTATCTCTAACGTGATGGCATTAAAGCTCGATTAATTAATGTTGAGTTGGATTAAAAAATAGTAAAAATAGAAAAAGAAAAAATAATTGAATTAAAATAAAATTATACATTTATAAGATTTTTGGTTTAAATATCAAAGCTAAAGAGTTTGAGAGAAAATGAATTTAATAAAGAAAAAATATATGATAAATTATACGATGAAATTAAACTCACGACAATGGACACTTTGAGGTTGATTAAAAGTCACAAGACTACTTCTTGGTGGTGCCTTTGAGTTGCATAATTTAATTGTTAGGCAGTGGTTGGTTGGCTGGCACCCTGCTGGATTAATGAAGGCCGGTTAGGGTGAAAATCTTGGAGGCGTTTTATATACTGCACGTCGTAGACGGACGACTGAGTGAAGAAGAATGGCCCCCAGACGAGGGAAACGACCCGGAGCAGTCTGGGACAAGGATGATTACATAATTCCGCGAGAGCAAAGAGATGAGTCGTGTCGTTGTGGAGTGAGACACGGCGATGGAGATGGCAAGGGCAAAAGAACTTACAGAGTTGTGTGGAATCAGTGTGACAGTAGACTCTGAAGAAATAAAATATCAAGAGAAAGCAAGTGGTGAATAAGCTTTATAGCGTTTGAAAAGTCGCGGAAAATGAGAGAGACTGGAACCAAAAAAGGGTTTACATCGGTTGTGTCTGTTGATGGTAGTCGTGCTGTTTCAGCTAGCATGTCTATGTCATTTATGTGCTAGCTACACGAGTACTTTACTTTTGTGCTGGGATGGGACAAGCAGCTTAGGAACGCCCTTCCTAAATATAATTCATCGCTCTAACCAACTATCTACTCTATACAACCCATCCTCTCTTTCTTGCTCTTATTCACTCTATCTAATTCAAGAGAGAAAGAGATAAATATAGAGAGAAGGAGAGAGTATAGCTCGTGCACAGCGTTATTTATGGAATCACAGCTGTATATGCGGATTCGGAAAAGCGAGCGTTGCTGGTGTGGCGGAAATGGGGCGAGTCGACATCGCTTCTCACCCTTCACTGCTGCTGCCTCAACTCTCCTCACTCACCCTCTCACTCATCGCTCTGAATCGCTCGTCAGAATAAAATGGACTGGCCGCACTACGCGAGGCGAGTGAAGCAGAAATGGCCTTTTGGACTTGTCCATTTTTTTTTTCTTTTTTCTACCTCTTTATTTATTTTTGGCTGTTAAAAACGTGAAATAAAAATCCAGAGATGAGAATTACCAGTTGCCCGGGCAATTTTTCTCGTCCAACGATATACACGCCAAATATACATGGACAGTTGGAGAGAAGGAGTATATAAAAACGTGTGTTAAAATGGATGAGAGATCATGTGTCATTACCAAATAGTACAGGGTAAATTGTGCAAGAGAGGATGGAAAAAGGAAAACATTAAAGAGTTTGCTAGTAAGTGAGAATGAGCTTTAGCAGTAGTAGTAGTAAAAGTATTGGTGGTGATAGCAGTGGTGGTATAGTAGGTCTCCGATAATTGACTCGATATTCTTCTTCGGGATTTGTGTCGTCGTTTTATTTTTACGAATGAGAGAAGCAAGACCAAATAATGGTTGAATCGAGCTGGTCCGAGATAATTGGCTCCCAAGTTAACAAACGAATAAGAGTAGTAGTAGTACGAGCGCGGCGGACGCTGCAGTGCCTGAAGAGAGAACAGAGACCAATAGAACTTTACTACTAGCATTATTATTACTACAACTACCATAATGGTAGGTAGCCAACGAATTTGACGGTTTATCATCGCGTCCGATAATTAACGCTGGCTCGGAATCATCCCCCTGTTACAGCAGTGAGTCGATATACATTCGGCTCGGCTTGGGGTTGCCTTACTACTACGAGAGGAAATTAGAAAGTGGAGGTAAAATCAGGCTGTGCGATGCTGAAGGATGAAATGCCCCGGGTTATTAGTTTAGGAGGCAACTGTAAAGTACCTTGAAACAAAGTCTCTGTCTCAACGACGGCATCTCTCACGGGTAATCAATATGCGGGTAAAATTCACTCCTTCTCTTGGTCTCTATCCTTATTCGATCTCCTTGTCCCGCGATCGTAGGTAGCTCGACTTTACCCCACAAACTCCACCCGCAAATGATCCCAGACAGGATCTAAAACCCTCTTCCCTTTATTCTGGCAGCTGGGACAAGACCACCGTATCTTTGGTTAATAAACTCTGCTCAGAGACTACTACCGGGACTCCTGACTTGTCTTGACTCGATTTAACGTCGTGAAATCCCCCATCGTATTATAACTGCTCTAATGCCGGTAACTTTACTCTCCTTTCCCCTATACTCTACTCTCTTTCGCTCACTAATGTATAGATACATACATAATACACATAATATACTTCCGAGTAACTAAACTTTGCCTTCCTTTGTTTGTTTTAGTCCAAGCAGCACCGCGCTGGGCTCACTCGATCAGCTCAAGGAGTACCTGACAACTGCGGGCACTTGTAAGTGCGGTCTCGAGTGCCCGCTTAGACCAGAACAAGTCTTCAATTTCGATCCCAAGGTAAGTCACTCATCATTATATTTACCACTATAGCTGACATCCATTCTTCTCATAATAAAAATGTTGGTTAATGATTTACTTTATAAATATAAAAAAAAAAAAAAAAAACACTTTGATCTCAACTTACATTACGTCAATCTAAAAACGTAATAGTGACATAAACCATCAACCCAACATTGCAAAATTGACAACCCTAGAATGTGCCTTAGTTTTGTACTAGTCATATATTCAAATAAATATATAACATATGTATAAGGTACACAGTGAGGTATTTCAATAATAAGGATTCAATGCACAATTACTGTCATGTTGTGATAAGCCTGACATGCATTACGATGCCAGCAGTAGTTGACTTTACACAATATGTATCACATTTACAATATTCGGTACAATACACAATGACACAAATATACATATATATATTTATAACCAGAACGCGAATTACGGAGCTGCATAGCGATAATAATCGATTTGTAGCGTTAAGCCGCAGAGCGAGGCTGACCGAGCGTGGTTTTACATGCATCAAATGACAAATCCGGCAAATCAGCAGTATGCTATCGACTCTCTCGAGCTCCTCATCCTTCTGCTTTATAATCGAGAGAAATCTCCATGGATATATGTGGAACTATTTCAATATGATCGTGACATGTGTGAACTCTGGTTATTCACAGAGCTATTAAATTATACTTTTTTTCCTTCTTTAGAATATTTATTTTTTTTTTGTTCATTCTTCCTGCTAATTTGTCTTTCTCTTTTCTTTATTTTATCCCATCGAGAAAATTACACTGAATTAGAGAAAGCCAACTAGATGGAGGAGGAGATACCTGGGAATTCACTTGGGGATTCGAGAATTAAATGAATGTGAAATGGGAACGTGAGGTATCTTTAAAATTTCCGTAGTCGTATCATTCTCTCTGGTTTGAATCACCAAATCGTTCTCAAATGGAGATGAGTATGAAAAAAAAAAAAAAATAATTCGCGAATAAGCGAGCGAGTTGTAAAAAAAAAACGTGAACCCAGAAATGATAAAAAGACAGAATGAAAGAAAGAAAAAATTCATTTATGCACCACGTAGACGACAACGACGGCGACGACGACGTTGAGAGAGCGTATAATTGTCTGTGCACCTGCTCTCTATCCACACACTCGCACACACACTCTTGTCTGGTCGTTGGAGAAAAAGAATACATAAATTTTTTTTCATCCCAAATGAATTATTGTCATGTGCGCGGCACTGTAACATTTTATACCAGTAGATATATACAAGTACATACAAAATACCGAGATGAAGAGAATAACGTCCGGCGCGGTCAGGGAGCACCAATTAAACCGCCGTAAAGCTTTATAATTGGCAACACTGTGATTATTCTTAACGACCTACACCGTACCGTCATTACATTATCATAACGTAGGGCTACCGATATAATTCTATATAAAAGAAAATATATTTTTTCTTACACATGACAAATGCATCGCCGCGTCATAAAAATGTCTCACAATAATATTTTAATTAATGCTGAGCACTAATGCTTGCCAAAAATATTTCTGAGCAAATAAATAAGCCAAGTACATTAATTATTTTTTTGCCTGTCATGACGCAAATAGAGATACTTTTTTAATGCCTGAAAATATTTATTGTCGAAAATAAACATCCGGTCAGAGGGTAACAATTAAGACATCGTAAAACGGTGGGCTACAATCGACTTGCAACAAAACAATAACTCTTACTTAGCTTAACAGTATAACGACCATCAGCGTTATCCGCATTATCATAACGTGACTTCCAGAGCTTGCTCAGTTGTACAATAGTCCTGTAGAAATTCTCAAGCGGGAGCTAAATAACAATATTAAAGTAAATATATAGAGATACATAAACGGAACTCTGATTTGGTATCTAGTTTCTGGGCTCGTAAATACAAGTGGTCACGTTTTCGCGGACAAATTCCGGTGGATTGTGTGTTTGAATGTCTGCGTACACGGATGTGAGAAAGGCTCGGTTGGTTACAAGTGTCTTGACTCGTAAAACGAGTAGCTGTGAGTGAATATTTTGCCGCTTGATGCTTTCCACCCTTGTCCACCTCATCCTCCTCATGCTCTATAGCACTAGACTTTTCTCTGAAAATATATTCGTATATACATAAAATCCCTTCAGCCTTTTCCACCACCGCATCTCACCGATTAAATCTCACAAATCTGCAATGCAAAGCTACGTGGTACCTCAACTGTTGGTTGGGTTTTCTCTTATTCTCTCATACTGTCCATTCTATCCTCTCGACTGGCAGCGGTTACGGACAATGAAAACAAGATGCTCGACAGACCGGGAAAATCAACGACGAGGGCATGGAAAGAGCGAGAAACGGATAAGGGGATCTCTGCTCCGGCACAGTCATTTATAAAATATATAATAAAGAGAACAAACTGAGAGAGCAAACAAAACAAGAAATTTAAACGAATAATATATAATGAAATTTAAAAGTTAAGTGAGCCGACCGATTGAAACGTCCCGGGTGGCTCAACCCACTTTATACATACGTTTGTTTGTACAATACCTATATACACGCGATCAACAATCTTTATTCCACTTTACACACCACATAAAACATCACATACATTATTATGTTAATCTTACGACTCTATCATTTATCCGGCACTCGACATCCCACGCCCGTGGGCCCTTTTATATTTCATTTCATTTTATTTTATTTAGGTTTCGCCGGACAGTTAACTGGTACCAAAGTTCTTTAGCATCAATCACCCCACCGTAACTATCCCCGGAACGATCTTACATTACATTTAATAAAATGATCCGGTAACATCTGCATTGTGTGTACGAAAAAAAAATTAAAAATAAGAATTGGCATGCCCGGTTCTGCGGTTGCTTATTGGTCAGGTGCACATTATTATTTTTAAAATAATTATCACGTCGATCGATGATGGAGATATCGTATTTTTAATTTGGATTTTCAACCACCTTCGCCTTCTCTTCCTCTTTCTTGTCGTATCCACCTCCTGCTTACCATTCTGCTGCTGGTGCCTGTGCTCATTCTTCTTCTTCTTCTTCTTCTTGTGCTTCGGCTCATTTAAGCATCCGCTTTATTTATTGCCATT
Source organism: Microplitis demolitor (assembly GCF_026212275.2). Taxonomy (NCBI): domain Eukaryota; kingdom Metazoa; phylum Arthropoda; class Insecta; order Hymenoptera; family Braconidae; genus Microplitis; species Microplitis demolitor. Next base: position 19,456,679 of record NC_068547.1, read on the forward strand.
AGCTCAAAGTTATGGATTGTTTGCGTGACACATGGCTTTTTATTGCCCTATAGGTTCAAAAATATACATATATACATCTATTAATGTAGATATATTTATTAAAATATAAACTAGGGAGGAGACTTGATAAAAAGAAATGATGGATTGTTTTTAAAAAGTATAATCATAATTTGTTGGTTTATGAGAAAGTTAATAAATTTTGTTTATGGGCAGCTGTGGGATATAATTGGAAAAACTTTACGAAAATTGTTCGACAGAGTTGTGTGTTTTTTATGTTTATTGTCCGAGAATAATAGACGCCACAGAAGAAGAGTAAGATTTATTTTTGGTGTGGGTTTTTGTTGACTGTAAGTCTCTCACTTGAGAGAAAAATAGAAAAGAATGGGCTAGTGGATAAAAAGAAAAAAGAAATAGAATAAGAAGAAAGTGGAGGAGGAAAAAGACATCAATTGCCGACGGCGAAACGACTTACGGATATTTTCGGAAAAAGAGATGTAATCTAGCGGACCAAGTCCGGAAGAAATCAACTTGGACGAAAGCGTCGAAAGTTTGCCACGAAGCAATCGGATTTGAGAATGAAGAAGATCTCAACTTTGCTGGAGTTTGTGGGAATGAAAATAAAAAAAAAAAGCCTTTGGGGTTTATAATACAACGAAGACGAGGACGCCGCGACGTAGATCGAGTGGAGTTTTTAGGGTTTTAAAAGTATACGACGTCGACCCTTTGTAATTGTGCGAGGGTTGGCACACACCCGACAATGAATAGCATTCAAGTGCTGGTGCTTCGACTGCTGCTAGCACTACTGTTGGTAAGAGAAGACTAAAAAAGACTCGATGATCTAAAAAGAAAGAAAACTTTTGATGTATAGACTCAAATGAACGCTACAAGTATTTACACGCTTGTCCTCATCTTTGTTTCCTCACTTTTATTTATTACTCCCCTTTACTTTATGCTTTTTTATATCTCCGATGAGAGTTAAAACGAATTCTTCTTCATCTCAATATTTTTCTTTGGATAAATAATTATCGAGGTATTTAATGTACTCCTTTATAAGGAATAAAATTCTTTGAAATAATTTTCCTCAGCACAAAGCCACTATAAATTGTTATTATTAAAATATTTTCATTTTTTATTTTTTTTTAAAGCTTTACTTCCAATTCTTGTTTATATTTAATGAAAATATTGTACTTCAATCATGAATTTATGATACCTATTTTAAAATAATTAAATTTTAATAAAAATGTGTTAATTAAAATTCACTTACTAATGTTCATTATGTTATTAATGACACTTGGATAAAATTATGACATAAAAACGAGCTCCGTAAAAGGTGATGATTATCTTAAAATATTCCTGGCGCTGACTCGAGTGCTAATTTAAAAGCACATTAAAATATCCAGCAATATAAGATTCGAACAAAAGTTAGTAGTATTTTTAATTGCTGAGTATTTTATAATATAATGAAAATTTATGCAACCAGGTTTTTCCGATAAAACAATAAAAGAAGTATCTGCCAAGCGGCAGGATACCAGAGGATTAAGTCGAGTAGCCGAGAAAGCATGTTTAATATTCTAGTCACAACACTTGCTGTTTCTTTATATCCGCGACTTTATGTGTGACTGTGTGCAAGTGTACATATAATAATAATATTCAGTGACATAAAATAAGCCGTGAGAGCAGGTATTCTCTCTAACTCGTATTCTCATGAATTCATTCACCACTTCCGATAATTCAATAGATAATTCGATTTGCTGAGAATCGTATAGTAAGAGAGTAGCTCTCGGTAGCAGAACAACTTGGATCTGCTGTTGAAATTGAATTTCTCTTGATAAAAATTGTATCGCTTGGTTTCACGCTCTTATTTCCTTCCTTATATCTATTTCTGCTTTTTTTTATTTCAACCCCCGATATAGCAAAAGCAAACTCAGACCATACTGCCGGATATACAGAATATCTACTACTACAGAGATAAAAAAAATTGAATAAACTCTCTTACTGCTTGAATTATTTTTCTTCACTCTTTGGCCTAACCTCCCACTTTATTATTATTTTCTTTTTCATTTATTCAGCCTCTCATTCACATCCAATTGCTCTTTCTCTCGCAGACTTTGTCGGCCGGTTGGGACGTATAAATTTATTGCGCTCATTAACTTGAATTATGGCATCGAATACGTTCAAAGTTTATAAACCTTAATACGATTGTGTGTAAGCTGAATAAGGATACTGGTATGGCTGGTTCATATAAATATATATATTTGAACCACACTCAAATTGTGGTGGTGTTTGTATTAGAATTACGGTATCGAAATGATTCTACATGTTATGCATCACCCTAGCACAAATAAATCCGTACATAAAGCTGCATGCAATACCACTCACTCCTTCACTCCTTATTCGCGGGTTTTATTTATCTCTCGTGTGGCTGGTTGATACAAAACTTTCGAACTTGAAATGCTCATACATAATCCCCCTCAATTCAATCGTGCTCATTCATACTACTCTTACTCATTCACTCACTCACTCAATCCCTCTCAATGACTTATGTCTATTTTATTCATGCTAAACACGAAAACCCCTCGAGCTACGGAATAATTCTTGACTTGTGTCACCTGCAATCTAAATAACCAACCCTCAATTTCAAAGAACCGCTTTTTTCCTCTCTCTTACTGTCTCCAATCGAATCTCCGTTAAATGTCTCGCACAGCTACTCGAGATTCCCCTACAGTCGCAAATAATGAAAAAAGACCGAGTAGAAATAATAAAATGAAATAGAAAATAAGAGCTGATGTCAAAAAAATAAATGGTTAAAGAAAGTCTTTAATACGATTTTATCCCAAGCTGAAGATTCATCTGAGAATATCGCGATTTTGGACAGGAATTCACTTCTGGTGCAGCTATTCACTAGTGGTGGGTGGTTGGTTGGAGTGGATCAAGTCGGATTGGCTTGAGCTTCCTCCCCGGTTTCTGGAAACTAGAATAAAGTAGAGTAGAAGTAGCAGTAGAGAAGCTCGGGTGGTGATGCCGCGACGCGCATTGCAGCGTTTCGAGGCGGTGGAGTCAAGTGAGAGCCAGCTAAAGAAGAAAGGGGATGAGACTTGCGGCCGGGGGGCGGAAGAGAGCTTAAAAGGGGAATAGAAAACGGTGGGCAACCCGAGCAAGTACTGCCAGGGACACTTGAGGTGAATGTTTTGCGAATGGTCGGTAGATGTCTGGTTTGCTCGAGGCTGATATCGACCTGGTTCGCTGGAGCCGTCGACCTCATCCCCTTGGCCCCTTTAACCCCCTACACGCCTTAGCTCCACCACGTCTTTCTTTCACTCCCCACACGTCTTTCACCCCTTCACCATATTTACCAGCTTTCTCTATTTGTCCAAGTCTTTTTTTTTTTTTCATTCTAAAACTTCTTGTGTATGTTTTTTACTCTCATTCTCATGCTTCTTTCTCTCTTACAACTAGCAAACTCTTTTTCTCTTTTATCTACCCCTGCTCTTGCCCCAGCTCACAAACTATCTCATCTTTCTCAGTCTTCTTCAAGACGACATTTGTTTCATACGGTTCAACTCGTCCGATTTCTCGTGTCGTTTTAGCAACCTGTCATGCTCTCCCACCCACATTTATTCCTCCATCTCTTACTTCTTACTGCTTCAGTTTTCTTTTTCTTCCTCCCGTTCTTTTTTTATCTACACAACTGCGATTTAACCTGCACCTGCATGCTGATGTAACATCCGCCGGTACCCTTTCGTCTTACCCTTTGCAGCTTGGAACCTTCGCGTACTCTCAAGAAATCCTCATACTGCCATCACTGCACCACCCGAGCGTTTCATTCCTACCAAGTTGTCAGTGTCTCACACCCCCTTTCCGGTTTCATCTGTATTTCGCTCTCCTTTCTCGCTTATCCGACTGGATACAGTACATATGTGCAACTACAATAGTACATGCTCAGTATTTATATACCTATATACATAGGCTACTACATAGAAACCTCTTCTATTCCTTGGCTGCGCTTTCTCTCATCCCTATCCCGACAGAGACTCGTCTTCAATCTAGTGGGTTGTCTGGAACAATATGACCTCGGCCCGGAATCCGGTGCGAACCCGGCGACGATACAATATCCGAGAAGTTTGTGCCGTACATTTCCGTCAAGTTTATACATACACCTACCCCCTACCCATATATTCTGCATAATAAATACATATACATAGACATAAATCTAAATACATATACAAGCATCATGATGAAGAGCAGAATTTAGACAATGCTCTTGCAAAGTTTACGCAGCAGAGACCCGCTAATTGTTTATCACTAGTGAGTAGGCAATTCGTACACTGATTTAATTGAGTGTCGTTTAACGTTTCGACAACCATATTTTCTATTTAGTTTTATCATCTGCATAGCCTTATATTATATATTTGTGTATACATAATTCCACCAGCTCATCCGTAAGTTCAACAGCCATGAAATTCACCAAAAACTTTCTCTCCAATCTCAATTCAGTCTTCAAAGCACTCTCTACTCACGCGAACAAACAAGCATATACAAGCAGAGAAAAACAGAGCTGCTGATATGGTGGTTGTAGTAAAAGTAGTAGCAGCAGTAGTAGTAGTGAGAGCGAGGGTGAGGGTTCTATCTGATTCTCTCTCATCGTTTTTGCATAAATCACCGCGTACCCGTGTTCTCGTTTAAACGTGAAAATTTTCTCGCGTGGTTCTAGTTATATGGTGATTCACTGGGTATTGTATAATCTGATGGAGTATGAGTATCGGTGATGGCGGTAGTAGAGGTTGGCATAAAGAGAGTGTGGGGTATATAGAAAGCTAGTGCGCGCTCTAAAGATCCGTGTTCCAACTGCTTGGTGAGAGAAGTCGAGAACTAAGTCCCCTTGGTCTGGCCTAGCTGAAATGCCTGAGATAATTTACGATGGGCCCAAGTGAGAGATAGAGATGGAATTAAAGTATACATATGAAATAGGTGTGTCAATGAAAAGGAGCTGAGTGAGACAGAGATAATTTAAATGAAGAGAGTAAGACTGTGAAACAGTAACAGTCTGCTTCCGCTGTGAAATATAATTCCCTGCACATTCACGGTTGGATAATCCTCGTTCACTTTACATGAAAACTTATTACAGCTCCGCACAGTAGCACCCGGTTGCTCCGCTGGCACCCAACAGCAGCACACTATGTGCCATTGTTATAATACGCCCGCGCGTTCTACTTCAGCAACGTGTAGCCATGACAAGAGCAATTACATTTTTAAATTACGTTACACGATATTAAGCCCTTTCTTTCATTTTTTCTTTTTCTTTTTTATTTTCTCCAGCTCTTTCTTTCATTTCTTTATTGTTTTTTCTACGCTTTTTCCCTCTTTCCACAGAGCCATGGTCGCCGAGGCCAAGCCAAGCTTGTCCAACGACGGACAGACATTCTCCATTTTCTCATTTCCATCAACTCTATTCTTTATTTTTCAATTCCCTCGTTCTACCGCGGCTGCATTTTTCTTCCGCGCTATATTATTCAACTTTTTTGTTTTACGTTATTTTTTAAAAAAAATCCCAGTCTTTAGATTCTTTGACACTGTTAAATTATAACGTCTCTCATCGTTAATTTAAACCAGACAGATATAAAATTATTTAAAATTAAATGTCATGGCTTTGTAAATATAACTTTTTTAAACTTCACTCTCTTTTCTCATTCAAAGAAAAGCAATAAAGAAAATGTAATTATTCTCATTTATATTTTTCATCATTTAGTAATAACAATTACCAGGCTTTTTTTTTTTCATAATAAATAAATTACTTTTCATTCACTTTACTCACTTTGATACTTTTTTAAACTGTCAATTCAACTTTTATATAAAAAATCGCTAAAGTCTTTGATTTAGCAAAATTATTCCAGACGTATTCAAACGACGTATGAAATATAAAACAAAATTTATCATTTAATAGACATATTTGTATACAAATAATAATGTTATAAAAAGAGTTTGGTATATTTATGGCGGTATTAAGCTCAGCAGCAATAAATCCTCAGAAAGTTGTTCATTTATGTTGGTATTTCCTCGTCGACCTATTCAATTTGCGGGTGTTTCGTGCTTTCATCCTGTTCTATTCACTCTTCTGTTCTCTTTCCCATATCTGGAGTAGAGTAGAGCAGTGTAGTGCAGCCCTATATGTACAGTAGTTTGTGTTCAAGCATCGGTAGTATACCAAGACAAATGAATTGAAGGTTGTGGCTTACACTCGTAGACATTAGATACAGGGTATACACAAGGACCCACAATGCGACTACAAGGACAGTACTATACTGTAAAATGCAGAAGTAAAGGATACAGAGAGCGGTCGTTTGAGCGTAAAACGTGAGACGATGAAACAGAACGTGCGAGGGGTGTGAGTGATGTTCCATACAAATGGCACTGCCAATGCCATTTCAGACTCACTGACTACCTTAGAGAGGGAGCGAAATGGTTAAATAGTAGAACATTCAGTAGTACAGTAGAAATTCTCAGCCGACTTTGAAGGAATTGAAGAGAAAGAAGACAAAGACACAAATGTCGAGACGACGACAACCACCGACGAACGTCGTCGACGAGCATTGTGTCGCGACAAAGTCGTCGACGATCAATAGGCAAATCCTTTATCCTTTATATATTATCCTCTCACCCAGAATTTTAACTCGTTCATTCATAGAAAATTCCTTTCATCAAAGGTCTAATACTCTTTCGCCTTTACCTTTAAGCCCTTTCTCTTATCTTCAGCTTCAACTTTAGCTTTTATTATATTGTGGATTTTTTATTATTTAATTACCGCACTAATATATTTTTTGTTCGCCCCGAAATTATTTTTTTATTACTTGAGTGACGTCCTCGTCTTCTGTCGACAGTGGATTAACCCGGCTTGTGTATTCGCTCATGTTATTTTGATAAAAGTGAGTAACGTTGAGGAAACACGAATAATAACAGCAGAGAATAACGTTGAGCGTATAACGTAAACCACTTGCTCTTGCGCCACTTGAAGCAGCTCTCGGTTACGTGTTTTTAGGCACATGTGTTTGTGTACATACCTTCCTCATTTATATACAACATACCTTAATATGTATGCATATATATATATATATATATATATATATACAAATACATGTATACGTTGAGTGAAGTATGAAGTATGCGCGTGTAAATAACCCGCGCGTCGGCTAAATTCTCGTGGCACACCAAAGTCGAGGTCAAACGCCTTGGTTATGCGCGTCTATGCACTTGTACGGCTGTACATTGTGGGTTTATGTTCTCTCGGCACTGATGCCTCATCTCTTCTCCTCCATCTCCTCTCTATACAACATACACACTCGAAAACACAACTTAGCGAGTGAGTCAGTGAGTGAGTAAACGAGCAGAGAGATGAGAAGTAGAGAGAATGACCACGACCACATAACAAGAGAACTTGGCCACGATCTTTGTCATGTATGTATATGTACATGTTTATTTTATCATGTCTCTCCGTATGTTTTTATTATGTATGAGGAGCCAGACATCGGCAACACGGCACGACTGAGGGTGGACGATGAATTGCTCGATGGGTGTGCACTGGTCGAGTGTGGTGTGCATGGCGTGAGTATGCATGAGTAACAATTTGGCGACTGTTGATTTTCCGAGTGAACCTTCATTAGAAATATGGTAAATTTTCGAGTTTATTGTTACACTGTATACACACCGTAGAGCAGAATAGAAAAGAGCTGAGGGAAAACCCCAAGTGAATTGAATGTATTTCCAAATGTAAATTTAAATGTAAAACGGATTAAACAATCATATTGTCATTCATTTAAATTCAATTTAAATCCCATAGTGTATCACTATTTATCTGCGAACAACAAATATAGTTTTATTAATATAAATAAATATTTATATGCATATACATATATGGAGACATTGATGTTGACTTAACAAAATAAACCGACAATGTAATATTCTGTTGTATATTTTGTAGAGGAAAATTTATATTTGTATGAGTATTGAAAAACGTATATTACGCTCTGTATTTTTATAAATTCTTTTTTTTGTTATCATGAAAAATCTATATGTATATATTTATGTGCGGAATAAATACAATATAGTGAAAACCGCTGACAGGCTATATTCGTCCATATATATCTGAGGAATATTTCAATATATACGTTTTTCGCATATTCGACTAGTCCATTGTGCCCGGGGAATATCTTCGATTCACCTTCTATCCCATACTTTTGCTACTCCTACCGCTCCTCCTTTTTCTATCTTATATTATACACTATGTATTCGCATATACACTACGATATATATGGACAGAAAAAGTATTTCCGCTTATTCTTGCATCTTTTATACTTTTTCACTGTGGTTGAACAGTCGCAGCTCTTATCGGTTTCTTACGGGTAAATATATACATATATATGTACGAACATGTATCACGAATAACATTACGGAGAATGTAAATGAAAATCTATCCTACATAGATACGAATACTTACAATATTCACGTTCAACGTTCAGAAAATAGAGCCTTCAAAGTAATACTTATTAAATTTATTATCATTCTACGATATATTTAAAGTAGCTACCATTCGTTCCATTTCTATCATTGCTAAAATTCTTTAGACTGTTCTTCAGTATAATAAATATCGTCCTCGTTAATTGACAACGTAAATATTTGTTCTTGATGATAAATTATAACGCCGTACAAAAGCAGAAAAAAATTCGATTAGAGTTTTAAAATGAATTAATGAATCACTGGTGCATCGTAACTGTCGTAACTTGAGAGTAGCAATAGCGAAATAAAGGAATTAGTAGGAAACACCAGGGAGAGATAGAGAGTGAGCTCGTCGAGTGGCAATCGAATTATCGAACACGCCTGGAACACAGTGTGTGTGGTATCGCCCGGGTTCCCGGGATAGTGGTCGAGGGTTGAGGGTTGAAGGCAGAGGATAGACTGACCAACAGAGAGTAGAATTGAGTGGAATAGTGGCGGCGCGGGTGACGTTCCTGCGGTATTGAACTACTACATACACACACACAATATAGTTAGTACAGAGAGTGATGTAAAGTACATTTCTCTATCACACTCCTCTATATATATGTATATTGACATCTTCTACTCCCTTTGGGCATCTGCTACTGCTAGTGATATACATATATTTATATACATATATGTGCATTGTATCCGTAGTTGTCCATTCGATTCTCTCAAACCTATTGGCAATTGCCACCGCTGAACTTTATTGGTACGTACCGGCACGTCGATGTGCACACCCGCAAATGTGTGTTTATGCTTTCGTACGTGGCTGAGCAATATGTGGTCTCACAAATAGTAAATTTATACTAGTACATGTGCTTGCACACTAGTGTATTTGTTGAGGATGAAATGTGCACTTGTCCGTACATTTAATACTATAGTCCAATCAACAATGAATGTATGTATGTATGTGTATATGTATGTGTATGTGAAAAAGAGAATGAGTAAAATGATCAACCGCGCTACTGTGGCCAAGCCGTATTTAATTAAACTCGCGAGATACATGACGTAAATTCTATCAGTGATAAATAATTAGTTTTGTACTTTTTAAATAGTACTTTAGTTTGAACAAAAAAAAAGTTTTATTCAATTTATTTTTAATTTAAATATTTATTGAAAGGCATTATCATTTTTTCAATTACTATTATTATTGTCAGTGAAAATGTTTTAATTAGTATTTTAATTAATAAAAGTTTTAATTATCTAATAACCTACATATATGTATATAACAAAGCGAAGAAATAAATTATTAAAAGTAATTAATCGTTGAAAGAAATAGATAAGATCAAAAGATAAATTCCTTTTGATCAGAAACCGAATCGCAAAGTAATATATTAAATAATATATATAGTTTTCCGTAAAGATAACGGGAGCTAAGTGTTACACGTCAGAGGCCTCGTCGCTTGCGCTCAATATCATTAATTAACTCGCGCAATTACGTGAAGATTAATTGCCAGTAAAGGGAATAGAAAGACAGGGAGAGATAAAGAGAAAGAGGGAGACAAGAAAGACAATCTATAGGTTTGTCTCTTTCGTAAGTAAGACAGAGAGCGCTTAAATAAGCTACTAGTGAGGTATCGAGTAAAGTAATGAGGGTAGTTGTTAAGATTACTCGGCAAGATACTCGACCTTTGTGTGTGCCCTATTGAACCCCATGGACCAAAGATTTGTGTCAATTGCTACTTCACTCCTTTCGAGATTATTAAACTCTGTCAACCGTTAATGCTGTTCATTAATTATCGAACACACATTGTAAGCTACTATTACACTTTACTCGACTTGACCTTAATCATACATCAGACATCTACGTGTTACATTTTTATCTATTTATATCAATCAACGTTTAATAGTAAATAATAACTTGTAATTTACTTAATATCATTAATCACATCTTCCAACACTTTACTTTTTAATTAACTCATGACCGCTATTTTATTGTTACAGGTAAGTGAATTAACCTGTCCATCAATCCACATTAGTACCTATTCAATGCTGATTGATTGATTAATTAACCAATTGATCAATTGTCATGGTAAGCTTGTAATAAATCAAACCTGCACTTAATACCACCAAGATGGTACGTAAAAAATTTATTAAATATTATAAATATTACATATATACTGTATAAATTTTGGCTTACAAGAATATCAATAGTAAAAGTCAGATAGTAATATTTCACTTTTCTGATTCCTCAATTCCATTTCATGTTCATGTCGTTCTCGCTGTCAATCGGTTTTCCGATAAATCCATGGCAACCCGTCGTGTATATACATCATCCATTGGTTGTATATATATTTTTATTTTTTTTCTGATGCCTGAAATACTTGCTCTCTTTCATAGTAGATAGTAAATAGCATGAGGATAGAGAGGCACCAGAGAAGAGAAGCATCAGCAACAGCATTTCTTCGATAATCGGACGGAAGCGGCGAAGCTATTACGGATGCACACACGGGTTCGCGCTCGAAAAGCCATATTGGAAGCGCCAGATGGTTATTGCATCAAGATAGATACCCCATTCAGATTTCAGAGCCGTTCTCAATGCATATTAGAACGATTCACGCTCCGGAACCGAACTGAATACGGTATTAGTGTAGTATAGAGCCACCAGAGAGACTGTGCCCTCTGTACTACTATACTAGCTCTGTATAGAAGACCCGGTACCACTGGCACCCGCCCCACGCGCCACAGTAGTCTCGCTTATTCCAATTCCCACCTTGCTTCATCCTTGTTTCATCCTGCTGCCGGTTCCTTTTACTTCCTCTTCGAGCAACCACCCTCACTATTCCCATTTCTATACACTATTCGATCTCTGCACACAGCCATGATCCCTTGTCTCAGTGCTAGAGCACGCTTCTGCATCCTATCATCAACTTACGACCAGCTGCAACGCTTATAAATTGCTCCTATTTCGTTTTTTTATTTTATTTACTTTTTTTTCTGGAGCTTTAGTCTTTTATTTTATACTTTGTACGTTCTTTAAGACGGTATATTTTTATCTGATTGCAGAGTACGCTTTGAATAGAAATGAAATTTGTTTTATTTTATTTTGTTATTATTATTATTATTACTTTTATGCATGTAGATAAGAATAAAGAAACGTATTATTTTAAAAAGAGTTATAAAACAAAGAATAGAAGAAATAGAGGAGAATTGTGGTTATATTTAAATAGCGATCGATAATCACTTGAAATAGTGTACTTGGGTTTTATATTTTTTTATTACAGTACGTCGTGCTCCATCGATCATACTTTACTTGTGTACTTATACTTATATAATAATCATAAAGACAATGTTGATAATAAAGTATGTAGCTTTATAAAAGTTTATAAAGTGTAAAGACGGTAATTCTATTTCATGATATAGTTATTAAATTATTTTATCATCAACCACTCAGCTCCATTTAAATTTAAAAAAATACTCGATACTGTAATTTAAATATTAAATGAATTTTACTGCTGAAAATAGTTTTATATAAAAGTATTTGTGAAACGATAATAAATATTATTTTTCCAATGATTGATGTCTACACATGTCAATAACTGTGATCGTAAATAAAAAAAAATGTATGTGTACAGCAGTGTAGGAAATAATAAATATTACGTCGTGAATTCAATTTATATGATTGATTGGATAATAATAATAATAATAATAACAATAAAAAAAACGGAATTATATCGACACGCATATAATAAAAAAGTTTTTCTCTATTACGCGGACATACATATATATATTTATATATACAAATGAAATAGCAGTAGAATTGTGAATACATGAGTTTGCTTTTCGTTAAATACTATACTGTATATTGACTGCTCTTTGGACATAACTCCAAACTCAATTTACCACTTCACTCACTCACTAGCTCACCCACTCACCCTTTTAAACCCTATCCACGTTTAATTACTGTCCAATTGATTTATTCTCAGTGTGTGCGACGATTGGATTTCGACGCCGGCTATTAATGAGTTCTGCCATTCATTTCTCATCATTCTCCACTCACTCGCTCAAATAAAATATATTTATTGGGTATCCCTTTACCCCCATTATTTAGTCCCCCATCTCTCAACTCTCAATCCAATTCTCTTTTTTATCTTGACATACTTCCTCCAATCCTTCAATTTAATCGATACGAGTAAAAAAAACGGCTCAGTGTTTTTACAAACGTCATGTCAAAAAATTACTCATCTCATTTTTTTATTATCATTCTCCTGTACAAATTTAGTTTCTGTTTTCTCCATTACTTATGTGTGTGTATAATATATATTTTCTTATAAATGTTTCTTCTTATGCTGCTATGAATTCGTTTATTTTATTTATCATTATTTTCTTATAGGAGTTTTAACGCACGTACAAACATCCATTATTCAGTCGTTGCGGCTCCCCTATCAAGCTCTTTCGTAAAAGCGACACGACGTTCGCTACTGGTTGTTCGTTCTTTGGTTCATTCGTTCGTTCGTTCGCCAATCGAACGAACAACATTGACTCGAGTCTCGATGGAAAAACGTGGCATTTGATTTGAAAGGCGATGGGACGATGTTCTCGACACGCGTCTCTGCTTCTTCTTTCCTGCCTGCTTGTCTTTGTCCTCGTTGTCTCTTTTATATATACATATACATATACACATATTTAGTCTCTTTTCCGACTCCCCGAGTTGTTCACCCGTCCAATCCACAATACTCTATATTTATAATGAAGTCAAAAGGAGACGAAAAATAAAAAAAAAAAATATTACAGAAAAGAGAAAAGGGAAAGAGGATGAGGAGAAAATAAAATAAAGTAAAGTAAAGTAAGGAGAAAAAAAAATGTAAGAAGTCTCGGCAAGTCACGACCGCAGGATTCTGTGTGCCCGTCAGACGGAAATAATAAAACGATCTCGTGTTCAAACCGCGAACGACTTGGCGTCACGTCATTCAGAGACAGACAATTTCTCGTTTAAGATGAATAAATCATTTGAGCAAAAATAAAATGTCCTTTGACTATAACAATAATAATAATAATAATAATAATAAATAATAATAGCAATAGTAATAATTTACCCTCAACTATCACAGTCGTTAAATTTATTTATTATATTCTCCTCGAATTTATTTCAGTTTAAACTTTTATTTGCAGTGTTAATTAATTATTGCGAGAATCAATTAACACGGTAAATTGTTAATGACTCTTACACATCTGTATATTTATGTATACATGTGAAATGGATAATAGGAAGCTCGGAGCAAAAGGACTCGAAGATAACCGGCAACTCGAGAGCAATTTGTGCGATCACGGGTACGGGCCGTGATTGCCCACAGATCTCGGTCGTGCGGACCGATGCATACTAGTCCACCAGATATTCCCTCGCAATGCGATCTGCTGAACAAACGCCCGAGTGCTTGTATATCTATACAACGAGAATCATGATCATGGTCATGATCATGATCATGGAGATGATGATGATGATGATAATGATGAGTCGATAGGGGAGCGAAGTAAGTAAGTGGATGCGCAAAGTCGGCAAACACACCAATACTCAGTATACTCACTGTATGATAGGTATAGTTTATCCCCATATACATATATACTGCGGTATATACTCTCGGATAGTTGTTTCACCCGATGGCCCCGCAATTAACCTTGCTCTTTGCTGGTGTGGTATTATCGTGTGGTATTTGTGGCAGCAGTGATCGCAACTTTAAGGCAGTTTCGAACAGACTAACGCCATCTATAATAACCAATTTTCTTTACTAATTAATTAAGGTAAAAAATGAAGTATCCAAAAGTCAAAGTACTGATATAATTGAATAAATTTTTGTGGGCTGATATATTGTTTGAAAGCAATTTAATAAAAGTAACCCAAAGACATGGGCATTTGATGTGGTAATTTAATAGACATGGAGCGCACAGTATATTATATCGTGCTCAGCAAAACGGCATAATGTAATGTAAGCTTATGCAATTAATCTCATAGAGGAGATTGTAGGCGAAGTAGCGATCAGTGGGGCGGGAGTAAAGACCGATCGATCGATCGCTCCAGTGTGTCGGTGAACATAAGCTATTTGCATTCCTCGTCTTAATTAAATCGATGTAGGTATACGGATTGGACTTGTTAAGCGTATAGGTCGAGGTACTGGCACACGATTAGCGTGGTTATCAGGACAGCAACTCCAGTGTGCGATAGTGTATATGCATACTCCGGTAGTGCTGCTGGTACTGCAACATGATTGGAAACTATGCTTCTACATTGTCATCCGATTTACGCCTAGGTTTAATGTATTAGTCCCGTGTCACCGAGCACGCTGACGTGCTAAATTAATCTTGCTCGACGACATTCTACCGAGCTCCGCCAGAAGCTCTTCCCCTTACCTCACTCGCCCCTCTCAATCCGTCTCCTCTTTTTCATTTTCCACTTCCTCTTATTTATGCTTCACTTGAGCGACACCAAGCCGGCGATTCGCTTAACAACTTGTACTCTTTCGTCAGCCAAGAAAAATTGTTGCGATCTTTTTAACCGTCTCTCGAAATTTTTTTATTTTATACTGAAGAACAAAGGGAAAAAAATTAACGGGATAAAAACTTAAATTTTATTAAACAAGAAAATTAATTGAGTAATTAAAAATTATATAACTGAAGCTAATTCAATTTAATTAAATAAAATTGAAATGAAACGTCCTCGAAGGGTTGCTGACACGGATGTGATCGTGCAGGTTACGGCCACGGCAAAACTCAACGCGTGTTTATACACGCAGCAAACACGTACTTTAAACATATCTTCTCCTTGTCTTTTTCTTATTCTTCTTGTTTTTTTCGTCCTTTCCTTAGTATAGATACTCAAAGTAAACCGCGACAACTGAGCTCAAAGTCACTACCCAAGGATAATGCATGGACTCTCCATCATATATATTATCGTTAATTAAAACTTTTATTCAGAATCTCTACCAACTACTTTATCGATAAAGTTAAACTTTACCACGTAAATAGAATTTTAATTAACTAGATAATTAAATAATTCTAGTGGGTCATAATAACATAATCAATGTAGTTATTAATTAACGGTGGAATGATTGGTATGTATGACTTTCAATCACATTGATCGAAGTATGTATTATATGTATATATATATATTGATAATCGACAGATGATGAGAAGAAGCTCGTCCCGGTTGAGATAATATGATGATGGAGGATAGCCTAGTGTGGCGAGGATGAACACGCGGAACGTGTGAATTAAAAGGGATCGAGTTGAGCGCCACTACGACTGCATTCCACTGTTCCGTAGCCTACTCATGTGCTGCATCTTCCTTGCTCACGTATTATTGTATATATGATGTAGATTTAAGGTGTATTGATGTTGTTGTTTCGTCGGTGTGTGCGTGTGTGTGTGTCTCGTGTGTGCACGTGCAGGGTTATTCAGTGTGGATGCCAAAGCCGCTTTGCTTTGAAATCGTGTCTTTAAACTACTCGTTGTCTTTACTTACAGTCATCGTTGTAGTCGTTGTCGTCTCCCTGGTCGTCGTCAGAGTTTGAGTCAACTCTTTGATAGCAGGAAGACGTACAGTGTTTAATGTACAAGCTCACGATTCTCAAGTAAAGTCGATCAAGTGAACCACCGAGTGTCTTTAATGCACCACCAAGCGTCGCTGTCTCTTGAATGCCGACAACGACAATCGAGTGCACTGCAGTAAAACGACATCGTTGTGACTATCTCGCCGTCGTTTTCGTCTTCGTCTTGGTCTTGGTCTCAGCTAAGTCCCGAGGTTGTATTCACCACGACATTCGTTACGTATGGAACTGTAAATCACCGAAGAATGGCAAATTTATGTGAGGACATGCTCAACTGAGCTTTATTTTATTTTAAATTTTTAAACTCTTTTATTTTTTATTTATTTCTTACATCCAAGACAGTATGCTCCTATATGTGAGCGGATCTTATCGAAACAACTCGATGTTTATTGCTGCTACAGCAGGTTGCTGAACTGCTTATACCTCTGCGCGACGGATCGATTCTTAAATGGTACCCAGTTCAAATGTTCCTTTTCCAAGTCGTTAAACCTACACTACACTTTTGTTACACTTTTAAAATACTTTTATTGCTAAAATAACTCTCAACTAACAATCAGTTAAGAAAAATATAAAAAACTTTGCTGTTATAAAAGTAATATCGCAAAATAAATTTTAAATGCTATAAAATTATAAATTTTCCCGCCGGTTATTTTCATTCACGAGCAGGACTAATTCTGTGCTTTGATTGAAGGATCAGTTATTTAATGCTGAAAAAATTAAATGCCAGAGTAAAGGCTATGAAAGCAAGAGAAAAATACTTATGATAATAATAACTAAAACTAAAAGAAAGGAAAAAAATTAAATGAATAAAATAATGAACAAGAGCCTCAGTCGCCATTAAAGATGAAACGTTTTTCTTCTCAGTATGGTATGCTGCAGCATTGTATATCGTATTGTATACAGCGCGTTGGTTAGTACCCATACCAGTGCTGAAAGTGCACCAGCAGCAGGCATTAGCATGAGGACTAACCGTAAGAATAATCTTATTTCCTTACGGCAAAGTCTACTCGCGTTCAATTAGCCTCACGGCATTAGTCTTCAGCCTACAGCCCAAATTAGGACTCGAGCACTTACGCGAATCGAGCTCTTGAGCTCATACCAACACAACCAACGGCAGTATCAGTGCTGGGTATTAGCACGAGTATTCGGACAAGTAGTAGTACTTTATACGTTATAATAAACAGTATGAGCTTAAGTTGAGTCGAGTCGAGTCGAGTTTTAGTCTAAGATGAGGTATATAGTCGTTTCACGAAGAAACATGATTCATAGCCAACTCACGAGAGTAAAAGCCCGTCCTATCTATACCAGTACCAGTACTAGTACTACTACTCTTATCCTTCGCTACCTCACTCCCTCATTTACTCGCTGACTCGTTTTCCTGCCACGACACTGATGATAGCTTTCTGATCTTCCCACCAAGATCCTCCATCATGATTACACTTTTCACATTTTTTATGCTCTCTCACTGTACTGACGTTCTTTTCCACTCGGTGAACTATCCAACGACTCAGATATATTGAAAAATAAAATAAACTTTATTGTAGATACAAACGCGAGCATACGAGTGAGGGTGGTTACTCATATAATTTTCATGATGTATATTTATTTTTCCATCCTCATTTGACAAAGCAAACAAATACGTTTACATTTCGATAAATAAAAATGATGTTTACATATGCGCGAGTGGGTGTACAAATGCGTCTTTATACAACGCAAACGATGAGCCGGATGATGGCTCTTGTATATCTCTATAAATATCATTTGGATGGATGTTTTGATTTTTGCATGTCCATTTATGCAGCTGGGTGCATCATAAATGCCATCGTCGTATATGTACTGCGTCAAAGAGTGCTTCGAGAAAATATTCAGAGTATCGTGTGTACATCCACTACACAAGGGAATGCCTTTTCTTATTCACTATACACGTATTTATATATATTTTATCTTATACTCGTTGGTTTCCCTTTGGTTAAACTTTTTTTACTCTCTCTACTTGGCTCATCCGAGAACCCAGCCGTCCATGCGTGACTCAAGGTCATCTGAGGATTCACCAGCAAGCAAAGATATGTAGAATAATGCATGTGGTAATTTTATTACTCTTTTTTAATAATCAAAATTGTTAGTAAGTTCCTTTTGTGTGTTTTATTTAAATATTTTACGGGCGATGGAGCCAACGAACGGGACACGTGTGTGTGTTTATGTGCATTGTGCTCATCACATGGGTCTTTTACGAATGATACGAGAGTTTATGTTTAGTTACTCATTGAGTAGAGAGAAACCTGCTCACCCACACGTGTGTTCAGTGTACTTGAGGCCGGGTTATTAGGTGCTAATAGACACGTCGGGACATGCGACAAGCCACTCAGTGTCTAATGAAATGTCTATTCAATGCATTAACAATATGTTTATAGTCATACCTTTATGCGCAGATCTTTAATTTATGACCAACAGTATTGTGCTTGTGAATAAATGAAAATACTTAAAGGTCAATGATCTTGATATTGAGAAGTTGTCAACAGCTTGTAAATAAATATTTTTATTTGTCCGCCGTTAAATTTTTTTTTTATCAAAAATATGTAACCGCTTTACTTTGTAACCTTTTTTTTTACCAACTGCTTTTACAATAGATTGTAAGTGTTTAAAATTGCATTGCTCGTAAATTTTTTAAGCGATTCCGTTTATGGATCCCGAGTTACGAACCTCTAGAGTTTGTATTTTTATTATAAACTTAAAACTGTGGGCTTTAAAAAAACATTTTCAAAAAATGAATTTATATGCGTAAATATTTCTCAATATAAATAGACTCAGAGTGCAGGTTGTAATTAAATAAATATAAAAAATATAAGATTTGTCGTATTGCTAAATATAGTAAACTCATGACGAACTGTGACATTTATTTGACTCTTTTAAATTTCACGTCATTTAATTTAACTGTCGTGCTATTATTACATTTGATAGTCGGTTTGTTTCTTTTTTTATTTGTTTCTTTTATATATCATAAACCTGGTTATTGAGATTCGCATTGGCTGCAGTGGATTTTATGTCTTTTCTTTCGTTCACGTGCTGGCATTTAAATGTCATTATTGTGAGCCCTCTTGAAATATAGCCGTTGTGTTATGATTATGCTAAAATTTAATGTGACGACAAAACATATTGCCGCTATTTATCATAACAATTTGTGCTTAATAACAACAACTCGATGACCTAGTGATTTGTCGATAAAATTAATCACGGATTTTTCTATTCGCGATGTCTTTATTTGCTGCATTTATTATTTTTTTTTTTTTAATAATATCCTCAATTTCAATCTAACGCGATCGGTTTCCGATACTTTGTATTCTCCTCGACCTACATATACAAAATTATTATTTTAATATCAGATTGTATGAGAAACAGCGCGATAAATATTAAAAATAAATGAAAAAACAATAAATTTGAATAATAATTATGCATACACATACAAATACCATGCAAATATTTGTATAGATTGTGACTTTTTAAATCCGAGGCTCCATAAATTTTAAAACAATTCGAGTCTTGCTCTTGTTCTCTCAACTCCCAGCCCAGTGTTAACGTGTGCTGAGCTCGTGAGTGTCTCCATTGCATTTAATTCAACCACAATACGATACGATAGAATGACAGAATCCGCAAGAGAAACAGAATCAGCTTGTTATTAGCACGTTCGCGCATAACTCGAATTCAACGATGCGTGTGGCACGCCGCCCTGAGCGAGACCGATCGCGCACGCACATACGCCTCGAGTCTTTTCTCTGCCCGTCTCTCTGGGAATATTTATGGCTCTCGTAGTGCCTATATGTCCCGCACAATCTCCTCAAAAAAAACCCTTCAAAAAAATAAAAAAAAATACCAACTATCTCTCGTAAATAAAAAACAAACATATTCAAAGAAACAAAAAATCCTGATTCACAGGCTGCGCTAAAAAAGTTAATACTTAAATTTAAAAAAAAAATGGTATATTCTCACAGAACTTACTCATCAGATATAATCATTTTGACATTAAAAAAAAAGACTTAATTTTTTTTTTCTGACAACTAAAGAGCCTTGAGATCTATGAAGTAATGTCTTCATTATAATCCAAACACCCAGACAAGCTGTCATTATTTTTTGCCTTGCAATAATATACACACGGTTGAGTACCACTGGAGAGTGAGATTCCTTAGCAGCAGCAGAGCCACACGATATTGCTACGTGGTTCTGTATACATTTGTGAGCAAAAAGGACAGAATAGCGAGTTGATGCACATATACATAAACATATATATATTTATAAGTATATAAGTATGAGTGAGAAAAGGAGAGACAGAAATAAAAGGTTTACATCGTCAGAGGTATAGCTGTACCAAGTTCTCCACTCGGGATTCAGCATCAGCATCAGCAGCAGCACCAGCGAGGAGAGAAAAGACTCGCGAGTTATGCTCACGAAGGCGATGCTGGTACACAACAGCAGCAGCAGATTCTTCACCTCCCTCGTGTGCAGTTCTCTCATTCGAAACTGCTTCCACTTAGTTCTCCTCTCCATATACCCATTTTATTTATTCTTATTCTTCTTTTATTTATTCTTCCTTTATATTCTTCTTCTTCTTCTTGTACTTTTTTATTTAACCTTTTTATTCTATTTCTCTCGATGGCTGTTACTGTACTGCTGCACTGGGCAATACGTTTGCTGGATGCAATAAAACGATTCGCCAACAATTTACGCCTGCAACATCCGCTGGCTCTTGGTTGCTTGGGTTTATATACACCAAACTATTCTGTACTAGTGTATTGTGCAGTATAACTGGTTCCTGATCCCCGAGAGTTGTGGATACCTGGATATTTTCTCAGCCCCGCTTGTTCAATAAGAGACCCCAGTGTAAATAGGAACACATCGTGGTAACAACCGGTCACTGCCGATAACTCCATTCCCGGTGCAGTTTAATAGTCGATGTCGACGCACTTGAGCTGCTGCTGCTGCTACTGCTGCTGTGAACGCTAAACTGCTAATTGCACGCACGCGGTTAAATTGCCGTAAGATATTTTATCCACGCCAGTATATTGAGAATCCAACACTTGATAATGTAACTTACGGCCTCATTAAGAATCGCTAACGTCTATTGAATTTAATTTAATTCACTTTTGATTAATTAATATATATAAATCAAGAGTAACATAAGTTGAGTCTACTCCTACTCTCTCTGCTACTACTACTACTACTACTACTACTACTACTACTACTACTACTACAACTACTACTGCTACTACTACTACTGCTACTACAATTACTACTGCTACAAAGAGTGAATGGAACTGCCTTGTGTTGGCTATTTACTCACAATTTGTTTTGCCAAGAGAAATTGGAAAAAGAAAAGATTAAAAAAAATTCCGGTAATGGAGAAAGGACGACGGCAGCAATGGTAGGTAGTAGTGATGATAGTGGTGGGGCATTTGGCTAAACCATTGCGCGTAAAATTAAAATAGGGGTTAAATTAATTGGATTCTCATCCGACGTTGGCTCGCAAAATGTGAAGTCGGCGAAACGGTTAACCGAGGTAGTAGCAAACGAGGAGATGGGAATGTATATATTATATGTTTATATATATATATATATATATATATATATATATACTCGCGCAATCCAGCCGAACACCCCTTTTTTAACTCTCTCTTTACTTGATTTTTTTTTTTAAAGTTTTTATTATGCAGTCTGGCCGGGTAAAGAGTTATTCTTTCTTTCTCTTTTTTTGGAACAAGTGACGGGAATAAAATTTACTCATACTGAAATTCTACCAGAGATATTTCAGTTGGTTTTTAAAAATAAAAAAAAATATTGAAATGAAATCTCATTATAAATAAATTACTTTATTATAAATAATTTTTTATCTGTCTCAGTTTTTTATATTCCGTTTATTAATAAATTTACGAGGGAATATTATTGTGGCAAAAAGTTAAATTGGCTTGAGAATAAAATATCAAAAATTAGCATTTATTTTAAGAGTGAATGATATGTTGACAACGGTCACAAAGTTATGCGAATGATTTGCTCTCGGAGCGCGACAAATGCGCGAGAACCGCCTGTCGTGGTTGCATATGTGGTACGACAAAAAAAGATTAAGAAACAAAACTAAAAAATAAAAAAAAAAAAAAAAAAAAACCAGACGCCGAGAAGTCCAAGTTGGACGTGGATCATTCAAGGATTTCATCTCTCGTTCCATCATCAAACTCGACACAGCATTAACATTGTGTCTCATGCAGCTGAATCTGGTTTTTCGGACATCCGGGTGACGCTACGATTTCTTGCCAATCAACGAGAGTACACACAATATTCGAGGGTTGATACATTATTTTAAAAATTTATTAACGACATTCGCCAGTCTCTTCACTAACTCACTTCTCTTGTTCTTGTTCTCACACGTGTATAACTCAGCTATCATCCACACACATTCACACATTCATAAAAAATGAAGAATCAAGTCTGCAGGGAATAGATCCCACGCGACGACGACAACGAGTCTTCTATTGGTCTGACACGGATTCTCCTGGAATTTAATTAGACCGTCCGTGGAAAACGGAGCAGTAGATGGAGAGCAGAAGCTCATCGTTGGTTTAGTTCCCTTGTGGCTTTTTCGATCCTGACAAATATTGATAGCTTCAGCAGTCTTCCATCTGTTTTTTTTTTTTTTTTTTTTTTTTTTTTTTATCTCTTATTAAAAATTTTTTTTCCCTTCCGCAAGATATTTTTTTTTCTCCAAGTGCTTTATAAATTGTTGCACAAGCAAGTAATCTCGCGTCCCCTCGAGACGTTCACCTTCTCCGAATATCGAGAGAACGCAACAGACCCAGAGGCGTTAAAACTAACGTCACTCCCAATTTAACATATCGCGGTCATTTTCCAAACGAATAGCCCTCGTTGAGATGTAATTTAACATCATTTATCCGTCACTTATTTCTCTTTGTATAGTTTGCGTTACGAGCACTGGTCGTCACATAATTGCGCACTCAACTTATTTAATCCTCTCAGTCTTATTTTCTTTTGCTTTTTGGCTCGTGTCTACATTCTTTAACTCGCCAAGAATGAATTATTATGTACTTAATGTTTGAATAAAATTTTAATAAAACATTATTTTAAATTTATATATGTCCCAACACAAGTCAATAAAATTATTATTAACTATTATTTCCAGGGATTTTTTATTTTGTACACAGAAAAAAAATATTTCTTGCCGCGAAAAATTTTAACTCGCCTCAAGAAATTTCTTCTATTCCTAAGAAAATTGTTGTCTTCAGAATTATTTTTTTCTGTGTAGTTAAATTTTTATATCATTAAAATTTAATTACAAATAATTGTTAGTATTATAAAAAAATTTTGATCGCGCACATTACTTGGGTCAAGTCCTGAATTGTACACACATTTATCATGAATTTATGGTGTGTGCAATACCTCGAATTTCTCTGGTGCATGTAATGCACAAGCGCATAAGACTCGTTGTCACGAAATACGACGACTCGTTTCGGAGTTAACGAGTATCTCGTTTTAATTTACACAGATTTATGTTTCGCTTGTTGTATTGTACAGAAATTATATTTCCATTATTATTATTATTATTATTATTATTATTATTATTATTATTATTATTATTGTTATTATTATTATTATTATTATTATTATTATTATTATTATTATTATTATTATTATTATTATTATTATTATTCATCTGTGAATTATAAAATAATGCCTTCAAATAAATTTTAAAAATGTTATTCTCATTTGCATGTGGAAAAAAAAACAAATAAATAACAATAATAATAATAATAATTGTTCAAAATACGTAATGGAAAGTAAACTCGTCATTGGTTACTAACTGTCCATGATTTATGGTCGATATTATTCCAAAGTTTCTGAACACATAAAAATGGTCATACGAGCAGAGTAAAGCCAATTCTCGTAACTCACAGGACCTCACTGCGAAACTTAATAACGACCGTCATGTAAATTTTTTATTTTCAATTTCACATTTTATTTTTTTATTTCATTTTTCTATTTGCGCTGAAACTCCTCGCAAACTTTAAATCTATACATGCTAATAAAATAAAAAAAAACAATAATTAAAGAAAAATGAAAAAATAAAAAAGTAACGTGGCAATCTCAGATTATCCGATGTACACGTGAATGCATAAAATATCTCATGCGTTATTCTGTTTTAACTTTTTTCTCTCATACTCTCGTCAATTTTTATTCGTACTCATCGCCCGCATTTCCACAGAAGTATATATTCCAGTGCAATATTTTTTTATATATCCGTTTTATTATTTTATTTTATTATTTCAGCACTCTCTCGAGCATCGTGTATTAACTTTTTGTTTATTTACTTTTTTTATTTCGTTAACCAGGAAATTCATTAAAATAAACGCGGATTCGATATTATACCGACTAATGAAATTACTACGATTCAGATCACTTTTTTTCCATCAGAACTTTTTAAAATCATAACTCGGCTTTTTCATTACTTTATCGTAATAATTTATGAAATATTAAAACATACAAAAAATAATCATTTAAATTTATTATTCAACATAATTTAATTATACCATTAAAAACAATTATCTTAATATACTTTTTTTGTCAGTAATTTTTTAAAAGTATTAAAAAAATTCTCATAAATAATTTGAATCAATTAGACCTTATTCATGATAATAACTACACGATTCCACGGGTAATAAAATTAATTTCCTTCGTAAATAAAAAAAAAAATTTGCATGTATAAATGTAATTATAAGTCAGAAAAAAGTATAAATCCCAAGTAGTCTATCACAGCATAAATAATATTTTTATTGAGTGAAAAAAAATCGTCCTCGTGGCATAAATTACCAAGCACACACAGTAATTAGTAATGTTTCATTTTTATAATATTTTTTTATTCCCGCAATCTTTTTCTCGTCGTCGCTGGCTTATCATCTTTAGCATGTAAATTACTCGTGGCTCATTAGCATGCTCACGCAAGCAACCAGCTAAATAGCGTGGGGGTGCTACCGATGATTCAATTGTGAATTGTTAAATTATGTCATTTGAATTCATTGCTACACTCACACTACTCAGACAAATAGAACAATACTAATATGAGGAAAGGATAGATAGAGTACAGAACACAGAACAAAATACTCGTAACTTGCTCAGCTCACGCATTTGTAATTAGTGTTCTGTAATAATTGTATGCCTATTTAATCCACATGACAAATTCTCACAGTTATTATCATTACAAACAAAGCGCGAGATTTTCATATAAACTTCAAAGCAACAAAACCTAGTTTGACAAATATGAATATTTGAAACAACAAGTACGGTATTTAATACATATATAATGAACTTTATCGAGTGCATTAATTATGGGTTAAACGTTAAACTATTTACAATAACGTCATTATCGTCTGTACATATATTTAAATAAATATATTGAAGAGGATAAAATTATTTGCGCATAAGGCATAAAAGCGATAAATTATTATATTGCTCATAATAATTAATGCGATCGTCTTTGCAAGTTATATCGTATAATGGGAGAATGGCAAGCCGATATGGTGAGTTAGGAGTCGAGAGAGAGGCGGTGGATAAGAAGAAAAAGAAGGGAAAGGCAGAGATGGAGGCGAAGGTGGAAGAAAAAGAGAAGATGATAATGTTGAGACAAGACAAGGGAACAAGAGAGACGACAAAATGACGTACACATGGATAGGTCGAATACGCGGCGCATACTGAGCGAAACATTACTCGCATTATTAATGAGAATCGTAAAACATCATGGCACGTATCCACTTCCATCGTAGTCCTTTCTACGTACTTCTTATTCTCTGGACCATCTTTTCTTCCCTCCTATCCACATAATAATTTTAATCCCTCTTAGTTATTTTATTTCATTTTTTTATTTTTATTTTCAATTTCATTTAAGAAAATATGGTTACTCTCTAAAAGTTTGCTGGCTTATACACCAGATAAAATTATGAGAGCACCCACGCGTGACTAAATAATCGCCTCGTTCCATTTTTTACTGACAGTCAATTCCCTGGAAAAATAAATAAGAGCACAAGAGCTTACGGTCATCACTGGAAGTTTCATGGTAATTTATTTTATTTTATATTTTTTTTTTTTGTTTACGGGAGCGATCGATGCAATGAAAATAAGACGGATAGCAGTTTATTTTATTTTTATATTTTAATTTTTTAATTGGAGCTGTTTGGATGTTTTTGCGGTGATGGAGCAGACTCGCGTGTTGCGTTAATTAGAAATCTTGCGACCGTAGATTTACAGTATTGCGGATAAGTTTATGGTAAGAAAATAAAAACAAAAAGAGTTAAATGAGTTGAGTAAGATTGTGTAGAGTTGTTGGTGTCTTGCGTATTGTCTGGATCGTCAACGTGTCTTCATCTTCGTTAAAGATAAAAGAAGAGACTCCGAAGAAATAAACGACCTCGTTACGTGCTTGCAATTCTTACCAAAGTACTGGGGAACAATAAAGATCGACGTTAATGTACGTGTACACAATGTTGTTACTGATATGTGATATAAATGTTTGGGTAAATTAAAGTTAACGATGCATGACGACGACGTGCACGATCGTTACTTGATTTTTCGCTAATCAATCATCGTTATAATGTTTTATAACATTTCAAATTAATTTTTTATTATCGCAGTCTTATATTTTTTAACCGGCTGTTAAAATAATCATTTATTTTTATTGTAAATAAAATTATTTTTGATTAAACAGAAATTTTTTGAGTTTTTTAATCGATAAAAAAAAATAATTGATTTTTTTTTCTCAAATCATTTTTAAAAATATCAGTAGTAAATACTTGATATCTATTTTTTAGATATTGATTTCTTGGTACGATCTTAAAATTGTGCCTGTTTTTTTTTTCCGTCTCTATAAACTCTCTTTGATTGATCAGTAATTCACTCAATGACTTAGTATAAAGTTATTAAAATTGAATAGGACAAGTTCAAGTAAGTGGTATTTAGAAGAAACACTTGAAAATTTAATTACTTTATGTAAAATTATAAGAAGGGAGAGAAGAGCGACGGACCAATCACAGCAGAGAATATTTGAGGGATGAAAAAGGGGGCTGTAAGCCCTTGGTAGATTTGAAGGTCAGTTCAGAAGCAACCAGCTTTGTAGTGAGGTCGTGGTATCAAGATTACGGTTTATTTATCCGACAATAGGATTACAAGCTAAGGGTTTAGATTTTATGTGAGTACTTTCTGTTGACAAATAATTCTCCTGTCCTGTTTATTACTAGTATAGTAAATTATTTAAAAATAATTGCATACTATGTAATTATGTATTGTCTGACTCTTAAGAGCCTTTTCCACTAGCTATAGGATAACGATCGTGTTTAAGTATAAAATTGGCGCGAAATGTTTTCTTGTAGAGATAAAAAACGAGTTGAAACGAGAAAATATTTGAACAAGTAAGAATTAAGATAAAGTAAAAAGGTACGAAATGGCAGGGGTGTTGCGTGTGTATCCACCGACAAGCCGATCAAAGAAGTTAAGGCATCGATCATGAGATTCATGAGAGAGTATACCGTCGTGAGATTCCGCAGCTCTCAGAATCACGAGTCTGGCTGCCAATTACAGTTGATCATTATTGTAGTCTTATATATCTGCTATATATATATATATATATATATATATATATATATATATATATATATGTATATATATGTGCTCAGGTTTTTGAATTTATTTTTCATTCTCCCATTACTTATTTATTTATTTATCCATCTATCCATCCTATAAATATAAATAATATAAATAAACTTGACGAGTTATCGCATTTCATGAATCGAGTGACAGACAGACGGGTTTTCAGTTGCACCAACAGAAATCCATTCGTATTATTTACTATCTCTCTTTAAAATCCACTTGTACAAGTCAGAGTATTATTCTGAAGACCCGGAAGACAAGCAATTTAATTTGATCGTACTTGCTCTCAATTTACCTCTTCTATTCTCGTTCTCATTGGCCGTCTCTATCTCATCTTTCTTTCTTTATTAAATCCTATTATTCTAGTAGCAATTTAACTACTTCGCTAATAAACTAGAATTATTAAATCGAGAACTCATGAATTATACATCTCAGAACTTTATAAAATTATTCAAACAATCACGCAGATAAATACATTTTATAATTAATTTTATTTAGACTTTAAAAGATATCAACTTTTGAAATTCCAGTTAATGATAAACAATTAGTATTATAAAATGATAACATTAATAAATTTATTATTTAATATTTTTAAAAAATATTGTTGGCTTATTATTATTTTTAAAGCGTCATAAAAAAAACCACAAAGCGATAATATTATTCATAATAATTGTTATCATAAATGATTATATTTGTTATGTTTTGCATTGCTAAGTTTGTATTATGCGATAACTGTAACCAAGTTATGAATAATAATTATGACAATTATTATTAATAATACGCACAAAGAATTCTTATCGTGCTGACAAATAAATTTATGAATATAATTAATAAAATAACAATATATTAATAATATCCAATAAATTAAAGTATTAATTAAACGATAAAGATTAAAATAATCTGACAATTAAATTATTATTAATCATTATTTATTAATTTTAATCATTTTTAATAATTTTAATTAAAGTTATATAAATACACTGTAAAAAATCGTGAGTGAATTCGAAGTGATTACGGATTTTATTTAAATCTGAATTCACTTTGTCACTCAAAGTTCCGGAGTTGAAAAAAAACTCCACATTAGGAGTAAATAGGGAGTTTTTCTTTTAAGCGTAGTGATTTCGGAGGGATTTGGGTTCTAATTAAATCCATATTCACTCCAATTCAGAGTTTTAATATTAAAATTAACCTCCCTTTGGAGTGGATTTCACTCCGAGGTGATTGAATAAATAAACAGTCATCCGTTCCGCATTCCGGATGAAATCTATGTTCACTCTGCAAATATTTTAGGGGAGAGGGGGGGAAAGTGGGCCCCTTAAGGAAAATAATTATATCATTAATTTCTTAACCCGTTTATTTCTCTTTAGACCCTTGATACTTATTTTCACTTCATTATGCTTCGCACATTAAAATTGAAAAATCTAAAATTAGGGGCAAAGTGGGCCCTCTAAAAAATTTCAGATTTAATATCTTTTATTCTTTACACGTGTGATATCTGCGAATAACCATAAAACAATTTTATTTTAATAATATAAAAAATCATTTTAATAGTCTGTTGCGATATAACTTTAAAACGTAATTTTATTATCTTTAACTTTCTTAATAAATTATATTTAATGAACAAGTTTGGTGGTCTATTTTAGCCCTCATTATATAAGAAAGTTTGATAAGCTTGTTATCTGTCCAAATTTATTGGCGTATACAAAATTTTGAGGGGCCCATTTTGCCCCCTCCTCCCCTGTAGTATATAAGCTACATGAAAAAAAATTGTGGTTTTTTTAACCACAACATTGTAGTAGCGAGTACATCGATATGTAATAAAAAATACTACATAAATAGTACTGAAAACTACATATAGTAGTAAACATTGATGATTGTAGTTGGCGCTACTGCATGTGTGGTTGAGGTTACTTCTGAAGTCGACATTTTTTTCCTCCAAGTTTTGGTAACCTCAACTAGAGATGCTGTTGTATCAAGTACAGTTTTTTTCCGTGTAATAAATAACAAATGTTATTTTTTTAATAAATAATGTTATTAATCAATTTTGTCTGATGTTGCAGGTAGTGACACGACCTTGGAGTCCGGAGCAGGGGAAGACACGGGAGATGACAAAGCTGTGCAACCATAAGAGGAAACTTTTGTTACCCGTTGCCGCGGCTAGTCCAGTTGCCTCTTGTACACCTGTCGTCTCATCTTCAACTTTACCTGTGCCAGGACCGCCCGCAATTAATGCACGAGCTGACTCGCCAACTTCATCAGACAAGTTGAAAAAAGGTTTGTAATTTATCTGAAAGCCGCAGCAACTAAACAGTAAACACGTTAACTAAATACATACAACAGACTTGTCATTTACTTTTCCCATTATTTAAATTCAAAACCAACCAACTAAACCAGCCCTGCCGCCAACCGACCAGCCAACAACTTTCAGTCCATTTATCTCTGTTAACAAAACTCTCAACAATTTTATATACTCAGAAACTGTTTTATTCAATTGTGTGTATACATAATTCAAGGCGAAAATATGGCTTTAATCCAAGTGGTTAGCAAGCGGTTGTTGTTAAACTTTAGAGTCTAAGGTTGATCAACTCCTCAATGATTCTCATCTCCACGCCAGCGGATAACTTTTTCAGACAATTCAACTGTAAGAGTATCCATTTTACTATCTAAGTTATGTAATATTAGGGGGTACGTATTACTATTGCCGTTGAACTGCGAGTAGCAAGACGAGGACCAGGACGAAAACGACGTGGATGGACTTGAAATAAAGGATTTGGCGTTCTGTAGAAATGTTTCAGAGTCGTTTGGTATAATCTTCCGGACATTTATCCGCCATCGGTAGAAGCCATGTGCCAAGTTTTATTGGACAAGGACCAAAAGTTACAGTCCGACGGATGTCGCACCGCGGAAAGGACGTTCTGGTAATCACGGCTGGGGAAAAAACTAGGATAAACTGAGGGGGTTGAGAAAAAGGGAAAGAAAAGATACAGAAAAAAAAATTAAAGTTTTGTAGACAAAAAAAGAGGATCGAGAGAATATGCGGCGGCATTAGCGACAACTTCTGTGGTAGTGACGATATGGTACTCGAATGTGGGCATGTCGTGGTTTTGCACCAGCTTTTGGTCCCTTTCCTTCACCCCTCATCGTTTTCACTTCCGACTGCTCGCATCCACCCCCGCGATCCCATTAAACTCGGTGGATGATTTATATTTTTTTTAACCACTCGTACTCGTAAATCAATGCGGCAAAAAATGCTCATTACATTTTTATTGCAAAAAATGTTTATATTACGGATAAAAAAGACGGTGAAGATTTTTTTTGAGTCTGTAGAATGAATGGAAAGGAACAAAACGAATCAAGTAACGTAATTTTTATTTAAAATAAAAAAGTCGGTATAAATTGTGAAGAATTTATAGTAAGAGGTAAACTTTTATGAGCGTTGACTGGGTAATGTTTGATGTTGTTTAACGTGCCAAGGGGTAGAACGAGTCGTCCCATGTTACAAATTTATGAAAAAGCGCTGGAGCGAACCCTCTTGCTTTTGACCCAGTATTTCATATTTTTTCCTTATATTCCTTCCTTGCCTAAGGACATCGCGCGTGTAATCTCAAAGAAATTGTAAGCAGCAGCAGGAAAAGCCCTCGCGTGTCACCAGGTTATATTCTTTGGTTCGCTTTTAAGTTGAGTTGAAAGAGTGTGTATGCCTTGAATCGGTTGGCTGCAATAGAAGTGGTAGTAGTAGTTTAAGAAGTATGTAGTCGTTGTGGCAAACGAAACGTCAGCAAGCTTCGGAGTTTCACCTTTCAGTAAAGCTGCTTTACGCAAAGACCCTTTAAACTTCCTTAACAAACGCCCTCGTGATTTCATGAGGGTATAGTACAATTTATGAAGTTGATCGTCATGCCATCGAATTGCCTTGGGTAATCGTTTTTTAACTTTAAACTCTACAACTGAGCAGCAAAAAAAGTTCTTTGCTTTATTATGTAAATACACTTTATGAATAAAAATAAAAAGCTGCCAATATTGCCATCAAATTAAATTTTTTTTTAATTTTAATCAATTAAAAAATCCATAAATTAAATTGTTTGAAGAGCGGTGATATTTTTTAAATTTAATAGAGAATATTAAATATAAATTTTATGGATAAAATTTTAAATTTAAATACGGTATAAAAAATTTTATCTCTTTGAAAAGAAACTTATTATAATAAAAGTGATGAATATAAATATAATTTTATTGACTCAGTGAAAATTGAGTAGTCTTCAATTTTTCATAATTCAGACATTTCAATGTTATCCTTTTTTTTTTAATAATAAAATTTTTTTCATATTCTCTTATTCGCTGGATTTTTATCCGTAAAAATCCTATTCATCACTCGTAATTTCCAGTGTGCGGTAACGAAGAAAAATAAGAAGAGCACTGGGATATTAAATTTCCGGCCGAGCGGTATTAAACTTTCATCGCGTCATAATGTTATTACGATAGAAGAGAAACTGGGCGCGCACTAGGGGCAAGTGAGAAAAAAAAATAAAGTAATAAAAAATAAAAAATATATAGAGATAAAAAATGTAAAGGAATGTAAGTAGTCGACGTGCCTATTCGGTTCTTACGCCAAAAAGTATTTTTAAACGTACACCCTAATTCACAAAATATTTTTTTCTCTTTTGGTTCCATTTTCTTTTATCCTTTATCCATAGGCACTTCTTTTTAACATCCACCATTCCCTTGACCCTCATCCCCTTATCTTAACTTTTTACTCATCGTATCACCACCAACACTACTACTATTACCACTATTACAACAACTTTTACTACTTCTACTACTACAGCGATCATCAGAAGCATATAAACTCGTTCCACGCGATTCCGCTTTAGCGACCTTTCTTTAGTTCGTCGCTCTTGATAACTGCAGATTGAATAGCCGCCCAACGCCGTTCGAATAATGGATACTTCGATCAACGGAAATCCAATTCGTAATTTCTTCTCGTTTCTTTTCCCAGTCTTTCGATCCTATCACTTATTGTGCCGATAGAATTCAGCGGTCGGAAATTACTCAACTTTTTTCTTTCCCTTATATATTTTTTATTATTTCATTTTTATTTTCAATCAGCCCGGCAGCGACAGTACTACCGGTAACAGCAGTATCAGGCAGTCAGCCAAACTTTTCTTCATTCCGAAATGCTCTCTCCACACCACCTACATCCCTCTTTCTTCCATTTCTTTTAACTTACCTCCACAAATTCTATGCTCTCTTAATTTTCTTTCAATCAATTCCATCTGTTTCCAATCTCTAACGATACCACCATTTAAAAACTTTTTCCCCCGTGATCTGCACTTAAATAATTATAATTTATTATTAACGACTATTCAAAACTAATAAATTATTTTATCAACTCATTCTTTGTCATAAATTAAGTTATCGTTTTCTGCAGTACGAACCGCCTAATCTAACCAAGATAATTTCATTTAATTAGCAGTCATTAAGAAGCAAAAAATGATTATTTTTTTTTTCTGGTAATATTAATAATAATAAAATAATCTTTTATTTAACGATACTAATTAACGTTAGTACAAGAGTATAAGTGAGATTAGGAGATTAATTAAAGTTTCAATTCACATTTACTGATTCGATTAAACGTTTAACTGTTTTAGTATAGCTTTGCTGTGTAGTTAGCTTGCTGAATCAGTACAGCAACAACCAGCAGGAGTAGTAGTAACAGTAGAGTACAGCCACATAGTCACTTTCGCACTCGACCGCCGTGTTACCCCAACAATGTTGTAACTACCTTACGCCATCCTCGAAATTACTTTAATTTTCTCTCCACCTCTATCTCCGTCTCCTTCTTCTTCCCTCTTCAGCTTCCTTTCCAACTCGGCCTTTGCCAACCCGCCAACGGAAAAGGTTATTCCGCGTTATTGCTAAATACCAGTAATTACTTTAAACGCCGCTAATTCAATCAAAACTCTCCTGAGAGATTATATATTGCATCACGCTATCATTTACACAAATCTCCTCCCCGTAAACTGTCTGTTCATTTATTATAC
Source organism: Microplitis demolitor (assembly GCF_026212275.2). Taxonomy (NCBI): domain Eukaryota; kingdom Metazoa; phylum Arthropoda; class Insecta; order Hymenoptera; family Braconidae; genus Microplitis; species Microplitis demolitor. Next base: position 19,490,481 of record NC_068547.1, read on the forward strand.
TCCTATATAATTAATTAATTATGCCTTTCATTCATTTACGAATATAAATATTAGCATAAGCATTTATCTCATATTTTTTCCGTCAGGCTTGTATTGATATATATCAATTAATTATAGAGGTTTATTCAAATATATATAGATATATATATATATAAATTGAGTGAGCTTAAGTGACCGTACTGGCAAGTCGATTAACTCCAGGACACCACCGGCAGAGTTAAACTCTCAAAAGTGCTCACTAAATGTTCTCACAAATCCTTTTCATCGTCATGCTTGAATCTACTATTAAAACACAAAGTTCTCGGGGGATTTATCACGTCGTTACAACTTTTTAATTACACATTTTACTTAAACTTCTCACACCTACGCAAATTTTTTTTTTCATTCATTTCAATCTACTTTTGAAATTTTATTTAATTATTTATTTACCTCCATCACTTTTATATTCATTTTTTTTTTCAGTAATTGATAAAAGACATTCACAATTTATTTATCAGTTAAAAAAATTTATCGCCAGAGTATTTAAAGGAAAAAAAAGGCGCTTAGTTTTATACCTTTAACTTGTACGTTTATTATATGACGGTAACAGTTTATTATTCACACGAATAGTAGGTGTATATATATATGTATGTATATGTATAACAACGTACTGCAGTTTAGTGTACAGTATAAAGTAGTGGCGACAGTATTTACGATGTTTTATGGGCTCGTTTCAACTTTTACCGAGTGCCCTCGGGGCTCACTCCGCTGTCGCTTCAATTCCAATTTCCCGGCGATATAAAAAACCCGGTTGGCCACGCCTGTGTGAGCCAAAAGTGAAAGAAAAAGAGTAATAAAGGAGAATAAAAAATAGTTAAATAAAAAAATAATAATAGCAAAAAGTGTGAGAGCAAAAAAGAAATAAAGAAAAAAAACAATAAATAAAAGAGAATTGACGCGATAGAATGAAATGTATACACACTACTTATGAGCACGAGGGTTTTCATGTTTTCCCTTCAGGAAAATACAACGGGCGAAATAAAAGCCAGAGGACAAGCGGTTTATGCCATTTTTATGGCACACGGCTGCTGTATTTATCAGCCACTGCGGTGGCGAACGGAAAACTCTTGCACGTCATAAGATCCTGCAGAAGATGACTCTTTTTGAATTTTCATATTTAAAAGAAACAAATAAAAAAAATTCATACACTTTTATGATAAAGAAAAAAAAATGGAAATCCAAAAGTGTACACCTCAGTCGCCCATAATTTTTCTTACTTTATTTTTTAATCATCACGTTCATTTTCTTCTTATTAATTTTTATTTACCTTCAAATTATTAATTTTTTCCAAGGGTTTTTTGTTTTTTAATTTTTTAAAAAATTCTACGTGTTTTCTTAGATGTTGCTTTTTTTTTTTTTTTTAATTTTACTGCCACACTACTGGTGCTGCCATTAGTATTTTAGCGCACTATAAAAAAAATAGAGATAATTGAATGTATAGTAAGTGAAGTATCCTAAGCAAATTGAGTTTCTATAGAGCGCACTGAGCGCTTTCACGTTTGAGGTGTGCAAAAATACAAAATATATTTTTGTCACAAACTATAAAATTTTTTAAAATAAATAACTGCATTAAAAAAATATTGAGAGGGTTAAAGTATTTTTTTTAATTAAATTCTTCAGCTATTGATTCCCGATAAAAGTGGTTAATTAATTAAATATCCTTTGTTCAGTTTAAATAGGTTGTAATTAAAAATCAGTTATTCTTTAAAGTATTGTTCCAATACACTGACAAATATAGATTTTTTATTAAAAATATTTTCATATTATAATGAACATGACACTGACTTGATTATTGCTGTTAATTCACTGTCGTTGTTAATTAAATTCCGCTGGATTTCATCTCTTATGTAATTAAATTAGCATTTCATTAAATAAAATAATTGAATGAATAACAATCCTTGGCAAGCATCAGTAATTGTTTTTATCAGCCAAATTAAATTTAGTTTCCACAAAATTACTAAGAATTTAAAACATCAATAATAATAACAATAATAAAATAAGATTTCAATTAACATAAATCAATTTAACATGTACTTGAACCCAAAAAAAGAGGAGACATTATTTTTCTATAATAGGAAATTCATGAAAAGCTTTCACCCGTTATCGGATCGCTTTGTCGGTTGTCCGTTTATATTCCACCCCTTGAGATCTTTCTTATCTCTCACATATCCCGTTGTTCGGGGCTCTCAATTTCAACGTCGATAGTTGGCGGTTGGATTTTACGGGGCACTTGAATACATCCATACATCTAGCACAAAAGCCGTTGCACTCATCCCTCTTTGCTCTTCGACATACCTTATCCACCGTTTACACTCTTCGTTCTCTGTCGCTCCATCCCTCTATCCACATTCACATTCACTTATACAGAGATATAAATCCACCCACCTAAACCAGTAACGTTGTCGTCATAGTCAGAGCAAACGCGCTCGGTTTCCACCTTCAACCCCCGCGCACATCTTGCCAGTTGGCGAGGAGACCAATCAGCCAGCTCGCGTTTTCTTATCGCACCGGGCGATCAATAAGTCCCGGGAGTAGGAAGGAATCCGCTCTACTCAACTCGGTGAACGCTGGATTCCGCGGGGGATCAAGTAGCTACTCTACCCTCTTTTAACATATTACAGAGAAGGGATTGCTCCTGAATACACACACCCTCACATAAACAGTGCGCCAACCAGTAGTGGGTGTAGTAGAAGTAATAGGTGGGAGATTTTCTCGGTGAGAGAACAGTCCGGCCACGATACGCTGATAAAGGTTAATTTTCTAGGAGAATATGAGCGTCGTTGAGCCTTATGAAGTGGCATTGCGCCGAAGGTTGTGTGGGTAAATGGATATAGAGGATGGTAAAACTGAGCCAGGGGAATAGAAAGAGTGATAGTCATACACTCAATACTATATTATACTTACTACATACACTTGTATGTATATGTGGCCCAGGTACATGTAATGTAATTTAGCTTTGCCGGAGTTACAGTGCCAGTGTGCGGTTGCCGCATGTCCGGTTTTCGCAGTTATCCATATTCCTGCGCGCGGTTTTCTGCGCGCTTAAACTAAACGCATGCGTATTCACAATCTTTTTGTTCCAGTCCTGACAATTGCTCGGACAGAATAAGATGTGTTTGTGGTTTCATTTAATCAGTAACTCATCAATTTTACTATTAGCGTATCAATTACCACTTGACATCATTTATGAGTTATTTATCTAATCACATTCTTCTCTCTCTCTCTCTCTCTCACTCTCTCTTTCTCTCTTGATTTATTGAAAATTAATGCACTTGTAATTTATTCAATTATTCAAAATCAAATTTAATGATGACATAAGATATCGAATGAGTAGCTGATGAAAATGAATTTTGTTATTTTGTTATTTATTAGCGATGTTTGTAAACAAAATGAAAAACTGTTTTGGAGACAAGTAATTGAAAGAGAGGATAAAAAAAGTCTCTGGAGAAAAGTGAATGTCTTGTAAAGACGCTCGAGTCACTCGAGGGTGACAAGACACGATGATAAGGGTTAATTTTGTAGTTGGATAGGAGCAGCGTTGAAGCTTACAGTAGCAGTGATGGTGATCCTCTCGAGGGTTGCTCGGGTGGGAGCGCTGTTGAGGCGAGGGTTGAAAAGGTTGGCGTTGGCATTGGCGGGCGAACTGAAGAGAGACAGAGGGTTCGAGAAGCCGGTGAGCGGGTGGTGTAGGTGGCGAGGATGAAAAGGCAAGTCGTTTGTAGGATGGACATGCTTGGACGAAAACATACGAGAGTTCTCCTACCTCCTACTCAACGCTAACTCAGTATAGTCGGCACTTTTGTTGGTGTTATGTGTTCATATCAGTTTAGTTGGTTTAGTTGTGATTCCTGCGCGTCTTCCGTGCGCGATTTACGCGCCTGCGCTCTCGCATTTACCTTCATTCAGTCTCAACCACCGCATCATCAGGATAACACTTGTTATACGATTAACTCATGGAGCTCGACAAAATATTTACTCTCGAATTAGTATCCAATTAATTTTCCATTCGATTTGATTTTTTTTTTCTTTTAACTTAAAAATGATAACATAATTTTCAATTAACGTTAAACAATGTGATTAACTAGTAGCTTGCTTTTTATTTCATCAATTAATTATTTATTTATTTTAAAAGTTTATTGTAATAAAAATAATGAAGTTAAAGTGTGTGTTGAAGAGTAATTAATAATTCATCTCGAAGATCCAACCGACTGTTTGTTTACTAATTTATTACTGTAACGGAGTCAAGACGTTTAATGTCAGGCCACAAATTGGCCCCAAGATTAAACGTAAATCTTTACTAACCCCAGAGAAATACTACTGAGTGAGGTAGGGTTGCTTTCGCAAGCTAGATTTCGTTGAGAGAAAACTTAGTACGGATGACGTTGTACCGCTTTGACGAGATTCATTACTCCCCCTTTTTCCTTAAAAACCTCTTTTCCCTCCTCTTCTTCCTCTTCCTTCTCCACCTCCTTCTTCCATCGCCTTATTCTCACGCTGAGCTTTACCCTCATTTTACCAACAAGGTTTTCCTGACTCCCGGTTTTCGCTCTTAGTTATCATCCCTTTCACATCGGAGAATAATTATTCGCCGTAGGCTGCCAGATAAAAGACGACTTTCCCCTGATACCGTTGAGTTCCCTCTTGTTACTCATTCTCTCTTCGTATTATTATAATAATAGTAGTAGCAGTATTAGTAGTAGTAGTAGTAGTAGATGTAGTTGGTACATGCAAATACCTTATCAAGATCCTCTTCATTTTAGTGTCGACACTCAACTGGTCTTTAGAGCCTTTAATAATCGCTTTCAAATGACTTAACTGTATCAATAAAATAAAGCCTCGTTTAATTTTTTTCACTTTATTGTTTCATAATATTTACTTTTACTCTAAGTAATTTAATTTAATTTAAAATTAAATTTTATTAATTAAAAATTCTTTAAAAGTTTATTCAAGAGCTTTCATAATTAATTAGAGAGTTAAATTATTTTATTTCGTGGAATTTATATAAAATAAAATAACTGAGCCAATTAATTAGCGTCGTTAAGTATTTGCTGTATATAAATTCGTTATTCGGAAGTAGTAATTATTATTATAAGCCACTGTTGTCCTGTAATTTTGTCGCTTGAGTTAATTATACGGCGTTCACGAATCGCCAGGTCTTTCGGAGTCTAATTAATCTCTGGGGATTGTTTGAATGGCGGTGACAAAAGGGTGGTACAGGAGACACAAGGAATACAAGGGTGTGCTAGATACCATCCTGTATTATATACAATAAAGTGGGATCGTGATTTTAGCATGGACCGAGAATTACAGTACGTGCGGCTGGTAGCTCTCAAGGCGCTGGGAATTTCGATTATTCCAGAGTTTATGCGTAAACTTAATTACACCAAAGGGCTTTTCCAATGTACTATGAATACCAACGAGAATATTATCTCAATATAACTCCCTCCCAACTCATCCCTTTCACAAAGACTCGCTGACAATAAAAATAATAATTTAATATAACATAATTAATTAAAATTTTGTAATCCTTACAGATGGCCTGAGTAAAAAGAAAAAACGTAAGCTCAATAGTGTGGGAAACGTATACTCAGGTGTTTCAGTATCACAATTAATTGCACAACGTGAACGAGCTATTGCAGTTGCAGGCGCTACTGGAGTCCATGGTTTACCGTCACCTAATGGCTCTCAGGTAATTTCAATTTATTATATTTAATAAAGCTTTTATTGTTTTATATTTTTATAATAAAATAATTAATAAATTATTTGATTGCAGGTTTGGCCGATGACTGGTCTACCAGTTCAGCAGAATAATCAACAGATTGGCCATCAATTAATTAATTCCTCTTCACAAAATATTGACACTAATAGTTGCGTTCTGAGGAACAACAATACCAACAATAATAATAATAATAATAATAATAATAATAATAATAATAATATACAGCAGAGACTAAATTCCCACAATATGACGAGTATGTTGATGGGCAACCCGTTGATCATGAATCAACAAACAAATAATTTTAACAACATCAATAATATGACACAACAGCAGCAACAGTTGATGCTGCAACAGCAGCAGCAGCAGCAACAGCAGCAGCAACAACAGCAACAACAGCAGCAATTAATGCAGCAGCACATGACACAGCATCATCAAAATGTTCTTGCTAATCAGTTGTCTCATCAGCAGTCATCGCACTACCAACTGAACCAGCTGAATGATCAGTCGGTACAGGTGATGCAGCAACAACACATCAATCAGCAGCAGCAACAGCAGATGCATCTTCAGATGCAAAAGCACACACAACATCACAATCAGGATCAGCAAGTTAATTTTAATGCACATCACGATGGATTTATTCATCACATCCAGCCGCAAAACTCACAGAACCAGATGCATCAGCAAATGCATCCCCTGCATCAACATTCAATGCAATACCAGCAGCAGCAAACGAACCAGCAGCACATGATGCAGAATCAGATTGAGCAGTTTCACATGCTTCAACAACAGCAGCAACAGCAACAACAACAGCAGCAGCAACAACAACAGCAGCAGCAACAACAACAGCAGCAACATCAGCAACAGATGTCTCAGGTTTGCCAGCAGCCGATGCAATTTAATCATCAGGGTATGACGCATCACTTGAATGATATTGCGCAGCAGTCGAATGGACAACTTATTTCGCCAATGAACACTTCCGATGGCCAGCAACAGCATCAAAGGCATCGTACCCCGTCAATAAGTGCTGATGATGATATGAATGCCAAACAGTTGTCTCAGCAGCAGCAACAACAACAACAGCAACAGCAACAACAACATCAGCAGCAGCAGTTGATGATGCATAACCACAACGTGCGGCATCACGTACAAAATAGCAACATGCAGAACATAAATCATGACAGTATGCAACGAATGTATCAGCACCAGATACAATTTACACGAAACTGTGATCCCAATAAAATTACAATCGAACAGCAGAAGCAACAGAGCGGACATCAGCAACAACAGCAACAACAACACCAACAGCAGCAGCAGCAACAGTATATGCTGGTCAGTCAGGCGGGAAGGAGTCCCACAAATATTAACAGCATCGACACTCAATCAATAGTCACTAATGGAGCTAACGGACAGCCGGGCCATCTTTTTAACCAAAGGAACCAGATGTGGGGTCAACAAACCCGTACTAATGTACCCTCGCATCAGTCATCACCCGCGGCGACTATCCACAACATAACGTGCAACAGTTTGGACCGCGTGCCGCCGCTCCACCACCACATTCCTCCCGCGACCGCCTGGAATGACGAAGTCGCACGGAAAAAAGCAAAGCCCAGCAAGTCCCTGGCTAAAAAGCAACGTCATCATATGGCCGAAATCAGGAGCATCGAGCAGCCCAGTCCTGGATCCGAAGATGACTTCAGTGATAAATCACAGCCTAATCAAATTGGATCTACGGTTAATAATAACATTAACAATAATAATAATAATAATAATAATAATAGTAATACTAGTAGTAATAATAGCATCAACAATAACAGTAGTCCTAGTTTTCTTGATGATCCCAGTGGATATCTTGCCCAACAAACGGCTTTACTAAATAGTACAATATCAAGACAAACAGGTGTTAGTAGTAGTCAAATAATGATTAATAATATTAATAATATTAATAATAATAATAATAATAATAAAATGCCATCTCAACAAGTTCACGGAAACAATAGTAGTTATATTATACATCAAAAGCCCTCGTCGGCGACAAGTCCAACAAGCTCATCGATTTGTAACACGGGTAAAAATCACGCAACTTCGCCGGTTGTAGTGCACAGCAGCATGACGCCCACGTCGATGGGCAACGCTAACGATTCAGACACTGGGTCATGTCATGGATGTGTGACAAGTGCAGATACTCAGCCTTACATGACCGATCAGTTCAAGCACCAGCAAATTCACCGGCAGTACGTCATGCACTCGGATCAGCGTGATGATCCGGTGACGTCGTCTACATACGGGGACAGATTCGCGGCGAACCAACAAATGGACTCGTGGCCAATACAAGGTGGGACTATCAGCACAAGTCACGGATCACCAGTCAGCATCAACAGTCCGGCGAACTCAGAAACTCCGGTGTCGTCGTTGTCACAACCAGCGACACCGCAGAGTCTTATTTCGTCACAGCCGTCGACACCGCATAGTTACTCCCAGCCACCTACGCCTCACTCCCACTCTCAGGTCCCGCCACCGCAGTCACTAACACCCGGTCAGCAGCCTTCGCAATCATCTATTACAATAAATAACACAAGTGCTAATAATAGCAATAACATAAATCAAGATCAAAGTCAAGCATCAAGTCTGTCAATGACAACAGCATCAAGTACGATATCACCGAGTTCATCGCCTTCTCAGGCGTCTATTTTAGGAGGAGGGTCTACTGCTGAAAGCGCATCACACTCGATCAGTCACAAGTCAGCCTCGCAAACGAGACAATCGACGACACCCGAAGGTTACGCGCCCCATCCACACACGATAAATTCAATTCAACGGATTTCTATGATCCCCTACAGTGGAAACCCGACTGTAATCACTACTATGGCAAGTGGGCATACCTTTAGCTCAAATACAATAACTTCCGTGCTTGCGGGTAGAGCTAATACAGCTACAGTGTCCATCAACACGCCTTCTGGGATTCATAACTCCGTGATACCAAATATTTTGTCCAGCAAATCCCACAGTAACACGTTATCAACACCGACAGCGAGCATTGTAGTCTCGTCGGCGCATCATTCGAACATGACCCCAATAATTCACAGTCAGTCTCAAACTATGGTGTCTAAGTCGCCACTGGAAATGGTCCAGAGTGTCGTGAGTAGTATCCAAGTTCCTCATGCTGTGAGTACTGGATCTTCGTTGCCACATAATCATCAAGAACAGTCGAACGTTCAAGTGCACAATGTCATTGCTTCTGGTGGAGTGCTGAAACACTCGAGCGGTTCAACTCTACCGCCGGGTCATATATTTGTGTCGAGCGGTGGACAATTGATAATGGCCAGCACGGGTTCTGGTATAAGCGGCGTAATGGCACCACCTCCGCCAAAAATAATTTCAAATGGCAGTTCTATGCCACCTCTCTCAGTCTCACCAATGGTAACTAGTGTGACTGGGGCTGTAAGTCAAGTCATACCGGCCGTTGGAGTAGCGCAACAAGTTATCGGACAGCCCACTGTGCTGGTCAATACTATTCAAACTCCCGTACTAATACAACCCGGTGTAATGACTATGGACAGCATTCACGGGCAAAATGTACAGATTCCTCATTTAACTGTAGCTACTGGCAACGTTTTACAAAACGCCCAATCAATACTTGAAGCTAATCAAGATGTCACCCGCGCTGTTACTAACAACCAGAATATCGTTAACCGACAGGCGAATCTCCTGAGTCCTGAGTCAACTATCACCAAGAAAAAAGTCTACAAGAAGCGCAAAAATAATTCACAGACTGTTGCCTCAATGCTTCATATCGCTTCGTCCCAGCAAAACACCGGAATGCTGATGCAGAGTCAGTCCAACTTTGCTCAGCAGAACTTCCAGACTCAGAGCATCGGCGGACCGATGTTACAGGCATTGACAATAGTACCTGGCAAAGGCGGCGCGCCAGCCCAATTGGTTATGAATGGACAAACAGGTGCCACTTCCGCGCAATTCAATACCCAGCAGATAATAACTAATCCCCAGCCAACACAACAGATCAATCTACTGCAGCCCGTTAATTTATTGAACGGTGCTACAGGTATGGTACAGAATTTCCCGACTATCCAGCAATTTATTGTACCTGGTCTTGGCAGTATGGTGATGTCCGCTGACGGTACCGCGACTTTACTCCAAGATACAGGGAATCTGGGCATGCAGTTGCAGATTCAAAACGTAAATGGACAAAACGTTCTGACGCCCATTCAAAGTCACAGTGGAATTTTTAGTCCCAGTCAAAGTATCCTTGCCGCAGGTCCTGCAGGGATGGTAATTCGCGCGCCTCAAGCTGCGGGTGGTAAACTAATCCAACAGCACAGTCCCGGGACGCAGTTTCTATCATCAAACAGCGGACAGTTCTTAGTAAATGGAACGACGTCTTTTAGCAACCAACTGAGTCCGATAGTCGCTAATGTGAGTCCTAATCAGCAGATGACATTCAATACGTCGCAGGTGAGGCCGTCGAATATTCAAGGCCAGCAGGAGTTTATACAAATGAACGGACAGACGCTAATGGTACCATGTGGGACGGCCCAAAATATCGCCGTCTCGTCGGCTTCGAATCAGCAGAACACGACATTTGTACAGCAGAACACGACAATCGTTCAACAACAGACAACCATGGTCTCCAATAACCAGATTCCGGACTTTCAGTCGGTCGCGACCAGCAACGGGAATGTCGATCAGTCGTTGAATCTTGACCACAACCAGTATATACTGAGCGCGGGAATGATACAAGGTAAATCGCCGTCTTCGCCAAAGAGTACGATAAGCTCACCGTCCTCCGAGCAGAGTGTTGAGCAAATCCAGCAGCAGCAATTCAGTCTGACTAGTACAAGTGGTAATAAAAATAACAATAATAATAGTAGCAGTGGTAGTGTTGGTATTATTATTGATCAGAATGGCCAGCAAGCTGATCAGCTGAGTCCATCGATGGTCAGGCATTCAGTATCCACTCAGACGGCTGGCAATCAGGCTAACAATGCTCAATCAGCTATCATGAGACAGGGATCTCCGCCTGATACTACCACACACAGTCCAGGTAATAGCCAACGGTCTAACAGTCCAGCTGTTGATACCACCTCCCACGGAGCGGCTTCTCCTGCGCCACCTATCTCTGCGCGACATCATTCATCAACGGTAATTATTACATTTATTTACATATTTATTTTAAAATTAAAAATCTCTGATTCATGTTCATGTACTAATGTACTTTTAAATATTTAGCCAATGGTTCACTGTATCTCAAGCAGCGAACCAGACTCGGGCGACATCCAGAATCCAAATGACGACTGGCGAATCCAAGGAATAACGACTAAAGAACTGGCCATGAGTCAGGTCGGTCTGCAGCACGGGAAGACCTACGTCGAGTCAACAGTAACGACTGGGATCCAGGTTGGTAATCACCGCGTATCACCGGTCACTCATCGCTTAACTGTAGACATGCACCAGCCAGCAGATACGACACACCCCGAAAAAACTTACGTTGACTCACAGGAGAACATGGACACCTCATCACCAAACCACTCCACCGATACTACAACAGTTACTACTAAAACACCAACAACAACAGCGAATAATAATAATCACTCGCTTATTAACAACTCCGGGCATTATCACTCCGCTAATTATCACCCACATAATTATATTGTTCCCCCTGATAATGATAATGTATACCGACAACAGCAACAGCAGGTATTGGTTCCAGACCACGCAGACTATACGCTTTTACCGGGTGGAAATAAATTGACGCGGGAAATTCAAGAAACTTCAGCTCCTCGTTCGCTAAATTCATTAGCTGAGGGTGAAACAATTGTTATGGAAGTTGAGGGTCCGCGTGAACTTACTCTCGAGCTTAATCCTCAGTCTTACAAATCTAGAAATGATACCAGACACCAGCAGCTTCACCACCAGCATCATCACCAGTTCCAGCAGCGGCATCACCACCACCAGCAACAGTTACAGCATCAGCAGCAAAACTTGCTGGAGCAGAGACAGTTAGGGAACATGAATAGTATGAGCCGTAATGCAGTAGTTAGCAATGGGGAGACGTATTTATTGCCGGCAACTGTTACCAGTCAGAAAGTTATCAACTTTAACAATGTCGAGGGAGTTCCTCCGAGTTCGAGCACCCCAGGTCTTTATCGTCACTTGTACGACATAAATTACCGGTCTGATCCCAATGCCATTGCTGTTGTAGACTATCATCATCATTATCATCACCACAATCCTAATCCTAATAGTAAAACGTTGTTTGTTGTTGGTAATAATAATCAATACAATTATGATGATCTGTCTGAGGACGATAGTGATGACTCGTCTGATGACGAGTAATATCAACGTGATATTTAATAAATATATATATATATATTGTTATATATATATTTATATAAAATATTATTATTTACCGTACTAATTTTTTTTTGTATAAATTTCTCATACGTTAATATTTTTTAGAGAAATTTTAAAAAATTGTTTGTACTTTTTTTTATATTATTTTTTGTCATCAATAATTGAGACATAACTTTTTTTATACTTTTAGTAGCGATTAAGTTTGTAATTATTTAACATTTAAATGTTTATTTAAAATAAGTTTTTTTTCATTTGATTTAATTTGTAGGAGGAAAAAAAAAATGTACTCTGTAATTTAGACCAGTGACGGGGAATTTAAAAAATGACTCATCTATTGATATTATTATTATTAATTAAAAAATTAATAGCTATTAATTATTATTATGAATAAATGAATTAATAAATAAAAATACATGCTCAAAAAATATATAATTATCCTTCAGATAAACTTTTATTGCTCGCGGCCCTTCTTGAGCATGTGAACGTGATTTGTTTTTTCAAAAAATTGGTTAATGATTTTGCATGAAATTTTTTTTCTAAATTTATTCATTCATTTTTTTCTTTACCGTGGATTATTTTTATCTTTTTTTTTTTTTTGAGTTTATTGAAGCAAAATTAATTAATAAATAAACTGATTAAAAATATTCTATATTAATTACCACTGACGTTACGCATTGATTAGATTTATATCAGTAATTAATTACTTCCGTATATTAAATATTAAAAAGAAAAAATAAATCTTAATAGTGTTCAGGTAAATTTTTATTATGAAAGAATTAACGGTTCGTTAAAACTTAATTTCACACTTAATTAATTTTGTTTCATTTAAAACTCAAATAAATTCTACTACAACTACAACTACAATTACAAATTACTGCAATCAATACTTAAAAACTTTACTTGCATATTGGATACTCAAATAAATAACTCTATCAGACAACAATCATTTACATTTAAGGACATTCTCAGATAATACCCCCCCCCCCTCCACTTTTTAAAAATATCCAATGACTTGAATGTCATGACAGTATTGAAATTCAATTAATTAATTAAAAGAAATTAAAACATTACTTGAAAAAAAGGACAACGTAGTTGCGATTTCTCTACGACATCGATTTACAAAAAAATTAATTACAGTTGGTGTCAATTAGGAGTTGCCTGATATTCCCGAGACCTCTCAACATCCTACGGACACCTTAATTTTGATCAGAATCGCCGTCTAAGAAATTCTACTGAAAATTTAGACTCGCTCCCTGAGCTCTAAAACAGCGCGAAATTTTGGGGTTTTACCGCAGAGTCAACTGTTTTTCAAATTTTTTCAATAAAACGATGTTAATTTTATGATTCGAATTTTCAAATTTTGTAGGCTAAAATTTAGGGCCAGATTTTCGAACCGGATTTAAATTATTATTGCTAGTATATCTATATATTGTTAATGTATAGATATGCGAGCAATATTAATTTAAACCTGGATAAAAACAAACCTGATTTGAAAAACTGGCCCTTATTTACCGAATTTCGTTTGACTTAAATTTATAAAAACTAAAATTAATTAAATTTTAATACAATTATGACAATTGAGTCTTTAAATATCTTAAAAAAGTGGGGGTGGCGGAGGGAAGAGTACAGTCAGAGAATGCCCTTAAATAAATTAGAAAATAAAAGAAACGGCATGCGTTTTACATATCAGTAATTTATACATATATAGATACTAATATTATTGGTATATAAATATATACATGTATATGGTTTGAGTGTATAGTATGAGTTGACCAAATTATATTTGTCAGATTTATACACCAGAGACGTTGAAGCAAACCGAGGGTGTGGTGAGCACGGTGAGGTGTGAGGGCAGGGAGCATACCCTCGGTCAGGGAATCAAACGAAAGCTGGACTCCATCCACTCTATGCACTCGACTCTGCATGAAGACCAGGATGGTCAGTATTTTGTATTGTATTTTATATAGCCATTAACTCAATGCGTGTTGCTCACTACAAAATCAATTTTATTCTATCGACCACTACAATCATGTACCATTAATCCAAATATATCACTCGCAATAACGTTTACGGTTAACAGAAACTATTGGACAATAAACATCCACTTCGGTATATAATTTGCACTGATACTATTGCTTGCAATTTAATTTATTGCGGTTATTTTGTTTATACAAGTTCCAATGTCTGCTATCAAGTCGCATTGATTGGTAAAAATAAATTAATTTTTTAATAATTAAATTATCGATTATGCAAATGTTTATTTATTTTTAGTCATAATTAATTACTAACATGACTTTTATCAATATTTTCTTTTTTAACTATTTGCTGTGAAAATTGAAAATTTTTTAAAAAAAGGAAAGGTATCGGTTTTGGTCTGATTTTCAAAAATCAAATTTTCATTAAATGTCGACGTCTTGAGGTCCTAGAAATCTATTCTGACAATTTTCAAAAGTCCGTCTCTCTGTATGAGTGTCTAAATTTTTTTTCCCGACGATATCTTTGAAACGAATCAACCAATTCGGACATTTTTGGCGGCAACTGAAAAGGATCGACAAGACTTAGAACTTAAATTTTGCAGTTGATCGGTCGAGTAGTTTACAAGTTATACTAAAAATAACTATTTGATCAAATCTAAGTTTCAAAAAGCTCTAGAATTGCCGCAGAGCACGTGTAAACCGGTCGACTTTTTCCAAAGTTACCGTCGGACAAAAATTATATGTATATTTTTTCCGTCTAGCCGTTTTTTGAGCTCAAAGAGCTCAATTTCATCAAAAAATATAAAATAATAAAATCAATTGTATGAGCAACTCGCATTAAATACAGGCATATATTTCCTATGAATTTCCATATTTTCATACATTAATTAAATTCACATTTAATTATCTGTACTATCGATAACTGCAATATAATGTAATATACGCATATATACGTAATACGTACATACATAAGCTTTGCATTAAACGTACTCATTGCACTCGCGGTAGCATGCTAACGTGCACTTTACATGCATGAGTCATTCTCATTTAATTTGCGTAAACGCTTGTTGGGTGATGGTTTTCATTGTTAATTATAATTACAACTGCAATTGTCAGTATCATAAACAATTGTAATTATTAACAATTATAATTATAATTATAATTATAGCCTTGTAAATAGTGTGCAGTATGTATTTATTACACTAAACGTTCATATTATAATTATGTAACGATAAACCAAGTAAACGGTTTATTTGGTAATAAATGCCATTAATTTATTTTTAATGCCATCAGGTAGGTAAATTATGCACTAAAACATCTACACAGTTAACATCATCCGCTTTTTTAAATTTGAACAAATAAATAAATTACTATCAATTAATAACATGTAATTATGTATAAATATATATATGTATATATATATATGTAAATACATATGTAAATAATTAAGTATTACGCCTAATTATATCATGACATGAGTCTCTTAAGTAATAATAAATATCGAAATTGTAATTATTAATTATATTATGACATTAATTGGGTTATCGCGGATTTGCTTCGATCTGCGTTCATTTCAGTCGGGGTGTGGCTCACAATTCTCACAAATCATTTTCACCCTTTTATTTTTTTGTATATAAATATCACACGTACGTTAGAATTTTAAATAAATTATTAAAGTCGCATGAAAAAAATTTTATAATAATAATAACAATAATAATAATTTTTTAAAATAAAGGATATGCGGCTTTACTAATTTACTTCATTGCCATGAAATTATTACAGTATGCGTAAAGTTTCGTTAATTATTATTAACATGTTTAGACCCAATATCTAAATGGTAATACAATAAGATATATAAAAATTATATTTTATTTTATTTACTTATTTGTTAAACTTTAATGCCAAGGCTTACGCCGGATGGCAAATATACATAAACAATATTAAAAGTGTCAATATCGACATTAAATAATATCAATAGTTTACACAATTAGTATGTATATTTATATAAAATCAGGTGTAAGACTATAATAAAAAATTTATAAAGAATTCTATAATTAAATTATGCAACAATACAAATCATTAACAGTTTTTTGACGTTAAGTAGCTTGTATATAAATTTGGTTAGTAAAAACTATTAAACTTACACCATACAAGTGATGTCAATTATATACAACATATCAGAAAATAATTTTGCAAAAAAAGTTGTTAACTTAAAATTGATAAGTTAGTCACTTAGATGTTGGGTTTGAAGATGGTAATAATAATTAACAAAACGTTACCCATATTGTTATCATTTTATGTCAATAGAATAAGGCAGTAAAGCTGTATTCACTTTATTAAAAAAAAATATGAAAGTCTGATCGCGTAATGAATTTAAGAAATATAATAATAATGTATAATATGTATGTTTAATAATTTCACTGCAAAACGCACTTGCTTGTGCACTGAAACGTTATCTCAATCTCATTATAATGGAATGAGATATTTATTATCATAATTATGATATATTCAAATTTATCATGAATAGCACAAAAATATAATAGCTTTCTTTAAATAATAATAACACAAATAAAAATCTAACAAAAATAATTTTTCATCATGAAATAATGAATAATACGTGTATATTACGGTAATGGGGCAAAGGTTTATCATGAATCATTAATCATTAAAATAGTATCATTGTAATTATAATTGTATATTTTAAATTGAATGGATAACTGAGGGGAGATGATAAATAATTGTCTGATAAGTGATGATGTTGATAAATGAGGGTTAGAAAGCTAAATGTTTATTGAATTGTTTGGATTAGTATCGGAGTCTGAGGGAGATAAAGGAAACTGGGAAGTGAAAGTCGGCGAACTTGTGTGGGGTGCGGCGCTGGGGAGTCCGGCGTGGCCGGGTAAAGTCGAGTCTTTTGGACCACCAGGAAGTTTAACCGTGTGTGTGAGGTGGTACGGTGCCGGTGAGACCTTAACCAATGTCGAAATCAAGAATCTCAAGTCCCTATCCGACGGCCTAGAAGCACATCACCGAGCACGAAAACGTTTTAGGAAGTGAGTCGCATACCCGACAGGGATGATCTTATGATCAATCATTCTAGGTCTATTTTTTAATAGATCAGTCCATTAGAGGAGTACATATCTTTAGCGAGCTTAGAAATCACGGATATTATACACGAAAAAGAGCAGTAGAAAAACTACAGTTTTTAGTGTGAAAACAGGGCCCTCTTATGAAAAACTTTAAGTATTACCAGTTTGCACTGTAATAATTAAGACTACGTCTTGTAATAAAGTAATGACAAGTATAGATACCAAGTTTCACGGTTTCTAATGTGTTTTTAGTTGAACGAAACTTTATTATGAATGAAACACTATTAAGAACTGAAAAAAGTCTCATACGAAACTGTAATAATTACTACGTCTCAGAAGTAATGTAATTTTTACAGTTTCGAAGTGAGGGACTGCTGATATTTAAAACTGTAAATCTTCCACTTCTTTTTTCATATATAAAACATTTTAGGCCAAATCACCGGTCATTAACTAAATTGCCCATTATTTTGACCAATTAAGTTAAGCATTGATAGGTTTATTTTAAAAACAAAATTTAATAGAATTTTTTTAAAAATTGACCGTATGAATTCAAACTTTTACAAAAAATTAATAATTTCAGTTTTGCATTTTTGATAAAAATATTATGATAATTATTTCGAATATTTTTTTTTTTTAATATATATTTCAAGACATCTGAAGAAGAAAATTATTTCAAAGTAACAAAACTCGACCAACTCGATAGAGTAATTATATTAAATGTAGGTCAAAGACTAATTAATATTCCGTCGTTGATAAGTTCTCTAAAATTAGTTGTTTGTTGTACCTCTGAAGTTATGTACTCCTTTAATTAAATAAGTAGTAACGTCAATTAATATTCGCAATAATAGAAATGAAAAATCTATACTAACACACTTATAAATGCTATACTCGTAACTGTAGTAGCTTCTTGTACCTGCCTTTTTCGTAGTCTCTATTTTATTTTTTTTGCTTCTCTGAATATTCCAATAATTAATTTCTAATAGTCCCAATTAATTTGTTAATAATTGGAATATTCAAATGCTAAAATTATCATTTTTTTTCTAACGTATAGCATTTATAATAAAATCTGCAGTTTAATTTATTAAATCAGTAGTCGTGTTTGTCGTGCATTATAATAAATGTATGACTTATGTGTTTAGATATAGTTGAATATCAATTAAAATAAATAAAGTTTCGTATTAAAATAAAAAAAATGATTGAAAACCTCCTGTCTCTCTATAGAAATCGTAAACTGAATATGCAGCTGGAGAATGCGATTCAAGAAGCCATGGCCGAATTGGACAACATAAGTGATATAGGTACTCCAAATAAAATTCGAAAACAATTTGCACAGAGCGCAAGATCATCAAAGGCATCGTCACTTTCAAGCAACGCCAAAAATTTTAATCAAGATAAAAAAAATAAAAAAATAATCTGCTAACTCAGCAGCAAAGAGTAGCGCCGAATTGTCGGTGATTAATATAATCAATAACAGTTTTAATAATTTATAATTATTGACAAATAATAATTATAATTATTTTTACGGAAAATAATATAAACGTAATTCTGTGTATCAGTGCGTTATATTTAAGCGCTTTTCTTTTTTTAAACTGTATATATAATAATAATAATAATAATAATAATGATCAATATTATTATTATTATTATTATTATTATTATTATTATTATTATTATTATTATTATTATTATTATCATTATCATTAATATTATTATTATTACTATTATTATTATTCTTATGGTAATGAAGTAAGATAAGTGTAAAGGAGATAATTCCGTTAGTATAATGGGAATAATACTCACGAAATAAATAAAATGATAAATAAAAATTTTGTGGTTGATAATGAACAATTGGGTGGGGGTGATATTAATATTTGTATTTGTAAATATATATTATCATTTAATAATATAATTAATATTAATGTAATATTCTGAATTTGTATAATATTAATTATTGAATAATTAATATAATTATTAATCTATTAATAAATAATTATTATTTAGTAGTATAATAAATAATAAAAGAAGTTATTTAAAATACAGTGATATAAATTCATTTTGTATCTCAAAATTTTTGACCAATTTTATTATTATTATTGTTAATATTATTATTTTTTATTATTATTATTATTATTATTATTATTATTATTATTATTATTATTATTATTATTATTATTGTGTAGAATTATAAAATGCAATTTGAAAATTCTGCTGATGAATTTTCTTGCACTTCTTGCTTCCCATTTTTATGTGATTACGTTACTTGTAATATATATTGTGAATTACTTAATTGTAATGATTATGATAATAATATCAATGATAATGATAACTGATAAAATTAAAGGAAAAATAAACATAAATGGAGTAAAAAAATAAAATTTAAAATGAAAAGAAAAAAAAATACTAGCCCTGAGGCTTTAGAGAATTCAAAAATGGTAACTTTAAGAAATAATTAATCAATCAATCGTATATTCCTGTCAAGTCTGAATAATCATGTCACTATAATTTTTCTAACAAAAAAAAAATGACATAAAGATTAATTTAGTTAATGATGATTAACATAATCAATTAATGACAAATGAAGCATGATAATTTAGCCATTTTTTATGTACCATAGGCGCATAATTTATTCCAAACCTATATACATAATTTATGGGTAACATATAGTATTTTTATGGAATGCTAATTAATAAATAAATAAATTAATTACTTTGAATTTTCTCAGTCGGATAATTTTGTTCCTTTATAATAGCAGTTATTTATTAATTATTAACATGTTTCCCAAATATATATACTGTTTAATAAAGAATATGTTATTTTTTCGTTGACGATAATTATCAACTATATTTTTAGCAGTCTAATTTTAATTTGAAATAGAAACCTTTTATTAATTATTTGAAATGAAGTAAATAGTAATTAAATTAACAATAATCGATTACTCGAGTCTTGCCAGTTCATTTCTTCCCACAAATAATCGTGAGTAAACGAATTAAAATATTTATGATGTTTGTAATAATATTTATAATAATTGATAACTAATAATGATAATATTTTTGCACACAATTATTTACCCGAGTAGTAACGAGAAATTCAGACGATCATTGATGACCAATAATTAAAATATTATTATTAAATAATTAATTTAATGGATAAATAATAATTAATATTGTAAACATAAAATAATAATAATAATAATAATAATAATAGTAATGATGACAGATAATTTTAGACCTGCATGACTACAATCTCGTGTAGCGGATGCGTGGACAATTTTAATTGACTTAAATCAGACTCAGGTTTTTTATTGAGAATAAAGTTAAAATAAAAATTAAAATGGATATCGTATAATCATAAACTTAATCAAACAAAATAAAAAGCGAATGTAATAATGAAAATTAATTTGGCTCTGCGTTATTTGTATGAGAATATAAATTTAAATTGAGTAATTTTAAATTTTAAATAATTATGACAAAATGATACAATGGTGCTAGTAATAGATTTATCGTAAACGGAGCACAAGTCTCTGAGTAAATATTTAAAAAGTTTAAATAAACGGTACACCGGATCTTGGCTTACATCAACATATAACAGACAATAAACAATTTAATATCAAAAATTTACTTCCACTGTACAATTTATTATGTAATTGATAATTAATCCTTTTTTGGTCACTATTCAAAATATTTTTTTTATGTTCACTTTCAAAAAATACTTTGGTCTTAAATTTTTACATAAAACACCAATGTAATTTGCTGAATTTTATCAGAATATAAATAGACAGGAAATAAAAACTTTTTTTAAATTTGAATTGTGTGAAACTTTTTTAAATTTTTTAGAAAATTTTTTTTTACTTATTTGTCAGTACTGATGTTGGGTGGATGATAAAAGCTTAATCAAAATAGTAGAAAATAATTAGTTCAGTTTTCCAAGATGAAAAAATTTTAAATTATTAGAGTAAGTCAGATATTATTTGTTATGATTAAAAAAACAGTGACCATAAAGGATTAATTACATATTTTTTCAATTACTATATAATTTACAGTCTTATCAGCGCATTTGTAAATAAATTTTAAAAAATTAATCTAAAAATAAAAATCAAAAATCTTGTTTAGTAATTATTGCATATTGCTAATCCGGTAAATTAAAAAAAATTAATAATTAAGTAATTATTAAATCAAGAATAAATGGATTGTGTACATATCGCCGGGAAATACCAGCAAATTTCCTTATTAACAAAAATTTTTTAATTTAGAATGACGTCCGGCCAAATTCTTTTGTACAAACTTTTGTTAATTAAAAAAAAAATAACAAGTAATGCCATTGCCACGATATATATGCAATCAGAATCAAACGTTTTAAAGAAAATTTCAAATTTGAACAATGTATTTATACATATTTTTATTTATGAAAAAAGTAAATTGATGCGCTTTAATAACTGCGTAAAACAGACGTTTTAGCCGGAATATCAAATGAAAAGTTTTAACAAATTAAAAATACGAGATTGGAAGTACGATAGTTTATTCCAATGATTTTAATATATAATTATTATCACTGACCTCAAGTCAATTGCATGTGATTTTTATAATAAACTTTAAAATAACTGATCAGAATTAATAATAATCACAGTATACTTTAATTATAATAACTATAAATATAACAATAACAAATAATATTTTTAATAAATACGCACTCCAATCTCGTTGATAAATTTAAAAATATTTATTTCATTTCTTAACGTGCAGAAAAAATGATTTCTTGCCGCAAGAATTTTTTTTTTCCCTTAAAAAAATTTTCTCAGGGCGAGTAAAAATTTCTTGTATCAAAAAATCATTTTTTTTTTCTGTTTAATAATTGAAATAAATTATTTGGAAACTAAACAAAAATATAAGGAATCAAGATCACATAATTAAATACCCACTTATTTCACAAACTATAAAAAAATTTCAACCAATTGTCCTTTTTTTTTCTCTAAGATAAAAATTAGGACGGATGTCTGAGTAAATATCGACGAGTTTTTCCGACAACAAATGATTGTAATAAAAAAAAAATAACATTTATGATAATATTTACAAACATATTAATAATAATAAATATGAGCCATAAAAAAATAATTCTTAATAATTAAAAGTAGTGCAAAGATACTTTACAGTGAATACATAATTAAAATCATTAAAAAAAAAAAACTATTTAATATCTAGAAACATGACAAACTCATTGAATTAAATAAATATATATATATATAGTACATAATTAAGTAAAATATAAAAATATGTAATGATTAAAACCGATTTTACATATGATATATACATATATATGGATATAGATATTTATATATAAATATGCATATGCATATGTATGTATGAATTATCAAATGTTGTAACGATAAGAGATGACGATAAATAATTTTATATTTACATGTAGACGATTATAAAAAAAAAAATTAATTTAATTATTATAATGAATAATGAGTGTAATATACTGGTGTAAAATGAAGAAGAAAAAAAAGAAGCAAACCCCCACCCCTTCTATATACAATTTATATAATATATAAATATAAAATATATATTACTAGATGAATTAGTTAAAATAAAGGCTACCTTATTTAATAATCAGAAGTTAAGGTTTAGAGCGTAAAAAATAAATTTTAAATGAATAAAATTAGATTGAGTGTGTCGGACGCGATAAACGTGAGTCGTACGCAGATATAAAGAAAAGAATAATAAATAAATAAATAAATAAATAAATAAAAAGTATGAAGCTATGTGATCTACTACTAATTAGTAGCTTTTAGCTGTAAAGACTTATACTTTATTTTGTAAATTTTGTTTATACAATGTTTGATCGTTCACGCATAATACTATTGTATGTGAAAATAAAAAAATAAGTTAATAAATCATTAACACGTCAAATTTAAAATTTTTTTTGATGTTCTATTTGTTATTTATTATTAGTATCCGTTTTTAATACTCTGGAAAAAATTTTTAGAGTGAAAGCAGATTAAATCCAGAGTCAATTCGGAGTGAATGACTGTTTTCTTAATTAATTTTTTCGGAGTGAAGTTAACTCTAAAGGGAAGGTTATTTCAATATCAAAGCTCCAGATCAGAGTAAAATAAAATCCAAATCACTCTGAAATCACTCTGCTAGAAAAATAAACCCCCTATTCACTCCTTATTTGAAATTATCACAAAAAACCCCAGGTCTGAGTGACGGAATGAATTCGGATTTAAATAAAATCAAAATACACTCCCGATTTTTTACAGTGTATTCAAAACTAATTCATAACTATAATTATAAATCAAAATTTAAGTTATTCAACAGATAAATATGTACATTTTTTTGTTGTCATAGTATTTTACTTTAATAATTGTACATATAAAAGATGGCCAGACAAAAAAGGCTACCAAATGTTTTGTTTTTAAAAAAAGTTTTAAATCCTATTTATTATTTATCAATAAATTTTAAATAGTTTAAGGTCCAAAGATCTCATATTTTTAATTTTTTTAAATAAAAGTATAAAGTAAAATAATAAGTATACTCATAATAAAAGTGAAATCTCCTTAAGAATTTCCAATTTACCCGCCCGTTTTTACAATTATATAAAAATAACTTATGTCTTTAATAGTAAATATTAATTCTGATATAGTAATTAAAAAATAATAGCAATAACTTCAAAAGGACATTATTAAAAGGAGCCCGGAGGTCAGTGCCATCTAGTCTGACCACAGTGAACCTTATCTACTTGCCGAGAAAACAACCCTCTACTCAAGTTATCTACATTGACTGATCAAATGAGTTTTACTCTCCTAGCTTTAGCTTCCAGCATTTAGAGGGCGATAAATGTCACAGAAAAAGCTCATCCTCATTTACAATTTACTTTAAATACCCAAAAATCTAATTATAAACAAACTCATATACGAATCAGATTTTCCATATAGATATTATTTACCAAAACGTAAATGGAGAGTAGAAAATTGCTTGGAACTATAAAACGAAAAAGCTTTAGCTCGAAGAAATTATAAAAAAACACAATAGAAAATAATTTAAAAAATGAATGAGGTAGATAATACTCAGTTATACGGTGAACGTCCGGTGTCTCTTTGATATTTGAGCTGATACAAGATATAGAAACATGACAAGATGTAATAAGCTTGATATCAGGGTCGCAGCAGCGCCCTGAAATCTCCTCTTCTGATGCTCTAATGTGTCATAGAGTACGTAAACCAAAAGGAACTAGTGTTAGTGAGAGAAAAAGAGTAACGAGGGGAGGATTGGTCCCGTCTGGTTTCCAGATACTACCGGAGCCACTGGAATTTTAGTTGCCCAGGACTTCTAGATGTAATAAAGCCGGCTCGCTAGTTACAACTCTCTGTGAAACGAAATTTACACTAGACTATACAGATTAGTAAATTTCCACTAACTGAACTGGGTATAAACGCGAATTCAAATATTAGGTTACAGGTGCATACCACATACATTGCAATTTAATATAATTTAGCTATCACGATATGCACTGACGGTAAAATATACTTTTGTGTCCCCAGGAGTGCCACTACTTGGATCTACATTTCATATAGGCATCTACGAGTACTGTTTTAGTAACACACACACGCTCCAGTAGATGGGACTTCATTTAAACTGTTAACAGTCATATAATACATAATATTATATATGACTATATACACATATATATGTGTATTTCATATATATATTTAATATATAACATTATTAAATTATTAGCCTGAATAAATATGAGATTTTTGTTTTAATTAACGTTATTAGTTCATACTACGAAATTAAATAAAGTTTTAGTTGAAAAAAAATTTTCAAAAATTAAAAAATATCACGTATTATATTTGATGCCATTTCAAATTCTGTTAATTACTTAGATACTATTGAAAAAATATAAAAAATAATAAAATAAGAGTAGAAGCACAAAAAAAGTCTGAAAAAAATGATAATGAATGCAAAAAAAATATGCACCAAAAAAAGACCGAGGAAATTATTTCACATAGTTTACGTTCCATTTCCATACATAAATATTAACCAATTGAATATTGATTGTCGTGAATACAATGTCAGTGTATCGTTATAAAATGATGTGTTTGCAATGAAATTGCTTGTACGTGAGTTGTGAGGACCAATAGCTGGGCTCACACGAGGAACCTATTGAAAATCTTTTATCGATCGCAGTAGCATCCTGGCAATATGGAGTACATATATACATAATAGTAGTTACATATATATCTATACGGAATAACTTGAATTCATTGAGTCCTTACTTAAACATTAGTCGCTTTAAAGTTTTGAGCGTTACGCGATTTTGAATTGATACTAAGCCTCAATCTCGTTACAATTTTTTGATCTGTTAATTGGGAGTAAACGCAAAGTAACGAATTTCTACTGGTTCTATTTCTGACTCATCTATAAGTGCTATCTATTGCTATGATTATCACTACTCTGATAGAGGTACAAATATACAACAAGTATAACTGTAAGTATGAACGATACTGTTACGAACATCAGCATCTAGACAGAGTGTATCAAGGCGGCTTCTTCCAACATTCATTAGCCACCTTGTACTTGCAATGCCTGCCTGCAAACGCTTCAGATAGATACCCACTCCTATTTATGAAGCAATTTATTTCCTGCACGAGCTCCAAAGTCCCAACGTTACTAATAAGCTTTATGTCATTACGACTTTCTTGTTACTGAGAGAAATTGCGATATATTCGACTAAAATTTTCATTATTATTATTATTGTTAACCTATTTCTGTGAAATATAATAATTTTGATCCGTAAACTACTTTTTTTATTTATAAAAGCAAGTATAAAATGTGATTTGCTTCATAAATTTTGATAAAAAGTTCTACTGCCGTAAAATAAAAAAAAATTAATCTTGTTATTTTTTTAATTTTTGGATCGTCCAGAGAAAAGTTACTATCGATTGAAGCCTATTTTCTCAGAACTTTGAAAGTTGTTGATAGAAAAAATATTTAAGTTGAAAAAAAGTAATAAGCAAGCAATAAATGAAATGAATAATTTTAAGTAATAAATGATTACTCGTGTAAAAAAATCAATGAAAAATTAATAGAATAAAGAAAACTCACATTCCTCGGCTTTGTGGTAAATCGATCGCAGCACAGCAAGAAAACGAAATTTAAATAATTATATTATTATTTATATATGATAGTAAAGTTAGCGGACATCTGACAATTTTTAAAACTTTGAAATAATAAATTAAAATGTTTATAAAATAAAAATAAAAAAATGCATGTTTAGAAAATTCAAAATTTAGTAAATGCATTTTAAAAATTTTTTTTTGTTTTAATTATTTAATTAATTATGTGTAATATTAATAATCTGTCTTATGTCTGCTACATTTACACTTATTATTTATATTAGAATACACTAATTTTAATTATTCACACAAACACTGGTATTAATTATAAAACACTACTCACTTATGAAACACGACTTATCATTTAAAAAAAAAAGTTTATAAATTTTTTCAAAATGGCGGCATAAAAAATTGTGAAACAAAAAAAAAAGAAAAGGAAATTTGTACACTTATCACTTGATAAAAAACATCAAAAACCATACACTAATGATCACTGATAACTTTTGCACACATTTTTTCACAAATAATAACTAATGAAACTCATTTACACGAATTATAAATTTACTTGACGAACGACAACGAACACCGGTAGCTAGACAATGGATAAGTTCGAGCAAATTATTTAAATTATTTTTTCGAGTGTTTACGTTTCAAGTACCGATTAATTTATTATCACAAAGCGACCTATGGATGGCAAAGAATATTTAGAGATACGAGTTATAATTTATTTAAACGAAAAAACTATAACTTTTAATTATTTATTTGCGAGCTTAAATGGGTCCAAATTACTGAGAAGGCGGCAGTATGAAGTTGGATACAAAACAGTCGTGGCGTCAGTTGGAACGACTGCGCAGTAGCGATAAATTTCGGCTGCGCGTGCGCCTTAAGCTTCTTCCAAAGTACTCGGGGCCAGTCTCCCACTGAATCAAGCGTCTCTGTGTCGTTTTCATTTAAACTCGTTAAAATAATTAATTTAATCATTGTGTTGCTTTATTATGAATCTAATGTTACTTTTAAATTATTATATTTGTAATGAGAAGTATTTTGAGATATTAAATTGTGTGTTAGTGAGTGTCAGTTTTAATAAAAATTAAATTCAGTGCCGGCTTAGCTCCCGTGTTATTTTACGTCATAGTAGTTGTCGGAATTTTAGTACAAAAATTTAAGTATTTAAATGTGTGAGTTTTATTTAAATTAATATTCTCAAGTGATTGTTGTGCTGTAGTGATTAGTTTTTGTGTTAGTTTGTTCTTTTTAGTGAGTATTTATATGTTTAATTTATTAATTTGTGTGCTGGGTATGAACGAGCATTCGAGCAGCGACTGAAAATGGCGGGAAGAGTGAGTAAATTTAAAAATTTTTTAAATTGCATTTTTTTTTTCTTTTAATCTTTTTTTTTTTTTTTTTGACAAAAAAATTTATTGTGTAATTTATTTTTTACAATAAGTTTAGTAACTTATTCGATACAAAAATATTTATTTAATTTATTTGAAAAATGATATTTAAAATTTTCCCGCGCATTGAGAGAGGGTCATCTATTCAAAATGGCGAACTTGTAAACAAACTTGACACGTTGATTTATTTTTTATTAAAAAGTAACAAATTTATTTACAAATATAAATCAATGAAATGAATTGAATATTAATAATATATACTATATATTTGAAAGCATTGATATAAATAATCAACTAAAAATTATGATGAAAAATTTACGAAAATTATTTATTAAATGACTGACGATTAACAAAATAATTTTTAGATGCCAAGTAAGTTATTATCGAAATTAATTTAAGCAAATTAATATTATAATCACTTTATAATTATTTATAATCCATAAGAAGTTTTCCTACAATACGAATTCTCACAATTATAAAAAAATAATTTTATTTAAATTCTTGAAATAATTAATTTTATGCACCTAAATCAATAGAAAATTGAACGCCCTTTGAAACGAGTACAAATAAGCTTAACTTATTTTTAATATTTTGGCAATATACATATATTTTATTTCATAAATATAAATATGTATGTCTTAAATATTAACAAAAATAAGGATGCCATGTTGATACTCGTTTTAGAGTACATTCATTTTTCCGGTGAAAAAAATTCTATTAGAATAGCTATTGTAATTAAAACATTTAATAATTAATAAATATATAAAAAATTTTAAAATAATATTTTCTGATCATGTGGTTATATGAAAAATAAAAAGTCTTTTTAAACAATTACCTGCATAACGTACTTATTTTTAATAATTAAAAAGATATACATATATTTCAATTCATACAAATAAATTTATATGTATATTATTTAAATTATCAAAAAAAAATATGTCATGTTGGTATTCATTTAGAAGGACTTTTAATTCCTATCGAAAAAATTATATTTTGATCACTTTTATTCAAATACTCCCGCAAAATTTATCTTATCAACTGCATATATAAATTTTAAAATTATTTTCACTCTATGAATTTTTACATTTATAAAGTGATGATAATTATTTTCACTTAATAATATTATTAATAATTCGGCGCGATACCGACATGGTCTGGGTTCGATTCCCAGTTCGGGCTATATATTTTTCTCAATTTTTCTATAAATTGTCTTATTGAGAAGGTTTGCATGTTTTAGGTTTCCACTATATTAAATTGGCTATAATAACAACAATTAATAACTCACATCAAATTAAAGGCATGGAATCTATTGCTAAGCATAAAGGACATAAATATTAATTAAATAATTAATTAGTTTTTAAAAATATATCAAAGTATTTGGGAAACGAGTTATGTACTATTTCGATAAAACGGAACAAATAATAAGAGAAAGTATTTACCAATCTATATTGGTTTAAATGAGTGTAATGACAGCACTGAATTTTTTGAATAATTACTTCGTCTTCGCATTTACTTGCTGAATGTAAACGGACAACATAATTCATCAGCTTACGAAATGAAAAATACAGACGATTTAATAATAAACTATAAATGGCAGGAAGTTTTAGATCGGCCCATATACTCGATAGCTTATCAGATTTTTTTCTGCTCAGCAGATTGTCTGAGTAACTTTCGATTTTTCAACATTTTTTATACTCAGGCACAGAATTATCGTGAAGCTTTTTGTTAAAACCATTAATGTTTCAATTTTTTTCTTGTTATGCAAAAATGCGAGCGGAAAACGGCAGAAACAGTAGTTTACCCTCAACGAGCTTCGGAAAATCTCTCAAATGAAATAATAAAAGTAATGATCGAAAATAGAATGAGCGATTGACGTGTGTATATTCGGATTTCCCAACATTTTTTTACCTTTTTAGTTTGATCGAACTTTCTATTCTGGTCTGACAAAAAATTCTATACGGGAGGATAGTACTACCTCCTGACTGTAAGGGGATAGACTACCCTACCCTTTTTTAATATACTATTAGTTATTAATGTGTATAAAATTATAGAGGTAATTAATAAGCATTCAGTATTCGAGCATTAGCATTTTCATTAAAGCCAGATGAATCTCCATTATAAGGGACCGTATGATAGGATATATTGTCTATCGTATGGTTTACATATAGTATAGTAAATTTACGCAGACAACTAAGCGCATCGGAAGGATCATTGCCGACATGATTACTGAATTATGTACCGGGAACGTCCACGCGCGTTCTCTCGTCGTATCCTATGGAGAGTATAACCAATATTTAACAGCTATTAATGCCAAAGAGAATTTACCTTACAGCATCCCGTACTACGTCGACAAGGGGATTTCGGGGGGGTTCAGAGATCCAAGGTTTCCTATTCTACAATTTATATGTATATATATATATATATATATATATATATATATATATATATATATATATATATATATATATATATATATATATATATACAAGAACAAGAGAAGGTGAATAAGAACGTGTCTCTCTCCCACAACACAAATTACCCGGCATATCTGTTATTGATTTATTGGCAGCAGGTGTCCCGACGAAATGTCCCACTCACCCTCTCACCTTGATTCTATCCTTTCATCCCCTCCTTTATTCAACCCATACAACACACGAACTTTGTCAGATATATGTGCGCCGAAATGTCAACGTATGTAGAGAAATATCCATCTAGTTAGGCCGATGAGGACGACATACTTTGCTGTCAATTGCTATCTCTTTATAAATATATATATATATTTATATATGTTCTAAACGTATTTTCATACATGTATCTCAATAGATTATTTCCAATCATGACTTTTTCCTCTAAATCTACTTGCAACCTGTCACTTTGTCATTTAGATGCCTCAGATGTATATTACATTGAGCAATAAATTGCAAGTATATTATAATAAATTATAATTTATTATGCTCATGAATGTGTTATAACTTTAAAAGTCGAGTAGTTAGTTTACTTTAATCCTTATGGCTGCAAGTATCGCTATTACTGGTACTGCTGGTGCTTGGAGTGGTGTATCTTCTTTATATCCTCGTGGGAGACATGATTTATAGAGTTTAGGTTGGTAATATCTCTTTGAAAGAGACCATAAAGAGGCCATAGGACACATTTATCCGCCTACACAGTCTTTGGCTTTTGCACTTTACTCTACGAAATATTGGAGGATCGCTTGCTTGGTGGCTGGCTTGATCGTTGGCCTGCCTACTGTACTGTGCTAGCTCGCTCTCTCATATGATAGTTTGCTTGTACTCCAGCGCATATATATTCGACGACCTCAAATATTTGCGGTGAACGACTAAAAAGCAATATAGAGCTATTATGCCATTATACGGAACTTTTTCATTTTAGATGATTGATAACCTTTTTTTTTTTTTTTTTACAAAAAAAAAAGAGTATTTTTTTAGCAAAAAGAAAGAAAAACGTCAACGATAATCTGCAAAGTAAATGCCGGGATTATGGGTAATATAGATTATGAGTTTATTATTCAAGGGTTGTAAATAATGTCGAATATTAAATACGTGCTGAATTGTAGTGGATAGTAATAAAACATTCGATTTCTATTATTTATTATCAATGATGATTGAGTGTACGATTATCTATAAATTTAAAATTGCCTAGGGAAACACCAAAAACTATAAAAAAATAACCGATTTGTTTATTACTTTTAAAAAATTACTTATTAAAAAAATTTTGAATGAATTCTTTTGTTACTCAAGTAATACAAATATTTTTTTTAAAGATAAATATAAAAAAGTTTATCATTTTAATAGTCAGAGCGTATATAAAAGATAAAAAATAATGACCAATTAAAAAAAAGCTTTTATTTGATGGCATTTATTCAACAGAAAAAAATTAAATTCCTTTTTTAATTCGAAAAAAAAACTACGTTTCCGGTACAAATAGAATTACTACAAACCAGACACTGTATCATTTAACAAGACATTAATGGTCTCATCAAATGAATGATAGAGCTCACATTAAACTCTCTAGTCGTCGCTTTTTATCTATCGTCTATATAATACCATGTAACCCATATAATAACAATGACACGGGATTAAAGTAAAGATTTTCGGAGTGGTTTTTTGCAAGTAGTGAGCAATCGTCGCGCACCCAAACTCCTGATTCTCAGTCCTGAGTAATCAGCATTGCCCTGCGATATTATTACGAGACAAACGGCGGTGATGAGATCGATGTGATCCCTCTCTATAACTCTTGCTCTCTCGACTCTCAATATGCAGTAGTAGTTCCAGTGGGCCTGTCGTTACGTGGTGGCATTGCAAACCGAACATTTCATACTCAACTCACCACTGGCAGTGTAACTGTGGAGCAGAGGATCCACCACCGACGAGTCGTTCGGCATTCGAGCTAGGGATAAGCTCCAGCAACCCTTCCGACGTGACTTGAATTAACGATCACAATTAACGCCGCCATCGTTCGTTATCTCGCGTTTCCATAGTATATCGGTCTCTCTGTACTCTATCCTCTACACTTTACTCTTGTCGAAAACTACCATCGCAACCAAACTAAAATTATTCTGGCTATCTAATTCTCTTTTCTCTTTTATTCCCCTCCTTCAACTCCTGCTCTTTACCGCTACTTCCTTTACGCTCCTTTACACCCTCATGCCCAACATGACACTACCCTTTACTCGGATTACCGTCAACTACAAACATCGGGGGTAAAACACCAGCTAATAAAATCGTTTAAACTTATTCTTAAATAATTCAAACGATTTTAAAAAGTATTAATTAATTGTTTTACCAATAGAGTTTATTCATTTTATTTTAATAAATGCCGAGATTTATTTATAGAAACTATTATAATGAGTATCGATTGTATAAGCTTTAGCAGGGTTGAGAAGGCCATTAGACTTGATAAATAATTAATTTTCTTGCAGAATATTCCTAGTGGAACGACTTGTTATATTAATATTCAATGATATTGGCAAATATTCCCTTGAGATAACTGAGCTATTTTACATCTTTCTTGTACTAGGACTCTCGTACCTTATACCCCAAATCTGTTAACTTCTAATTAGTCTGATCGTTTCATATGACGATCAATGAACAACGACAAAGATGTTGGCTACGACTACGACGATAACGGTGGTGGCAAGTGTGCCCTGTTATCGACAAGCCTTTGATTACAAGACCACCCGATGACTTTCTATTCAATTTTAATACTCTCTACTGGGTGTAATTGGCGTAAAATTGAAAGCTGAATAGCCGACCCTACTTCTCGATATATATACATATATACTAAAAATAAATCATAATCCTTACTATACTTGTACAGTTTACTGTGGTAAATTATGCGAACTGGTTTTCTTTGTTGGGTCTTAACGTTTACCATCACGCACTTAGACACCCATTTCAAGCTATCTTCTGTCCGCTATAAATAGAAATATAAATTTACTTGTTCCTATAATTTCATTTAATTATAAATTAATGAGTAGTTAATAATTATAGTAGGAATTATAAGCTAAAGAAATCTATAGCCTTGATAACAGCTATGCATAGTTTAAGCTACGGCAATCGTGACAATGCTAAAGTTCTATCGTCTTGAGCTTTGGATCCAAGAACCAACAATAATAATCTTTTCTCTTTCTCATTCACTCTCTCTCTTTCTCTGTTTCACTTCCTGTTCGTCTTCTTAGATCTGTACTTTACCACGATTGCTCGAGGTCTTATAGAACGATCTATCTATCTAGATGGCTCTACAACTAGAGTCTTCCAGTAGAATGGAGTAGGAAATGGATTCGATCCACGAAATTCACCAATTCAATTAAACATCCCGACGCGTGAAATCGTTCGTGACGAGGAAACATGAGTGGAATTGTTCAGCCGCGTGAAACCAAGTGACTATACTCCTCCGGCAATAATAGTATAGTCAGCTTCATATATTTAATTTCGTCTTTGTATGATTAGACGATCAGCCAAGAGGCTGCTAGAGTGCCTTGATGACGGTGTTTTACTTGCCGAAGTTCAACGTCGAATATCTCACATGATTTCTGCACTAGATTCTCTTGAGTGGAACCGGTTAATTTATATCCATATATTCTCTCCGCGTTGGGCGCTCATCACTCAGACTTCCGCTTAGTTTGTTTGTCTCTCTAATTTCATACCCTTTCTGCTGCTACTTTTGATGCCTTTTACCCTCTACTCCCAGTGCAGCAACTTAGCGCTAAAGGCTTGCTCATGCTTGTTTATGAAACGTTGCTGCGACTTAACGATTCAAAAGTTGACTCATGCTTCATGGCTCATGAACTTTCGGATGTTAAGTAGTGTACTGTTGATCTTATTGTTAGTTCGACATAAGCACTCACAAGCTAAATTCAAAGACCGAGAGAGATTCAGCAGGTAGCGTTTAGCAGAGAGTATAAAGCAGAGAGGAAAAGGGAGAATATGCTGCTAGCAAAGTTTCAAAGCACAAGTGAAGCCTAGAAACTGGTTAGGTAGTTATACTTACAGTTATAGCTGATAGCTTCTTAGGAGCTGGTACGGTTCTCAGCATTGCCTGATGCACCACCCGGTACTCGGCTGCTTTGTCGTAAGAGATAGAGCAAGTATTTGCTTATCTTGGAATTTACAGCTTAGCCATAAATCTCTGCTATAAATTTTCATCCCCTCTCTCTATGGTTGCTGTGTAGAAGTCCTTGTTTCAGTTTATACAAAATATTATTTACTTATTTGTTTAACAAAATTATTATCATTTTAAGATTTAAAAAATTTAGCAGCTATTTTTGTTTTTTTTCAGCAAATAATTAAAATCAATTAAGATAATTACTTTTCTTGTCAACATAAATTTGTGCTAAAGTCGTGATTGTTCGAGTACTGGTGACATTGCTATTGGAACTGGTGCAGCTGCAACTGGTCTCGATAATTGAGAGTCAAGCTCGAAGTTTATCAGGGGAACAATATATACGGATTTTGAATTAGTCATGACAGAACGTTGTTTCGCATGGTCCCGCGGATTCCCTGAGGGACGAGGGGGGCGGGGATGTGCTCGAGCAGAGTTGTACCGCCTCTGAGTTTATTATCAGTGTACTCTATACCTGTGGATGTATGGAAGCGTAAAGAGAGAGCAAACGATCGAATCCTAATTAGCACTCGCTACTGCATACTTCATTGTAACCTTGATGTGCCCCCCTCCCCCCTATTGGTACATTAATGAGCTGCGGATGGCCACTGGGAGCTGATGCATCAGCGTTATCTCGCACAGATGCAAATGTACTGCGATCTTGCTTGCTTGCAGAGCTCATGATGTCTGTCCCTATGGCCTCTACCTGTGCACTACATCTGTCTATATACATATTGATGTATAACTAACCTATATCTATATAGTTATCCACGTGGATGCGCTATTGCACACACCGGAAAGTCACTTAGTATGGTAATTTCGTAATTTGTTTCCCATTGTACAGGCGTATGATGTCACACAGTCGATCGATTCTCTATTGGCGCGCACAACCGTGAAATTACCGTCAATATATTTGGCATTATAACGAGATGCGATAATTTTTTTTTTTTATTTTTTATTACTGCCTATGAGAGAAAAGGTTTTTTAAGCAAAGTGTAGCCTAAGTTTATTTACCAAAAAAATCAAAATATTATCAATTGACCAATTGGCATTTAATGCGGTTTGTTTTTATCATAGACCATTAATCTTTATTTAATAATAATTGGTATGAGTTTTTTAGTGGTGAAAAGTAATGGTATTTAGTGGTTCTTTTTACGAGTGAGAATGGGAATTTTAAACTAACTTGAGGAATTTAGATCGATGATACGAAACTTTTGGCATGCTTCGAACGACGAGGGCGTCCGTTTAATGTGTGCTGGTTGACGTGGGAGATTTTCGATGTGTGTTGGTAATATGGCCAAGTCTCGAGGCTAGTAGCAGCAATTAAGCGTCGATCGTTGGTTGGAAAAGAGGTTTAGTTAGTATATGGTATGGTACAGAGTCAGACGGGAGAGATGCGAGCAATTCCAATGTGTGGTAAATCCCCGCTAATTGCCACGGACAACGATATCAGCTCGACAGTTTGTGTATCCTGCTATAGCTTTTTCGCCTACTCGACCCCGCAACGACCCTTTATTTTCTCTCAAATCCTTCGTTCTAAAAGTATCTCGTACTACCCGCCCACTGGTACTCATTGCCTCTTTTTCTCTTACTCACGTCGTGCTGGAGCAGCTCATGTGCTGGTAACTTTAGACCTTATAACCAAGGCCATTCTGTCAATTTATGTCTCTTTGATGTGACTAAATGTTTCACGGACTTATGCGGGCAACATTTTTAACTTTTTTTCGTAGCAGAATTAATCGGTAACAGGATTAATCCGTAAACTTTTTCTTTGTGAAAAATAACTTTCTGAAAATTTTCGGAAATGTCTTATTTCAAATTAAGACCTTGATAATGAAAATGAAATAAAAGTGCGACGGGAAATTTGTCAACAGACGTGAAATAAATCCATAGCATTTATTTTCACTAATGTCAAATTTTAGTAGGAAACCATGATCCGCATCGTAAAGAACAAGTTTGTTTAAATTAAGAGAGAATTAAAACAACCGGGGTTTAGCAGCATTAGGTTTAGTTGTTCAGAGGAAATGAGCCAGTAGAATACTACTTCCTAGAAAACCGTAAACCGCACGAAATTGCGGCCATAAAGTGAATTTAAATCACGTTGTTCCTTTCTCTCGTTCTGCACGTCCGTCTTTATTCCTTTTTTTTTTTCTTTTTTTTTTCATCTTTTATTTGTTTTGATCCCGACTAGACCGAGAATTTCCATCGTTTAATCTGCGACGTCAGTTGAGCTAATTTTAGCGCTGAGGCATCACTCTACTATCACAGCAAAGCGAGAGGTATTTTTAGAAAACAATGGACCAGGAAATGGCAATCGCTAAGTCCCTTTGTTGAACGCAAAAGACACTCTGAACGTCTTGTTCTCTTCGTAGTGAGTGTACAGATCTGTATATCTGTATACAATGCTGGTGGATCGAGTAGAAGTAAGTAAGCGAGCAAAAGCTGAATGGTCGAACGGGCAGTTGGTTATAGGATTGAGGAGGATACTGAGAGCACGATAGAATTGTGCGGGTGAATACACAGATTATATCTATATACTATAATATATTATATATCTGTACGGAGTATTGTTAAGTAAGAGATAGCATAAAAGATCTTGCGGTGAATTGTCGTCACCAAAGTCACGGAAATAAGAGTAGGAACAACAACTTTTGAGTACTCGAAATAAGCTAGAACAATGAAATCAGTAAAACAGAAAAAGATGGAACTCAAGTGATTCTACCACTTTCTTCTACTTATTCTGCTTCTGTTTTATTTTCTGTACTACTCTTTATATTCTTCAGAGACTCTAATGCTCGTCGCGTGTACGAGATAAAAGAGATAACAGAGTGGAAGTGGCCGATAAGAATGACTTCTTGTGATCTCAGAATTTTTTTTACTTTTTTTAAATAAAAAGCATCAACTTTTTTTATCACTTATTTATTTAATTATTAATTGTCATTTTTTTTTCATTGAAAAAAAAAAAAAAAAAAAAGAAAATGAAATCTGAACGTAAGAATATCAGGAAATAGCTTCTCATTAAAATGGTTATCTGACGCTAGCACGCGGTGGCGCTGGCTGACAAGAACTTGCGGAAACCATCAAGAAGAAGAGTAAGAAGACTCTTGTTGAAAAATTTCGCCTCGGCTTTCTTCAACTCCTTCGTATGTACCTTAAACCCTTGACACCCTTTTTACTCTCTCGCCTTTCATCTACCGTCGACCCATGCCGAGTTTTCTAAGAGCTTTTCTCCGACGTGTCGTCGAGTTTCAGAGCTTCTAAACTACATTTATCGTAACTTTGCAGTATGTATACCAATACATAGGCTAGATATATTGTCCTCTACAATTTTATCGTGTTACTCATCCCTTCATAAAGTGGGTAAAAAATATTTTACTTTTCTCTTGTCGTATTTGGGAATGGGAAATCAAATTTTCATGCAAAGGATCACGAGATTAGCTTTCGTATAACAAAAGAAATATGAAAAATACAATCTGCCTGTATTTGGGATGATGATTAATTATCTTTTGTACCGGTGGAGTCAAACGAGCTTTTATCACTTTGTGAGAAGTTTTCGTTGAAATGAGAAAGGGCGTAGTCATCATTAATACTGCTTAGGTAAAGAGTTATCTCGTGAACGAGTTGTTCAAGAAGAGAAATCGAAATTTATTCCCTTCTATTTCCATTTCTGTTTTACGCCTTTTGTTTCCAACCGTTTGTTTTCCTTTTATTTCAAACTTAAACATTAAACTTTTGATTCATTAGGGGATAAAATTTTCCAATTCTATTTTTTGTTTGACATTTGCCTTGGTCTAGTAAAATCGTAAAAAAAAAAAATCCATTAATGAAGTCGTCAATAAGAGATTGAATTTTTTAAAACTCCTTTTTTTGGATGTTAAAAATGTCTTACTGCCAAAGATATAGTAC
This sequence comes from Microplitis demolitor, assembly GCF_026212275.2. Taxonomy (NCBI): domain Eukaryota; kingdom Metazoa; phylum Arthropoda; class Insecta; order Hymenoptera; family Braconidae; genus Microplitis; species Microplitis demolitor. The sequence goes on from NC_068547.1 coordinate 19,528,712, forward strand.
CTCATTTACTTTTTATATATGTATCTGTATATAAATGCATATTTAAGTCTTTGTGGTAAAAAGTTTTCTACAATCCCACAGATTTTCATAATGCAATAATAGTATAGAATTTAATCGTCTGAGGCTTCTTTTCTTTCTCATAAATATTCATCACTCGGTTGCTGAATTCATAAACCATAAATCTTAAGCATAAAAGATCAATATTGTCGCACCTTTTTTTTTACACTGTAATAATAAGGTTGTAAAAAAAAAATAATACCGGGATTTTAAAAGTTAACAAGCTAAATATCATCTAAAAATGAAAAGTAAAATTGAGAAAATTTCTACAGCTTGTTAATTATTTTTCTTAATTATCTCTAATTGAAATGATCATTTTTATGACTCGTAGCACTCATAGATTACATCATTAAAAATTTACAGTTAAATAAATTATAAAAATATATAAATATATATTTGTAATTTTTTTTTTTTTTTTTAATTAAAAAATAAAGTATTTTCTGATTGTATAATAAGTGGAAAATGAGACTATATAAAAAGTAGTTAAAACAAAGTGAAGCAGGTGCAGATTCAATTGCTGTTTTTTACAATTTCCCATTTACTTCTTAACCAATTTACGACGTAACTAAAACAGTAAAATTGTTCAGAATCAATTTATAAGTATAGTAAGCAAATGAAAGCTCAGAAAAAACCTAAATTTGACCAGATTCGCATTGACAGCCTTTGCATTTAACCCGACGACTATTTGAAGTGTCTCTTAATGTGTATAACTTTGAAATCTACATATTTTTAACCAATTTACGATCTAACTAAAACAGTAGAATTGTTCAGAATCAATTTAAAAGCATAGTAAGCAAATGAAAGCTCTGAAAAACCCTAAATTTGACCAGATTCGCGTTGACAGCCTTCATATTCGATCCGGCGTATGTTCAATGAGACTAGTTATTCGTATAATTTTGGAATCTATATATTTATAACCTATTTACTACCTAACTAAAACAGTAAAATTGTTCAGAATCAATCTAAAATCATAGTAATTAAATGAAAGCTCTGAAAAATCCAAATTTGACTAGATTCGCGTTGACAGCCTTTATATTTAACCCGACGTCGATTTGAAGTGTCTATCAAGAATTTCCTTTCTTTTATAACTTTTTTATTTTCATCCCTTAGCTCCTTCATCAGCAATTGTACTAATAGAAAAACATCTCATTTCAAAAGAGTCGCAAGAGAACGCAGGCAGGGAGATAAATTTAAAACGGCTCGTTGCGATTAATTAAACGTTCGAAGGGGTGTTTTATTGATTACGGTGGTAAAGAGAATACGATAGCGAGTTTGTGCATGATGCGCGCGGGAATTGAATTAAATTGCGTTTATCTAATCGTTTCAGTCAATCCTATATATATATATATATATATAATATATGATTCAATTTACTCAATTATGCGTGATATTCACGTGATCTGAAAAAATTCATTGCCACGATAAAAATTAATCGATTTACAATACATAAAATACTTACTTATTCACCCAATTGTATGATATATACAAAAAAAAAAAATATATATATATATATATATATATACATATATTTGTTTTTTTTTTTTTTTTTTTTTTTTTTTTTTTTCAAATAAATATAAAATTCAATTATTACAAATTAAATATACATTTATTTCATATCGCACGTTATAAATTAAATTTTTAATTAAATTCATATACATGTATATGTATATCAGAAAACATTACACTGTAGAGAGCACAAAAAATATAATAAATAACGAGCTCATAACTTTTTATTTAAATAAATTTAATTGTATTTGAATAAAATGTTTTTTTTCGGCTGGTAGTAATTTTTATTTTTTCATTCATTTATTTATTTTATTTATTCATCTCAATTATGTGTTAAAATTATTGCATATAAGCTTTTGTAAATGACATATGAGATCTAAAGCTCGAAATTCTTTAACAAAACTACTGAGTGTAAACCGGAAGCCAGTGGTAGTGTGTGATAGTAAGTGATTAATGCGTCGAGTTTTGATTCTCGTAATGACAAGCGGAGGAGGATAAAATTTAACTAGGGAAATAAAATACATATTTGTACATACATATGTAAATATAGATATATGTGTGTGAGAGTGAGAAATGTAAATGAAAAATCAGATGATAAAGAGGATAAGAAGATCGAATAGGTATGTAACAAACGAGGATAAAAGTTTAAAACGCAACGTTCCGCAAAATGTTGTGAAGGGATACGAGTCAGCTCTGTCGACTAACGAGCGACGTAGTAAACTCTAATGAGCAACTCACCCCAGTTCTATCTAGTGCTGTTACTTCTACTACTGCTGCGACTACTGATGCTAGTGGTCTCGTCAACAACCGTCGAAAGGATCCTTTTGTAGAGGAGATTGCTGGATTTTAGTGACTCTTTCATCCGGATAAAAAATATACCTTCAATGTTCCTGACACATTTTCCTCTCTGGGTTTTTTTTTATTTTCTTATAGAGTAATGTTTTTTCTCTTGATCCAAGTACAATAAAGACTACACTCAAACACGTTTCCTGTTTATGATATTTAGTTTTTTTTTTTTTTATATTATCTTTCTACTTTTTCAAAAAATTTATCAGCTAATTGATAATCGCTCGTTAAAAATTTTTTTTATTATTGTAATTAATTAACAAGAAAAAAAAATTATTACGGCTGATATTTTAAAATTTAATTAAATATTTTGTTGTGAATAATTGAACTGATAAAATTGGATTTAATTAAAATGAAAATAATAAATTTTTTAATATTCTTTAATAATGAATAAAAAAAAAATAATTTTTCTATGGATATAATTCTGTGGATAATATTTTAACTGAGTAAGGTCGCTTACAAATGTAATGGCACTAGTTTTTAGAGTTTAATGGTGGTTTCGGGTGAAGGGGAGGGAAAGGGGGTACATATAGAAACTTTTTAAGTGTCGTAGATTTTCGGGTAAAGACGAGAGAATGAGATGAGATAAAACTAGGTCTGTGGGTAGGGTTTCTATGAAAAGATGAAAGAGGAATATGGAATCTTTTTCGAAAAGTAAAAAATAATAATAATATAAAAGAGATAATAATGAAAGAGGCAACTTCCGTGGTCAAGATAAAGATGAAAAATATTTCCTTATCTTTTTTTGTGCACAGTGGTTATGTATAGTACACAGCGAGTTTAATGAGTACGGAAAATGTTGAGAGAAATGTCGTGCTTTCTAAGTCGCTTATACAAGAATTACAAAACAGCGGAGTTAAAGTTTAAGCTATCACGCGTTTACTAATTAATGCAAAGAATAAATGCCACCAATTACCGCTACCGTAGCCAAAGTTATTTCTTTTTTTTTATTATTAATCTTGATTTCCAAGTGGCTTGTCTGTACAGTGCAGTGAGAAAAGTCTCCCGCAAGCGTATTTAATATTGTTTGTGCTTTTACGGTTTGTGCTTTTTTGTATTAATTCTGAAATCTTATTTTTAACAGTAAATATTTCCACTTTTATAGACTAAGATAATATTTTTAATAATATAGATTGTATTTTCATTTATTTTAAACAATATTACAAACTACTTTATTGACAAAAAAAAAGTTTATAAAAATAAAATTTATAAAATAAGTCAAAAAAATCGAAGAATTTTCACTTGTCAACCGAGAAATTCATCAATTTTTTTTAGCCATGCTACACAAGTTTTATATAAAATTATCCAAGTACTCTCTTACTCACTCACTCACTCACTAAACGCGTCGACTACAAACCCACGTCGTGGTACATCAGCGAATCTATGCCTTCGGATGACTGTCCCAACAGGTTGTCACTGTTCGTTAGACTTGCTAAAAACCAACCATTATGTTCGTTAAATTACAGCGATTTACTCTTAACGACGGAGCGCTATACTCATATTCGCGGTATATTTTACTCGTTAATGCTTACCCAAGAAATTCCGATGTCTACGTCGTTTTACCACCAAGAAAATGGCCCCCGCGACTCCGACAATTGCAATTATGACTACTATCGCACCTAGTGTGCTCGAGAGAACTAGATTGCTCAACTGAAGACCTGAAGCGTTGCATGATGAAGCTGCAATTAAAAATCCAATATCATTAATGAAAATATGAAAACTTAGTTAACAATAAATCTCAGACTAAAAATATTTAAAAAACCTAGTATTTATTTCATCAATGGAAAACTGACAAGAAAGAAAAAAAAATTTACCGATATCGAGAAAGCAGACGTAGACATGACTGTTGTCGTATCGTTGATCTTTGTAGACGTCGTCGATGACGTCGTTGTCGGAGGCAAGTAGACGAAAGCATCCGGTGTCGTTACTACTGACACTAGTCAAGATACAGTTTTCGTTGCAAATCGGTCCGTGCCAGTTTACGGCCTCAAAATCCCCGACGGTGTCGTTAGTTGTCCCATTCCTATCGGTGATCCTGTGAAAACATCGCAAGGCGTCGGATAATTTTATAGTTTCATCGATTTGACTAAACCTGCCTGCCTAGCTTCAATAGTCGTGAATCGTTAACTCGTATTTCTGACTCGTGGGCTTATATATTTTCTTTGTATGTATAGATATATAGATATGCATATATGTATAAGTACTACATGAAAAATAAAGGAATCGATAGTGGTGCGACAACGATGGCAGACTAACTCGTGCATCAAGCTTTATGATCCTCGTAAATACCCGGGCTTCATTCATAATTTTTTTTTTTTTTTACTTTTTCGTTTTATTTTTTTTCCCCGTTTTTGCTACTCAGCTAAAGGATGAAAATCTCTGACAATGACTCTCGACTAGTAATGGGCGTAACGGACAATCAAAATGCTCCGGGCTAAAAGTCTGATAGTCTATACCGTTATCGTCTCATTATTTTTCGGATAAAGTCCCAGCGCAAATTTAAAACCAATATAAATACTTTGATAATAATAATAATAGTCATGATGAATAATTCAATGCCCTGGATATTATTCATGAATTAAGCTGTTCGTCAAATTTCACCGAGTCATGCCTTAAATCAATAGAATATATTTTTTTTATAATAACCGATTCTCGGCATTTTTCTCAGAGAATTATTCAAATGAAATCCGTTTTTTTTTAAATATCGTTATTTTTATTATTCCAGTTCATCAAAACATTCGAAATAAATAAAGTAAATCTATAAAAATAATTTTTAAGCTTTTAACAATTTGAAAATTTCCAACAGTTACGCTTTTCATTTTTTCATTTATTTTATTTTTTGTGTGAAAGAAAAACCAACATGAATACTCACCATTGAAGTAAATCCTCGTCGCCATCGTTGCGGATAATCCCGCAGAGCGAGGCAGAGCCACAGTTTTGGCCAGTCCACCCGTAAAAACAGTCGCACGTCCGGTTCTCGACATTGCAAATCCCATGGGATCCACATCCACCTTCGCAGGGATTGACACAGCCGCCAAACTCTTCACCACCGACGCTTCCATTTTCAACGGCAGCAGATTCTGTTCCATTGTCTAGTTTTTTTCGTACGTAGCCTTCATGGCACTGGCAATCATTCGGTCCAATGCAATCACCATGAGAACAGCCATTCTCACAAACAGGTTCACAATAACTTGCATTAATATTGCTAGTTACGTAACCCGAGTCACACTGACATGTATCAGGGCTGACACACAGACTATTAATGCATCCGTCTTTGCAGTATGGCTGACACATGCTGTTGAGATCATCTACCGAGACGTAACCAGAATAGCAATTGCACTGACCCGGCGCTACACAATGTCCAAAATTGCAACGTCCATCACAACTCGGCACACATTCGTCTTTATTATTTTTCTCGTATCCTTCGATACATGTGCAGACATTTGGTGATGTGCACGTGCCATTTGTACAATTGGACATGCAAAAAGGCACACACATCGGTAAAATACTTTCTAAATTATCACTGTCAATGTTAGGAGTGAAGCCTGGATTGCATTGACATTTATTGGGTGCAATGCAACTTCCATTGACGCAACGGCCGTAGCAACTGGGAACGCATTGACCAGCTTCGTTTTTCTCGTAGCCCACATTGCAGATACATTTGTTGGGAGCGATACAAGCTCCGTTTATGCAGTTGTCACATACGGGATCACAAAACCACTGTGAATAATTACTCAAGCGGTAGCCTTTATCGCATGTGCACTGTCCAGGAGCTGAACATATTCCATTAGTACAGCCTTCTGATCCACAAATTGGCTCGCAGTTATAAGCATCATTGCTGTCTAAACTATAACCATCATTGCATGTACATACGTTTGGGTAAGCGCAGATCCCATTGATACAAGGTTTTTCACATGTGGCGCGACAATTGATAGGTTCTTGAGGATTTAAATGGTTATGGTCTGTGGGGATTATTTCGTAACCCGGGTGACATTCGCATACATCGGTTTTGATACAGGTTGAAAACTCACCGCAAGGTCGATCACAGTGCGGTGTGCAGTAGCGGTCAATTTTGTCATCAAGCTTGGTAACCATCACTTTCCATCCTACGTCACAGGAGCATGTGTTGATGGCGATACAGTCTCCACGGATTCCACATGGGGGATCGCAAATAGGCTCGCATGTTACCGATGTCATCTCCGTCGTTGTAGTGGTACGTTCGATTATTAAATTGAACCCTGGGTTACAGCGACACTTGTTTGGAGACTCGCAGATACCATGAGGGCCACAGGATGGTACACACACTGGATAACACTGTGCCATTGATTCGCTGTCGTATTCAGTCAAGTTGTTTGATGACGCGTAGCCTGATTGACATTCGCATTTATTGGGAGCAATACAAAAGCTGTAAGCTCCACAGGCTGGAGAACATTCTGGTACACATGTCAATGGTTGAGAATAGGCCTCCGTTGATGAGAACTCTTTGGCCGATGGAATTTTGAAGCCCGGATTACAGACACAGTCATTTGGTGAACGGCAATAACTGTGATTTCCACATTCGGGATTACAAATTGGCTGGCACTGAAATTCGATCGTTGAATTTAAAACTTTTTCGTATCCATGATCACAGACACACTCGTTGGGCGAAACGCACTGACTGAAAAGACCACATTTTGGTGTTGTACAAGAAGGCACGCATGTATGGCCATTATCGGCTAACTCATGGCCGTGGTTGCAGGTGCAGGTGTTTGGAGATGTACATGTGCCCATGGTGCAACCCAACGGACAGTGTGGCTCGCATGTTTGGCCACTGCTGGTAATTACCAGTGTGTAACCTACATCACAAGAGCACTCGCGAGGACGTACACAGAGCCCGTTTGGACAGCCCCCATTACAAATTGGTCGGCACAAATTGTCCTCTTCTGTGTAACCTGCACAGCAAGTTTCTTCAACGAACCATTCTGTGTGATACTAAAATCAAACGGTTATTTAAATTACTATGTTTAATCATACAATTAACTATTATGATTAATGAGCTTTAAATTTTTTAAGTTTTTTATTATTAAGTGAGAAATTTTTACCTCCCACCGGTAATTGTATCTTGATAACGTTTTTTTGAAAAATATTATTCGTTTTGTGTAGGTCTCGATGTATGGCACGTATCTCGATACTTGTTTGCTGTAATTAAAATTGATAACATCTTTACCTCTCGTGATCAAATTTCATTTGAAAAAATAAAAATAATAACAAGTTACAATAAAATTGGTTCTTGTTAGAAATTCAACCTTTCGAATTATATTTTGAAATTTAAAATTTTACCTGACAGTTTTTCGACAAACTGATGAACCATTCCATTCTTCAAGTGAATTACAAATAACAATATTTAACAAGACTATAATTAACAGTCTAGTGGGTCCCATTGTTTGTAATTGAGACGAAAAATTAAATAATTTTATTTTGCTTTCACAATCTAGTATTTACGTGATACTGAACAACTCGAAAATATTTATGAGTGAATGCTCTGAAGATGAGTTTTATTTTTAGCTGATAAAAATTATTAGATTCGAACATTGTTATCAAATCCCTTCCACTTGGGAGTAGCTCGGTTATATCAGTACGACCGGATACAGACAACTAACGTTAAAAAGCTTGTCATCCTGATTGACGCATCGAATCATTTTTCACAATGATGTGACAGTAATAAAAGTTTATTTTTTTATACTTACTTTTCTATACGTTTTTGCTCTTTTCTATTATATGTTCTATTATAAAATAAGTTTTTACAGCGAAGTTGAAATCCACTTAGACGTGATGAATGAGAGTAAGTTTTTTTTTTAAACTAAAAACTATTGTATTTTTAGTTATTATATCTCTATAAAAATTTATGCCAACAAAAAACGATATTCTTCGCTTAATTGGAGTTTTAATACAGAAATTCAGTGGTACCGTAGTCCGCAACTATATCCAGGACATATGTACCAGGTGGTTATTACGAAACGCAATCGTTAACGACGGAAAACGTATCGAAATTCGAGATGAATTAAATGGATACTTTTTAAAAAATTTCATGTTATAAAATATTTTCGTTCATGATACGAGAAGGAAGGCAAAACGGACCACTCCAAAAATTCGGTAAAAAATTTTCTTTGTATAAAATCCTTTTCAACCCTAATTTGACTCTTATTATCATTTTGGTACAATTTCGAGTGTCTTATAGTTTTTTTTTCAGGAATTTGTCAGTGGACTCAATGTATTATTGACCATAAAAGACATTCGGTGTCTTCTTCGCTAAATTTAAATTTTATGTTATTTTTCTTCGATAATTTTGTGCTTTCGGCTTCTGTATTTACTAATAGTATTTCAAATCTTTTTTTCTAGTTAGGTAAGATGTAAAAAGTTTGTTAGTCATTTTTTTTAAATAAAAAAAAAATTTTTTTTATGACAACAGGAAATTTGGGTTAACTACTTCAAATAAAAATAAGAAAAGAAAGATTTGTCGTAATCAAATGCACAAAAATCCATCTTTCATTTCGAAATGAAAAAAAAAAAAAATTTTATTTCAATTACTCAAAAACAAGTTTGAATTTATTATTCGCGTTTATTGTTAATTATTCTTTCATCAAATGTATACCAAGTAAATATAATTAAAGTCGCAAGCTTTAGAAAATAATAAGCATGCATAACATAATAGTATAATGGGTAATAAGAATTAAATTTAATAATGATGCTTCATAATGAATAGCAAATATTTTATTATTTAAATTATAATTTTCTAAAGTACTCTGAAGTTAAATAAAGTCAAGAAAATACGGCTTTATGTTTGCTGAGAATTGTTCTTAGGCGAAAGAGATTTTCTGCAACGATGTTTCTTCGTTATAATAACAATGCCACCGCAGAGCTTGTATTAATTATAAGAGCTACCCTTACTACAGAAAAAAAAGTGCTTCGAATTTTCTAGTTTTGTGTTTCTTTACTCTGTAATCGTTATAAATGTGCCGTACACAGTACCAATAAAAAATGAATATTAAAAATAAAATGATTCTGTGATTATGGAACCAAAAAATCTAATATTTAATCTCTTATCTTAGCAGCAGTTTAAATTTTCATTTTGATTTTATGTATAAACATACAATTTTTTGTATTTTAATACTTATTCATTAAAGTAATTACTAATTACCTTTACTATTATTCCATTTTATTAATTATTTGCTACATTTAGTTAATAAAAAAATTAAACATGTTGTATTTTATAAGATGAGTTATCAGATCTGACCTCAATGTGTCCAGTAGTCAGAAGTCTGTTTACTGAAGTGTTCTCGACAATTTCTTTTTCGTGAAAACATATTTTTTTCTTATTTTTATTTTTTATTATACTTTTTATATTTTTTTGACATCTCTAGTTGGCGTTGCATAATGGGGTTCTTTTGCTGGTGCACAACTCGTCAACTCAAGCAGAGAGATGGATGAGCGCCAGACTCTTGGACGCTAATGAACCTCTCGTTTGCCTTGCGGACGAGTTGAGTAGATAGTAGTGGACGGCTATACGACCAGACGAGTGTCCTGTTCAATCTCACCTCAGCATGTAATGGCAAACTAACAACAACTTTTCAGTGTGTTGTATGTGTCACTAAACTATTATTTCAAGTTGGTTTCGAGAGATATATACATCTATGTATGTAGGTAGTTGTCGTCTGCAGAGATTTGTTTGAGAACCCGGACAATTCCAATAGTTAATTGAAAGTAGAGAATTTTAGATACCAATTTGAAATAAAATATATACAATAACAATTATTTTTCATAAGAAATGGTTTTATAAATTTTTACAATAGATATATTGTAAAAAATCGGGAGCGAATACGGATTTTATTTAAATCCGGAGTTTAAGAAAAATTACTCCGTATCTCAGCGGAGTGATTTTGGAGTGAACTGGATTTTATTTAAGTCCGCATTCACTTCGATTCAAAGTTTTCATTAAATATTAAAATAACTTTTTTTAGGAATAAATTTTACTTCGAACCAGAGTTTCAATATTAAATCAAACTCCCCTTCGGAGTGATTAAATAAATATACAGTAATCTGCTCCGTATTTACTCCGCGTTCACTCCGTTAATTTTTTACCAATTCGTCATACCAAAATTAGAGTTTAATATTTATTTTGGTAATTAATTTTAACCAAGAATTTTTTTAGCTCATTGACTAACTTCATATTAATAAAATTGTATTATTATAATATTGATAATAAAAATTTAATTAGTAACTAAAGTTAAGTAAAATAATAAATTCGAGTAAAAATATATCAACTATTGGATTGAAATGAGGTGGAGAAATTCATTGTATCGTTCAAAAAATATACCGGTTACTAAAGTAATTGAAATAGCTAAACTATATATTTATATGTATATATATATATATATATATATATATATATATATATATATATATTTAAGGTTAAAAAATGAGTGTAAGTATGTATATTCATATATTTAAATAGGATGATTGCTCCTATGTGTGGAAAATACCAGCCGACAAACGGTGTGAATGGGTTAGGAGTACAAGTGACTGTAAATTAAACTCATACATTCAATATGCAGAAATACTTTTCTGTACATTCGATTCAAACACGTCATATCTTTTCATCCTCGGAATTATATTGTCTGTTTTATGGCTATTATATTTATTTCTCATACTCGGAACAACGGCTGACAACTTGTACGTATAAACTTTTGAATTTTAACCTTTCGCGTTCACCCTCTGTTATTGTTGTTGTGAGTATTGTCTTGGTTGTGAGCTAAATATACATGTATCCTCAAACCATGAGGGTCTTGATTTTCTTGTAATAACTGACAAAGTACCGGGAAAACTTATAAATAAAAAACTCACTCTAACTCTTTTATAACTCAACTTTTTTATATTAAATTTTTTCATTTTGAATTTCGTTAAATATAAGTTTTTTAAGTCTTTATTATTTCAAATTTCGTCAAACCTTCAGGATTGTGGCTTCATATATTTTTACCATAAGAGGTTGGGAATTGTATGCTAATGAAGTGAAAATTAAGGAAATACCGTCACGGTGATAATTTGATAAAAATTTATTTTTCATATCAAATAAATTATATCCTTGATTTAAAATGAAATGTTTTGCAACTTTCACTTCCAAAATCATAAAAAAATTTTATAATAATAAAAAAAATGCAAAAACTTTTAAATTTTTTATGGTAAAAATCTGTAGCCATAATTTTGTAGGTTCACTTTGATTTCAGTAAAAAAAAAAAAAAATAATAAATAAATAAATAAATAAATAAATAAAAATGTTTATGTTTTTAGTTTTTGTCCCTCATTAGCAGTAATTGCAGATGTGCTTCGTTTGTCCGAAAATATTGCTGGTGTAACAATCTTAGCATTTGGAAATGGTGCACCCGATGTATTTACTTCTTTGGTTTCGGAAGAGGGTGTTGGTGAATTAATAATGTTTGTAGAATTAATAGGAGCTGGAGTATTTGTGACAGCAGTTATTGCCGGTACTATTGGAATCATTGCCCCGTTTGAAATTATTGCCAAGACATTTATGCGCGACTGTTGTTTTTATATTTTGTCTGTAATTTGGATATCATATATATCTGAAGACGATGTTATTGAATTGTGGGAAAGTCTGAGTTACGTTTCACTGTTAAAATTTGTTTCACTGTTTTCACATTATCTCGTTGTTATCGTTTTATAATACATCGTAATTTAAAGTAAACTTATATTTTCTTAATAATAAATTTAAAAATTTATTATTTATTTTTCAGGTTTACTTTTAATTTACATATTATTTATTATTACTGTCGTCGTAATGCAGTGGATCGATAATCGTGAATCCAGTCGTAAAGGTACAACTGCTTCGAAAATATAATTTACAATAAAAATTTTAATTATTTTGTTTTTTCTTTCACCAGCTAAAATTTTACAAATTCAAGACGACGATATGCTGCAATCATATTTGTCACCAAAAACAGCGGCTGCGCATATCAGTAAACCAGTTAAAGTTGGTCCATTTAGTATCAAAACTAAAATAGGTCAGCATTAATAAAAATATACCTGACATATTTTCATTTTAAATTTAATAATACTTGGCATGATTGTGATTTCCATCGTTGACAGATCTCGCAATAGCTGCGGAAATATCTAAAATCCATTTAGACAGTGATGAATTCCGAGCTAGCTCACTCGCAGCAGTGTCATTCCACCCAGGTCGTCCTACAGGTTTATTTGTTGAGTTTATATTCGACATGAATCCCATAAAAGTGTACGACTGGAGAAATGCTAATTTTTTACTAAAAATCGTACTTATTTTGCGTGCACCGATAATGGTTATCCTACAATTTATTATACCCGTTGTCAACCAAACTGTCGAAAAGTCTGGTTGGTCTAAATTGCTTAACTGTATTCAACTTTGCGTCTTGCCCACAATAGCAATCGTCATTTTACAATGTATTAAATCTTAAAGTATAATTGTTAAACTTCATACTAATTAGTTTTTGATAACTATTCAATTACAGATCATGATGTTAAACTTGGACCATTGCCATTAGTTGTAATTATATTAATCCTCGGTAGTATAGCATCTGCAATTCTAATTGCTAAAACTAGTCTTGATGAACCACCAAAATATCACAATGTAAGTTATTGGTTTTATGTATATTTCATCAGTTTTTATTTAAAAACTGAAAAAATTTATTTCATCAGTTTTTATTTAAAAGTTCGAATTGTAAACTACTTTATCTGTAAATTTATTTGATATATTAATTTTCGATTGTAGTTTATAATTTCTAAAGTCATATCAATTTTAATTTAAAACAATATAATCAATATCATTGATGCATAACAGGCTTTTGCACTTCTGGGATTTTCGGGAGCAACCCTAGTAGTCTGGGTGATAGCAAGCGAAGTGATGGCTGTCCTGGAGAGTATCGGTTTTGCCAGTGGAATATCCGACGCTATGTTAGGATTAACCCTTCTAGCATGGGGTAACAGCGTTGGAGGTAAGTCTGTTTGCATCCTCAACTCATGAGTGAAGCTAATCCATCTGAAAAACATTCTCCATCAGATGATGTAGCTCTTCAAAAAGCTCATGCACCATTCACTCACTCAGCCACTCACTCATTTCCTTTGGAAAAAAAAAAAAAAAAAAAAAATTTCCTCTATAAATTATCAAATAACCGTAAAATTTTCTTTGATCACACGACTCTTTTACCGTGATCGAGTTCAGCACTGTGTTATCTGAACCCTGAATGACCTTATCCGATAATTTTACCCTTTTAGATCTCATCTCGAATGTGGCAATAGCACGCCAGGGCTTTGCTCGAATGGGTTACTCAGCTTGCTTCGGCGGCCCGCTTTTCAATACATTAGTTGGTCTCGGATTAAATTGGAGCTTCACAGCTCTCCGGCATTCTGATTATCGTACCAAAATAATCAACAGTGATATGATGCCTGGATGCTTAGCGTTTCTTCTCTGTTCTCTCATTACTTCAACCATTTATCTAAATATCACGGGGTTTGCTGTGAGGCATAGCTATGGTTATTTGCTTTATTCAATATATTTTGTTTTTATGCTTATTAACATTCTCAGTGAAATAAAATTCATTCATCCACTTGGCGCAGATCATCAACCTATTAATGAAATAAATTCTTGAAAAAAAAAAATAATAATAATACGAAATAATGTACCTAGAACTAAGTTTTATAAGATGTGGCAATAAAATATATGTCATTATGACGATTCAAAAAAATAATATTCATGTTTAATTATATTTAATTTTATTTAAATATTATTTGAAGAAAGTATAAAATAATAAAAGAAATTCGGAGACAGTTCACTTAATACAGAATTTATTACAATACGAATGAAGAAGAAATAAAATCACGAAATGTCTTAGCATAGTGTCTTCTATATAACAAAGTCGTCGTCGACAAGTTTTTGTGTGCTTTTCTCAGTGCGCCCCTTGTTTTATTCAACTGAGAGATGAAAGATAGAGAGAGAAAGAGATAAAGTTTTATTTTATCCCCCCTCCCCCATACAATCTACCTCTGCTACTCCTAATTCTCGTGGTTACGACAGTCCATGCATTATTTATCAATGATAAAAATGTCACGTGGAGTTGACTTCTCTCACAGCACCAGCACTACCACCATCGCATGACTGTTATTGTCTTTTGGCGTTGACAATTTATTTTTTTTCGCCTCTCACAAATTATTTTTCTGACGCTCGCGGTGATTCAATATTTGAAATTATTCCAAACGCTTTTATTTTTTTTTTTTTTACTTTTTGGTGATGCTGATATTTTTTTTGGTTTTTGTTGAGCAGGAACATAATTTTATTCATAACTAGAACGCGAGTATGTTTGGCATGCAATGGCCAATTTTATTGCCGCGGATATAGAATGATTATAAATGCAATGATATTGTTAGGTTGACTGAATGTTAAAAAAAAAAATAAATAAAATATAACAGACTTAATACATACAATAGTGTACGTAAATGATAAATGTTTTCGCTTTTATATTGGGAATTTTTATTTTTTTAGTCGTGTGTTGCCCATTGGGTACCGGATTTTGAATATCAAATCAGGACAGATTAATCTTTGAATATTGTTCTTTATTTATAACGCAATTAACATGTTCATTCTATTATATTTTTTTTTAATAGAAAATAAACGTAATAAAAATTGCCTCGTATTTTTTGAAAATTAAAAATCAAATTCGAGTATCAATTTGAATAAAATGGAAATTTTTCTATGGATAAAATAAGTTTTCATCAGATAAAAAGAATAAAAAAAGTAAATTGAAGTTGAAAGAGCAGCAATCACCCGAGTACGCATGGAACAACACACACAATATATGTAACAAATGCAATTGTCAGAAGAAATAGTCGCAAAGATTGCATCTCTCTATACATATGAATAAAAAGATTCACTTTTTAAATTTGATACTCGGATTTGGCGATCTTATTCTTTTCCGCACCGGATATTGCCCTCGAATTGTATTATTTTCTACGAGAGACTACTGTCGTCTTTTCTCTCCACTCATCTCAACTACTTACTTCACATCTTTTTCTATCTCTCTTGACTTGTCTCATTGTCAATGTCTGAGTGCGTACTACACCCCACTGCATTGTCTATGTCTACGAAGTTTAATTCTCAAAACCTCCCCACGGAGATCGTGTTGTAACAATGAACAAAAGATCGAGCTTGAATAAAAAAGATCACGACTTTCCTCACTAAAAACCATCATATCTCTCAAAATCAATAATTCATTCCCTTCAGCAATTTTCTTTAAATTTTTTATTTTAAAAAAAATAAAGTAGTTTTTATAATTTTTTTTTGTATCACCTGTTGCTACTCACGATAACTCTTATCTGCAGTAACATTACGCGAAGCATTTTTCACAATCTTCAATAATTTATCGTAACCCCATTTATATTTATTTATTTATATACATTATATTGATTAATTTAAAGTACAATCGTAACTTATTTTTAGTACCTATATATTTTATATAATATATATATTATAAAGGTATACAGATATAGATATATCGATATACGTATGCTATAAAAGTGGATCGAGTACGTTGATTTATAGAGTTTTATAAAGCTTCGATTTGCCATGAGGAAGCTGAGGTATAAAAATATACGATGAGGTCAAGCGATGGAGACACAACCTCACGACTCACGATATCCCTGTCTTTGTTACTGTTCTCCTTCCTTCCGTTTCCCAGTCCTTCTTGTCCTCCTACTCTTATTGGTCTGGGATCAATACTGCGTCCAAAGACATTTCACGATAACCAGCATACGGTTTAAGCAGCAGTCATAGCAGATTGAAGCAGTCCAGAATAGTTGCCGGACACTTGAGCAACTACGAGGGTCTCTTCCACGCGACTGACGATCCTTCGACAGACTCAAATTCACAACCCACCCAATTCGCCAACCTATCGAACATTTACTCTGGCTCCTTTACATCTACTTGGGAACCAAAGCGTCTGCAATTTCTCTTTGATATCGAGGGTCAAGAACATTCATGTATGTGTGTATGTGCAATGATGCTGAGACATTAACAAGTAAGGGGAAGAAGGGGTGAAGCAGTGGGCAGAATATATGTAAGGTCTGAAAATAACTTTCGGCCAAAATTTTAGAGCTTAAAATTGTGTCCTGTGACCACGTCAGCGAACTATAATACAGCCGTCTCACTCTTATCATCTCTATATCCCTTAACGGTCATCCGGTGTATCCACGTTTCTCCCAGATCTCTGAATTTTCTCAGCCTCGGCCTCTATGTTCCTCCCTCCGAAAGGGGTTGGCTACACTGACTACTGGGACTTTCATGTCACTTGCAAAATCTGTTCGTTGTTCGACGACTTGCTGACGTTAGTAATCTTATTCTTTTTTTAAAATAAATAAACACAGACGTTTCCTGCAGATTCAATCTTGACATTTTTCAATTGTTTATACGCTGCTCGACTTATTAACATCACTCAATACTCTAAAAGATATTTTTAAATTAAACTAAAATTGTTGGTAATATTTAATGAAGAAATCAAATATGTTTCAGTGGAATCAAATATAGAAGTTTAGCAGGTATTAATATTCTACAATAGATACTAACTAATTATTCAGTTTATTAACACTCAGTCAAGTAGTGATGGATTAGGGTGTGGCAGGATAATTAGTAATCCTCTCAGAATTTACTCTCCCTGATCTGCAGATAATTGCATTGGTAATATAGTTAATTGACTAATTAACTAACAAATACACTGATAAATAAATATATTTATTGTGATTGTTTATAATCTTGATAAATATTCCAATTAATTTTTAAAAATTTCTCCCAATTATGAGAACAAAAATAATAATTTGAAAAATTTTAATTTTATGTTCATTGTTCAGTTTGTTAATTTAGTAATATCATGTGACGTTTATTAAATTTTATTAACATGAAATTTTATCTCACGTTGTTGGCATGGACCAGTTAATTATGCTCTTGAGAATATCAAGAAGGTTTACGATCATATCCCACGCATACTACCACACCAGGTGTGCATTATCATAGGACGTGTTTATTAACCAACTTTACCGCAATAGTATTACAATAACGAGATTATTTTATTTTAATTATTATTAAATTAATAAACAAATAAATGAACGTATTTATGCATCACATATTTAATTTATATGGATAGAAATAAACCCGGTCACTGTCATGTACTATTGAATTATGCAACATAACTGACCACCATAAAATTATTATTAATTTTAATGTACGATCATCAAGCGCAATGCTTTAAACTGATTTTGATGAATACGTAGGTTTAATTTGAATATATACTCTCATGTTAATTTTATCAGAGCCGAGATTGAATAGCTCTTCTCTTATACTAAATTTTGATTAGCACATTAGTATTTAAATTTATTATTAATTACTAAAGATCCAGTAATTTAATTACAACTTTAACATTAATAAATTATTTAAATTTATGACATTGCGGATAATAACAACTCAGTAAATTTCACGTATAAATATTTGAAGCGTTAATTTTATCATTATTTAATCTGAATAATTTTTCATTCTGTCACAAAAATAAATTGAAATGTCATATTTTTAAAATTTATTTTTATTTTTTTTAGTAATAACGATCAATATATTTCTGCTGAAACTCTTTAACTTGTGTAAAAGTTCTTTCACAACTCGTGTGAACGAGCAGAGAATTCAATAGTCTGGTAGAGTCAGCAAAATATTATCGACATTTGCGTATCATAGGAAACTGCTACGGCGTAACTATAAATGCACGCCAATCGATCACTGACGATTCAGAGGTGCTAGCAATTCAAGTCAAGTGTTTAATGATCCATTCGATATGTGCGTTTCATCTATACTCGACATTATTTTAAATATATGTATATAGACAATAGGGTATCGAAGTGTATAGATGTATAGTCAGTTAAATACTGTTCCATCTATGTCAACAGTAGTATAATTAAACTAATCTATTGTTTTTCCATGTCAATGCCATAGCATAAAGTTTCCAATTACTCGCAGTAGTTCAAGTACGAATTATTACTCGTCAATATTGGTTAATGAGTTCGGTGATGTGATTACAAATGGATCGAGTATATAAATTCTGAATTTAAAATTTCGATAAATTATTCAGTGCATAATTTTTTTTTAACATATCAGTGGTTCAATGAGTATCGATACTAGAGAAATTTTTTTATCGTTAATCTTAAATTTTAATGGTCAAATAATTCATTCATTTTTTTAAATTAAATTTAAATGATCCAATTATCGATAAAAAAAAAAACTTTTTACAACTCAAGCTTTCAGTCGTAAAAATATTGCACCTGTTATTTTTTTTTTTTTTTTTTTTGTTTATAAAATCAACTTTCAGATTTTTTCAAATAAATAAGTTTAAGTCTAGACATAAAATTGTATTGCTATGCGTATCAAATGATAACAATAGGCAACTTTGGATTTTCATCTCCCTTATCGTCTATTTTTCTTCAGCAATTTCCGACTATCCTACGACAGCCCATACTACACATCTACAGCATCCGGTCGTCGCATGAAAACGCAAGTTTCGACAGCTGGGCGGAGTAAACTTGAAAAACGGCCTCCGCGGCGAGACGCTGACTATTAAAGTACAAGCACAGCGAATAAGACGTAGACGCTGGATATTTTTTCTTTTTACTATTACTGTTACACCACGGGGGGATTAGATTCAGAAGATTCACAAGAGTATAGACCACTACGCGGAGTTTTTGGCGTGCAATTTTTCTCTTCCATCTTGTTTTATTTTTTCTATCTCTATTTCTATCTCAGCTTAAAGCTTTTATTTGGCAATACCCATCAGAAAAACTAAATTCTCGGTCATAAGGGTTTGTGGATAACTATAAAAGCAGATAAGTGCGGCAATCAACAGACATTATGGAGAACATAAAACCGATCGAAGAGTTGAGGCCATTCTAATTCATAATGTCCGACCAAAGCTGTATAGCATTCACTGAACTGAGTGTGTTTGAGTACCAGTAGTACGGAGTTGAGAAGAAACCGGATATCTGGGCGCCAGGAGACCCACGGTGATAAATAATCTCGTATGTTCTACACCGAGCAAACTCTTTTTTCTTTTCCTATACATTTGATTTTACACTATACTGTATAGTTGGTACTATTATATATAAATATATATGTATGTAGTGGAGTCTCTATATAACAAAGTAATGCTTGGATGCAGTAGTACCAGCACAGCAGGAAAGCAAATGGCATGAGAGAAACTTCCGATTCGTGGTTTGTGCAACCCTGGAAACTGTAAATTGTTTTATACGTATCAGCGGGATTCAATAAACACTTGGGAATCTAATCTGGTATTTTGGATCAAAGTGTGTATATATATAATTACGGACTTGTTATATTGTATATTTGTATATTGCAATATTGGTATGCG
Source organism: Microplitis demolitor (assembly GCF_026212275.2). Classification (NCBI taxonomy): domain Eukaryota; kingdom Metazoa; phylum Arthropoda; class Insecta; order Hymenoptera; family Braconidae; genus Microplitis; species Microplitis demolitor. Next base: position 19,548,595 of record NC_068547.1, read on the forward strand.
TCAAAACGTTAATTCTTAATAGCTTGATCAAGTAAAACTATGCTATTATATAATTAACAGTGCATGAGTAGTATCTATACGAATGTATTCATCCTCATTTGATAATTGTATCCGTGTTCAATAAATTTAATTATTGTGTACTGGAGAATAGAAGGTATAATGTGAGCTTGTTCGGTAATGTAAGCTTAATTTTCTGATAGGTTAAATTTTCTACTGCCGACGGGAGAATAATAATATCTGATGATGTAATCAATTAATTCGTTACTTATGCTTAACGAATTACTGTAACGCTTTTCCATTGATTTGATCAATAATTAATTACTTAAATTAATTTAATTACATTTCGAACGACTGAATGACTTCCTGATGCCTCTATTATCTTACATTAACATAATTATTTAGTGCATTTGATAAAATACTTTATGCAATACTGGTTAAAGATAAATTCAATTGAGTTTGAGTGTTGCTTAATATTTTAATTTTGCTTTATATTTTTAGTTTTATGTATGATAGTGATGGAGAAAACAATTGAAGCATTATTTGAATTTTGTTTATAAAAAAATCGAGTAGCGTTTGAAGTGGGTATTTGGAAACTGTGAAATATGATTGCTCACTAAAACACAAGTGGTTTTGGGTGATTGGAGCGATACTCGAGGTGTCATTTGAAGTGTACTTGATCGTAGTGAATCGGAATACACTCGAGTCTGCGGTGACTTTGTGAGATTTGACACTATTTCATTGTTCATTTTCTTGCTTCAAACAATTTCAACAAGTTTTTTTATTCGAGTACACAAATTTCAAGTAGACAAATAAATATTTATTTAGTTGATGTAAAAAAGAATGTGTATTTAATTTTAAAAAATTATAGGATTTAAGGGCATGCCTAGATAGTGCCCCCACTTCTTCAAAAATTTCAATGGCTTTGAATTGTCATAACCGTATTAAAATTTTATTAATTAATTAAAAAATAATACCTTAATTGGAAAAAGGAGAACGTAGTCGTAATTTCGCTAGCATATAGATTTTGAAAAAAAATCATTTGCAGTTGATGTAAATTGGAAGCTGAACGAAATTTGTAAAATAAATTTCAGTATAATCTTCATGTCAATTTTATAATTCGAATTTTCCAATTTTCTAGGCCAAAATTTATTCAACAAATTTCATTTAACTTCTGATTAATATCAATTGCAAGTAATTTTTTTTTAATTTTATGCCTCGGTGAAATTACAACTACGTTCTCCTTTTTTCAATTAAGGTTTTAATTTTTTTTGCAATTAATTAATAAAATTTTAAAAAAGGTTATGACAGTTGAAAGCCATTGAAATTTTTTAAAAAGTGGGGAGTACTATCTGAGATTGCCCTTAACTTTATAAACTTTTTAACCTTATTTCACAAATTGTTTTCAATATAGTCAGGATGTTCGCAAATAAGGTAAATTTCATGGTAGATGCAATATGGAAACAACTTTCCGACATAACGTTTAAGCGGAGTCTAAAAAAATTCGTAATCGTGGTGACTCAATAATTTCTTCTGACATCTTGAATTTTTTAAACATCTTGTAGAGATTTTGCAGTCACAATTAGCAGATAACATTTTTAAGCCAGTTTTGATCCGATAATTTCGACTAAAATATATGTATATAGAGTTGAAATGCCGGTTCCATCGTCGTTACTTGTGTAGTCTAGTGGTATTTTACGAGAGTGTTCTATTGCTTGGATGGTTTCACCAGAGTTTCAGAGTTTGAGTTTACATTCAACGAATATCGTGAACGACGACAAAAATCAACGTTAACCGGAAGTTGGATTTCTTTCCGGTGCTTGCGGACGACCACAAAATTCACCTCGTAATAAAAATAAAACACGATAAAAAAGTTAAAATAAAAAAAAAAAAAACAGATAAAAAATAAAATAAGTTCTAGTTTAAAAAAAAAAAAAGAGGAGGGGAAGAAGAAAAATAATAGAAGTACATATGAGAAAAGCAAGTACGAAGTAAACTGAAGAACGAGAAGAATGTACAGGCAGTAAGCTTGAGTCAGAAAAAAAAGAAACTGAAAAAGAGGCAGACGTTTTAGACATTGGAAGTAATAAATACGAGGTTGTCCTGGGGTCTTCGCTCGAGCATAGATCAACACCCCTACTTTTAAAGGGGAGAGTTTGGCTATGTATACACTATACTATTGGAATTCTACATACAATACATACGATGTTTTACTTTATACACACATTGGCAGCAACGCCGCCACCCCCCGTGAAATTCGACCTACACTAGCCGGGTTGTCCAACGACTTTTACCCTCTCCGGCTTCTCAGTAGTGTCCCGGTATTCCTTTTTACGTTTTATGGGTCTGCAAGAAATATCCACTTGAGTAACTCCATTATAAAATTTCGCGGACTCCCTCGTCACATACGTGGCCGACCGTCTTTACTCATGTCACGGTCTAGTCTCGAACGATCGGGTTCTCGAATCAATCCATGTGTGGCAGATCGCAGTCTCGTGTTTTACGATCTCGCTCAGAACTTAGTATAGCTTTCACATAGCAGAATAAGGATTAAAAATAGATGTTACTTGAAGAAAAAAAAAGTATTCTCTTAATAATGCCATCAAATTAATCAATTAACTTTTATTTTTTTTTTAATTAAAAATTTAAAGCAATTTCGTTGAGGGAAAGATCTTTTATTCTATTAAATAGTTAACTTTAGTATCGTTATTTTTATTATACGTTTTCGTTTTATTCTCTTAATGGAGCTATCAGTTAGCAAAATAAACTGAGGGCTCATGCTGAAACCGTAAAAAAGCTCTGGCAATTAATTATTAATTATTCTCCATCCTACGGGGGCTGCGTCAGAGCCATAAATCTGGTGTTGGCTCAACCAGTAAGACTACCACCTCTTCTCGCTGTAGCATACCCATGATCTTAACAACAGTGGTACATAGTTTCTCTTCTCTGGCATTTTACTCACACCGCACTCAAATGAGCTTTTCCATCTCGCAGTTCTGCATCGTAAAAAAAAAATATTCCGTCGTACGAAAGAAATGAGGCGTGATAAAAAATAGTGAAGGAGGTTATGAGTTAAAAAGTTTTTACATAACTCAAACACTTATTTTTTCATTCTTCCGATATATTTTTTATATGTATTAGAAAGTGTAATTTTAATTTGATTGAAAATCATGTCGGTATTAGTTTTCGTTTACCCATGAGACTGTCGACGTTAATTAATACGCATTACTCGCAGCTGTGCTAACATAATTGTAACCACAAAACTTGCTAACGTATATATAATACCACTAATAGCTTACTATGTATATGTATATATATATTTATTGATAAAAGAAGGACGGAAATGTTCCAGGAGCGTCTAATTGCAACCGCGAATTTTCCCGTCGCATATCACATGTCTCACTATATATAATTAACCATAATTGACATAATGAAGTAAGAGTTTCATTTCACACTTAATATGATAGCTAAAGTGGTATTAATATCATTTTTTTATGAGTATATATTAAATTCATTTCTTTATCTCTCGACATTTTTTTCATTAACTCGCACCATCTGTCCGCTCACTTACTCGCGCTTCAAATGATGAAGGTGCGGATTAAATAAATGTTAAAAAAAAACAATAAATAATAAAATTTAGAAAAATAATAATAATAGCTTGCAATGAATAGCGACATTGAAGTAATAACGAATAATTTTAAACAAGAGAATTTTCTGCCAGTATATAATATGAAATGCACATTCTGTGAGTTTATACGTAGACAAATAATAATGAATAAAAATAAGAATAAAAAAAAAAAAAAAGTCACAGAAAACGAAATAACGAAATGCACGTGGGGTATGTTAAATTGAAATCCAAATTGAATCGCACGAGATGTGAAAAGGTAGCTTGAATATTGTGAAAGAATGCCGCTTTGACGGGATCAAGTGAAAATGGAATACAAGCAAAAAGCGATTCTTTAAAAATAAATAACAATAATAAATTTCAACTCTTAGCCAACGAGATATAATAAAAGTTATTAAATTAAAATCTCTATATCGAATTTTTTATATTTTTTCACTCATATATCATGACTCTTATGATCCCATACGTGAGGTCACGTGTTATATTTTTTAAGCAATCAAGTGACAAATAAAATTACGATTTAAGTCCATTATTTTATCTTTTTTTTATCATTGATTCAGCTTCAATATATATAATACCTATTATTATTCCCATTACCATAACTACAATCATTGCAATTATCATTCATTATTATTATCGTTTATAACCATATCACACAAAGTAGAATGAGTTCGTCTATCAGCTATACAAAATTCGAATAACTTAAATTACCGACGCGTCTATTCAACAACTATAAAATGTTTCTTTATACCCATTAATTCGACCGTACAAACGAAATAATATGATGAATTATGTACAGCTGTATTTAAATAAATATATGCAGCTTGAAATTAAACAACGATACATTTAAATACGGTTTACCATATGGTGTTGAGATAGGTAAATATTTGTCATGCATGATGCAACACAAATGTGAAATTCACCGTCATCATTGGCTGACAATTATTGAGCGTGTGTAGCATTTATTCCATATATGCATGCATTGATACCTCATATATATATATATTTATATATATGTATACAGAGATAAGGTACATATGTATGGAAGCATGTGTATGTTGTGGATTTGGCGGTCGGATCGTATCTCACAAATGCAAGCTCGACCCTACCTAGAGGTTGTGTGCCAGAGCCTACGTAGTACCTATATACTAATTAACAGTTGCTATTAACCGACTTGGTTAATTGTACCTGAATTATTCGTACTGATGATGCCATCCGGGTAACTCGGCCGGCCAGTTTGGCACCAGCGATATAACCCCTCCAATTGAACCCCTAAATTACCGGGAGTTTGCGCTTGTTGACTCTCATCAGATCCGAAATGGACTCGCTCTCTCTTCTGTTTCACACTATTTTCATGAGCTGCAACTGATAAAATTTTATATTATTATTATTATTATTATTATTATTATTTGTTAAGCTTTTAGCTTCTGGTGATAATTATATGGTCTATATGACAGATATGGATATGAGATAGAATAAATAGGCGTAAGTATTTCATGTTAATCGATGACAATTTAATTATTATTTATAATTAATACGTTATAGTACCAGTGATTGAACATCGCGTGTGATTGTTTTTTTATATAAAATAAATATAAAATACCAGCTTATAAATGCTTACACATTGGAATGAATACTTTAGATTAAAAGTACTATTCAGAGTTTCATTTTAAAATATTCATTTAATTTTTCAGTATGAATTTAATTTATTTTAAACAATGAAAAATTTCATTTTGAGAGGATTAAAATTAATGAATATATAATATATATATTACATATTCCTTTTTATGCCACCGAATTATCAGCACATAAATAAGTAATTAAGTAAACAATCAAAATTATAATTAATATTTAACAAAGGGGGCAATAATAATACGAGCTAGGGTATTCAGTATAAAATAAGTGAACTAACTCCGCTTTGAACATCTATATTTCAATGGAACGTAATGCTTGTTAATATATATCTATACGTATAGGTTTTCAAGTGCGTGAAGCAATAAAGCTCACAGCCGTATACTAAAGAAACTTTTGGGAGGCTACAAGACGAACCTTGCAGCGAAAGTGAGAGGGCAATATAAACGAAGAGCGAAGCTTGCGTAGCTCTACTCTGCTTATACAGGAAAACACTAGGGAGAAGTGAAGGACAGGAGAGGAGAGAAAGGGATATAAGAGAAAACTCCCATCTAGTGTAGCTTATAATACAGTGCAGCAAAATACACGAACAAGCTTCAGACGTGTTTGTATCAACGCAGAGTATTCGTTCTTCTACCTGTATCTCGCCAATCTTGTTCAAGTACTGCTTTCCTTCAACAGCGCACCTACACAAACATACACATTGTATGCGTACACATGTCTCTATTGACATATGTTCTACGTGTATAGCTTTCAATGTTTATAAGATAGAAATTCTTGTTGGCTTTGAGAGACGTTGGCATTAACGAAATGAAAGCTACTTTATTTTTTTTCTTTTTTTACATTTTGTACTTCATTCTATCATAGCTATTTTTAATTCTCATTCCATTTTATATGCATTAAAAAATCGTGACATACTTTGAAATATTAATCAACTTTTTTTTATGTTTCAATATTTTTTTAATGAAAATTATATTTCTCATCTCAATATGGTAAATTTTATTGGAGATTATTTTGTAAAAACTTTCAGTGCCAGTACAGAGTTGATTAATTTTTTGCTTCATTATTATGTATATGGATAGCGAGTGAATATACGAATACTGAATATATACAGAGTGTATAATAGAGGAAAGCCGATGATGAAATTTGGGAAGGGTATATTGAAAGAGTCAATGAAGGTTCAAACAATAGCGAACAATCGCGACGTGATTAGTGGATCTGGGTCAACAGATTGCTGTTGCGGAGCCCGAGAGCTACACCATTATATAGGGAAAAATATATAGAATGAATCGTAGGTGTCCAATGTGCGGTTGGATTCCATTAGTAAAACCGCTTTGAACCATAAAAATAGCTGTTTCATCGCTTTATGATTATTCCGGGCTTGCCAACATCCATATATAGATATATATATTCAGCGAGCATGCATGCTCATGATTTTGGCTGATGAGTAAATTTAGCTGAACCCGCAGAGTGCTGTCTGATGTACAAATTACCACGAATAGAAGAGATTGCTTCATTTGTTATATTTACAAACTCGTAAAATTTTTTATTTTTATTATCTTTTTACCTTGAGACCTTTTGTCACATTTTTTTCTCGATTTTTTACGCTCAAGTGCAACAAAAAACTCTGGCTAATCCGCTTAATAAAGAAGGTACAATGAACAGATTTTTCCTATTGAAGAATTTGTTGACGATTAATCTCTCTAGCGTTCATTTCGATTCAAAGTCTATTAGGTTGTTAGGTTGCTGTAGACATTCAGCTGATGAGCACGAGTTGAGGCTTTACTTTAAAAGAGAGTAGAGTCAAAGCAAGTAATATTAAAAGGTTGAAAAAAAAATAAAGTTAAATAAAATCTCAATGAAAATTTTACAGAATTTTTTTGAAGCAGGATTAAAAGTAGCTCTTGAACGGAAAATTACTGCTACTTCAATTCTATAATGAGTACTATTCAGTTGAGTAAATTGTATGCACGAGTTTCAATTCTGATGGTAGGCAGTTTCATTTCTGAATAAGCTTTATCTACATACATTCATATATGTATTTATGTATATATATATATAACGAATGAGAAGAAGTGTTATTTGCAAAAGCTCTTGAAGGAATTTCAACTCTCTTATTTAATTATTATTTTTATTACTATTGTTATTATTAAAACTTGTATAATTATATTGTAAACGTGTTCATTAGAGAATATATAGTAAAGGTATAAATGAACTGAACACGTATAAGTTACATTAAAACGGAGTATATTTGAATATAGTAGTTTTAGAGAATAGCGTTATTCTGCAATAATTGCAAAACTTAACTTACATTGATTTGTTTATTTTGTTACTGGCATCTACCAGTACCTAACCCTTGTTATTTAGGTAATAACAGTTTCTCACTTTGCCGCCTTTGTAAAGTCATCCAATGTGCTTACGAAAGTAGATTTAGAATCGTGTATATAACAGGGAGAGACGCGGTGCAATTGAAGAAATTAGAGAAGAGAAAACGTCGCTTGTTTCGCGTCCCTTATCTTCTTGCATGCCTAGTGGAAAGTTTCATTGTCCTCAGTTGCTGCTTGTAAAGCACGAAATAACGCTAGGGATGAAGTAAAATCTTGGGAAAGGTGGATGATGTCGGTGAACCTCAGCCAAACTACAGTATGCAACTTCTATTCTCGTGAATCGGCACGTTTTGCTTTAACGATTTGCTTTTCATCCGTGTATGTTATTTGCCAACTATGTACTTATAAATAAATTTATCTACAAGTGTATAAATCTATGGATAAATTTATTGCACACAAATTATAGATGACGCCTGCATGTAGATATTTATGTATTTGTGAATTTGTACATGAGCAATGTTAGAACTGTGGGATGGATAAGCATTGATGAACAATGCATTTATTACTTAAGAGATCTCGTATATTCATATATTTGTTTGTACATATACGTTTGCGTTTGTTGTTGTTATACTTTACTGCCTATACATCAATTTTCCAACAAATTGTGGTGTTGATGGTGTATCATCCTTGTGCATATCACGCCTCGTGATAATTAGGAATAACCGCAATGTTTGCGGTTTTCCATGTACAAACATACTAACTCAATGGTTTGTCGTTATTGTATATCTCCTATTGTCATCAACAAATCTTCATAGATTTCTTGATAGAAAACAATTATTAATAATTTATTTGAGGCTATTCAAATACTTCATTGACCGTTTAAAATCTTAAACAATAATAGGAAAGTTACTAAATTTAATTTGATCTTCGGAATTTGAGTTTTCGCCAGTTGTCGATGTTTTGAAGCCCCAGTGACCTGTCCGACTACTTGTAGGATATTCAAATGTTTCGATGTTACTCTTTTATATTTTTCAAATATATGAACTGATTCAGCAAAAAGCATTCGTAAAAAAACACTACTTTCAAGTTTTCAAGTTAAATTTCTCTGACAATTATTTGAGAAAATAAAATAATTGATTCAAACCTTCTGCTGACCTTAACTCGTGTGCTCGAGTAATCTATTAACGTTAATAGATTAACTTGTCTTAAAAAGATTTTCCATCAAGCTGCTGGTTTTTTTCATTCGTGAAAAATTATTTCCATGCCTAACCAGTTGCAGATGTTAAACAATTAAGCGAGTTGACTTGGGAGAAGAAAGAAGTGTAATCAGGAAAAACTTATTATGAAGATTGTAAACTTCCATAGTTTTTTTGCTGATGTAGCAAAGGTGAATTTAAAACATTTTTTACTCCATTTATTTCATCTTTTTCATTTAATTTACTTTTTTATGTTATTTTCTTCTTAAATTTAGTTGAATTACGACTTTAGATACCGGACACCGTTATCTTTATGATTTACACAGTTTTTTATTTTTTTAAAGTACTTAAGAGTTTAAATGTTAGTCAACACCAGGTTGGTTTTCGTGTTGGGCGGAACAAGATCCAGAATATCATTTGACACGTAAACCACCAACTGATATATACCATATATATATACAAACTCTTTGAAAGCTCTCAAATGTACATCATAAAGTTTCACGTCGTCGGGTACTATCAACAGTACCTACTAGTATGTACTCACTCCATAATACAGTACGGAAGGTATAGAGTGAAGTACTAGTTATATACAATATGTGTTTTATTATTAACTACATAAACGTGTTACTTGTACCTCATCCAGAAGCTATTTCATACTTTGATAAAATTTTAATTGTCATTCATTTAATTTTCATCAATCAAACTTCACGGTGTACAAGTATTTGAATAATGCCACTACATTTATATCATGATTTCCATTGTATAATATCCATCAGCCATCATCACACCAATCGAATACATAATATTTGTATCAACAGCGACACGGAAATGACTGCAGGTGATATAATTATTTAGAACGATATAATTGGTAGCGGATAAAATTGACTGACATTTATTAAACAAAATATTAAATGGAGTGTACATTATTCATTCGTCAAATGCGAATGTGTAGAGTAGTTTATCGAATAACACAGCTAACGCATAATAATAACATAAATGAAACACAGTACAGCATACGTCTGGCTGGATAGTGAGTACACAGATGGGACAAGTATTATGTTAAAGTTTGAGTATACAGAGTAATGTCGGAATAAAGCGATTGTTTTCCGGACGATAAATTCCATCTTCTTCGACCTCGAGTTCTTATTCTTCTTCTTGCTGCTCTTTTATTTTTTTATTCTTTAGAATTTTATTGCTCAAGTTCAACGAAATGGAATTGGCAACTGCTACAAGTTTTACGAGTATTAACAAAGATGTTCTGCCTCTTTATAAAGGATTTCCAACCTATCACACTGGATATTGCTAGTTTCAAATATTTCATTAATAATATATTTGATATATTACATGATACTTTAAGTATAACTTTAATAAAAAAAATAAATTTAACTCATTGGTCAGATTCATATAATTTATATCGATAAATTTTAATGAATGTCTGTCATTATTTCATTGTAACAAGTAAGTATAGAATAAAATGTATGTTCTGAGGTTACAAACTGGTGATTGGTGACCCACGACATGGACCATGTCCAATTAATCATTAGTCATTGTCGTATGTTGGAAACTTGAAACGCGTGGAAACGCCTAGGTTACTCGATGCTTGATGGTCGATAGTTGATAGATATATATATATATAGGTCACATCGATTTTCTATTTATACATATCAAATGAGAATCTCGCTGATGTTTGTCATTCTCGTTCCTCATTATCAGCTAGTTACCGTCAAGCAGTATATTTGATGAATGAGACGATTGATTTTGAATAGATACCGCACCACAGATGAGCTCGACAACTCGAGAATTAGTGGAGCATTCAAATGTACGGGAAATGTGCTTCGAGGACCATCAAGGCTTCGTAAAATTTGTCAGAAATATATAAGTACTTATATAATCAACGGTGCAAATTGAAAAACTTTACTTTTCAAGTACACGTCATTAAAACATTCATTTTATTTGCCTCATATTTTTTTTATATGTACGTAATTTGTGTAGGCCCATAGCTGGAATTTATTTATCAATCTTCCACGTGAAAGGGGCCATAAAGAGGAGTTAGCTGGATTTTGATGTTGACAGACAGCTTTGATGTTGAATGTTATATATTTCACGCGTTGCTTCATTTCCATCCCTTAATATTTAAACAGAACTGTGTGTCTGTTTGTAATAATAAAAAAAAAGAAAAGAAGTGGAATATAAAAAAAGATAACCTTCAAAGTGGAAAATAACGTGAGCAAATACTATTGCTCGTAATGTCGTTGCCATAATATCAAAGTGATACTTATCTGTGTGTTCTTTTTATCTTGACGTTCAGAGTTACTTTGATGCTATTTGCCTCCCTCATGCATATCAGAAAGGTATAAAGGAACACACAGAAGACCTCGACGAGTGTCATCAAGGGTGAAAGGGAAAATATAAGGGAGCCAACCACATATTATGCTCTTGTAAATCTATCTATATAATGTCTGCATATATGCCTGTAGACTTTAATATTAAAACTTAGGCCGAGAGAAAATGAGTGTGCTTTAGACTTGATAAAAAAATACTTTCGATACGTCGTAAACTTTTTTTCCCTCAGTTAACTTGTTTTATTTCTTAGGTATTTTAGGGGTAGCTACGATCGAACAATTTCTTCGAGGGGTTGTAATGCCATAAAATGAGTTTGTTATGAGAGTTTAGTAAGCAACATGTCTCGAGAGTAATGACGCTTCGTGACGTAGTCGTTAAACCCAACTGCGTCGTTTTTAAAAGTCGTTGAAAAAATGTTATGGATTAATGACGAGTTTTATGTTAAATTAAAAATTTAATTTACACTTAATGGGCATAAATATTATTATTTTTTTTAATTTTTTCACCGCGTAAATAAAATCATTGAAATAACGAAAAAACATAATTTCTAATAAAAATTAAAAAGTATAGTTGTTGAATATTTATATAACCCAGAGATTTTATTAATGCAATTTAAAACAACGGATCGAATCATTTTTATGATTTCTTTTTTTTTTTTTTTTTTTACGTATTTTTTTATCTAGCAATCTATATTTGGAGTTCCGTGTGAAATTGGAGACACTGCCGGTATGTTATGAATGCATTTGAGCAATATAGAGTTTGGTTGTCCCAAGAGAAAATTCCCGAGGTCGAAGAGGAGGAAGGAAAGCAATGGTTGAACAGTGTGGTCGTGCAATGGTTGAGTCTGAAGCTATTTTGCGGGACGTAGTAATTTCGATGTGGGTATATACACAGTAGTTGCTAAAACACCGGTGGCATACGGTGCTCGTAGAGCTCTTTCACTGTGAGACCTGCATGCAAATTCGTGCATTATAGTCACACGCGTACGGATAAATAGCTAACTGTGTTATGTTACTATTCCTTTGTAGTAGTAGCGGTAGCAGTACCAGTACCACTAGCAGGAGAAGTAGTTTAGTTTGATCCTTTTACGGCACTATTCCTTTTATTGCTCTTGTGTAGGCTACAAAATACATTTCAAAGTTTATACACATGCTTAACTACATTAAACGAATTATTTTATTATAATTTTGTATCCAAAGACTATTTTTTATTAAATTGCTGGCTCGTTAAATTCAATTTAAATTTTAATTAATAAATTATTTATTGTAAGAGGACGACTGCCGGTGGACAATTTCACCGAGCAGAAAGAAAATTTTAAATGAAAATGTTGAGTTTATTCAAACCGATGAATTCAACACGACCTGCAGTACTAAACTGATGCTGATACTGTGGTATCAGTTGGAATTTAATGAATGCCGTGAGGTGGATGTAACAAATTAGTTTTTGAAGTACACACGACAGATGGGACAGATGATCGTTCAGCTGTAATTGAAATTTTCAGTAATTCCAATGCAGACTATGTCTAATGAGCTAAAATCTCGTAAAAGCCTGTCACTCTCGTAACATAATAGGTCTACTCAACTGCTATATATATTAAAATAAATGTCAAAAAGCATTTTTTTTACTGACAATCATACAACCCCGTTAAATTTTATGCTTAAAGAGAATTTTCTTTCACTAAATTTCATTGTTGCCTTAAATTAATTGGCGAAATTAAATCCGGGGCTATTGTGAATCTCGTTTTGTTCATATTACTTCAAGATTCATGATAGAATATGATGATAAAAATATATAAAATTGTGAACGAATTTTAATTGAATAAACGTTGATTTTTTTCGATAACTGAGAGGTGAAAATAACGGTATCATTAAGTCGAGAGAAATTTTCATGAATATCATAAAACGAACATTTGAGACCAGAATATGGTATTGCTATTATTATATATATATATATCTACCCATACATATGTATACATATAGGGAATGTCTGTGTCTCCGAGGTATCCCGAGGGATACTTAGAGGATATTCAAGTGGACACAATATACTCTACAGATATAATGTACTAAATTGTATAGTCGCCACCAGATTGCTATTTCAAATATGACACTATGGATTACTAAAATATTTATATCTATATCTACATTTGTTAAATAAAATATATATTGTTCCAATACTATTTTTATTTTATTGAGCAAATAAAAGCCAGGCTACTGTAACTCGATAAACAAGAATAGAGTTTTTAAAAAAATTTATGCGACTTGATTATTTTATTGTATCGCGAAAATAAAAAATATTCGGTCATTAATGCTGTTGTTTCAGTGTTTAAATTCTGTCACATAAAATCGCATACCTGCTACAAGTTTATTTTTGTTTTTATGTAATTTTAAGTACCTAGAATGTGAAAACTTGTGGTTATCATGACGAGTGCACTTTAACGATCTAATAGCATTCATTTTATACTCATTCAACTGGGTCTCTTGTACTCACTTTAATGTACATTGTATTTTTTTTTTGCAAACGCTATCACATCATTTAACGCGCGGGAAAAAATTATTACCTCCGGCACAGCAGCCCCTGTGAGATGAGTAGAGAGGTCATAATAGATAACGATTCGAGCACTTTTACCTCAACCCTAGTAGTATAATCTGATGGGTAATTATATCAGTTGTGGGGTTTGCTCGCATTGTGTTAAAATTTTTGGTGTAAAACAGAATAAAATAAAAAATTTCTTTTATGAAAATATATTTTAATTAGATTAACAACATAGTTGAACTTTTATATAATATGCAATTAAGGAAACAAAGTAAAACGAAGCTTAACATGCTTACGGAAAATGGAAAAAATAAATATAAAGTATGAATATAGCGACTAAATAAAATAAATAAAAGTGAGAGAAGTTAAAAGTATGGTTGTCAGTTTAATTTTTTTTTTTTTCCAATGAGATAACATTAAATTTATTTCGCTATAAATGGAAAAAAACGCTTCGTGGTGCTACTGGGGGTGAAAAAATTCAACGGTCGGTATAACGCGCGGTAAATAGTTGTAAAGTGAGTTATATATTTGACTGGTGTGTGGATGTATTGAGAATATTTATATGTATATATATGGGGGATATTACAAACCGGTAGAGCTAATTTGCGGTAGGTGCAATCTATTGCCTTTGAACTTTTATGCAAACAACATTACGGTTTCGATGATGCAGGTTAATAATTGTTGATGTAATTGTTTACTAACTTTAATGAAGCTCAACTGAAACTTTATTGTTCCACGTAAACTGTTTTTAAAGTTTTTAAGTCAATATTAATAATTATTTAATTTTAAATTACAAATCCCGGTAGAGTAATTATTGGGTTAATATTTAATACTGTTAAAATTAATTAAATTAATAAAAAATTCATTTCTTTACAGACAAACAATGAAGTTACTAATTACTATGGGTATCGTTAGAAGCTACATTATGAAAGAGGTTTAGGATATGACTAAGTCTTAAAAATTTATCCAGTTAATTAGAACTCTCAGAACCTTCGATAATTATATAGTTGGCTCTATTCTCTGAGGAAATATTTTGAAGACCTAGATTACTGTGGTTTTGATTAATTTTTAAGGCGTAAGTAATACGGCTTCATGATCATGATATTCTTTGAAAATACTTTTTATATTTTATTTAATACATCATGCAATTAAAAAAAAGAATTTATAAAAATCAGCAATAATTAAATAAATAAATAAATAAATTTTTTAATCGAGAATAAATGCATTTATTTTGATAACTTACCAAATTATCAAGCCCGCAAAAGAGTCCGACATTCAATGAGTATTTTCTGAAACAAAATAAAAAAGTTACCGACTTATACTTTAAAATAAATAATTTTATAAAATTAAAAATTTAAATCATTGATTATATTTACCACAGCAAATAATAGCTGACAATTAAATACCCACAGTTACAACTTCATTTTCATTACAAATTTATTC
Organism: Microplitis demolitor; assembly: GCF_026212275.2. Classification (NCBI taxonomy): domain Eukaryota; kingdom Metazoa; phylum Arthropoda; class Insecta; order Hymenoptera; family Braconidae; genus Microplitis; species Microplitis demolitor. Next base: position 19,563,690 of record NC_068547.1, read on the forward strand.
ACAATTCATTTATTTAATATATACACAAACTCAACTAATAACAATTATAAATTTTAATTTATTTAAATTATCACAAGTTTCTCGTCTTTTAATTAAAAGCAAACCTTCTATTCATAACAATTGACACTCTGCATCTATAAGTGTGAATGTAGCTGACAATTGGCAATTTTAAAAATTTTTAAATTATTAAATAAAATGAAAGTCGAATAAAAATTTAAAAATGTGTATTCAGATCAATGATAAATCAGTGCGGGCATTTTTAAAAATTTTATTATTTTAATTAATCGATTTATTTATTTAAAATTTATAAATTGTTTGTCGTCTACGTTCACACTCATTTTCCATCTTTATATTCTGTGCAGTGTGCAGTCGACTTTCAGCTGAGGCTTTATCTAATTTCTAATGCAACGGCGACAAAATTTAAAAGCCAATCACAGCATTTCAGTTTGAATTACGACCAATAATATGTCAAAAAATTTTAAACCAATAGAAATGTGCATATTCAAAAGAGCCAATCAAATTTAATGACAGTCTTCCCGCGCTTTCTCCCTACCTGTTGCACTTTGTCAGTCACATTTGGCTCTGGCATTTGTGTGTATGGTGAAAAGTTATGTCAAACTAAAACTCATTTAAATAATCATATCATTTAAACTTTATTAAATAAATTGATTCACGTGTTCAGTTAATTACTTGATTTAAAATCTCGCTACCAAATGTTATTTAATTTGCGGTATTTTAAATATTTAAATACAATTGTCGTAATTGTGCTGATGCCGGGTGAACTTAACCTCTCAAATTGTTTTTTTTTTTCGTCATGTTGACTTTCATGCGCACTTGATAATTTTTTCTCGTTATATTTATATTCAATTAAATTATTTTATTTTATATGTTATATGAAAATTAATAAGTGATTTAAAATGGCGGATTATATTTCTGCGGAGTTGGCGGCAACTTGTGATGCTCTTGGTTATTATGATGGTGCTACTTATCATTTGGACTCTGATGCTCTCAGTGCGTATATTATTATTTTTATTTACGAAAAAATTAAATTAAATATTGTATTAAATATCGTTTTTTTAAATTTTCTAATAAACATTTGAAATAAAATGATACTGAAATACGCCGTGAGTGTAAATGTAGCAAAGACAAATTTACAATTATAAGTAAATAGAATAAATAATTAATAAAATTTAATTTAAAAAAAATGCGCATTTAAAAAATTAATAAGTGCATTTTTTATAAATATTATTTCTAAATTATTTACTCTATTTATTTATAATTTTGAATTTGTCTGATATCTGCTACATTTACACTCACAAGTTTGCCGACTTTTAATAATTTTTTGACTTTTTTCCAAGAGATAATTAAAAAAAATATATATATTTTGAAAAATTGCACTTGGAGATTTTTTAATTTTCTGCATGTGTATATTTTTATTATTTTTTTTTCTTTTTTGTAAATTATTAATAAAATGACAGTAAAAAATTAACCCGCGTAAATTGCAGATTAAATTCACAAATTTAAAAAATTAATATTAACAATTATTAAATTTGAAAATTCAATAAATATAATTAATTTTAATTAATAAATTTATTTATTTGTTGCGACAGATGTAATAAAAGATTTGATAAAATATTTAAAACGAGACGATGACACTCATACAGTACGTCGTTATCTTGGTCAAGCAAAGCTTCTAGAGACAGATTTGATACAAATTTTAATTCAGCATTCCAATAAATCGGAATTATGGGATGTTTTATTACGGTAATATATTTTTATTCTTATTCATTGCGATTGTCGTAAGTAAATAAGTTAATAAATTACATTTTTTTTCTTTAGGTTGATGATAAATTTGACAAGTCCAGCTTTGATGTTCTACAACGAAGAGCTACCAGCTGAAAGGACAAATCGTAATTATTATTTGCAATTAGTCAGCTATCTCCAGGGTTATAAGAAAGCACTGACTGATGACCGTTTGTGGACCGTCGTCAGTAATCGTCTGGGGAAAATATTGAAAATTGTAAGTAGTAATAAATTACGATGAATTATTATTGCTCTTGTTTAAGTGAATAATAATTTATTTGTTCGAACCCGATCTGATGTTTTATAAATAATGACATCAGGACACTAGCGAACGAGGTGAAGAAAACGAATTAATCATCGAGAGGATTTTAACATTAATTAGGAACGTACTTCAAGTACCTCCACATGACAATGACAAACGAGCTGACAATGATGCCACAGTTCACGATGAGGTTGTTGTAATTCATTGTTATAAAACTAGAAAACTTTACCTAGTTTCTTATTTGTTATTTTTTATTTATCACTCATTTTATTTAATCGCAGGTTTTGTTTGCACTTCATGCCTCGGGTATCGTTGATCTCCTGTTATTTATTGCAAGTAACAGCAGTGAGCAACAATTCCACGTTCAGATTATCGAGGTACTGCTGCTTAGTTTTTTTTTTGTTTCATTTATCATTTATTTGTTTATTTGCTTATTAAATTGTTTGTTGTAAAAATAATTAAATAATAATTTCAGATAATAGCATTGATGCTACGTGAACAGAATGCCAGTAAATTAGCAGTAGTTGGCCTGGAAAGAACTGCCGAAGAAAAAGCACGCGAGGAGGCTAAATTATTGGCTGTAAGGCAAAAAGAAATAACTGAGAAGATGGAGAAAATGAAAAAGTACAGCGGCTCGAGGTATATATTTATCATATTTAATTTATTTTATTTTTAATTTTACCATCACCAAGCGACACACCCACGGGATATTTCAAGTGATAAATATCACAATGTAATATACTCTGACATTATTTAAGATATTTCAAAAGTGCATTTTCCTCTCTACGCTACTACTATTTAACCGTTTTAATATTTTATAAATTCTACCTGCTTACGTATCCGGTGTTATTTTATTTTTAACTTCATTTTTTTTCCTCTCTGGTTCTTGCAGCAGCTAGATATAGATAAAAATAATTTTTACTTTTATATGGATAAATGGAGTAAAAAGTTAAGTCGAGAAACGTTGCACAGAGACACACAAAGTATCTTCATAATAGAGAAAATGCTTTATACTTTGTGAGCAAAGAGAGAAATGCTATTTCAGTATGTCGGTTTATGTGGTATCTATATGTATGTATGTATGTATGTACGTATTTATGTCAGTGTCAATGTAATGATTATGACCTAGTTATGTGAACTAGAATCGCTTTGGGCATGAATAGCGAGCTTTTATCCACTTGTTGGAAATAACTAGAAGAAGAACCAGCGCAAGCAACATTTTCATAATGAACGGTATTCAACATTTTTTGTGTTTCTTTATACCAGATATATGTACAGTGTACAGTAATGCTTTTATTACAAGAAATGTTAAATAATACCAACTGCTATGCTAAAAAAAAGAGTATCAAATGTATAAAAGCATAACTTTTTTTTTATACTGAAAAGAATATTTTAAATGAGTTATCAAAAGTCATAAAGCTTTTTATCATTTTTTATAATGCACTTTTTTCTCGCATCAACTATTTGTCTAAATTTTAATACGAAAAAATTTACTACTTTTAATGAAAATCCACCAGTTATTTAAATAAAAATATTTTTTTCAGGCACTCACGGTTCGGAGGAACATTTGTCGTGCAAAATATGAAAGCCATTGGTGATAACCAGATGATATGTCACAAACCATTTGAAAAAATAGAGGCACTAGAATTTTCACGTGATAAAGTAAGTTTTATTTATGTCATGTTATTATTTTTATTTGAGAGTAATGTTAAGGCTAATTAATTAAGTTAAGTATGGGAATAAAAAAGGTACAGACAATTGGTAGCGTTATTTTTTTATTGCTGCTGTACGCTGTTAAATTGTCATAAAAATCTGTTGAATGGGTTGATTCAATTAGCAGCCAGTTTCCCGACGGTAGTTTTCATTAAGCGCGCAATAGTAAAAAGAATAAGGAAAATAAGTTGCAGTAGCAATACCAGCAGGTACTGAAAGTTGGATCCAAATGGAAATACGACTCTTAATTAGAGATATTCCCGCACGTAATGAAGCTCACTCTTAGTTAATGGCTTCGAGTATCTCGAAGTAGGTCATCTTTAGCTCTATTTTCTTTTTGTTGGCGAGTGTTACTTTTTTTAAAGCTTGTTCAACATCAATATGACTTTTGGGAAATATTTTAGCATATAGATTAAGTTATTGACTTGTTATAACTGATTAAATTTCCTAATTAAATTATAAATTTATTTATTTAATTTTTTCATCAGGGCAAGATGAAGAAACCGAAAAACCGTGTCTTTGTTGAACCATCAGTAGAGGAACGCATGTCTGCACTGAGTGTACGTTTATTTCTGAAAGAATTTTGCGTGGAATTTCTCATTGGTGCTTACAATCCCGTAATGAGATACGCAAAGTCCTTTATTATTGGAGATAGTGCAGATAAGTCTGACGGCATTCATTACTTTTGGGCATTACGTTTCTTCATGGAGTTTAACCGCCATTACAAGTTTCAGGTGAAGTACGTGAGGTAGGTGTCGTTCCGAACAAATTTCTCGTGCACCAGTCTCTCTAGATTCTTCTGCTCTGTCCTTTACTCCCTTTCTTTTCTGTATATTGCTTATATGAAACTAGGAAAGGTCGTACTACATACCCGGAAGAATGCTTTCAAAGTTTACCAACGAGTTTCTCGTCGCTTCCCATTTTGCTCGGTACAAACTTTCTTACTTTTAGTTCCTTCACTTATTTTTGGCAGCCTCCACACCCACGTAGGAAGTACACTTGTTAAAATTTACCAAAGAATCTTTAAATATATTTAACACATTTTATCAACTTATTACATTTTCAATTCATATTTAAACACTCTAATTGTTTTCATATTTAATAAGTAACCAGATATTTATTTATATATTTATTTTAACAGTGAAACAGTTTCAACAGAAACCTTTTATTTGGTACAAAGACAAATGGAACAGTATTATGAATTGTTGATGGCAGATAAAAAGAAACCGGCATTTTGGTTACGACGTTTACATGAAGCTCTAAAAGCTTATCAGGTAATTTTTTTTTTTTTTTTTCTTTAACAATAATAGTCAACGAAGAGTGCTAAAGTGAAAATAAAATTTAATTAAACGTTATCTGAGGCATTGATAATAATAAAAATGTTCTCTTGGCAGGAACTCCTTCATACATTGGGCGCTATGGATAAAGCTCTTGACAAAGGCGTACGAGATTCCAGCAAGGTCATTAAAAGCAACATATTTTACGTACCGGAATATCGAGAAACGATACTCGGGCAGCTTCTATCGTACAATGGGCTTAAAATGTCGCGGTAAGTATCTTATGCTTAACTTGTGCCGTCGATCTAATAACTTTTAACGATCACAGCTTCCATTGCTGCTGTTACTGCCGCGATCGTATTCTAAGCACTTGTGTCTCTCTTAAGTATTGTCGACGGGTTTTAAATTTTATCCCCATCCTAATTGTCTCTAATACTCGACAAACTTTGAATATTTAAACTGTTTTATCGTCCTCGAGTTCCATTATTAAAACAATAAATTTATTTTTATTTTAAACAAAAATTCCCAAAAGATAATGAACGGGAAAATTTTTATTTAAAGTTTAATTTTTTATGATGGTTTTTAAATTTTTTTATCCTGGCATCCTCTTTTATAAACTCAATGGTTTTGCGAGATTAAAGTGAAGTAGTGTAGTAGTCTAGGACGACTCTAGTACACCGGATTACTTTAATCTTCGTTTGAAAACGAGTATCTCCAAGTGTCTGCTGAGGATGTCGATAACGAAAAGTACGAAACTACTTTTTGAAGCTTTTATATCCAATCTCGTGCTCGTTCTTCAACTTTTGCGCGAGGTCAATAGCCTAATAGACAGACCAGTGTGTACTTCTATATTTTTTTCTGTTAGTATAAGTAACATAATATCAGAAATAATAATAATAATAATAATAATATAGCAAAAATCGATGAATATCACACTAGCGTATAGTAGTCACAAGAACCGGTCTCTTGACTACACTAAAAGTCGCGACACTACCCATAACATCAAGAGGGGGGTAAAGTTTCAGTGTTTACAGGAAGTTTTATCGACCATAGACATATTGACTTTCATACTCGTGGCCAATCTAGAGTTTGACAAAACCGTAACTCCCTTTCCTTATCATTCTAGATCTCTTACTTTTTTTTTTATATTGTTATTATTGTTATTTACTTTAACTTGACCCTCGGACAACTCGATTTCTCGATCGACATTCACTTCATTGTACCCTTCGTCGCTTACACTCATACCAGTATTCCCTTTGTCACCTCTTGACCCTTTTCTGTCCGTCGTTGCTTTGCTCTTGGGAATAAACAACTTTTATCGTTTATATTATTGGATACCCGGACTCGAGAATCATCGACCAAAAATAATCTTTGACAGCTTTCTCAGAACGTTCCATTAGAGCTTAAATATTTAACTGCTGGTTACTCTCAATTATTCATCTTCCTATCTGTCCTTATTTACCATCTATCAAAACTACTCGCTCTTTTACTTATTTACTTGAAATGATTTTTTATTTTTAGAAATTATTTAGTGGATTTAATAACAACAGTCCACATTTTTCTCAAAATGTTGGAGCATTTTTGCGCCCAAAGTCGCAATGTTATGGTAGCAAAATCCAAAGCAAAGAGACGTAAAAGTACTAAGAAAAAAAATAAACCGGAAAAAGAAAAAGAGCAAACAACCGCCATACAGAAAAGCTTAGACGAACGGTGGGATGACGCGGGTCCAGAATTATCTGCTGTCATGCAAGACGGTACAATACCTGACGTCATACCCTTTGATGCAACTCTGGATACGCCGATCGAGGATCAAAAGTATGTTAAAATTATTATTTTAACCCTTTTTTCACTTATTGCTTTCTCTAAAAAATATGCAATTTATTTTATTTTTTCAGGAGTGACGCGATGAAGAGAATTCAGAAATTACTACGCAAAAAAGAATTCGAGGAAGCTGTGGGTCTATTACGAGCATCCAGGTAAAAATTTTTATTATTTTTTACTCGAGTCATTGTTTCTTATAACTCATATCCTTTATTTAGTTTTTTTTTCTATTGTACTTTTGGTTTATGATAGCCATAGCTCGGTGTGAAGTTGTTTAATGTATAGCATTAGAAGGTAAACACGCAACCACGCGAGAAAAAAAACAGTGAACTTTTTCTCCTAGTTCTACATTTCATTTTTTTACCCAGTATAGTTTTTTATATGAAAGTTAAAGTAGAGTGGTGGCAATGTATGTACAATAGAGTCCATCGTGTGACGTGAGTGGCTCTCTGAAGAGGCACTTCCTCGTATTGGGGAAAACCACCCAGAGCGTCATTGTTTTCACAAACAAAAGGGTTAGCCTGTAATGAGGGTAAAAAGTGAACTGAGGCCGGGATTTACTTCAGTACATTCGTTTACTATCTTTCTCTGTTCACCTGTCCTCTCTTATTTTCTATTCTTTTTTTTTAACGCAACTATCGCTAAACCAGCTACCGAGAAATTTCATTTCCGTGTTTCGCTCAAAGTTACAGTTGATGTAAGAGCTTCGTTAAAAAGCTTTTTGTCTTTGTTCTCATTGGCTACACTTTCTTCACCCTAATTCCTTTCTACGTATATCTCTTACCATTTTATATATTTATGTATATATATACTGTGCTCTCTCGTTAACTGTAACTTTAGAAACGTAAAGTTTCGTCCATCAAATAAGCTTTAACCTGGATTACACGCTATATTTTTTTATTTCAATTCTCTTAAATTCTTCTCCAGCTGCATTTAGTTTTATTTTATTTTTTAATCATTACTAATTACCAATTAGTTGAGACAAAAGTTTATTACCGTGATTTTTTTTTCTACTATCTCTACAGTTTCTTATCGATTTATATTTTTTTGTACAAACGAGGTACGGGATAGTTTAAATTAAATCTCAATAGATTTTAAATTTTATTTAAGAGATTTAATTTTAACGTCATTCGGTTCACTAATTACTATTTAACTGTCCATGGATATTTGGCAGCTGCTGGATAGTACAAGTAGCGGTGACGGGTGTTAAGTGAAATTCAAAGGCTGTCGGGGGTGTCAGGTGTTAAAGTACAGAAGTGTAGAGAGTAAAGGGAGGATGACAACAAGAGATAAGTCTTCAACTTGTGTTATATACTACTGTTCTCTCATTTTATGTGTTAGTACTAGTACATATACCACGAATGAGAGAAAATGTTTCTCAAAACTTTTCAAGTGTTTCACTGTACTATATCGTACTGTTACATACTTAATATATATATATATATATATATATATATATATATATATATAGATATACATTTAGTATAGTGGTATTGTTTGAACTGTTGACTGGTTTTGCGTTACGATCGATGCAGTTGCTTTCGCCCTTTGCTCTTTGTCACTTCTCTTATTCATTCTTCTTCGCCTTACTTTCATCATTTATACAGTGCTTTTATCACTAAACTTCGAAAACAGTTACCGTACAACTGTTAAACTTTTGTTGTTATAAAAAAAAAGTTATTAGGAAACAGACGTCATTAACGTACTAAAAAAAAGTATTTTTAAATAATTTCTTATAAAAAATTTTTCCTATTCGTTTTATCCCTCCTTTATTATCATTTTTATCAGCCCTATACATAAAAAAAACTCATTCAATTTTCGTAAAATGAAAAAAAATTTATTGAATCATAAAAAAAAATTTTTCAAAAGAACGTATAAAAAAAATTATTTCTAGCAATTTAATTTTTCAAAGAATTAAAAAAATCGAGGGAAAAAAAAGTCGGCCGGCTTTTATGTCTGTCGTAAGACAAGCTCGTTATCGTACAGTGAGCATCGCCACCGTCATGCGGACCAGATAGAGCAAGGGAGACTATCCAGTATCCAGTATTTCTCTCGCATATAAGAGCTTTAGGGCGTTTCTCCGTACATAATAGTATATTCCAGTCAGCGTAGAATCGGTCCACCCAGATATAGGACTAGTCTACCCCAAGTATCGGTAGATATAGCCGTCGAAGTTGGTTTGAAATTGGTTCAATAATGCAACCTATTGGCAGGATCGGTCGCTGCACTACGACGACCCTCTTCACGTTTCATTACTACCACTTCAACTGCACCATTTGGACTTAGCGAACGTGAGCTAGTTGCTGTACTACTGGCCAAGTTGTTTGAGATGGCAAAAGCTGATATTTTAGTTGGAGTAAAAGAGACCAATAGATAGTCTCAGAGCATACTTATATATCTATATATTATTATAGGTATGATCTGTAATAATAATAATAATAATATATATATATATATATATATATATATATATATATATATATATACATATATATATATATATATATATATATATATATATATATACATATATATATATATATTAGATATTAGAGGTAAGGACAATAGAAATCTAAGCCGGTTATTCTGCAGCTTGTGCATACAATGAATACATGAGGATAGGAAACGACAAAGTGTCTAGTTGAGTTTGTCTAGTCCTACTACCTTTATTATCATACATATACTACTATATGTACCTTTCCCTTACATTGTTTTGCTTATAACGATATTATTAATAATAACAATAATCCATTTATGCTAATATTATGGGTATTAAAGTAAACGACAGAGTGTGTACATTCCTTACGGTGTATTAATGAACACACTGGCTCTCTCCCTCTCTTGCTGTGCTCAGCCCCTAAATGTGTAAAGAGAAAACCTTCAAAGAATAAATATATACCCTCTTCTTCAATGATCTGCTTGTCGTTTGCCAAGCAAATACTTCCATAGTCTGTATCCAACTGTAATCTTGAGCTTATATCATTTGCTCGCAATCTCGACGTCTGTTGTTGCACAATATGAATGTGTGTATATATGTGTATATATGTATGATATGCGCACATTCACATACTTATCGAGGCAAAAGGTTTTAACGGTCTGAATAAACCTTATGAGTTAATTAATCTCTTTACACAAGGCTGTTTGATTTTCAAAATTAGTGATAAAATAAATTGAATGTAGAACTAAACTATTTTTTATTTTGTGAGGTATTCAGTTTTTTAATTTATTATTTTGTTAATAAATTTATTAATTCTATTAAATGACGTAATTTTGTTTTGTGACTTATGAGAGGATTCAGGTCAGAAGATTCATTGTCATGGGACGTAGAGTGAGTAAAATAATGGGAATTGTATGGCGTTGGATTCCTATTCATGCTGGTTTTTGCTATATAGGTATTCCGTTCAAGCTGTTGGCTGGATATAGTGGTTTGGGGAGTTTGCTCGGGCGGTTCTTGGTAGTAGTGAATGCAAGGCAAAGAGACTCAGCGGATGACATCCTGGGCAACTGAGCCATTGCTTATTGGATCGGACGAGAGCGCTCGGCGTTTTGCGATTTCCAAACGTTTTTCTCGATAACCGTGACTTCATCCACAGTCTGAATTGCATTTCTGCTTGAGCTTTTTATCTATAAGATTTGTTTTTCTCTCTATTTTATAAAATTCATTATTTTAAATGTTGGTTATATTTTTTTTTTCTTTCAAGTTCTCTCATGAAACATCAAAATTTTTATTTTATCAATCGATAAAAACAATATTTATCCATTAATTAGATATTGAAACTTAGTACCTAGACCTTTTTATAATAAACATAAAGTTGTTTAAATGAATAAACGTCTGGAAACTTTGATCTCATTACAGAGCAGTTTGGCCTGAGAATGATTGCTTCGGTAAACCAGACATCCCAGTTGAAGAAGAATTTCTAGCTCTCCGTGAAATATTTTTTGCCGACCTGGGTGGTGAGTTTTTAATTTTTATATTAAATTATAAAGTTGATAATTATTACGCTTAGAAGCACTCGTATATTGAAGAAGACTGAAACTTATTGGAGAAAGTTGGAAATGTTTTTATATAAATATTGACTGTTCTCATAATCAATAGTATCGCTGCAAATTGTGTTTGAATATTAAATATAAGAGTACGAACCGTGTAAACGTAAGCAGAACGGTAGCAGTAGAAAATATTGACAATATTTTTACTTGGCAGCTCGTGGGCAAGTTTAAAGTTTGTTTGCCTTTGCTACGGTGATCGTTAGTACCTCTTAGCATCGGTTAACTGTTTTCCTTGAGAGCGGCTTAGTCGTTAAGTTTATTGGATATTTTTTATATCTTCGTCGGCTTTTCTTCCTTCAACTTGTTCGTCGCTTTAAAGATATTTTCGGTATTATTATACAGATAATAGACGATAATAAACGTTAGGAGATATTATCGAGCGAATATTGCCGCGAGTTCAGCTGCCGAAACTTTAATAAAATTCAAGTTTAGTTATTATCTCACAAAAGTGGCTTGCTCGGTAGTCATCTGTGTGACAACGAGGATGACGACGACAACGTGGATACCAATGAAGCGGCGGTAATATTGTAAAAGAGACAAAGGCGCTTCGCTTGCAATTCACGAGCATGTATATGACAAAGTCATATCGTGAATTTTACATGTGTGAATAAATTTATATGTACCTATATATACATATATCAATATATATGCTTGAAAACATGGCTGCGACCGAGTAGATAGGTGAATGTCATCAGTCTGAATGTATGTGTCCGACATTGCTAAAACTAGTTTCGATTAACTATTCTATGAATCTGACAAACGTCAGTCGTTGACAACAATATTTAAATCATATAATCGACAAATGTGATCATAGTGTTCTATAAAAAAAAAAAATCTGAAAAACGGTTGATTCTAAGGGACAACTCCAAGTCTTTTCACTGTTTTCGAGCTCAAAAAACTGCTGAACTGAAAGAACATACATTTTATTGAAAAAAATAATTTTGTCCAATTAAAAGAGCTCATTAAGACTTAAAACTGATTACATTTCGAGGTATATCGGGCAAGTGATTGATTAGTTATACGAAAAAAACCTCAAAAAACATTTTTTTTTACTTTTTGTTTTTTGTATAACTCGTAATCTACTCGGCCGGTCGACTTCAAAATCTAATCAGATCTAAGTCTTCAAAAAAACCGGTTGATTCGTTCCAAACAATCCTCCCCCCTCACACACACACACGTGGGTGTCCATCTAGAAGAGCTTTTTAGGACCTTGAAATATTGAGATCTGATGAAAACTCGATTTTCAAAAATCAGACCGAAACCAATAGTTTACTTTTTTTTGAAAATTTTCAACTTTCACAGCGGGAAGCTTAAAATTTATATGAATAACAAATATTTTCGTTAAATGTGTACGTTAATATTTTTATTAGCTGAAAAAATATTAATTTGGCATAACAGTAAATATCAACTTCGAATACTCGTAACCAATAAATTATTTCGAATTTTTATTCTAATGGCCGCTACTTTATGCATTATTATAACCGAGTAAACTTTTTAAACATTTTATTCATTAATTAGCTACAGCTAATGCCGAAGGGATTAAGTCTAAATTATAAATTTTGGATTACTCCACGTTCATCCATAATCAAACGTACAAAAAGTTCTACTTGTAATATTATGATTAAATATTAAGTTTAGTCTTCTCAATATGTACATAAATTAACTTAAGAATTTGGCAAATTAAATTATTAAAATGCTATTTTTATAACAGAAAATTTTTCATAGCATTTTACTGCAATATGTAGATGATTCATTCGACTTAAAGTAAGTGTTTAAAATGTGCAACTACCACAATTTGAACATTATCTTTTTTATTTATAGAACACAATATTTGCGTCGTTTAAAAATATTTATATTTTTTTAATAACACTCGGCAATATTTTAAAAGTCGTTAAATTATCATAGGAAAAGTTTCCACAGACTTTTTTAGCGAGAGTGTTTACTTTTTTCTTGTATGCATAAGAAAGTGTTAAACTTAAAAAGACATGATTTCACTATAAAACGTAGACAAGGGGGGTGGTAGTTGCGCGTAATAACTGTAACATATATCATGACACAAAATTTAATTAAACGCCCTCCCCCAGCCGGTATTCACTTGGCGCTTTTAATTTATGTATGAATAACTGGCCTGTTTATCCTTCGTGTTTAGCATCAACTACACCAACTCTTCTCGTTATTCAACGCAATCACATTTTAATATAAAAATATTATCATATACATATTTAAATCTCTAACACTTTTAAAACTTTAAATTCAATTAGTCATTGTCAGATATTTTTTTCTTTTACATCGAAAAAAAAAAATGAAATAAATTATAAAAATAAAAATGTCATAATTCATTTTCGTAACATAATAAATTTAAATTACACTGATGACATTTAAAGGCACAGGTGCACATAACGAATACTCTGGTATCTGGAATTAATATTGTTAAATCTACAATATTCCAACTAAACGTTCGTATTGCAAAGGGAGTAGCGTAGGCTGTTGAATAAAGAGAGAATACACGGAAGGTTGAAAGAGTAGAGGAAGGAGAATCTGAAATCGAAAGAGAGTAAAATAAAGAGAGAGTGAGGGGAACGAGGCAATTTAATTAAAGGCTACGAGAGCCATGTGCTCATGCTCATTGAAACATGAAATATACGTTATGTCTAGGCGGATTAGGTGCAAAAATTCAACTTGTTGCGTTTTAAACGGACTCCACTGGTGTATTGATTGACGTTAATTGTGCGGTACATCGCGACGTCATCCGATTTCATCTGCTCCCTCTGCACTATGGCTAGCCTTATTTGTATCCACGTAGCTACACATGTCGGTCTCTCTTCTCTCGGTACTGGCATATAACACCGTAATAGCGCGCCTCATTGAACATGTGTCACGTACCTGCCACCACGTATTCGACGTGCTCGCCAGGACGATACAACCAGACCAGTATATATACCCATAGTACATACTCGGCTATGATTTTGTCACAAACCACACCTTAATTGAGCGTTGACGTCTCATTGTCTAGTAATTTTATTCTCTTAGTTGATTGAATTCATGTCTGAATAGACTTTTTTTTTTTTTTTTTTTTTTTTTTTTTTCAATTTTTATATTCGATTTATCTCCTGGCGCGATAAACTATATTAAGCTGAATAAATATTAATCACGTACACAATGTTCTTAACTCACTGAAATAAATTCAAAACCATGTCTAGAATTTGTTAGAAAAATATTTGGTTAGCTTCGTCAAAGTAGCAGCGTATGAAAAATTTTTTTTATCACAAACAAAAAAAAACAGTTTACTTATTTTGACAAGAAAAAATATTATGACTGAAAAGGGGTCAATATTTGCTTTCATAAATATGAGCAATATGGAAATCTATCTCCAAAGACGTATTTAAAATGAGTTATTTTCCATGTGGACTTGAAATTTTTCCAAATAAATTAAAAAATTTAATAACGGTCATTGCATTTTTTGCAGTATTTCAATAAAAATTTTATTAAGATTTCTTTATACCTTGAAAATATTTTTAATAAATTTATAAAACTTTGTGCAGCAATTTAGCAAGTAAATTTTTTAATAAAATCGTTATGAATTTTTTCGTTCAATGATATTTTAAAAGTTAGCTAAAAAAGAAATCGAATTTTTTTCTTTGCTTATCAATCTCGTTATTAAAAAATCAACCGTTGTTTCGTATGTAGATTTAATCTACAGTAAAGTGGTGTAAAATAGGTCGGTATGTAAATTTTCCGTGTCTTCTGTACCTTGTGCAAAGTACATGAGATGGAGATGAAGTACAACTCGCTGGTAAACCTGACCCGTGAGATGGTGGTCGGACGTCTGGTAAACTTGAGTCTACGTGAATATAATAGCTGTTTTACATTTACTTGTAGATTTACATCTACACATATTAAACACCTACACAAAATATATATTTATATATAAATATATGTCTACTTATCCCCTACAACACATTTTATCACTTCGACTTAACTTTTTATTTCTACTGCTAAACCGTTAACATATCGCAACACGTGAATGGTTACGGAGGAAATATCTTTGTTATTTTCTGTCGTTTAGAGCCCCCCCCCCCTACACGTGACGACGTGAGATTGACAAAAGACCAAGAAACTCAGCCCATTAAACTGTAATATCGTTTTTAAATCGCTCGTTTAAAGACAAACCTTACTTTCTACCATCTACCTTCTATAAATAAACCACCCCGTATATAGCTTTTATATTCTTTTTCCCGTTGATGACTTGGCTCGATGAATCTAATAAAAGTTTTTGCTGAGTAACTTCTACGCTCTACGATACAATAGTAAAAGCTTTCTATTGTTGATAGTTTATAATAAAATTAAAATAAAAATACCTTGTCCGTAAAACAGGTTTATGTATTTTTTTTAAGAGACAAAAATACTGACTTTTTTTCGCATCTTTAAACTATTGTTCAATTCAAAGTCTTTTAGAAATTAATTGCTATTTAAAATTAATTAAATAGCAGTTGCTGCTAATCGTCGATCAAACTGACGATCACTGAAATAAAGCCCAGGATAATTTGGAATCCTATTTTTAGTGAAAAAGTATTTCCAATATCCTTCACCCAAATAGATAGCAATATTAAAGGTAACTGGAGATCTTTAACTAAGAAGCGCGGAAATTCTCATCGAACGTTTTTCGGACCGATTGCAGCCATATGTCTGCATCCCACATTATCACCGATCCTCAATCCTCACTCACATCTTCACACCAGACCACTGTCACAGTACACCACTTTATACTATTCTCACAGTTTCAGTAGTAAGATAAGACAGCATTGCAGAGCGGCATAGTCTTGCTCTCTAGATACTGATCCTTTCTATGTATACGTAATACTTCTGGCAAAGCGTGATGCCGCAGTTTCAGAAAACCACCACTTCTCCAATTTACTTATCCGTAAAGTAAAGTGTCACGTCTACTTCCTCCTGATCAAATTGCAATTCCCACAACCCGGTGATTCTTTTCTTAACTTTTTATCTTGACAAACCAATTCAGTACAAGCTAGCTTTTGTCAAATATTTATCTGTCACTCTGTTGAGAATGTGACGTATATGAGTAGATGTGAAATTGCTATTAAATATAAATTACATTTCAATGAAAAGGTCTTTTATAAAAAAAATTTATTTCATATAAAGAAATTATACTATTTTTATTCGTTAGTTTTTTTTTTATAACTGATAAAATATTTTATATTAATTCTCTATTCATTTATACTTTTATTTATTATATTTTTTTTAAAAAGCAAGTTGAGTACATTGCTTTATTTATTTTTACCCCTATACAGCTCACATTTGATCTTGTTCGCGGTTGTTTTTTAAAAACACATAAAGAAAAACAAAATAAGAGCAAATGAAATTCAACGAAAAAAAAAATAAAAGGTACGAAAAAATATCGTGGACGTATAAAAGGTGGCGTTTCACTGACATAGAGTACACGAGGGTGCATACTCTAGTGCACTCTCCCTGGCAAATTCTCCTCCAGTGTCTCCTCGGGCAAACGAATGTTATTAAAGTTTATAAATGGATGTTAGTGCTTTGTTATTTATTTATTTATTTTTTTATGTTTTGTGCCTCCATCTATAACTCGGACCAATACTTCGATGTCAGTTAATAAAATTACGACTTTCGGAAAAAAACCACAAGAATTATTTACAGCCATAAATTTAAATAAATAAATTATTACCTCAAATAAAGACAAATAACAAAGTAATAAGGTAGTGTTTTAATAAATAGCAGATAATAGACTATGAATAAATAAATACTTATAAATTACTATTAATGACTCATGAATTATTGATTTAATAATGTTAAAAAGTTAGCTTCGTAATTCGATAGGGCTTTTATTCGGGTTCTACTGTGTCGACAAATATGCTTCAAATGAGATTTATAATTCTAAATGTATGACATTTTAATCAAGTTGGAATGAATCAGTGCTGAAAATGATATTAAATCTCTGTATTAGTAGTAGTAGTAGTAAATAGAAATCGGTGAAACGAAGAGGCAAGCTTCTGGATGGATAAAATCCATGACGTTTTGCCGCAGATCTACCAACAACAACGCTGAAACAATAGTGCATTCGTAACTTACGTATAAATTGAATAACGGTTGTGCTTGAATAATACAGATATGTAAATGCCGCCCGGCGCGCTTGGCTCGGAAACATGGCAGACGCAGATTGTCGGCGAGGCTGGAGTAGTAGTAGTAGTAGTAGTGGTGGTGGTAATAGTGGAGGAAAAGCTACACTGAAAGAGTCGGGGGTTGAGTGAATGAGAGTAAAAGCTGAGGGAATCAGACAGACTAAGTGTACTAACATCGTCAGGATCATTTAGATTTCATTCATATTTACTACTGTGCCTTTTTTTTTTATTCTATTTTTAGTATCATTAAAAATTCAGAGATTTTTATCTTGCTGTATAATTTTCATATTTTATATTTATTACACACTTCAAATGCACAGTTGCCGTATTGCAAAATACTCACATAAAATAATTTCAATAACTTAAAGTATATGTTGATTTTGTAGTACGCGGAAAAAATAATACTTGAAAAATTACAATTTTAATAGTGAAAACACTATTTTCGAGCTCGAATTTATAAAAATTGCAGTTAATACTATAATTTTCACAATGTCTATTAATAATTACACTATGAATTGCAATTTTAATACTTTTGAGTTCGAAAATATTGTTTTTACTGAAACTGAAATTTTTTGAGTATTCTTTTTTCCGTATAGAAGTTTTTGAAAACTTGAGTAATTTATCTGATGGGTGATTTTTCGGGTTTCCCAAATATTTTTTTTTTTTTTTTACACAGTAACAAAGTGATTAGATAATAATCATACATTTCGGAAAAGACATTCCTTGATTCAAGAATTTATTTTCTTGACTCAATAAAAGAAATTTAGACAAATAATGATTTTCTTTCTGCTTAAAGTATACCTAAATCTACGTACCTATAATAAATCGATCTAATTTTTACTCTTATCTCTATGAAGTAAGAATTTAGATAAAATAGAATAATAAATTTTCAATTGCTGAAAAAGTAATAAATTATGTTGGCATAAATTGTTTATCGAATGTTTTATCTGTTGTACGTTATTTTGAAATTATGCGGATGATCGAGCGTTAGAAAAAGTGCTATCCGTACGCATGGCAAGTCAATGACTCGATACAACCAATTATCGTTTTTTATATCGCACCATGTGGTTTTTGGTTATAGCAACGTGTAGAGTAGAGCGTAGGACGATGCCGTTGGACAAAATGTATGTGGGATGTAATAGGTATAGAGTATAGGGTATAGGGTAAAAGGTATAACTTATACGATAAGCGTATATCGTGTACGATGTCTTCTACGCTAGCCTGCTCTTTATGCAAATTGGAGTGCCAAGGTAATGTCGCCTCAAGTGGAATTCGGTAAGAAAATTCGATATCGGTGAGAACCAGATGCGAAAGCAAACTCACAACCAACCAACGAACCAACCAACCGCGTTATATCCGTATAAGAAGAAGATATTATTGAGAAGATGTTGTTTTTTACATCACTTCGTTAACGATGACAAGTCGTAATCTTTAGGTTTTTGCATTTTAGTATTCTTGCTTGGTAGATGGACGATTTTCTCCGAGGATCTTTGAGAGCTTAATCCGCAGTTAGTATTACTTGCGACGTGCTTTGCCTCGTTGATTCTCACTCTCTTACTTCATACTTTTATTCTTTTCTGCGTGTTCTATTTCCCTTTTTTTCTTGGCTAAACCAATTTTCAGTGACTTAGTTAGCTATTTTTTTACGGTCAAAAGCCACACAATTATTTTTTAACCTTCATTTCATTTCGTAACTTCCTTTTTAAATTACTATTATTTTTTTCATTCTTTAACTGTAATTACAATAATTATATTTAATTATTTAATTATCGAATTTTATTGGTTGAAGATACGAACAACAATTTTATGCAGTTATTGATAATTTTTTTAGAAAATTTTTCGAGTCATCATCATTTTATATCGCGTGATCATAAAAATATTTTTATCTTTTTTTTTTTATGGTTAAGAGATGCCAGATTTCCTAAATTTCATACATTTTATGTACGCAAGCATATACATATATATATAATGAAAATGTAAATGTAAGCAGGAGGTCTGAAAGTAAATTGGTAAAGGAACCGCACGTCAGATCCTCCACCTCAACACCACCTCTTATACATTTGTCGGTTTTTTCTTACTTTTTTGGCTCCTCGCGATTTTCTTTCTGTGTACATAGAATACTCTCTCGAGCTCGTTGACCCATATCTCCAACAAGACTATCTCCCTGTAGAGTCGTTTGAATAATTTTTTTTACTGAAAAATAACGTTCGCTAGTATAAAGAGCTTCACTGCTACGATAATGTTATTCTCTGCAGTATACTTTGCATCATGAAAACATGCTTTACGAGTTTCAGACTAAAGATTGAGAAACTACTACTCTTTTAATTATTCACTTACAGTCTTTTCCTTTGAAATTTTATATATTTTTTCTAAAATATATGAATATACGTTTTTTTTAATAACTGAAAAAATATTTTATCTCAAAATTATAATGAAGAAACTATCCGACAATATTTAAAAGCTGTCTTTTGTATGACCTAAATTTTTTTTCGAGCATTTTTTGAGATAAAATAAATTCAAGCATTATTTTATCCAATAATTTTCACAGTAGTACGTTTTCAAGCTTTTTTGTAACGTGGAAAAAAAAATTTAAAAAGAAAAAAATTATGGGACAAACTGCTTGAGCGATGTGTTCATTAAAATCTACTCGTGGATTATTCTCTGAAGAACTGAGCAGCAGACTCGATGCAAACTAAAAGTTTTTTAATCCCCAATGGTGAACTTAAAGTCGATGAAGGTGTCTCAGGATTAGACTGGTTTTAAAAAAAATTTATTTTTCAAAATCAGACCAACTTTTATCTCATCACTGATTTATATCTTAAAAGCAAATTACATAGATCTTCATCTCATTGTTCTTATCTTTGTGTTTTATATTATTTAAAAGTATTTTTATAAACTTTTACTTAGAACGTCATAATGTCATAACTTTTATGCTTAAAGTCACACGGCAGATACGGGCAATGCTTCAGCATTTTTTTTGTTCTATAGAGTTTGCGAAGAATTTTTAGAATAAATTCTTGCAGACTTTTTTTAAACAATAAAATTGATAAACTGAAAACCGATTGAAGTAAGAAGTACAGAAATAACTTTTCGAGATTTTCAATACTTTTTTGATTGTGTCATTTGTTTTATTTACTACTTTCCGAAAAATTTTCTACTCTCCAGATACTTCTTATTCTTCATTGCTTTATATTCTTTTCAGAAAAAAGCTATGAACAGTTATATTGAACATTCGAAAAGAAAACGTGAGTAAGTCACTAAGAGTTGGATAAACTTTGTCTTTTCTATATCCGCCAATGGATGCCAAAATGGGATTTCATATAATATCTAAATTATTGCAAAATATATGATAATGTACATATATGATAATAAGGCTTATATCGTGTGTGAATTTCATTCCAGTTAATAATCAATACATAAAACCATAAAAATTTTAGTAGGCTGTAAAATCTTTGCGGAGTGAACGCGGATTAAATCCGGAGTTAATGCAGAGCGGATGTTTATTTATTTGATTCCCTCGGAGTGAAAGTTACTCCAAAAGGAAGTTCATTTAAATAATACAACTCCGATTCAGAGTGAATGCAAATTTAAATAAAATGCAGATCACTCCGAAATCACTCCCAATTTTTTACAGTGTAATATTCATCGAATTTTTCTTAATTTCTCTGTGATAAACTAAAATAAATTCCCAATAGCAAAAACTTTGACTGCCTTTTTTCTAAATCTGCGGCATTTAATTCCGATTCTCTTTGGTGTTTTAAAAATATTTTGTCACAATTTAATTTTACTACTCATAAGTGACTTTTTTTTTTGTTTTTTTTTTTTTTTTTATAGAAAAAACAGCTTTACCTCATGTTTTAATGAAAATCCACATTTTATTTCTTCATTAAAAAATTTTTTTTTCATTTAATTTAAGTTGTGAGTTTCGTTAGTAATTAACAGTAACCGTCAGATTATTTTTTTCACTCAGCGGAAACAACCATTAAAAAAAATGAATAATAATAACAAAAAAAAAAATAGAAGGATGAAAAAAAAGTAGTATGAAGCTAGATGAAAATGATTAATTCTCCGACGCTTAAGCGAAAACGGTCGTATACATTTCAGCAACGAGGCTCAATTCTCTTTTCACTTCGGTCCTAACCGCGGTCTAGGCCATTTGCGGTCGTTTTTTTTTTTGTGTTTTTTTTTTTTAGGCATTTGTATGCCGCGGCTTCTAATGGATTATTTTACCGCCGAAGATGATGCTCGAGAGTTATTAATAACGCGCTCCAGGTGCGAGGGAGTGACTGTGTCGATTAAACTCGCGCCTCTGGTTGGTGATGTACTATAACCCCTTTCTACTTCAGCTTTTATACATCCCCCGGCCTGTATATGCGGGTGTGCTTTTATCGTTCCGTTTCTCTTTTACTCTCTGACCTCCCATTCTCCTGTACACAAGCACACTCTCTTTCCGTCGTTTTTTTATACTCGTCATTCTAATTCGAAAACTATTATATCACTACACTCTACACTTCTCACACAACCGTATAATTGTTCATGCAATAAATATATCGTTTTTTTTTTATTTTTATATTTTATTCGATAAATTACTTTTTTATTGATTCAAATATAATCGAAAAAATGTAGTTTTTTTTAAAACACATCCATACACACAACGTGTTGATTTGAATAAAAAAACAACTGTACATCTTCGTTAAAATCATCAGGAATAAATTAATAATAGCTTTTGTGTATCGAGTACTTGAAATGAATCTTCAAAGAGCTGATCAAATTAATTGTTAGTAATTAACTAACTAAATTAAATTTATATAAACTCCTCAAATAATTAAAGAATGAATGGAGTGAGTTTCAAATTATTGTAACATCCACTGGAGTGTACAATTACCAATGAATATATAATTGAAATCCATGTAATTTAATATTAAATGAAATTACGTTTGATCTATCAGGAAGCAAAGTAATGAAATTTAATCTTGTGTATATATACGTACAGTATACAGTAAAATTGTTAATGGAAAATCCTCACTGTCAAGCTAGAAAATAAAACATATCTGACATTACGAGATGAAAGTAGTAAGTTTTTGATTAAGGACACGTCGATAATAAGTGAGAGGACTGTTGTAACCTCACGATAATCTTGAGGAAATAAAAAATAAGTAAGTAAAGGAAATAAAATAAAACGAAGGCAGTGAAACACTCAGATGAAGTTCTGAGTTAATTTTTCCTCTGACTCAGCGACGAAATCGGGTGATGTGTTTGATCTCTCTTAGGTTTTGAGGGTGCCTCGATCGATCCGAATAGCTTCCGACGTCGGATACTTTAATCTTTTTCCTTCTTCTTCTTCTTCTTCCTCGTCCTCTTTCTTGCTTTCATTTTTCTTCTCTCCTTGCCATTTTTCTTCTCTTCCTTTTCTCTCATCCTACCGGGCAATCTCTTACACCGCCGCAGTATAAGTTTCAGAACATTTCTGTTTGCAAGTCTTTACGTTGACCAAGTTGAAGTTGAAACGAGTCGAGTTCGAATTATAAAAAACTTGGCGGTGGTTTGAGAACGCAGTATCTGAAGTTTGTGCAATTCAAGAACGTAATTTTCTTTTCTTGAAAAGAAAAAAATAAGTAAAATAAAATAAAATAAAATAAACTTTTAATTTAAACGTCATGATGAATGACGTTAATGACGATAAGTGTTGCTTTTTTTTCCATGAAAGCTTTTAAGTGAGCTAAAAGTTCCTCAGAAAAGCTACGTTTTTAATGAGCTTGCTATACGAAAATGAGGAAGATAAAAAATGAAAAAGCGAGTTGGATATTCTCTTGGACTTTTTTTTTTTCATTCTTCACATTTTTATTTTATCTTTACCATTATTATTGTACTCGTTTATTTTTTTCGTTGGTCTTTCTATCTTTCATGATGTCGTTTTCATTTTACTTTATTTAAAACATTTTTATTTTCATGCATTCGTAGACGGCAACGCCAGAATTAAGCTATCCTCGTCTCTCCTTTGTCTCGTGTATTCAGTTGGCTAAAATGCAAAAGCTCATCTCCAAGCCCGAGCCCAGTTAGCTCGACGATGACGCTTACACCGCTCTCCTCCTCTTTTTTCGTGGTTTTTTTTACTCAGAATAATAAGCTGTGCTGATGTTTGTTCACTTCTTAAACGATGAGAGCTTGCGATTCCACGAGTGCTTTGCCGGCTCGTTGAGAGTCATTGTCCCACAACCGTTGTCGATTTTTCCACCAGCAAGTCGCAACTCGGGCTTTTCTCAATTTAACGTTTCTTTTGTACGCACCCTTCTTAGACTGACTCTCTTACTTATTCTTCTTAATATAAAGTATATGTATATAACGCACACAATCTTTTATATCAAATATATTCTGTATATAATACATATTGTGCGATAAAGACGAGGAAATATAATTTAGAGCGTCTTGAGATGAAAGTCGCGGTAGTGGTACACGTCAGTTGCTTTCAGAGACCGGAACATTGTATTTGAGGGTTGCTGTGTCTCTTGGGAAACCTTAGTAGCGTTTGATATGCCCACTAAATTATACAACTGGAACTCTCGAAATAATGTGTGTGTATGTGTGGCGTGCTGTGTATATCTAGCTGCCTCGTCAAACGTTCTTCATCAAATATTTATTTACGTTCCGGGTATATTTTTCAGGCAGATAAATTTATTGGATATTTTATAAATGAATAAATATTTGAACGAGCATCATTAATTTGATTGTCAATTATTGCATTTCCCTTTGGCTTGGTTTTAGTTTTATACCTCTGTATTAAACTTTGAACACAGGCAGCATCAAGTAATTAAATTTACGTTAAATAAATAACAATTTTTTTTTTATTTTTCATTTTCTATAAAAACTATTGATCGTCTAAAGGTTAAAACGAGTATTATTTAAATAATATCTAAATAATTGAGTAATAAATTTCGAAAATCGCCAGCTAATCCATAAAGGGACTACCGACAGAGTTTTAGCCAGCTTAGTTCTCAGTTCCTGTCTCAATATCCTCGCGGATATTGGATACAGAGTACCAACGGGGCCACTATAAATTAATGCAAATCTCTTCCTAAATGTAAATCTCCCCTCGGAGCAAAACAATAGCGTCTCGTAGTCTTGTTACACTATTCCTACTTCTACTCTTACTCTTTTTCCTACTTCCACTTCTTCTTCTACTTCTACTTCTATATCTATATCTATATCTATATCCACATGCATATCTATTATATATTTACTATTACTCATACTCCGATTCCCATCACATGCATTGTCAGTTCTCTAGATCCTTCCAGTCGACTGTTCACTACCACTTGAGACTAGCAACAACAATTATACATATAAACTAAACTGTGATAGTCGATCAAACTATCATACAGTTTCCACTTAATAGTTATTCAAGAGTCCTTCAAAGTAGACACTATCTACGCCAAACACTTAGACGAGAGCCCAACATTTGATGACGTAAATTAATGCAACTTTATAGACTAAACTTAGAATATATTCAGTAACTGTAAATAACCGAAGTCGATCTAAATTTCTAATGAATTTAAAACAGCGTGAATATCTATATTACATCTACATCTCTAAATAAATAATAGTTTTAGTTATGCAAATAACGATCCAAGACAATGCCAAATATACAATATAGACTCAAAGATTGACCGTTGACAAAATAAATAAATGTAAATCCAGAATACTAAATGTAAATCTCTCGTTCAGTTATGCAGGGTACAGCATATAAGTGCCAAACACCGGCCGAGTGTTCGTACTATTTTCCCCTTTACCCCCATCAACACTGGAGCGCAGTAATCTCATAAATTTATATTAAGCTGATACTACATCTATCCTTTTCTATCTTACATTAGCTGGCAAGTAATTCTACTCCTGCTACTGCTATATTACTCTTATACGTCTATTTTCAACCCCCGTTGTATAGGATGTCCTTCCCCTAGGTATTAATGCTATTTTAAGTGCCCGCTCGCCTTCTCAATCCCCAGTAATTACTTGTTAGTAAGTTGCCTATACAAAAGAACCTTTTTTGTTTATTTTCTGATGATTATAACTTATAATGATTGTGATAACGATGAAAACTTGGACAAAAACTCGGAAAAAATCATTTTATAGAGCAATTATTTTTTCAAGAGAATATACGCTGTGTCTATCATTTATTTTCTTCAATCCCTCGACGTTTAGGCATTTAATTTTTCAGCGTTTAATCAGTTTTTAAATCACTATACTTATAAATGCCGTTTTTATTTTATTTTTTGAATTATTTATTCATTTTCATTTGAGCGCGTGCATTATTTGAACAAAAAAAGAAACAATTATTTTTAATTTCCTTTTTAATTATGCTTTCCATGGTGGAATTTTTAAGCTTTCATTTTCATGAATAGGATCTAAATTAAATGCTTTTTAATCTGTACATGTAATTTAAATTTTATACGGCATATATATATATATATATATATATATATATATATATATATATATATATATATAATAAAAATAGCCCCAAGTAATCTTCTTCATTTAACTTTACATTTCGAATTCAATGAATAAACTTAATTTATCGGGCAAGAAATTAGAAAAATTTAATATACATTTTTTATCGAAAAACAAATATTCCTTTATCTGCGTTTCGATTTGATACAAAATGAATACGCTCATTATTACTTATTAATTAATTGAATCCATGTTGTAATTAAAAAATTTCAATCCGGTGTTTGGTAAATTTATATTTATTGTTTTAAAACAATACATTTTTTAATCGCGTAGATAGCAATGGAATTATAAATAGCATACCGAATCAACAATCACTCATCACATCACCATTATATAAACAAAAATATATATTTATTATTCTATTTGCAAATAATATTTGATTTAAAAAATATTGCACCTCTTGTGACACGAAAATAAACTTCGTAATTAATTTTATTGATTGTGTAAATAATTAAAGTACACAAATATCACCAAATTTATTTAATCACAAGCTTTACATTTGTGACGAATATTTGTGTTTGTAATTTTGTATACTTCAACAATTTAAATATTTTGATATTAATTGTTCTGTGACCTTTCAAATTTTATATTAACATCCAAAACTTTAAACAAATAATTGCATTAGCCTATTTAATGTTTATTAATATACTGCCAAACTTATGCTACATGAATAAATCTACATATTTAAATATAATGAAGTAGAATCTGATATTTCATCAATACGAAGGTCTCATTTTAATAAACTCAAATTTGTTCACTGAAATGTCAATTAAAATTATCATTATTTATCATAATTGTAACGAATATATATTTCATTAGTATCATGATAGAATTACATGGAAAGTAACATATAGGTAATTATATAAAATATTTTAAAAAGTTAATGCAATAAATAGCATCCTATGGTATTTCCGATAAATATATTTTTATATCATAATGGAGTCATGTTTCGCGCGCAAATAAGCGTCCGTTGCTTTTTGTATGTTTATTTTAATGTATATTGTTGTGCATATTGTGTATATTTTTATGCTATGTTTAGTCTTTAAACAATCGGGTACTCGAAAAAAGGCTTCACATACATTTAATGCTTTTTACTCAAAGATATATTTATTTGATCACATTTTATTCGAGTAAATGAAAACGAACGGAGCAGAGCTTATTTTTTTTTACTTTCAACTTTTTTCTCTAAATTTCATATCACATTTTTCCTTGTTCATTTTTCTTTTTCGACTATACTACTTTATTTTATTTTCAAAGAAAAAAAAAACGTTCAATAAAATAATAAAAAGAGACGTTGAAAGAAGTTAAGCCCCTCGTTGGACGCTGGCAAGAGACGGGCACGATATCCGTGTGCCAAAGACACGACAGCGGGCTTATACGAGAGCTACTGCCACTGCTGGACTGTGGTACCATCACTGGCGTTTTATTCGTCTGCGGGTATGTGTCTGCTGAAGCTTTTCCCCGAATGTTCAAAGGTCTCATTCATTCTCTTTCTTTCACAATTTCGTTCTCGTTTACAAAAAGACAATGAAACCTTATTCTACTCTCCGATCGATTTTATCATATATGTACCCAAAATTATCGTGACAACCGACATTTTTTAGTTTTTTCAAAATATATCCACGTTCACCGCTAAACTCTACGTTTACTGTAAGATCGAACCTGTTCTCGTTTCCGGATTATTTTTATCTGCGAGGAAATACGTTATCGTGTTTTCTATTTCTTTGTTGTTATCTTTTGACTTACCTGATCGACTCGCTCACTCAGATTCTTCGTCGTTTATTTTATCCTGTTTGCTATTTTTTTTTATTTCTGCATTGTTGCTATCTCTTTTAAGTCTGACAGCATTGTTTATTCTAGAGCCGATGGCACTGAGTTAAAACGTAAATAAGGAACTGGAGAGAACAGTACATGTTTCTTTTCATGGATGTTCGAGCTTTTGTTTCGTAAAATGAACTACGTGAATGTTTTTTAAATTTTTTTCCATCAATTGCTTTAATGAACGAAAAATAAAACCAATCGCTCATAAGTTTATTTTCTTTATTTCAAGTATTCATTCAATAAATATTAAGATTTCTAATGAAAAAAAAACTATACTCAATTATAATTTGATTTTACTCTTTAAATAAATTTTTTGAATTTATTTTACCCGAATTTCGTATATGTATACAGACAAATTTGTTTATAATTTCCTATAAAAGTATCACAGTATAAAGGGGCAATAATCGACATGCATATTTTGTAATACTCAAGTAATAAAGTTTATTCGAACGACAAAAGGTTAACTCAAGAAATTCCGTAGATATGAGAATATTTATGAAAAGTGTTGACTCTTGGGATATACGAGGACATTTTTATAAATGGAACAGATACAGCTTTGGCTTGAAGAGTTGAGATTTCCCCCCGGCCTTTCTTCCAACTCGTCTATACTTACTGATGCTGTATTTCTCGGCTTCTTCTTCTCGTCTTTGGTTTTATTCATCTATATCTTACCTTCTCTCGTACTTTTTCCACGGCTTATCTGTTGACCTCCGCACAATCCTATGATCCAGAACTTTTAAAGAATTTATAGCTGAAAATTCATGCAAAGAAAAACTTTTCAATGTTATTATTCAGTTAATATACCCAACCACTGTCTAGATTAAGTATTAAAATTCTTCAATCTCCGCATATTTTTATTGTAATTTAATTATTATCATAAAAATATTTAAAATAATTAACTAGCATTGTCAGGCTAGAGTATAATAGATCTGACATTGTACTGAAATTATTTTCCGTCCACCCAAATTTGAGTGCTTGATTATTAAATATTGTTTCAACTTAAATAAAACTAAAACTAATTTAATTAATTCTTTCAAAAATTTGAGTACTTTTGATTTAATTATTTTACTATTTGTTTTGCAAATGAAATTCATCTAAAAAATTTATGACTATAAAAAAAAAAAAAAAAAAAAAAATTAATAGAGCTATTACAGGATTAAAATCACGAGAAAGAATTTTTTAAGATTAAAGCAAGTAGTGGTACAAGTTATTAGTCAGTCTTAATGACTCCGAGTACCAATAAAAATTATTACGCTCTATTAATTACTATTTTTTTTTTTTTTTCAGCATAAATTTATAATTTTAATTAAATCTTTGGTTCAAGTAAACTAAGGATCACAGAAGTAAAAAACAATTATTAATGTATCTTTGTACAACATTTTTATTATCTTAGTTTTTATTTTGACACTGGTTATTTTACGAAAGATAATATCTAACCTCTTTATTGTTTATTATCATTTTACTTATTTATCTTAAATTATTATTTTTATATTTTAATTTATTTTTTTATAATTTCATTTAGTTTTATCTCTTTAATCAATCTCATGAGTCTTTGAAATTACACAAGAAGCTTCCTTTCTCTGTATATTATACTTTTGGATTCTGCGCACCGTTTAAATGGCCGAGTTTTGTTCGAGGCACACTGCAAAAATTTCATCCTCTTTTTTTTTTTTTTTTTACCCGAGTAATGAGTTTTTTCGTTCCTCGATTTTGTACACTGGCAATTTTTTTATATTTATTTTTCTCATCATTATTACTATTATTATTATTATTTTCTTTCACCTTGAATCTCGCGCTTCACGTCGGCTAATTTGCCTGTCGCGTACTAGAGCGACATTGTCGCATCTTACCGTTTCTCACACTTCTTTTTTCTATTATTATTATTATCATTACGTTTATCTCGCTCTACCTATCTCTTTCATCGAATTTTTTTTTCTTTTCATCCTAATTTTATAATTTATCATCTCAAGCACGATAAATTAAATCCCGTCACAAGAAGTATCTCGTATTTATTTATTTATTATTTTCCTTTTATTATTTCTGTTTATTGTCACTGTTGTTGTTTAATTGGATATAAATTATCCATAATGTTGGTACGCAAATAATCGCAATTATTTAATCGTCCTCTCATTAATTAATTATCATTAGCTTACATTTCATCACTTGATCACGTGATTATCATACGATAATTCTAAAGGTACAAACACTATTCTACAACTCGTTATTTATCGTTCAACATCAAAAAACAAACAATTACAACAACAAAATATTAATAAACAAAAAATTCACAAGACACACTATCTTATCTCCCAGTCCGTTATATAAAATTAATGCGTAAACTTTCCTCTTCATTTCTCTCATGACATAAACTTCTGTACAGTTTGTTGTTGTTCGTGTTGTTCTTGTAATTGTTGTTCCTGTCATGGACCTTGGTCCTGTTCTTTTAGATTCTGCATCTAATTCAAAGTTTTACTGTCCAAGTAAGGGAGTGAAGTAGTTGTCTTATAGGTTGTCGTCGTCCAAGTACTGAGTAAGTGAGTGAGTGAGTGAGCAAGAAAATAGAGGATGGTGTTATTGTTCACCAAAGTTCTGTCGTAGGCGTCAGAGTGTGTACTTCAATGTTTTCGTGTCTATGATACCTGTCTCTTCGCCGTATCGTGGCTCGTCTTGAGAGAACGACCGTCAGTGCAGCTGCTGCCCCAATGACAGCACCAATCAACACCAGCATTCCGGGATGTGTTGCGATGCCAGTCACCGGTTTCTCATCTGCATCTGCTCCGCGGCTATTCAATTCTTCGGCGATTGTATTAGCAATATCATGAGCAAATCCTAAATTTTGAGCGTCTTTTATCAATTTTCTTTCTACCGTCAGTGTTGCCGAATGTTCCGTACTGTAAATTCCATCGGTTACTTGTTTATTTATATTTTCAGAGTGACTCTTTAGAACGGAAATTTTTTCGACCTCTCGTTCCACTGAATTCACTCGGTTGTCCAGAATTTCTTTAGATCTCTCGCGTTCATTACCAATAAGTTCTTGTTCACTTGCTTTTCGATTACCCGCTCGGTTAGCTTTCTTTGCTTTGTCCTCAAGACGAATTCTCTCATTAACCACAATCGGCTGATTTTTTTTCTTTGGCTTGAAAATTTGCTTACCATTGTTATTATTAATGATAACATTTTTACTATTATTACTTTTATACTTATCGTTATTATTATTCTTATTATTACTGTTATTATAATAGTTATTACTATTATTATCATTATTTTTATAATTATTCTTATTATTATTATTTTTATTATTATCGTTATTGTTATTACTATTAATGGTACTAGAATAGATCTTATCATTAGTAATATTATTAATGGCTTTACTATTATTAATATCAAGTCCGTTGGTTGGGTAAGAAGTCGTATAAATTCCGTTGAATTTAGTGTCGTTTAATTTGACCGTTGATGCGGTAGCATCCTCATAAAGTTTGGTAGATGGAATTTCATCAAGCACGCTGGTATTTTCGAGCGTCGATTCAGTACGACTGATATTACTCGGGCTGGAAGACGCATTTGTTGGCACTGTGAGTAGTTGGAGTAGTTCTGGGTATTTCTCAATCCTAAAGCTCCGATATGAGATATCGCTAGTTGTGTCCGCAGTTGTGGTCACGGGTAATGCAATTGTTGTAGTGGTGGGTGGTGGTGGCAATTCGACCAACAGTAGATTTGCAAAATTACCGTCTGAATAGTTACTGCATCTTGCTGACGGCGTTATCTCTCCGTGCTGTCGTATCCACTCACCAAGCCACAGTAAATCTGCCGTACAATTCCAATCATTGTCCGCTAATCCGAGAGTATTTAATTGCGGGAATAGATAAATAAGATCCGATCTCAGTGTGGTGATGTTGGTGTTGATGAGATTTAATAGCATTAAACTTTTGCATGCAGACAATGCGGCATTGTCTGTTAAAAGCTGAGCTGCTAAAGCTGGGCTGTGTGACACGTCGAGAGTAACGAGCATCTCGGGTGTAGGAACCGGAAATGCCATGTCACCGTACTCCTCATTCTCCCACTCAAGTGAAGTCAAACCTGACATGCGTAGCTCGCTTAAACGTGCTGGACCGGCAAGTGTGTTTGCCGGAAGCTGCTTGATGGGATTGTTAGATATGTCAAGTTTTGTGAGAAATAACAGCTGGCTCAGTGCACCCTCATCGATTGTCACAATACTGTTGTCATTTATCAAAAGACACTGGAGATTGTCTATACCCTGGAGGTCTTCACTGGTCAGTGTTTTGATACCGTTACCACGTAGATTTAGTATCATCAAACTGGTTGGTAAACTTCGTGGCACTATTTCCAATTTATTTCCTGATAAATCTAACTTCTCCAGTGTCTCTAAACGACCTAGTGAGTCTTCCTCAATTTCGAATAATAAATTATCCGACAAGTCCAGCATTTTAAGCAATGGATAACCATCGAAATCACCGTCGCGTATACACGTGAGTTTGTTACCAGCTAAACGTAATGCTCTTACTGATCGAGTAAGTGTTGCTGGTACACGTACTAGTCCAGTACGCGATGCATCAACGGTCTCTAAACGTCCAGTTCCTAATAGCAGTGAGACATCACGTTCCATTAATGGATTTTCTGCCAATCTCAGAACCGACAAACCTGGTAGAGGCTGAAGTACTCCGGATGCAGCTTTTGTAAGTCCATTTCGTGATACATCAAGCTCACGTAGTCGTCCAAGCGCTTCGAACCATCGTGCGCCCAAAATTTTTAATTGATTCCCACTCAAATTTAATGTCTGGAGTGAAGCTAAATGCGTTAGTGTGTCATCTGGTAGTAATACCAATCTGTTGTCCGATATATCAAGGTACTCAAGTGCAGCTAGACCCACAAAAGCACGTTCATCCACTCCCTCAATTTCATTGTCCCGTAAACTTAAACGCACTAGACCAGTAAGCGTCCTAAAAGCTTCACTCGGCAATTCACTCAATCGATTACTCGCTAAGTCTAGCACTCTCAATTCACTTTTATTTCCTATAACCACATCACTCAGATCGACAATATTATTACCGGAAATGTTTAATACCGTAAGTCTCGTATTCAATTCCCATGTTATGTTTACAGGAAATGAACTATTCGTAATAGCAAGTTCATAAAAACGCGTTAATGAAGAATTATCTAATTCATCAAGCATACTTGTTATTTGGTATTCATCAGCTCCAGAAATCGCTAATTTCTGTATATCACGCGGCAATGTCTCAATTAACGGGACACCCTCATAACACTCGACCTCTAGGGTCATATCAGTAGTAGTAGCAGTAGCAGCACTGGTAGTGTTTCTCAATACTCCGTGACACTCACAGCTAGGCAGGCTTAGTACCATCAGCCTATCTAAGCACTCGATCTGATCGAAAACCCCTGAGGTGTTTCGCCATTCTGCCAATATTGTTGCTGTAGCTGTAGCTGTTGTTGATGTCAATGCTTTTGACGTTGTTGCAGCTGTATTATTGTTTAAAAGAGGACACTCGCCGGGTCCTGTGCAAGCAGAAATGCTCGCCGTAAAGGCGAACACAAGTGTCAATAGCCACATAGTTACGGACACCAGCATGCCCTTGGTATCCTTCACGTTCCACTGTTACCGCGTGTATGAACTCTTCTGGTATCAACCTTGATCCGTTTTATCCAAGCACTCGACATCATTACCGATCTACACCACGTCCGCGCGAACATACGCACCTCCGCTCGTACGGAATTAAATACAATGGCGAAAATTCAATACAGTATCTGGAACCGGTTAGTCCTCGTACGGAGTATAAAACCCGACTAAAGTAATAGATTAACTAACTCTAGTAGTTACTGCGGCGAAGGAGTCGCTCTCTCAACTGACTTGGCTAGACTGTGTGCTGCCAGCTACACCCCTACTACCACGGTGGGGTATTTTCTTCCCCTATCTTCTAGCCTCCCTTGCCGCCCACCACCAATACCACTATTCGCATCAGCCTCAGTACCAGCAGCAACGGCCACCAGCCGTCGCTTTTACTCTCGAACTCGACAAGGGGGTGTGCGCACGCGTATACTCCTACATCATCATATCATACAGAGACTCAACAGAGTTACAAGTTTTTTTAGTCTTTTTTTTACAGTATTTATCTAGAGCTTTTATATTTTGTATATCTTATTTTTTTTTTTTTACTATTACTAATGCTCATTCGTTTTTACTTTACCGAGTAGTCTGCCCTCGAGAAATAGTTTGATATCAAGCAATTTTACCAGATCCCTGTAGGGAACCTCCAGAACAAAAATGCCAATTTTACACAAAATTACTAGCAGTTGAATTTTCTCTTGGTCGTTTTTCATTTAATAATAATTGCCCGGCTAGAAATTCTGGACACGGTGTGTTGTAAAATGTATGACCGGGAATTGTAGCTGCGGCATAATTTCTTTCTCGGGCTCTCTGAGGATTCTACATCCTTTGCCATTGGTGACGTTGGATGCAAGCATTTGTGTGCGTAAGTAAGCAAGTGAGCTGAGAGAAAGACGGAAATTCATTTTGGTGGTTGTGCAATCAACGAAGTTAATTGGCAAGAATTATTAAGACTCCCCTTGATACTACTGATGACAGTAGCAGTGGTATTGGTGTAGGTAGTAGGAATGAAAGAAGATGAAGCCATTATTCAACCGAAACGTTAATTTAGGTTACTCCGTAAAATAATTTCGCTTAGTCTTTGAAGAAATTCTTCTAGTGAAGCGGATAACGATACTTGTACTTCTGTTTCCACTTGCTCTACTGCGCGCAGTTGAAAACGGAAACGCCGAGGAAATTGCAAGACAATAGAAGTTACAACGAACACACAATATATCTTCAGTTTTCATTGTATTTACCCGACATTTTGTGTGCCCGCCTTATTGCAATAGTATCGGAAACCATCCGACCGTCTGATCCAGAGATTTATATTCATAGATCCTTCATTATTTTCGTTTTTTTTTCTCGATCCCACTTTAATGAATCATTATGGAAACTTATCTGAGAATATCAATATTTTCACAGTTCTAATAATATTGCAGATAAAATTGCACAGAATCTTAAATTTAAACTTTAGTAATCAATTGGTTTTAACAACTGATTGAATATTATTTCAAGAAAGTAGTACACAGAAAAAAAAATCTCGACTGAAAGTAAATATTCTTGATTCAAGAAAATTTTTCTGGAAACCTAAGTTTTCTCAGATAATGTAGAAATCTTCTCCGACCAAGATGAATTTTTTTTTGAATCAAGTTGAATTCTCTTGGCTCAAAATCTTGACTTAGTTCCCGAAAACGTTTGTCTTCCAAAATATTTTCTTGACACAAGATAACTTTTGTTTCTGTGCAGTAAAATATAAGGAATTAACCATAAGTTTATTATTAAATCAGTTAGAGAAACATGTAATCTTTATTAAATATTTGGCTCTGAGTCATTGATGTGGCCGTAGTGATAGAGGTTGTCATCGTGGTCGTTCACTAATGTATGCACTTTGCAACGATGCACGAAATAATTTGCATAATATTCAAATGTTTGTAGGAGTAATACAAAATGCGTCTCACGATTCACGTGGGCACATACGTGTCTGTATACATTGGTACGGGGGATGAACAAAAGGTCGTCGTTTCACGATTGTTGGGCTGCTTGTATCGTCCGGAAACTCTGGGAGACTCGATCGTAAAAGGAAACTGTTCGTCCAACGTTTAGCCAAAACATTTCACTGCTCATATTTGCTACCTATATATCTGTATCTGCACTTAAATTTATATAAATACAAATACAAAAAGAAAAACACTGTAATCATTTTCCGTCGATTTCATTGTACGACTATATCACAACACTATTTGGTAGGATATTCTTCGTCGTTGGCAAACCCAAGTGAATGGCTAGAAAAATACCATTTATCGCGATGTCCGCGACGTTTTTACAGTAACTTTTTTTTGCTCTCGGCCATTGTAAAGCGTTATATTGCCAGGGCAAGGAGAGACTTCCGTCCATGTCTACGAACAAATTTTCCCCTTTTATTTTATTTTATTTTTATACTACGTCTTTTTTTTTTTCTTTTAACCTTTACCTGTTTTTTGTTATTTTTATTTCGCACTTGCTCGTGTCCCAGGGTTCACGACTCGTTTGTTCGAGAAGCAATTCACTAGTCCCTTGTCTTTACGAGAAATTTAAATTTAGTTTCGTTTAGTACCGTGTCCGGGAACGATCGCAATAGCCTAGAGGATAAAGTAGTGATAGTAGTAATAGTAGTAGTAGTAGTAGTAGTAACAGTATAGCAGTAGTGGTAGTGCGACAAAAAAGAGACAAGTGGAGTAAAGGAGGGATGCAAAGTGGGTTAAAAAAGGTGGATCACTAAGCCGACAAGAGAAATAGAAAAGAATGACTTTGCTTGGATGAGAAAATGAGAATATAGAGAAATTACTTACTGTCAAGTGTAAAAGGTAGGAGTTTCTTTTATTTTATTTTATCCTATTCTTTTTATTTTTTTATTACCCCGACTACTTGGCATTCAACTTGAGGAATTTATCCGTCATATCTTGAATAGAATAGTAGTGTAATTTTTCATAATTTTCCAGCAGAGTGTATTGAGATAGCGAATAAAAAAATAGCAAGCGTAAAATAAGTAGCATTTCCGCTGACGAGACAGATGAGATTTTGTATCTCAGCAGCTGTAGACTCTTTCCAATGTTATTTATAAACTAAATTCTTTTATCCCTTACAAATTGAGTCTATTTTACTACGGTGTCTACTAGCTTGTAGCAGTAGATATAGTCGTTAGTATATATAGGATTGATAACAATAATAAAAGTAATAATAACTTACTGTGGGAATAATAGAAGTGGTTTTCATTGGTCTTACAGTGAATGGAGACAATTTTTGCGGATTTCCTAGAACCCTAAGTACCAATTCGCTTTTCCCCCATACAAAAATCCAATCTCCCGTTGTTCACCACGGGGAGCTTTCTCAATTAGCGCTCAGAAAGAGGAACGGATAAAGAAAGGAACGATTGGGGGAGGAAAGCTCTTCGACCCGATCGTAAGCCATTAAACGTAGAAATGACGCTGCTGATCCCAATTCAACAAAATCTGAGACTCGAATTCTCCCGGACATTTATTTGATTCCTTTTCTTCCTCCACCAGTCGATTGCTTTCATGCATTCAAGTCATAACTCGAGCGGTGTCTCTAGCAATAAAATTCTTATATAAAGATATCAAATTTTAATTTTTCAATTTCACATAAAAATAATTTACTTAATTAAATAACTTTTTCCGGTCTATAATAAAAATTATTTATGTCAAGAGCTTTTGGCTTTTTTAGTAGATTAATTTTTAAATTTTTGACCTAGAAATATTATGATGACGTAGTAGAGAATTGAATAATTTTCATTGAATAGAAAATTACCGTAATGTAAGTTCTGCCACTGCAACTGCTGCTGGGCAGGTTACTAGGCCAGAAACTCCAAGAAGTAATAGCTTCTACTTTTCTCCGTATATAGTCCAGTAATAACAGGGTAGAGTTATAAATATTACTACGACTTATGTCTACGTATATATATTACGTGGAATGAAAGAGCTTTGAGATAAAAAAGGATGAAATTAAAGTTACAAATGAAAACTCAAGGCGCGAGAGGAAAAAACGATTTTACTAGCTAAAGAGTAGCTACTGTGCTGAAGCTAGGGTTTATAATTGCTGAGGCTTTAAAGTGTCGCTGTTGATGGTCGATGGCAGTTGAGACTGGGTTAATGGCTTGTACTGAATGCCCTTTCTTGTGAAAACCACCACTACCACCTCTGTCACATCCACCTCTACCTCCTTCTACTATTCCAATGCTACCATTATCTGTAGCTAGAGAAGTGTGAGAATAAGAATAGAGGGTGGTTTAAAAGTCCTCAAATAACGAATACGAATTAGAACCAAAGAACCAGAAAAGGGTGACTTTATCTTTGGCACTCAGAGCTAGTTCCTTCAAGCTATTTACACTTGGAATTCATTACCTCTAGATTCTGCCTTTCTATTAAATCC
The DNA here is from genome assembly GCF_026212275.2 of Microplitis demolitor. Lineage (NCBI taxonomy): Eukaryota > Metazoa > Arthropoda > Insecta > Hymenoptera > Braconidae > Microplitis > Microplitis demolitor. The sequence goes on from NC_068547.1 coordinate 19,601,148, forward strand.
TCTTTTTTTTTTTTCTTTAAAAATGAAGCATACTCTTTAAGTAAGTTATCATTTAAATGAAAAAAAGTAAATCATGGAATAAACTATTTATTTTTTTTTTCTTATACTTATTTTCCTGACGGCAAACTTTGAATTTTTTATTTTCTCATGTCGCACATTGGCTTTATACATCGCAGAAAAATAGGTTTTCTCGGGTGTCACGGGTACAATATATATAAATACATGAGCTAGGATAAAAGAGAAGTACAAAGATAATAAACTTATTAAAGTGTAAAACGAAAAAAAGATAAATGAACAAATACATTCACCACGACCCCTCTAATCTTTTATTCATTAATACCCTTATGTTTTTATTTACATTTTTTTTCGTTCACGGATGTTCATAAATATATATATGTTCTATATGTATGTATATATATAAGTATATACATGAATATGCTAGAGAATAGTCCCATTCGTTAGCGCCAATTAAGTAATCAAAACTCGCGAGAGTGAGAGTCAAGTGCAACAAGCGACAGGTGTGACACACTCGCGTGCTAAGACCCGAGCTTGCTAATATTTAAATTGCTCTAACAACACACAAACCCGGAATAGGTTGTTATCAAAAGTGCATGCAGTCGACGATGAGAATTTTAAAGCACTCATGCATTCTTTATACAAAGCTTTTTACTGATATTACTATCCGCCTTTTCCTTCTTTTTATTCTGCACTTCAACGTTAAGCAATATCACTTTTATTCATTTAAATTTATTATTTCTTTCATCAATAATAAAAAAAATACATCAACATTCAATTCGGTTTTTAATTCAAGATAATTATTTTCTCATTAATAAATTAATGAATTACTTACTGATCTTTAAAAGTTTAAAAGCTTGGATAAATTTAACGAGCTTTTTTTGTAGCAATCAAGTATTTAAACCTGAATCAAATATTTTACTTAAAATAAATGAATATTAGTTATTCAGAAAAAAAGGATTTCTTGGGCCAAGAAAGACTTTGCATTATGAATTGAAGATACAAATTTTCTCAGGACTAGCAAGAATTTTTAACTCCCCGCTAAGAAAGTTGCAAATTTAAAAAAAAAAACGGAAGTTATTGGTTCCAGTCCGATTTTCGAAAATCGAGTTTTCATCAGATGTCAACGTTTTGAGGTCCTTAGAAGCGATTCTGACTATTCTCAGATGGACGTCCGTGTGTATATATGTGTGTGTGTGATGTAAATTTTTTTTTGTCTGACGATATCTTTGGAACGAATCAACCGATTTTAACGTACTTGGTGGCAATCGAAAGAGCTCACCAAAACTTAGAATTGATTAGATTTTGGAGTAGATCGGTCATGTAATTTACAAGTTATACGAAGAATAAAAATAAATGTTTTTTTTTTTTTGGTTTTTTGCGTATAACTTATAAACCAGTTGCCCGATTTGCCTCAAAATGTAATCAGTTTTAAGTCTTGTTGAGCCTTTTCGATTGCCACCAAGAACGTTCAAATCGATTCATTCGTTCCAAAGATATCGTCGGACAAAAATTATAATTTTTCAGTGAAGGCATGTTTTCAAATCAGGCGGTTTTCAAATTATTTTTTTTACTCCTAAAAATTTTTTTTCGCCCTAAGAAAATTTTCGATTCTAGTTTATAATGAAAAATTTTTTTAAGCCAATAAATTTTTTTAACTTTCCGCTAAGAGAATTGTAAATTTTCAAAAAAAGGAAAATCATTTTTCTATGGAATTGTACATTTTTCAAAGGTATTAGATAACTAATAATTTATCCCTAATTGAATTATTAAAAAATATTTCCGAAAATTATTTTGCTCTCATTGAACAGTAAACTTTCGTAATAAAAAACAATTTTTTTTGTTATCAATTTTAGTTTTACAATTTTCTTGAAAGTTTCAGACATATTGTCTAGAGTAATAGACGGTGTTTGTTTTTATAAAGTCTGCAAAATAAGTTTCGAGACAGGTGCACGCTACCTCAGGGTGTGCAGTTGAAAGTCTGATAGGCTGTTACACTTTTACACTCCTTGTTTACTGGCCTTATTTACTTGTAAGTGAGTAAGTAAGTAAGTAAGTTAGTAAGCAACTACTTTATTATTTTATTTTATTTTTTTTTTTTTTTTTTTTTTTATCACGAAGTATTAGCTTATGTATCCTGGAAGCTTTTTCCGAGAGCGGTCTTGTATACCTTTCAGCATGTCAGCTTTTCTTTTATCTCTATGTTCCTGTATCACATTACGGTGTAATTCTATGTATAAACCTTACGAGATACTCCGTGCAATTTGTAATAGCTAGAAAATATAAAAAAAAAAAGTTTAAATTGAAAAAAAGAAACCCGTAACTCTGACTAAATGAAGGTGAAAGCGAGGAAGATTGGTATCAGGTTACGCAGTAAGATGAAGCTCTAAGCTTTCAGTGGAAAGTATTTCCGTCAAGAATATTTTTATCCATTTCAAACTCCAGTATTATTTTATATTATATAAATTAAATTTTTATAAAACTTTCCAACAATTCAGATTATTATTTATAATTTTTTAAAAGACATTTATCCTCATTTTAGATATTCATTTCTTCCAATTTAAAAATTCCAGTCTTCATTAAAATTAATGAAGGGTAAAATAATAACAATTTATATTTGATAGTTGATGCTTCTTTCATCTCAATAAATTTAATATTAAAACTTTTTTTTAATTCTGCTGCATTTTTGAATCCTCATATTTTTGGCTAATAGTTAAGGCTAAGCTATTTAATGAGCGTTTCATTATTTTATAATAATAACTAAACTATTTGAAATTATTTTAAAAGTTTTTATAAACCGGAAAATATACAGGAAGCTGGTTATTTTCTACAGCTTATTTATGAAAGTTTTAATCGGCATAGAATTTCCGTGAGATTCAAAATTTCGCCATTGGCAAATCTGATGAATAAAATATAGCACAGTAAGTCTGTAGTTATAACTCCGGGAATAACTAGTCTTGATATGTATAGAGAGCAAGTGAGTGTGTATATTTGTGATGGTTCATACATTTATTATATACATATATATAATGTACTGAAGTGTATGCTCGAGCTTATGTTTTGTGTGGGAGAATACCGATTCACTAGACATCTGAACATAAGGAAGATACGAATGAATAAAGGGAACAGAAACAAAGGTGTCTTGGGGATCATTTGATATCTTGAGGATAATATAGGATTCCACATAGTATCTAGACAGTCGTACTATACTTGGTGAAAGTAATGACATTGAGATAAGTAATGTACTGAAATATCATTTCTTTTACGATGGGCATCATCATCAAAACCTACAGATCTATTTATTTTTTTTATCATTTGCTTTGTATGACACCTTGAAATGAGAAAAAATGCAGCTACAAAATGTAATCTCTTCAGGGAATAAAAAAAAAAAAAAAACAAATAAAAAATGATGATAAGAATACAGAAAATAAGAAAGAACATCTTTCGAGTTTTCTTGCAGAATGCATTTGTCATTTAGTAAACAAAAATTGAAAAAAAAAAAAAAAAGAAATATAGTGAAAGATTGTTGTGATTTGAAAAAAATAACTTTCGATGATTCTATGAATTTTTCATTTTTGGCAGATGCACAACTGGTGATTTCAAATCGTATTCTTTTTAGTTTTCTATTGCCGCAACGTCGAAGTGAGTAGAGTGCACATCCAAGATTTATCGTTTCCATATCCAGCCCGAGATATATAGAGAGCATAGCAGAAGGACACAAGCGAAAGAGAATAATAATAATAAAAAAATGAACAGATAGAAAGGAATAAAAGCATAAAAGTACGAGTAAGTGCTACAACTACGTCATATATAGAATCGGACAAGTACCGTTTGAGATTTGTGCCTTCATTCGTCAGCTATTCAACGTTTTCTTCTTCTGTCGCGCTTTCGATTTATCTTCACTCTTCTCTATCCACAAACATTACACAGATTTTTCTTCGATATATCAAAAAGCCATTTTAAATTTTCCCATTTAATTTTTTTTCTTTTTTTTTTTTTTTAATTTCTTTATGAGAAAAAGTTGAATAACTTTTTTTTATCTAACTGTAGATTAAAAATCAAAGTTCTGCAATAAAAATTAAACAATCGTATATATCCTTTAAGAAGATTCTAGTTGAACGAAACAAAAGTCCATTGCCCAAGAGAATAAATCCTTTATCGAATTTCTTGAACTTGTCCTCTACGATTTCCCGCATCGTATTTTTTTTATTTTATTTCCGATTTTCTTTACGCTCGGTCTTTTTACGTTTGCATTCTCATCGATATCTTACTTTGTGAAACGAGCATCTCTACTACCGATGCCACAGACCTCAGAACCCGCATATTAAAACAATACCACACACGGAAAAAAACTTTTTGTAATCAAAAGATAAAAGAACTTACGGTAACAAACTCTTGCCTTGATACACAAATAACGAACAATTCAGTACAGCTCTCATGCTTAGACTCAATGGCTTTCCTTACATGCTATTATAATTTTTCTCATGCAGGGGGTTGTTTGTGAAGTACCTGAGCAGTTGTCACCATATAACTTCATTTCTACTGTTTTCTTTCTTACGACCAAAACGTTGGAATTAGTTGCCTGCTTTTAAGTAAGATGATATTGTTATGATGAATATCATGTGTTTTCAAAATCAATTGACTTCTCATCGAAGACATAATTTCATTATCAATTATAACAATTCCATTTATTACCTTGGCTTATCATGGTTGTTACTATAAAAAAATTGTTTGTTATCTTATCTTTTGTTATGAGTACGATACTCTTTTCCTCCGTGCAGGAAAACACACTTTTCGACGTACGACTGCTGACTTTTCGAAAATTCTTTCTAGTAATAAGATCGGGGTATTAAAGCAGAAATTCGCGAAAGCAACGAAGCAGGCGAATCAATAATTGACGGTGGACTTCTTTTGACGGTGATCCTAGTTCTGCTGAAAAAAATCGTTTAAAAAAAATCTCAAAAAAGTTCAAAATAACATTGAGAGCTCCAGTTCACAAAATCTTATAGGGATATTTTGGTATCGTCTAGCAAATTACATCCGAGAATAATTTTTCTACTCCCTGGCGGTACTGTTGTACTAAATGTAAGGGTAAAGCTGGGTCAATTTCATCAAAGCATTAAGTTTACTCCACCACAATAAAACTGCAGCACGATCTGTTTCATAATTGCAATAATCGATATTCCATCAAATCAAATCAAATTGAAATTCCATTGTAAATACAAACAAATAAAATAAAAACTCATTCATGTTAAATTTGCAAATATTATTGAAGAATTTTAAACTTTTCTCATCAATTTCAATCAAATCAAACGACTAAAAAAATAGTTCAAATACATTAGTAAATTAAATCACTTTTTTTAATAAATAACTTTTATAAAAATTCAAAAATCAATCTTTCAATATTATTTTCCATCAAAATAAATATTTTCTATAATAAAAAAATAACAAAAGCTTCTTTTGCATATCTAGGATTAAATTTCACGTGGTATTAACTATAACAATAAACTTTCCTGGAGCATTAAAATCAAATCGTATTATAATTTTACCGTTAACTAAAATAAAGTTACTTTTCATATTAGCCAAGTACATAAACTAGCACCTAGAGATTAACCATACAATGTTTAGTAAAATATATCTTTACTCATTATAATCATAATTATAGCTACCATTATCATTATCATTATGAGCACCTATTCTTCACTCGATTATTATGATCGAGCAGGTATGACAGGCCGGGCGTCGAAATCGAGTGTACGTTCATGATCATGATGATACTCTCCTCCTATCCAATGCCTAGATATATATATGTATATATAGCCAAGAGCATCCTTTAGTAGAACAATTCCCCGGCAGCCCATTTTGTGCGCTAATGTGCCCTTAACAGAGGGGAACGCATGGTCGATTTAGTGTTTACATAACGACACCCTCACGCTCACTACTCGGCTTAAGCAATCGATATCAGCAATTTGCATAGACTCGCTTGCCAATACTAATTCAACGTGATAACGTGAATGGTATCCTGTGTAAAGTATTAATCGTCGATAATCTCTGTACACACATATATACACACACCCAGATCCCATACGATACCATCGTCCGCCATCGGACGTAATACTCGATACAGATTTTGTATTTAAATATACAAGTGAATATCTTCCCTTGGGTTGTGTGTATAATATAATTGACCATCAGTTTTCAATTATTTAAGTAAATTATTTTACAGCCATACCATTAATTATTTACCAGGCCAATAAATTATTTATTAATGCCAATCATTAGTCAATTAATTATCAGTAACCCAGGGTTTGCACGCAATTGTTCTTGAGTGAATAAATTTGTCTGCATACTTATGTCTTGGTTAACAATAAGACCATCAGTGTAGTGCAGCAACTTAATTTGTCACCTTGTTTCTACACTGGTACAATGAATAAAATAAAATTTAACGTCTCTTGAAGCATGAAGCTGTTATTTGCACTTGAAGTCAATGCGATAATGTAACGAAATAATACCCAATTAATGTTTGGTATTGACGGTATGATATAGTCATTAATTAAGTCTGGAATTGTAACTTTAAATTGGCTATAAAACCACAAGTCATAAAAACATAAAAGATACATAAAGTGTGTCAAGTGTGAAGGATAGTAAGGGATGGTTGGGTATGAAGAAAGAGTATGGGTACACGTCGAAACAATTTTACAGCATGTTCAGTAGTGTCGCGCAGCGAAGCCAAGACGTTAATTTAGTAGTTCTAAAAGAAGCATCGTGCCGTATCATATCGAGTCGGTGAACATCCATTACTGCATACTCGTCCGGACGCTATCTTTTCGCCGACCTTACCCATCCTTAGAGAACATATTGCTCTACTTAAAGTGTCTCGACGCGCACACGTACCACCGAGGCGTTGTGCCAGCACCGACCATCCAACATGCACAGTTACTTACACAATTGTACAGCTCACTCTATACACTATTATACTCTCAGCTCACCACACGTATAACGTTTTCTATAGATCTTACCAGCAAATGTACTAATTAATTATACTACTTGTCCTGGCAGCGCGTCTTTCTGCCAAACTCTCTTTTGTACTTTACTTAAATTTATTGTTCACGGAATACTCTGTGCCAGCAACTGCTTTTTTCCTATTCTGTAACCACTTCAATCAATACACCACTTCAAACCAATTTAATTTATTTTTTTTAAAATACTGATGATACCCTCACCTGCTTCGCAAAGCGTCTATAGAATTTGAAAAAATTGCCTATTAATTTATTTATAGAACTATCGAGCTTCTAAATTTTATGCTATTAGTTTTATGAAGAAATATTTTATAGGCACGGTATGTGAAATTAGAAATTATTAGCGTAGATAGTAGTTCCCGTGAATGATTAAATGATAATGAATTACTATTTTAATTTTTTTTCTGTGTACAAATATTGTAAAAAAATATTTTTATATTATTATCGAATCTTCAAGTAATTTATTCGAATAAAGTAATTCATTATATATCAATATTGTTATCAGAAAAATAATTGTACTTTATAAAACGATGAACTGAAATTTCATATCCAAAGTATTTTATTGACATTGCTTTTAACTTTCTGCCCTGCGGACTAAGCACACTATTGTAGTGTACGTAATCCAGTGTCCAATAAAACGCCGATTGCTTTTTCTGTATGTCCATTATAGGAAAAAAAAAAAGAAACTTTTTTTTCCTGAACATTTTCGTGACTTGGCTCGGCTGAATGCCACAAAAAAATCTGAAAAATTTTTCTAGCTAATCATACTCTTAGTTTTCATTCCTACTTTATTTCTCATTAAAAATCCGCTTATGCTCCTAATCTCGTTTGATAGAAAGAACAAAGTGAATGTCATGAAATATGCAAAATTACTTTGTCGGCGCGTAGGAGGCAATGATACGGAAAGACAGACTAAGCAAAACATCTCGAATAAACATTTCTTTTTCATCCCCTCTCTTCTCCGCCCTTTTCAGTAACATTATTTTTATAACATAAACCTTGGCAATTTTATTAGAAGCTTTGAGACCCTACTCAAGAGCTACAAGTCGTCGGTAGTAGAACGCTACAGAGGATAGAGCCTTATTCTTTTCTCAATATAATATAACGTACCCTACATATAAACTCTCCATCTACTTCACCTTCACCACTACCAACCTCTTCTTCACTGACTCACCTGAATTTTTCATTTTGATAGAATGCCGTAGACTGCACTATGAATAATTTAGAGGAGTGGGTACGTATGTGTATTTGGGTACGTGTGGGTGTGGGTGCTTCTACACGGATCCATTCGATCGTAGAAAATCCGTAATCTTGAAACCCTAGGAATCATCTCCTCAAAACACATGTGCGCAACATGTATACACTTCAATATATAAATATAATTTATATTGCTTTCGCGTAAATCATAAATGCCGCAAATTTATTTTCGTTCTATACCGTGAATTTGTAAAATACAAACGTCTATAAAATAATCTGTAAAATGAAATAAATGCTTATAAAATTACATTTAATTTGATAGCTTAAAAATAAATGAGGATAAAGATTTTAAGCTCGGATAAACATGTTAATGCAAGTTTAAATAGAATAAAAAAAAAGAATAATAACAACAACCTGGATGGATCTATATAAATCTTGTAAGTATATTATCCTCGTTAAGTATAACTGATCTACGGAAGCGAAAACCCGTTGGTGGAGATAATCGAGCGTCAAAGGATAGCGCTCGTCGGCGATATCAAAACGGGAGGTTTGATGGCGTGGGTTGTTGGATGCCTGGATGAAATTATGAGTGGCGGGAAAGGCACGGGAGAGAGTGTAAGGGAGCTTTGGATATTCTCGCCATTCACGTTGATCCTATTACCGTGCAACGGGTGAAAAACGAAGCTGCGGAAAAGTGAGACGCGAGGCGCATGCACCATCGCCTCCTCGTACGTTGTTGATGTTCCGGAACGTCGATTTACTGTATCATATGGGGGTCTACATACACTCACACACTTAACGATAGAATCTACCGTTAAATAGGAAAACAACCAGATGAGAATAAAATATAAATTAAGAAGAAGAATAAAAAAAAAAATATTCGGAAATTCAAAAGTGCATACCTCAATCGGTCATTTCATTTTTAATGAGTACTCTATTTTTAGATAGTAATCTGTTTTTTTTACCTTATATTTTTGTTCAACTTTTAAACTATTAATAAGTTTTTTATTTTTTTTTTTTTTTTAATTTCTATTTTTTAATCCTACTGTCACACTAGTGCTGACGCCAATAGTTGATGGAAATAAAAAATAAAAAATAATAACACAGTGCAAATAAATCTGGTAGCTAAATTTTTCGTGGGTTATCGGTTTAAAATTTTTTATTGATTACAAATAAACAAAAAGGGTTTGAGTAGTGAGTTTCAAAAGGGTTCTTGAGATGAGAAATATAAAGCTGATAAAAATTAATTAAGCTGACTGGTTATAGGATCGATATTTATCGTGCTTACGAACATTCATATGATAAAATTGATTTCTTGGACTAAAATATTTTATATTAACTCAATGGTATAATGAATTGACTTAATACTAGATCAATATTATTCCTCAGAAGTGTTAGTGAAGCACCCTCACCGCTTTCGCGCTTGAGGTGTGCAATAAAAAGTAATAAAATAAAAATAAAAATAGATACATTATTCGTACTACTAGTACTAGTCAACTCTTCGGCTTGAGAAACTTGCATGAAAAGCACCGGAAGCACTCTCGTGATAGTTTTAAAACAAAAAAAGATGAGTATACATAAAAATGGGTTGAAAAGAAAAATCAGGATACAAATTTTATTTTTATGCTCTTAAGGGACGGCAGCGTTGTACTTTAAATCACGTACACTCATTTTTGTTTTCGTTTAAAAAAGTACGTGGCCTGTGGAAGTTAACAAAAATAACGAGTTGAGGTGCAAAAAAAACCAAACTAATTAATTTAATTAAATTTATACGCGTACATCAAACTTAACAAAGCTTGTTTCAATACAAAATCTATCCGAGGAAATTGATTCAACATACAGCCATGCAACACGTTCTTGACAAGCTGCAATTAAAGCGGACTGATGATCGAAAAGCTCGCCGACGTTTGTTGCTGGACATTTCATACATCACGCAGTACTACACATATTCCCGTTCATCCGATGTCATTGAACAAATCCATCGTTGCTACTTCCCCTTCTCTATTCCCTTATGCCTCTGTACTTGCGCTGGTTTGCTCGAACATCTGTGATTTAATTTGCAATCGTGGTTGTTTCAATCGAATATTATATTTAGAGCTATTCTCAGTCTGTTCTTTATTAATTTCCAAGCGAATACGATCTAACAAAGTCTTTTTTAATTACGAGTATTTGACATGCACAACGATATATCCATAATGAGTTTATAGGTCAATCTGCAATTTGCCGTTTTTTTTTGTTCACTAATGTACGTCAAATATAATCTGCTAGAGTTATCGTTAATTAACTTAATTTAGGTAGATGGTATCTCCGTTGACAAAAAATTTTATTTTTAAAAATAATTTCGTTGTTGAATTTCACTACCACTGGTCTCCCGAGCTCCATAAAATATAACTTGATCATCGGATAATTTTTTTAGTTGTTTTTCTAGTTCCTGGTATTGACACTTTTCGTTTTCCAGCAAAAGTCCCCAGTGACTTGACCTAGCCCATCGGTGAAAATTTATGAACGCACGTGCAGTCCCGGATGGATTACCGTGAAAGGTGCACTAGGTGGTTGTGGGTTGTAGGATGTTGGGCTGGGTTACATAAAGGGTGGCTCTGTAGTAGAGGATACTATAGCCGAGAGAGTAGAGAAACATGTATTACTATAGTAGTCTGGCCTGGGAGGCTGGTTGCCCCAGACTAAGCGGAAAGTCCGCCGCTACCATGTACCTGCCCAGGCTCCGTGGGCGACATTACGTGGGAAAGTTTTGAAATTTATGAGGAAAACATGTCCCCTTCGACCCCGCTTTTACTTGCTGGGGTTATGCCGCACACGCGGATAAAGTATATCTAGTCATAAACGAAAGATAAGTCGTTGGCGTGGGCTGTTGGTGATGAGTGCTCTACATAGTCTGTTTATCTCGCTCTCTTATTCTCTTTACGCTCGTTGGCTCTGCAAAATTACCCTCCGGCTGTATACACTCCGAGTCCTTTACTTTTTTTACACCCCATAGGGTTTTGTCGAGATACAGAGATCCCATTTTGAATGCCGCCTAAAAAAGTGCACAGTTTTAATTAACTGCTCACTATACTCGAGAGTATTTTTTCTCTGACGCTACCTACTGCTTTTTTACTTGAACTGTCGAGTGTCACGATTTGCTTGAGGTTTTTATTAACATGTAAGGGTCCAATAAAGATATAAACAGTCTCAATAACCAGAAATATATAAGTAATCGGTTATTAGTGATCCAATTAAATAAAACTCCCTGATCACAATGACCTACTTACTGCTATTCGCTTGAAGAATTACACTTTGGTCATAGCACAGCGAGAGAAAAAAAATAACGTGATTTTTTTTCTTTATATAGATACCATTTTCCCGTGCTCCATGTGCCACCGGCAGCTTCTCCAAGACGCGATCTCTTGACTCCAAAGTAAACCAAAGTAAACCCGAGGGTGGAAAAAAGAAAGAAAAATGAAAAAATAAAAATGAAACGACAGCATGAAAAATTCCCTCGAGGCTATCTACTCTTGTGAAGCAACGCGCTTCTGAAATTGGCAAGTACGACTCGAAAAGAGGCGCAGATGAGGGTCCTCAATGCAATTTTACCAACACTTCATTCCAACCCTCACCCCAAGCTACTTCTTCATTCTTTTCAACTCTTTCTCGCCCTTTATATCCCATTATTTCCACACTAATACATATCACACATGAGACCGTAATTTTGTTTTGACAAAAGTACAAGTGACAGTTCCAAAGTGTCAAAGTGGTAATTATTTTAGTGCCCTTAAAAAGTTATCAATCATCAAAGCAATTTAGTAAGGGATGCGTAAAGTTGGCCGGGCCTGACGGATTCGATTGATCGGGTGACTGGTTTCCAGTGGCACTTAGTGGCATAATGGGGGATGAGCAACAGATTCGGGGTGATAATCGAAAGGGGCTTGAATCACGAGCAAAGCTAAATGACAAACAATTGTATTCCAAAAGCCTCTGCTCTATGTTTACGTCCATACATCCATACATACATATGTACATGTGTAGACGGTTAATTCCATAGCTTCATTGTACTTGACCTGGCGCATTATGCAAGGTGTTTCCTCGTTAGGTTCGCTAATCTGATTGCATTGAAACTCATCGTAAACCATCCAACATTGGCCGTCTTGTTTACGATAAGGCTATGCCAATCACTATCCTACTGTTTGATCTGTGATAATTTCAATACAGATTTATTCAGCTATCGCCATTAATTCAATTAAATCGTGCAAACTCTATCAATTACTCTATCATTTCTAGACTACTATCCTTGAGTTCGTTTAAATATTATATTTATCTTTTTTTTTTATTTTACCAGACACGCTTGCTTTATTTCTTTCTTCCTCACTCGCCATCAGATTCAAATAAAATAATATTTGACGATACTTGGATTTCATGCTAATATAACCATCTGTTGACTTTATAAATCAAAGATGAAAGTACTTGCAAATATTTGAAGTTGTGTCTGAGTAAGAATTATTTCAATTTATTTGAGCACCTGGAAAAAAAGTAAATATAATAATAATTGAAACAAAGTTTCATATCAACCAGATTTATCTTTAAAATTATCATTTAAAAGCTTCTTTTTTTTTTTTTTGCTTTTATATTTTAAAATTATCTCGTAAATTTTTTCAAATAAAAAGTTTTGTATTAAGATAAGTATGATGGCGATTTTTGTTAAATATTTATAAAAAGCGGAGTTTTTTATTTTATGGAAATTTTATCTTAAGAAAAAATATTTTTTTGTATTATTTTATCTAAAATTCACTTGTTTGGTATTATAGTTGTTAAGATTATTATATTTCTTAGCTCTGCATTGAAGAGTGTTATTCTATGTAGTGTAGAGCTTGGAGCTAGAGGTCAACGTATTATGGGTGAGTGCGCTCCAAGAAAAAGAACCAAGGATCCAGGCAGCACTCCAATGTGGATGAAGGCAAACGAAGCGCAGCCAAGAGAAAATTGATGAGGATCTCCAGGCATAGGCCGGTGCCATCGGAAAGCTAAATCCTTCTGTTTAAAGTAAAGCCAGTTCTCGAGACTCCTCGGGCTAGTTTCGCCCCTTTCCCTTTTATTCTTTCATTCTTCCCTTTTCGTCTCGGGCTATCCTCTTTTTATGCTATCTCCACTCAACACAGCGCTGGAAACCATGCATAAGGTAAAAAAAAAGAACAGAAAAAGAAAGGGATAGGTCTGAGGGTGAGGGATAAAAGCAAAGAAGCAGCAATTGAATTTCCCACTGAGAAAATTGCGGATTTGCCAGATTTTGCCGCCCAGGTCTGGGCGATGAGTTCACTATATTTGTGAATTTAAAACCGCCGCTACCTATCACAAACGATTCAATCGGGTTTCATCGTCTCTAGGTACTCGTTTCACTTAGGATCAAGATTTATATAACGTGTACAATTTTAAATAAGCACACATAATATATACCGGCTTAGTGATATATATTTATTTAATCTTATTGCTCTTTAGAATTTATTTTATTTATTTTTAATTTCAAATTTGAAGAATAATTTTTTTATAAATCATATTAAAACTCATTCAGTGTTTTGAATAACCCTCAACTCTGAATAGCTGCTATTGTTTTCTCCCTTAAATGGTAATACTGGGATACGTATGGTTTATCTAGCACTGTTGGTTCTATTGTTTTGAATTATTTATGTATGCTAACCAGAAACTGTTTCACTTTACATAGGTGTTTACATATATTCGATTGCTGTTGTTGTTGTTGGAAGAGCATTAGACTATTATATATATGTAGTGGTTTGTCTTCACACCGTGAGATGGCCTTGTACACCTCGTGTCTCTCGCAGTGACTCGTCTCTATGTCTGTTTCAATATACAGAAATCCATTATCGGACTAATTTTTTCCTATTAATTAGGATTTTCTCCTCAATTTTGATCCCCACCATGGGCTACGTTGTCTCGCAACCTGCATCATATATTTAGATGTAAGAGCGCAGGCGTTTATTTTGCTTTTTAAAGAAGAAGTGGCATTTGATCAGTCCAAATTTTCAGGAAATTTCCGCCCATCTGCAGACTCACTGTTCGAGTTAATGGAATTCGACTGTATAACGATTCCAACACGTCGTCTCAGGTGGGGTATATGATAGACTCACACTTAACTAAGACGTCTCAGCTGTCATATACTTGGATGAAACGCCTGTAGCCCCACAAGTTAATTTTTTCATCTCTCTTCTTCTCATTATCACTCACAAACGCTTCACTCTTTGGTAATTGGTGACTTAATGATGGTTTTAATTTAATCCTAGGATTTTACTTTTCAAATAGAGTAAAATTATATTGGAAAATTGTAAAAGCCTTCTCTTTTGAACCTCTCCAATTTTTTTTTTATTATCGTGGAGTACGTTTCCAGAGAAATGGTAAAAACATCGTACTACATTAGTTTTTCTATGTTTTTATTACATATATTTATTTTATAATTTTTTTTTTTTTTTTCCATCAAAAGAGTGATGAGATATTTTCCGCGATGTACTTTGTACCTCAAGCACGTTGATGTAAAGGAGAAAAGTACCCCGGAGGGTATGGGAAATCGGATTATGAAATATCGTAAGTCGTGAGCTTTAACAAAGTTTATTCGAGAGTGGAAAGCCGAGGAGGATTCTAAAGCCCTGCTTTCTTTCCCAACTGGACTCAACAACAGCCGGTGTCTTGACAATTTAACTACGGTTCTGAGTCGTTCTTCAAAACAGATGAAAATTTATGTAAAACCTACACAGTATTAACATGTCGTATTTACCATTTGCTAGCGATAAATTTTAAATTATCCAGATCTTGAAATTGGATCTGGTTAAAATGAAAACGTATTGTTTAATCATTCCAATTGGTATGAGTTTTTGGTTTGCCATAAGGGTTTTTTTTATTTGTTTTTACAAGGTCGTTACTGTATTTTCAATATGTATAAAAGCGCTTCAAGGTATTCGCGATCCCTGAGTAACTATATTGATCTCGATTGCTCTCTAAAAAAATAAATTTAAAAATATCTAGAACTGTTTTTTTGATCTGGCAATGTTAATAATTTCATTTTTATTGACTCTCTTTTATCCAGGCTTAGATGAAAAAAAATATATGGATACCATAAAATCCATAAAAACAGATAGCGAATATTGTAAAATGTTTGATGATAAATACAATGGTTGAATGTGAAATACATACGCAGCCAAATAACAAAGATCAATTGGTGCATATGACCTGTTTGATTTGATTTCATTATTTTTTGTCTGCTATTTTATTTTATATATTTTATAAAAACTGAACAGTGGCGATGAATCGACAGAATGTGATAGGGAGAAAAAGCTAAAAAGTTCGTCATCCATTATTGTATGTTCATTTCTATTTCTCCTGGGTAATAAACAAAATTCTCATAACTTGACATGTTCAGTATATATCTCTGGATAGATGATAATTTTTCATTCATTCGTCGGTCTTTTTTTCATCATATTTTATTTTAAAATAAAATAAAATACGTCACGTACACGAACATTGTATGCTCGTCAGTGGGCGCTGGTATTTTCACGAACGACGAGGGGTAGAAAAAATGTGTACACAGTTATCGAGGCATACAAAACGAAATAATTATCTACTAAATAAATGCTACCCACGTATTCCGTAGTTCCGCCAAATATATTTACACAATATTATTCACACGCTAGAAATATATATATATATATATATATATATATATATATATATATATATATATATATATATTGTTTATAAATAAATTCTCGTATATAATATAACAGGTAAAGTAAAGGAAGTGTGCGTCAGTAACTCAGGGGATAGGAGAAACGTTGTGGAACGGCAAACGCCATAATTCAATTTATACCGTCTGAGTCTGCGGTAGGATTCAGCGACAGTGACTTTTAAAAACCCTGAGGATTTCTCGTGTCGTCGACGTTCGCTGACATCCGCGCCAATTTTACTGCCGTCATTCTGCGACCACTTTTCACAGCAGCCACGTCGTCATCTTCATTTTATACTTTATACTGAGTTTAGCGTTTGAAAAAAAAAAAAAAATATATATATATATACATATATTTAAGCTACAATCTTTCCTACAGGATTAAATTAAAAGATTAACTGTACAAGTTAATAACTTCATTAAAATTAAATAAATTGTCGTGAAATTTAATTACTGAAATATTTTTATTTGAAGAAAAAAAAAATGCTGAGTGAATAAAGGATCGTAAGCCTAAGATAGAGTTATCTCTATTGGACCTTGTGTATCCTTACGGCTAATTTGCATTTGAAAGCACCGCAATCCCTTTTATAACTAGCTCGAGTAAAAAATCCAAACACTGAGGTACGGTGAGATATTCACCCGCGTTATAAATACTCAGTCAGGAGTAGAAGAGAGAGAGCAGATAAAATCCCGAAGTTAAGGAAATGAGTGGATGTAGGGGTAAAAGAAGTTTTTTAACTTGGAATCGATTTGCTGCAGGAGCTTGTCGGCTTTCACCGGCCGATAGGATAAAGTGAAAAAGTAAAAAAAGATCCTATATACACATATATGTATGTATGTATATATGTAGGAGTAGTAGTAGCAGCATGTCTACAACGACGGCATGAAACATCCAAAGTCTGAGAAGGCGTTTCTTCGCGAGTGCTTTTTTTTGTTAGCCAGGTGAATTCTCAATTCGACGTATACTACTCTCGTCGTTTAAGAATATAGAAAATTCAAGGTTTTTTACTCTGTTGTGCTATTTTAAAGTTTAAAAGTGGCTTTCTTTGCGACATAAAAACACCAAAACGAGAAACGAAGGCAAAAAATGACGAATTTAAATGAATAATACGTAAATCAAGAGAATGGTAAATTTTGTTACTTAATTTAAAATCTACTACTGAGTTTTTAAGTGACTAAGAAATAATTTAAAAGAAATAGCTCTCTCAATCAGCTCCCCTCAATTACATTATCTACATCAAAGGTAAACGAAAGGGGAACGAAAAAGACATCAAAGTTACCATCGAATTATCTTATATTGCCATTTATACAACCACAAAGTGTAGGCTCGTAATCTTGGTAAAACTTATTAAGTTAGCCACTTTATAATACTGTTTCTCCCTCGCGTTGTCAATACCGACAATGGATTATATCTAGATCAAAGAAAAAATATATTTTACGTACGTGCGTTGAAGCACAAAAATAATAACTAGAAGAGTATGCCGGAATCAGAAACTGATTTTAGGTTTATATTGAGAAAAAAAATAAAATATAAGTTAAATCAAATTGCCGTTTCCCCACTTGAGAAATCTGCCCTAACTACATTTAAAATCACAGAGGGCACACAAGGGGTTGGAAAATTGAGTTTGCCGTACAAGAAAGCCGTATTTTTTTTTATTTTCTTTTTATAACTTTCTTCACTATATTGACTTGGTAAGTAAGAAAATCCCACGTTAAAACGTATTCCTCACTGTCAGCTGTTTTTTGTCAGTCCGAAAACACGGGAAATCTAGCCGGCAGAAAAAAATTGCAATTTTCCTGAAATCTCGGTTCCTCTTCGCTAAAAGGTAAACGTTTTCGTGTAGTTTAAAAGATTCATGTATACACATTAATTTTTGGGAATTCATATCGATCGAAGACAATATTTTTTTTATCTGTTCTTTTATTTATTTTTTGTCATTTATGATAACCTTTATGATATGTCACACATATCAAATGTGTCAGAGACATTTGTCTTTTCTACGAATATGAGCATAACAGACCGCCCCAGGGTATTATATAGTTGAACGATAAATATAACGACAAATCGTCGTTAGAACCCCCGACGTGTGTGACGCGAGTAAATGAAAAAAAGAAGGAAGAAAAGTATAAAAGAAAAAGAAAAAAAAAAATAATAATAATAAATAAATAAATCTACAAACTGCCTCTCGTGGTTTACATTACGCTGAATCGGTCTCACTGGAGTTCCTTATATTTAAAATAAGTGTCACGCCTCTGTATAAGGAAGTATCGTTGTGAAATATTGTGTATGTGCAAAATCGTTTTCTCCCTGCGGGGACGATTCTAAGGGTGAGATGATTCAACGTGACTGATCAGACTTATAAATCGATATTTCCTCACGACTTCAATACATTCGTAAATGTGTAGACATATAAAATCTTCTCGACCTCGCTTAGTCGCGTAAGCATCTCGAAATACACATACATCAACCACCCTTATAATTAAACCTTCAGCTTGACAGCTTTCTATCTATTTTATCGTTCGGATCCTGATAGATGTTCTTGTTTTGCTTTGTTGAATGAACCGTAAAAAATTGATAAGATATATGTTTTAACATAAATTAGGTCATATATAAGTTTGTACATTTCACTTTTGTTAGTTTGCTGAAAATGTTCTACCATTTCGAGATGTACCGGGAAGAAACTCAATAAAGTTTAAGGGTGTCTGCTTGTTTTCTTTTACTACGACTATTTTCATCCGTGTTCGTGGACTTGTTCGATGTATTATTATTATTATTATTTTTTTTTTTTTTCATATTCCATTTTATTAGCATATTTTTAAATTTTAAATAAACAATCATTTTATCATATTATATCTCAACATAATGTATCGTCAGTCACATCCAGAAAAAGCTTATTTGTCATTCTATTTCCTTTGAAGCATTTAAAATCCTTCGGTATCTTTTCTCCGTCTTGAAACTAACAACTGGCCACTCGAGACAGCAAAAAATAAAGCACAGCGCGAGCTTCCAACCGACGATTCATCTCCGTTACAAAGACTGCATTATAAGTCTAGACTGACACTACTTATAAAAAATATTTCACAGCAAATAAACCATAAAACTTTAATGATTGTTAAAACAGTCTTTGAAGAAATACATAAATAAACTGTAAAAGCCTAACAAGACTTGGCAGTGGTACCTTTAACGAGCACTACTCGAACTGATATACTCTAGTTTTCTCAGACATTTCTCTCTCAGGTTCCTTGATCCTCCTTCAATTCTGAAGAGCGAACCCGCCTAGGAAACTCAGCTTTCTCTAGGTATCGAAGAGCTTGCGGTGGACCAGAACTCACCCATCCAAGTGAACAATGAAAACCATCAATCTACTGCCCGAACACACAGTACGGAATTTCTCTACTTGTTTCCATCAGTTGGTCGCGTCTGGCTTTCTCTAACTTTTCTCTTTCTTACCCAACCCCATCTTCCGCTTTCCACTTGCCACTTCTACTGGTTGCTTTCTATACTCGCTATACGAGCATTATCGGTCTAACTTTCAATGTATACTTACTACCAAGCTATATGTCTTTCCACCCCTGGCGTATATACGTACATTTATCCAAGAAAACCGAAAGTCTGCGTATGGAGAGGCATTGGCGGCATTTAACCTTGCACTTGGCTATTGCTTTAGAAGGGAGTAAAATAGCGAAAGGGGGTGGCTTAACATTCCATTTAAAGTGAAACTGTTCTCGAGGGAGAGTATACTAACAGCTACTCCTAAAAAACCCACGGCCATTTCTTTGTGTACTTTCTCCCTTCACTAGCATTAGGATTATGTATGGCAGACATATGGCAGTAAACTTTCCCCTTTTCATTTTCTTCCCTTCATTTTTTATTTTTTTCTCCGTCTGTTTTTTTACTTTCTTTAAAAAAAAAAAATACTTTGGATGGTTTCTGAAAATCAGAAAAAGTTTTTTATTTTCGTTTGTGCATGCTGGAAAGAAAAAAATAAAGATATGCAAATGGCGGCAGGAAATCACCGGGATGTCCGTTAGAAGATTGTACTCCTATCCGGCGTGCCTCTAGTGTAGTAATGTAGTGGTTGCCCAAAAGCGTAGCCATACAAAATTTACTGTTATAGCCGATGTATTTCAGCGTGACACTCTAATAATTGACAGGTTCGATATAAATTCTCATATAAATCTAGTTATTTCTCTTGCTCTCTCTCTCTTTCTCTCGGTCGCATTCTCTATCATTGGATTCTAGTTACGAGTGCTTGACTTGCTACATATATCCGCAATTTCAGCTACTAAGGGGCCATTTCTATTTCACGAGGGTGGCTTACATATATATTTATACACATGTATACATATAAAGATGTATAGATATAAATATATATAGCAACAGATAGTAACCATGGTAATAGAGTCACGCAAAGTGAATTGACATATATTCGACCCGATGATTGGAATTGATCAGAATTTAGGACGGAAATAACGAGTCGAAACAACGTCATAGTAACGCTTATTTTATATTCTACAGCTTAAATCAAATTATTTTAACACAGCTTAATCAAATTAATATCAATAACATCCTCAATCTGAAGAGATCTGCACGCCGACCAAAATAAAAATATTGTTCAGAATAGGTTTTCTCGATACGAGATCTATTTTTAAAAATATTTCATGACGTAAGATAATTATTATTCATTCCTACAGTTTTAATGAAACAGATCAATTAATGGTTGGACTAAAAATGAACATAAATTTTGTTGTTTCTTGACAATAAATTTTTCGAGGTACGAATAAATATTTTTGATAATCATAAAAAAATTAACTTTTTAAATGGATGAATATTTTCTAGTTAAAATTTTATTTTCTCTCAGCGAAAAAAATTCATATTCAACAATCGGTTTTTAAAAAAAAATCCTAAACTTATTTATCTACTATCTAATCCATCTATTCATACTCTTGAATTAGATATCCTAATTGATCGTATTGATATTCGAGAATAGTTTTATCATGTTAGCTCTATGTGGTCGTTTGCTCGTAATAACCCGGCGTTTGTTCGCGAGGTACGATAACAAAAGAGACTGTGAATGAGAGTGTGGAATAGAGATTGAATTCACAATTGCATACAGTCACATAATCGATAAGCAACGTGCATGCGTGCTGAAATATTAATTTCATAAAATTTCCTTTATTCCTTATCGTGAATTCAGATGTAATGATAAATCTTTTTATTATTATTTTTATTTCATACTTATATTACTATACTGCTGCCAGAAAAATTCCAACGACGAGAATGAAAATAAAAAAAATAGTATATATCGGTACTAACGGTGGGTTTATAAGAGGTCGATAGTCGTTTACGGTGAGTGAGAAGTGAAAGAGAGAAAAGGAAGTAGTCAGATAAGGGGATGAGGCTCGGAAATGCTGGAGTCGGGGGTGGGATAAATGGGAAGCCGTCGGATTATATGAAGTCCCGACGACATGCGGGCTTCCACGACGTGAGAATACCGAGCGTGCCTTCTCCGCGGAATCCCGTCATATTCCCAAGAAAAATAAAACTCTTGGAAAACTGCCTCGGCTGATCCTCGTAGAAAGGACGAATGACCATAAGAGAGCTTTTCCAAATACTTTTCGCGATCTCACTTTTGCTATCTCTGCTTTTTTACTCTTATATACTTATATGTTTCTTGATAGCTTCTATAACATTTGTCCATGTGTGGGTATGAGTGTGCGAAGCGAGCATGTGTGTGCCAGTGTATCTGCTAACTCTCGAGACCCCGAGAAGAAGTACTCTGGAGGTTATTGAGATAAAACAGAGTCAAGTTGGTCGGGGATGAGTAAAAGAGTAAAAGGGTGAGGCTGAAGTTGAGATCATAGATGTAGATAGAAAATTCTCGTTGGAAAGGGAATCAAGTTAAATTCTCTTTATAATAAGTCGAATACCTTTAAATACGAAAATTCCAGTGCATCGATTATCTCTATGTACTAATTCACATTCCATGCATATTTTTATTACTATATTAATTTTTAATCTCTTATTTATATTAATATTAATATTCGGATATTAAATCGTTGGTGAATTTAAAGTTTAAAAATAAAGAGAGGTCAGGGGGATATACATATATAGCTTACGGTAATTTTGACTCCAGCGAAAATTAACGTTGAGCTTAAAATTTAATAAGGCAAGGGTTCGATTACTTGAGAGAATCGCAAACGCAAGCCAGAAAGCCGGAGGAAGTAGTACGGGCGCGGTTTGGGTTTTACCCTCGAGTGCACGAGAATTTATATCCAGTTAGACTAGCCAAACGGCCTTTCCGGCTTTGCGAATTGGCTCACAGGCCAATGAAACTCCAGCAATTCTAAGAATATTCTTCGTATATAGAGTATGTATAAAAGACATGAGAAATAATGCATCCCATACTTTTACTACTTCTGCTTATACTTTTAGCCATTTACTTCTTACGGTAAATATTCAGCTTTCAAATATAAATATTTATTCTTTCTATCCGATTCTTTGTGAAAGAAATAAAGAAAAAAAAAGAATTTACTGCTTTTTTATTTTAGTATTTCGTAACATTTATTTAACAATAACAGAAATAAATAATCTGGGATAAAATAAAAATAAAAGTTATATTTGTAGATAAGCAATCAAGTAAATCGACTTAAGGTTTTCGTTTATAGATACCCCGCATAAGTAAATAGGATCGAAAAGTTGAAATGAACTTCTCTTGCTCTTTTTCACGCTTGGTTTCGGAATAAAGTCAACGTAGTTGACTTTGCCCGGACGATTCTCCATATCCTTCTTTTCATGGCATGGAAACGAAAGAAAAAAATATATTAAAAAAATCACTAGAAGAAATGTATATACGACATCCCGCGTATTTTTCTTGGAACCTCCGCGTCGTAAAAGAAATTGATTTCGTTCCCCCCTAAGGCGTTGCCGCACAAGAATAACCCGTTTTTATTAGAATTTTTCAATCCCACAACGCAATACACTGTATGCTGTTTCGTATACATATATGTACGCATACATCTAAATATATAAAAAGATGGTTGATAAAAAAAATTTTTTCTTGTATATTAACATGACGATGGCGCCTTTGTAAAGGGCCAAGGCGGAAAATAAGAGCACAAAAAGTAGAGTAGCTCCGGAAGAAAGACCCCCGGTATAAGAATATCGTGAAGAACCAGAAAAGGTTTCTCTCTTGAGTTGTCTCTTCTGATGCTGCTATTGCTGCTGTTTCTTCCTTGGCTTCTCTTTTACCCAACATCTTTTTCTCTTACTCGGTATACTTGTCTTCAGTATGTTTTTGTCTCTGTCGAGTCAAGAGATACTTGGAGGATTTCTCATCTGGAAAATAGTCCAGATTTTCAACGAATAATTTAACTCCCGTAGACACGAACGAATAGACACAATATCCTTCTCACTTTTATCTCTTTAATGTTTCAAGGCTAAAAATTTTCTATAAAAAAAAAATCACGCACTTATTTTACAGTCTACTGTACGCATAAAAAATAATTCAAACAATTTGAGGTACAATTGTCTGTAAAATTTTTTTTTAGTTCAAAAATTTAAAATAAATGTACCAGCAATGTAGATTTTTGTAAGTAAAAATTGAAAAAGTTTTATTATTAATCAGGAGTGCGTGACGCTAATTTACAAAAGATTGGGAAAAATCTGTATTTAATAAAAAAAAAAAATCTTGCAGATAAAAGTTGGAAAGTAATCAATCAATCACACGATACGATCAATCAATTTTGATGTCAGTCATGCTCGTTGAATAGTCGTCTATCTTAGAATAAAAAATTTTCCACCAGCAAAGAAAGTTTCATGACAATTTTCTAAAGCCCGAATAATTTCTCTCTCAAGCCTTCATAGAAATATTTTACAAAATCTATTACAATTAATTTAGTCATCATTCATTACACAAAAAATTTTATAAAAAAATTTTGCGGTGAGTTGATTTTTCGAGATTGATAAACACGTCACAATATCAAAAGTGCGAGGATAATCTGAATCGGAAACAACGTAATGGAGCATATCAAGTCTGATCGTACTAGTCACGATGACAGGGACGTGATGAATCGCAACTCTAATGGGTGTCCCACCCTTCCACTGCCACTGTCCCTCTTCAGACTGTCGGTGTTTCACAAGTGACATTTCTCATTCCCCAGGCCCTATGTTTTCTGCACTTCTCTTCGTCGCGTCTGTTAATTTTTCATTTCCCCAGCAACACAACTCGACATACAATTTCAAATAAAAATAACTTCAATTCAGATAACAAAATATCCATTATCTCAAAATTAAATCTTATATTTTTTTTTCTTTCAAATCCATTAACAAAATTTTTTTTCACTTCTTCAAAATGAACGTCTCAAGTCACAGGTTAAAAATATAAAAGTATTTCAGCATACAAAAATTTAAAAATAGTTGGAAACATTGATTTTAGAAACTGTAAAGTATCGGTAGACATTCGGGCTAGAAAATAGTATAATATTTATGAAGAATCCATCGGAAGCAATGGGATTATCTCGGTACACAAAGATAGAGAAGTATTGCCGATACCAAATGAGCCTGACGTTGACGGTGAAAATAGTGGTTACACCTTGACGTTAAAATCGTATCTCGTTCACGTTCATTTATGTATGATACGTTACACGTGTGCCTAGAGACGCAAACCACTCAATATCGATCCTCTCACTAGACATATATACCTTTGCTACTTTACTAATTCCAAGTTTCCAACGACTCCCTTAGCTTTATTATTGATTTAAGCTTCTGCATCTATAACTTTATCATCAAATAAGTTTCATTAAATAATCAAACTATCTATAACTTTATTCTTTTTCCCAATAATTAGTTTTATATATATACGTTCAAATAATCCAGTATAATTATCACGATATTTTATATCGAGATAATTCATTAAATATTCACCCTGATTGAGTCAGCCAACGTTTTAAATATTTTAGTATCCGATAAAGTGATTTGAATAATTACTACTATAAATGATGATGAGCTTTATTTATTTAATAAATTTGGAAACCAAATATTTTGTTATAAATTTATTTTATAAACTAAAAAATAAAAGGGGTGGATTTAAAGTTAAGATTTTAAAAGAAGAAAATAGTGCTTTTCAAAGAAAATAAAAAATAAAGGCTTGACAAGTTGATTTGGTGATTCAGGTAGATCCAGGGTTGGTGCAAAATGTCCAAGGGGCATCGTGGAATGCATCGTGGAATGGCATTGTAACCGTAAAACAGAATATCCGTAGGGTGAGAAAGTTAAAGGGTGAATTGTGTAATAAATGGTCCGATTCGTTTTGTTGGTAGCTCTGGTCTAGACCAGCAGACTGACTGGTCAGCCCAGCTCTCGAGCTCTCCAGCTCAATGGAGCATTTAAATGAATTAAACTCTCCGTACGCTCGTATGCATTATTCTAGTGGCGACTCATCCGAAAATTTAAAATAATGTAAAATAAAAATAATAAAAATGATTCGATTGTAACAGTCAGCGTTTTGCCAAGGGCAACTGCTTTATCGAGTTATACCATACGAACCTTGGTTGGTGAAAATTTTTTAAGGTTGAATTAAAATCAGTTAAGCACGTAAATCCGATTATTAAATATTCAGGGCTAAATTTATTCCTCGGGTAGTAACAGCAGGAAATCTATCGAGCCATAAATAGTCCAGATTAACTTCCAAATGAGAAAGTAGTGGTCGGATATTAAATGTCGGGGATAGTTGCGATTCAAAGCTACGCAACCAGTCTTTCGTTTAACAATTTGCCCCGACAATCACACTATCATAGTGCTGATGATGTCCCGCATACTAAGCACGGGATTTTCGTCTCTCGTGCATATTAATTGCTTCTACATCTCTGCCTATCTGCTTTTCGTCGGCTTTGACACTTTATGCTCCGTTGTGACACCAGACACTCTGTCTTTTCACTGTCTCTTTGTCACTATAATTTTCCCAAGCTACATATTTACGTTCGCATTAATTTTAATATTTCATTTTCAATTACCATCCGTTTAATATTCAAATAAAAAACCGTGTTTTCATTGTATATTATTTATAAATTTTTTAGGGTAACATGTACTCTCTAAAAGTAAATTGGTGAGTCACTAGCAAATAGTGAATATTCAGTAATTCAGTTTTAGAAAGTAATCTTAATTATATACAATAATTTTATTTATTTACATGAATATAATATAAAATACAAAATATTCGTCAATATAAAATTTTATTTCTGTTATAACTTGAGCACTTGCATTGTGAATTTGATTAACAATTAATTGGACCCACAACCTTTAATCTATGACCTCACTACCCAGCCGGTTGCTTTAGAACCGAGCTAACCATCCAAAGGTTCATAAACTCCTTATATTCTTGCTTTCGCTTTCTCTCTTGTGATTGGTTCCTTGTTAATTAATTGAAATTGGATAAAAAGGGTTTAGGTTAATGACATCGTTGGAAACCATAGACTCTTTTAAATGAAAAATTTTCTGAAACGGTAACAGTACCCAACTATTCAGAAATAAAACTGAATACTAAATTATTTATTTAATCTTTACTATAAAAATTTACATTCAATATAAAACACATTTATTTCTGAATCTGTATTAATAATTTATGTGAAATATGCTGACTAATTTACTGCTGCTTACATGAAAACGGTTGACAAAATTATTTTTAAAATATAAAATTATTTTCACAACTGTTTTACGAGCAAAAAAAAATTACTCGATGCTATCAACTTTCAACCATTTTTTTATGGAACTGACACTTTAGCGTTATATTTTATCGGGTCAATTTTTAATAAATTGAAAAATGTAGAATGACATTTGGTCGTCATAAAAAGAAGGTAAATTTTTTTTTAGCCCGCTGGGTATTTATTAAATCTGCCAAATGTGAAACTGGTTAAAGTTAAGATCATGATAAAAGTTTACGAGTCTGCTTTATTTTTTTTTTCTTTTTCGAATTTCTTCTGCTGGCAGTCAGCGTGACTTTGAATCACTGGAGGAGCACAAGCGTGATGCGAAAAAAAATATTTATGTGTTGTGTGTACTTTGAGCAAGTGCATACGCTTTATACTAACGTTTGTCGTGAAATATGATTTAAGATCCTATTACGATAAAAATGGATTCGATGATCGGTATACCCGCGACGTTATTATCATAAAGTAGCAATAAAAATTTATTGGCACGTTTCAGTATGGCGCGTTGTGCACCGTTACCGTGTGATAGACCATCAAGTAGCTATGCTCATGCTAAACCAGCTAGGCGAAGATTAACGTTAAAACCTTTATGATTTCCATTGCGCCCTCTGCTGCTTTTACTTATACTCTATTTTTTTTGCCATCCTTTTCTTATAGGACATTAGTCTTGATATAAACGACATCCATTGCAATATAACCTTAAAATAAAAATGAGAATAAATAAACAACTTGAAGTATTTCCAAAGAAAAATTGAGCCTTATCGTTTCGACTCGACGAAATAAGGCAATAACCACCCCCATCCCTGTTATGCTCGTAATACTCGGGCAGCAAACTTTTAACAAGTACTGCGGATTCACCAGCTATTACACGAAATACCCTTATTTTATTTCTCTTCTCAATAACAACTATAACGACTATGCACTATTTTAAGAGAAAACTTGAACAATATATATATACATATATATTTATAAAAAGCACTATCTAACTGAACCTTCTAGTGGGCTATAAAATAAAATTTATTTTGAAATTATATTTATATAAAATAATAATTTTGTCGAAAAATTTTTTTGAATTGTCCGGTTAATAAAATTAATGATAGATATATAAACGGGTGTCTTACCCCGATCTTGAGGTTATGAAAATCAAAAGAAATTCAGGATAATGTGATATTTTTTACGAAAATTATTAATTTTTAAAAAATTATTCCACATTAATTCTCAAACGCTCATAGTCATTCTGGAGATATCTGAGCCACATTATTTTAGAACCACAGACAAAGCAGACGGTGATGATAACATTTCTTTTATTTAACTTTTTTTATAATAATACGTGTTGTTCAATTAAAAAAAAAGCAACAGAGTTATTACTTCGCGTTCCAGTTGTGCAAGACTATTAGTTTACTTTTTTATTTTTCAAAGAGCCAATAAATTTTTCAATCGAATTATTGAGCTTCCATTTAACAAAGTACTCGATAATTATATTTTCAATGTAAATAACAAAAATTAAGTTATTAATTTATTTTTAAGTTAATTCAAGTTCCTCAGACTTCCTTAATATATTATTTATGAATCCAAAAATATCGAGTTTAAATCTCGTCAATCGCGTTCAAGTACTTCATTGAATACTCTATAATAACTCGAAATACTCAACTAACTAAAATTATATCACAAAATAATCTAGCGGTTTTCAAATATATCTTTAAAGCCGTTGCTTTGAGCCATAAAGTATTTTCTGTCAAAAAGACTTAAAGCCTTCTTTAAAGTCATACATGGCAATTTATTTGCCGAATCCGTCTACTATAGAACAACAATACACGTTTTTAGTTCCAATCAAATTCCCAAGGCTCCTTGAAAGCCGAGACAATAGAGGGTGAATCAATTTGCGAAGCAAAAGCCTCGGAGTAACGCCTCAGGAGATTTCCCTTGGTTTCATCCCTTGGCTTGGCATCTATTCCCGCGTCTCAGGGCCCCGGTGTATAATGACCATAGAGGGGACCATAGAAGCCATCGACATCATCACACCGAATCCACTCGTACACCAGTCGAATTTCGATCGTCGTCATACAGTTTATGTTGTCTCACAAGGGCTGGTGAACTTCGCTACTCTTATTCATACCCACTCTCCTGTCCTATACTATACTATACTATATTACGTATAAAATAGAGTAGAGTCGAGTCGAAGGTTATCCATGTTCTGCGAAGCGTACACGAGCTTAAGCTCAAACTGAATCCGGCACTGTAGTTGATGTAGCTTTCTCTGAAGCCATCAGTAAAGTGGCACTACCATCATCATGTATCCTCTTTCATTTTACTCAACACCATTCACCCATTCTGGCACCCAAGCATCCAACTATCCTGCCAGCCAGCCAACCAAGCATCCAACTGTACGGGGAAAACTGGTTGACGTAGGATTCCGCGCATCCAACGCTTGCGACCCTTTTATCCCTAAATCCTTCGTCCCCTGACATTCACGTATATAACGTAAATTCTCTCTATCTCTCACTCTCTCTCTCCCTCTTTCCCTTTTGCCATGCCGTCGAGCGTTTTGTTGATGTACGATGACGGGCCAGCCAGTTCTATCCATCAGACGTGATGTGCTCCATACCGATACCATACGCGTTCAGCCGTTATTCGAGCTCACGTATCCATTACAAAGTTTTCTAAATAATAATTTTAACGTGATATGTGTAAGAAAAAAAAACTAAAAACTATCAAATGTCAAAAATATTTTTTTTAAACCTCGTGAATACATCGAATATTATTTTGACGCCTTTATCCCTTTCGAAATGAAAAAAAAAAAAAAAACTAAATAAAGAGAAAAATAAAAATATGGTTATGATTCAAACAAGGGCCGTATGGGTCAGCCAGCGGGGTGGCCTGACAAATGGAGATTTGATCCACGCTGAAAATCCCAAATTGCCCGATCCATCAGCACGCTTTGCTCCAACCCGAGAGTAAGCTTTATATGCTATACGTCACTCGGAGAATTACTTGGGTTCCGTCGATACTAACGAGGATCCTTGTCAGGTTTTTTTTTCACGTCGATAAACTACTGACCTTTTTTATTGAAACAAAAACAAAAAATGATAAATACCTCCGCTTTTTATAATCAATTATTTATAAAAGTATTATACCTCAATTTACTAAATGGATCGGTTCATAAAAATACGGATTACCTGACATAAATCCTGTTATTCAATATTTAATTCAGTTAACAGTTAATTTACTACTCAGTAAATTAAATCGCGGGATTTTCAAAAGTCATAAATAATATGAAATGGTTAAAAGATTTGTTTAAATGCAATTAAATCTATTCAAGTTTAAATAATCAAAGTACGTTATTAATGTCATACAAAGTTACATTATCACACATAGTCTAATGTCTAAGGGAAGTTATCCAAGCAGTAGCAGTAAGAGTAGCGATGCCAGTGGCGGTAGTAGATTCCAGTACTCGAGTCAACGGTCGTTTGTGCGAGTCTGTGGCCCTTGTACAATGCGCGCGATTATCATTCGTGTTCACTGGGACGAAATACATTGTCCGCGCGTGCAGCCAAAGGTATCAGACCTTACCCGGCTGACTGAATGTACGACTCAGCTACTTTAGTCACAACGAGTCGGAGTAGTGTAATCACTACGCGCCAGCCATTCCCAAACTCATTTTCACCCTCGCCCTCTCTTCCCCTTTCTCTTTCTCTCTCAACTCGACCCCTTTTTCGAACTTCTCCAATCTTTCTGAATACTAATAGTCGAGTTAAATTTTGTCAATATATTTTTATCATTTGTTATAATATTATTTTTTTCACTTTTATTTAAATCCAAATTACAATTTAGATTTAAATAATAAAAAGTTATGTGGGTTTTTAATTTATTTCTATGATAAAAAAGTTATGAAAGTCAAGAGCGCTTAAAATGTTATTAAAAATTATTAAAATTTATTTTTTTATGAGAAATTATATTTTCATAGTGAGATGGAAAGAAATCTCTTGACCTCGGAAAGTCAATTTTTCTTTATTTCAAGACGAAGAGAAGTGTTAAAAAATAAAAACGACCCACTTTGTATATTACATGATGGGATGAGCGACGTTGACTACCGCTACTGTGAGTACTAGTAAAGTTACTTTTCGAAAATGTTAAAAAATGTCTTATCTTTATTCAGCTGTCGATTTTTGAAGCGAAGAATTTTATACGAGATTTACTATTCAAGGAGAAATTCACGAAAGTCGGATTTTTATGCACACTTATATTTGCTTTCTATTGACTTTTATCTGAGAATAATTTTCTCTTTAGATATTCTTACATATTTTAAATAAAATAGCAAAAATAAAAAAAAAATGATTACAAAAAGAATAATAATAAAAAAATTTATTTCTCAATTTCTGGGTCCAATATTCCGCTTTTCAGTGTCATATAAAAGCTAAGATAAAATATTCGCCGATGTGAGAAAATCCTTCGGGCTATTTCTCCTTTCAATTTTTCCAAAATAGAAACTCGAGATTTTCATGGATCTTTTTTATCAAAACGGGATATTTTGTCTGTGAAAATGAGTACCTCAGAAAATATTGAATGTGTAAACACAAGAGTAATAGCAATATCTAGAGGATTTGTCTCCGAAAATATGAAAGAAAATTTTTTTCAATATTTGAATTTATTTATACTAAAATATTTTATTCAACATTTTCCCCCATCTCCATAGTAATTAACTTTTCGCTATTTAAAAAAAAAAAGAAATTAAAAACTTCAAGAGTAAAATAAAAATAAGGAATAAACGATTGTTTTGATAGCAAAATAAAAATAAAAGTTCCAAGTATCCAATGATACAACTTTTGTTTGTAAAATGTTAAGACGCGATTTCTAAGAGGAGGAAAAGGACTCGCTCGAGACGTAGACAGTGTTTCGAGATATCTACTTGACTTCTATCTGGTATGAGTAGTAAGGTACGGCAACAAAGTTTTCGAACGCCTGTACAGGATCTCGAGGACGCCAGTGGGAACAAACAACACGAGATGACTACGGGAAGACAAGTAGACAAGGCGAATGTGCTTAGTTTTTCCTTTTCTTATTCTTATTCACATTCTTGTTCTTCTATTATACATATATATATATGAATACAACAACCAAGAGATTTTCCGAGCGCTTCGGGTTATTGTGCCCATGGGACTTCATTCAGGGCACCCGAGGTGTCGAGACTCTGAATAAAAGAATTATGGTCACAACGATAATAACATACTTCAGCTTCATGAAAATTTGTCTCCAGAAATGTCACAGATTTATTTTAAATATTTCATTAAATAAATAATTTAATTTATTGCTTATCGATTAACTAATATATCCTGGCATTTGCTTAATTATAGCCATGTAGCTGGTACATAGTAGTTATATATTTCCTTATCGATTTAATTAGTGATATGTGAACGTCAATTAGGCCACAATGGAACCCATCTAATTAATATCTGTTATTATATCAAATGCAAAGCAAATTATATTGCTTTGTAACATTAAAATAAATTTACTTAATTTAATGACGTTAATAAAATATTTAATTAATATTAAACCAACAATTAATTAATAAAACTTTTTATCACTTTCTAAAGTATTTTATTTCTATTTTTGAACAGCAATGAGAGAAGTTTAAGAACAATTTTAAAAAGTCTATCGGCTAGAAAGCCAATTCAACTTTTGGTATGTATGATTTAATAGTTCGCGGAACATCGTCTGCTCGCGCAATATTCGTACGGTAATAAGATGCTCTCAAGTCACTTTGATCGTACTCACTATTATTAAGCTTCCAAACTTTCCTGCTGTATGCTATAGGACTTGTATAGTCTTATTACTAGAGAAAAGTTAATGGTCCAGATCGATTGTACTTCCAATATACTATACGCTTTCACTTGCTCTTCTCTTCTCTTTCACTTCCGCTGTTTCTGCGCCAACCGATACCGCGACGCGCTTATTATCCATCAGCGTATTTTTTAAAGTGACATCACGTATCATCGCATTTTTCAATGCATTCCAACAATATCAATATTCACTTCCAGTTTAAATACCATTCGCTTAAAAAATTCCAATTAATTTTTTTTTTTAATTATTCAGTCTCTTCATCATAAATTATAAACTTACAACTAAAAAAAAATAAACGAATATCTTTTAATTATTTTTTTATTCATCGGAAATTATATACTTGGGAAAAGAAAATTTAATTAAAAATAAATATTTTACACAATATTAATTAATTTAAAAATTTTAATTACTTATCAACCGCAGGTTGCATAAATATTTAATCTATCCAAGCTCCCTGTTATCGATGAATTACATGAACACATTTACAGTGAAGAAAGGATTTAGTGCACCTGCACTCTCTAATAATTCTATGCACCAAGAGATTTTCACAGAGCGTGTAGACTGCACGAGACTTGCAGAGAGCACCAGCTTGGCTAGTGCACCAGCTGATGTTGCAGTATAGGGCATACGAAACACGATTAAGACACAGTCAGTGAAAACAAACACCTCGTAACATAGAACGTTGAGAGCAGCGCTGGCAATGGCTGCCTGTTTTGATGTAACGCAATGTAATGTAAGGGTAGATGTACCGTAGAGACTGCCAGATAGCAGTCTGCCGCGACACAGAGACCCCTGTGTCGGACATAATCCTCTACCCAGCCTCTAGTCCGTGTGTTGTGTGCAGCGACCTTAAACTGGTTGAGGGTTTCCCCTATTAGTGTCAAGGGTTCCATCAGTAAATTTCCCATTGGTTTCAGTCAATGGCCCTCTGAGCAATTATCACTTATACTTCGAACTAATTGCTTCTTTACACTTCACATCGTAATTCTTCAATCTTCATCCTTCAATACATGACTTTATCTACACAATTATACTTCAATTGGTTATAAAAATCAACTCAGCAATTTTCTCCTACACAATCAGTAATTTATTTATTGTTTACAATCAATTATTACTTATCATTTCAATGATAAATTTATTAACTACAATTATCTATTCATAATATATTTATTTAATTGCTTTAGAGATTTAATTTATTTTAAAAATATATATATTGATAATTATTGCAGTTATAATATTCAGAGTAATCTCGGTTTGTAACTAATTTATCGTAGAATGCACGTAACAATGCTATAGTAAATTTCCGTTATTATTTATTAATTAATAATTATATTGAAATTTATTAAAAATCCGGATTAACTTTATTTTCATAATTAATATACAAATACTGAATTTTTTATCTCCAGTAAAATGAAGATAAAAAATGAATTTAAGTTTATGAAAAATAAAATAATCCACTTAAAATATTAAATTTATGCGAAAAATAATAGGCAGTTAAAATGCATAATAATTATTCTGATAATAATAATAATGATAATGATAATGATAATAGTCAATATTTATAATGAATTTATGTTGTATAAGGTACACAACAAATACGGTAATAATTTAATATTTTATTAATAATTATATTACAATATTACAATGTGCCTTTTAAAAGCCAGGATTTCCTGGTTTCCTCGTACTCAACGTTATTTATCCCCGCGCCGATAAATTCAAAAGCCACGCGTTAATGAAATAAATCCCTTGAAAATGGTATCGCCGCCACAACTACTAGTCCCTATGTAATGAACATATATGCCCATATACCCACACATTTATGTCCTTACACTCAGACATGGACACTTTGTTTTTCACATCAACACAATCGTATATAAAAATCTCACCAAGGATTCAAGAGATAGATTGTGGCGTCAAAGTCCGACACACAAGGGCCCGAGGGAAAATAGACAAAGCTTTACGTCTCTCTTAGGGTTAAATTGACTGAAGTTTCCCGTCGAATACGTATACCAACACTGACACACATACAACCCAATTAGGAATGATTTGCTCCTCTGCTTTTGACATCAAAGTCTTTGCTTATTACCTTAAGTGAGGTTTATTAATTTATTTATTTCGTGAATTTTTGATTTACTTTATATCTATATCGATAAATATATTTTTTGAAGCCCAATCTTGTTTAATTTAATTATTTAAAGATTTAAAAAATTTCTTTATCATGATCATCGTTAAGTCAACAGCTGTCAGATTACACAAGCAGCTGGATCAAATGTAGCCGGAGGTTGTTCTATTAAAAATGTTTTAATTAAAAAATTTAAAAAAAAAACTGATTTTTTTAAAACAAAAAAAAAACTACATTTTTTCTACCGAATTTTTTTTAGTTTAGTTCTTTCTCTTGATTCGTTGTGTAGACTTTTATTTTATTCTTTCTGCTAACGTCATTTTTATTCTTGTCCAGCGAGCTGAAGTCACAAAAAGAAAGAATTGCAAAAAAAGTTAAAATTTAAAAAAAAAAAACGAACTAAAAAAGCAAACGCACACTCGTGCACTTTTGTATTATAAACGACTGCATTTGTAGGCAAATGAGTTAAAAAAAAAAAAGGTTACGTAGATATCGGTATCACGACATTAAGCTCCTGCGTAGATGCCTCGGCGCAGAATGTTTATGTTCAATATTTATATTCAGAAAGAAAAATAAATTCCAACTCAACCAGATAGTCTATCAAGTTTTAATATATTTATGGAAAAAAAATTTTAAATATATTTTCAAGACTTGAAAACATTATTTTATCAGTAGTACAAGTCGTATAGGGAAAAAATGAGAAGCGAAAGTAAATGAAGAATAAAATGGGATAAAAACTTTTTGAAAAGAATTTCAGTAGTGTATATTATTACAAAAGTACAGCAACGTTATTTCTTATGTATATAACAGCGACGGTTTATGTTACAAAAGCAATTTAGTTTGTGCGACGACACTACACTGCTCAGATGTATCTTGGAATCCAGCCAAAAAATACAACACGCAGATAATATCATCTCGAGGATGTCAAATAGCTAGGATTATCACGCGAAATGAACTTACGTCTAGTCTCTATAAAAATTTAAATAATCTCACAATCATCGCAATTTAATAATAAATAAATATTTAACGTTTTTTTTTTACGTTATCAAAACAATAAGATGTATATTTATATTTTCAATAACGTTTAATAGTTTTAGTTTATTTTTTTTATTTGTTTATTTTGATAATATTCCGGCTGCGTCTACGGGCAAATCGAAATTCGCATTTCCTCGTTTTGCTGACCGAAAATTGTGTAAACATGAAAACGTGCTAAAAACTAGGTTTGTTATTTTATATTTCACTCGTAGCTTTAAAAGCCTCGAAAATTATCAATAAAAATTTTTTTTCCATACAAAAGTACATTATTCTCTTTTTTCGATGTTTAATTTTCTAAAATTAAACAGTTAAATAAAATGATAAATAAATAACCTGATTTTCAGTTCAGATAAAAATAATTTAAAGATATATTATTTAGAATATCTAATGAAAATAGCTTTGTGGAGTATCGAGTAGAAGTGAAGCAGTGAAGAAACAAGTAGACAACGAGCTAGCGTTTGAGGGCATGATTCGAGCGAGAAACTTGACTCGTTACCGGTCGCCTTGTTACCGTGTCGAAAACCCCGTTAATAGGGTTTCCAAATAATTTACAACTGAGTTCTCGGTTCTACTCAGATATCCAACGTGAGGTCATTCAAATTTTAGTTCAAACTCTCAAGCTCGAGCCTCTATACTCATTCTCTCTATATTTGTTTAGGTATTAAATTTACAAACTTTATAATAGTCCTTTATTATTCATAAAAAAAAAAAAAAATTGCTTTATAAATTTTGCCCGATAGTTCGAACTACTGTTCTACCTCTCAAACAATTATCTGAAAGTTCCAACAAAATTTAATGCATCAATTTAAATAATTATTATTATAACGAATAATAAATAATTATTTTTTCTCTTGCTAGTGCTTGTATAAATACTTCCGCGATTTTTACTAACTAGGTAATTAAAACTTGATATTAAATTTTTTAAATTATTTTTTAAACAAATAAAATAATTTAATTAAAATTTAGTGTTGACTTAGACTTTAAAAGGTTGTGAGTATTAAAATTGTAAATTAATTTAACATTTTAATAAAATCAACGTACTTTGTCATTATGACTCGAAGAGAAAGTAATTATAACTCGTATTCTGTGATTTCATCCCTTAAAGATATTTACAAGGAAAACTATATAGCTTCTTCACCACTCATTGCACATCCATTTCTATTTGCCCTTCGTCTTCTACTTCTATTTCCACTCCTCTTCTCTCCCTACTGCCTTTCATTGAGCTTGTTCATCTAGATCTGCACCCTAAAATTGTCATCTCGGCAGATAATTTCAATAGGGAGAGAATGAGAGAGTCGACGTCTCAAGTTGTCTGCTGAGGAACTTGAGCACAAACTCAAGCTTTACTTTTTATTTAGTCACTACTAAATTACCTAGTCGATTTCAGATAAGAGTTTAAAGTTAAATACACCTATAGCTATGTCTATATATATTTGCGATCAAATATCTCAGTCTAGTGCCATGTGGTAAAAAAAAAAAAATAAAAAATAAGTAAGAGTGTAATGATAAAAGAAGAATAGCTGTAATCTTCAATCGATGTCAAGGGGACGTTTGTGATGTTTAAGTGAAAATGATAAGGAGAATTTCATTTTTTCATATATATATATATGTCAAAAGTTTTCTTAAGCATTCTCACTTGATGTCAATTTTATATTTTTATTTTCTATATTTTTTTTCTCCCTAAATTTTTTACCCTCAAGCTGTCTCACTCTCTCTCGAATCCACTTATTTAGTGATCGATGGATAACTCGGTTATATTCTTAAGCAATCAACTTTGTATTATACCAGAAATCACGGTGGGATTTTTCTTTATTTCCTTAGATTGTTATTTTTATTTATTTTTGTTCGTCAATTTCTCAAGACGATGACGGATGAAGATGACTTGACTGCTGGGAAAAGCTGACTCCACATACAATAATTAATTCTAACGTCATCAAATTTATCCTAACAATACAAGCATTATCCAATCATTTATTATACTTATTTATTTATAAAATACTGTTTATATTAACAGGAATCGATAGTTCAATTAAGTAGATAAATGATGTAAATTTTTTTTTATATACAGAAACGTAATTATCGACAAAAGCACTTAATAATCTTTCATGCTAATATTGTCATTGGCGTAGCAGACTCGCCCTTTATAACGCTATATTACTGGAAGCCCATTGTGCAAGCAGCGAGCCCTACTACCCCTGCTACCTGCCGGGAGCATCCAGATAATGGAGTCTCGGAGACTTATATGTGGTTAGTCAAAATGCCGGAGGCCGGACGGATCAATAACACATTACGATAAATAATTAATTAATAGTCACCTGTGTGTCGATCTAACGCGTTGCCGGAAGTACTGCGAGGCTTTGAACTTCTCCCTTTTTTTTTATGTGTGCGTGTGTATTACACACATGATTGCGTCGATCGATATCGCGGTAAATAAAAAATGAAATAAAATAAAATAGCGTAGTATTGAGTATGTCGTAAAAGAGAATATAAAAAAGGGTGTCTGGCCTTTGTTGACAATTAACTTGATGTGATACCAACGGTGATAGTGTTTCACTTAAAATAATTATTATCAAATATTTGCTAAAAAAAAAAAAAAAAAAAAAAAAATCAGTAAAGAAAAATATTTTTTAAAATCCAAATCTACAAATAAATTTTTTTTTGTGTTATTCTATTAAAAAAAATTCAGTGATAATAATGAAATTTTTTTCTTTTGCAATTTTTATTAGAAAATTTTTCAATAATTAACTTGAAAATAAAAAAGTTGAATAAAACTTTCATTTCCTTGTCGCTTATATTTTGGTGGCAGTACAAAGAATACTCGCACACAAAGGAAAATATTTTATTTTTTTATTTTTTTAAACTTTTATAATTTTATTTTTATTTACCTCGAGCAATAAAAAATTTGATAACCATCGGTACAAATATTGTGAACCAATTAATCAATAAAACCACATGGATAAATAAAAATAGAGAAAAAAAAGTAATTAGGAGTGAATAAAAATGAGTATAAGGCGCAAGTGAGTGCATAAAACATTAATGGGTAAGAATAAAGCTGAGTAAGAATAAAGTTAATCACAAAGAGAATTTCGTATTTAACGAATAATTAGACGTAGACTGTGTACACGCAGTGGGGTAGTTTAACGCGATGGCAAGGGCCAAGGGTTTTCGAATGGATTTTCCCTTGTGGCGTACAAGTAAACCTCGCACACTTAGACATCATATACACGTACTCAATATTAACTCATACTCTTTCTTACTGAACTCAACTTTATTTTATAAATATACATGTACTCTCTTTTACTCACTTTCTCTACTCTCAAACTCTGGTCGCGAGCGTATAGTCTGGATTTTAAACTCACCGTAAAATACCAGCGTCGTGCTATACTATTTCTCGACAACTTTGAACGCATACCAATTACCGAGGTACAGGCCAGCTTCGTTTACGATCCCCGGAAGGGCCCATTTCCTGTCGCGCTGAATTATAAATTACCTTCAGTATAACCAAGGATACCCAGTATAATCATAATCACTATTTTTATGCAAAACTAATATTCTCCCTTGTAAATAAGAATTTTGTTTACTTTTTAAAAAAAGCATAAAACGGTAAAAATAGTAGTGTATTTATTTTTTGTATGTATATATAATTTTGGTGTAGTAAATTAAAAAAAAAAGCAAAATCTCGTTAAAAATTACGCCTCTAAGGCTTGAAGATATTTAGTAAATCCTCTTAGCAGCGAATGGTATTCCCGTTAAATTGGAAAGATAGAACCACGAGTGTCGGCAGTAGACTATAATCGATCCACCTTCCACCTCGTACTATACACACCCAAGGACTCAGGAGAGACTTCAATTTTAATCTACAACTTTTTTATTTTTTCAGCTCCTGTATTTTAAAACATGATTTACTTTTTTCAAATTTAATTAATAAATATCATTTGAAAGTAGTTAAAAAAAAAGTTTTCTTCGATTTTCAATTAAAAATAGTTAACTGTAATATGTAGTATGAAGAAACTTTATTTGTCGTAAAGATGTTGATAAAAAAAAAAAAAAAATGAAAAATAAGTCGTTAAAATTTTTTAATTATTGGATAATGTATTTTTATTCTGAGTTACTCTCAGAATTAATTATTGTGATTAAATTTCAAGAACAACGGATTTAAATTACAAGTAAATACTGTGACTGCTTCTGGCATAACGAGATACAAATTTAAACCGTTGATTTTATACTTACTTTCCCTGTTTATTCATTATTATTATTTTCGGTTTATAACGAAAAACGCGGAAAGGCGACAACAAACTTTCGACGACTTTCATCTTTTCCAGACAGCATCATGAGTCCGAGGAAGAGATTACTGGTAGGGGTAAGAATAAAAAAATACAAATAAGGAAAATAAAATTCTTAAACAACACAGTAGCCGGGAGTAAGGCGTCGTTACGGTTGAAGAAAAGTCGCCGAGCCGGGTAGGGGGCAAAAAGGTTAGGTCGGAGGATCTGCTACAGACGTGCTTGTGTTGTCAACAATTCCCTTGAGAAAAAAAGTAAAGTAAACTGAGAAGGACAGATGAAAAAAAAAATAAAGGGGCAGGCACAAGCGATCCAGTTTGAATAAGTAGTTACCAGCCTAATAGCAGCGCTGGACTCTGACGGTAACTGAATACACAATTTTTATTTAAACATGTTGACTAAAGAGCACAAAAGGTTTCACAACAAAAAAAAAAAATTACCCCTCAAATTAAGTAACCATAAACACCTTTAACGCTAGCAGAATTTCGACCATCAGACGGACATAAAACGATTTCACGAAACAACACTTTTTCCCAACCTCCTGCATGCCCCTTCTGTACAGTTAATTTCGTGTATTTTTTTTTACTCTTTACTTTTCGACTCTCGAAGCTACGAACGTGCATCCTCGGCGAATAATTTATGACTAATCGATAAACGAACTTTTCACGCCGGTCCTAACTTTTATCAGAGCAGAAAACTCTCGAGAACATTGTTTGATAGAAATTTTCACAAAATGCGATATCCCAACCTACTTGTTTCCAATGAAGATGAATAGCCCCGAGCCCTTTTTCTGCAGTATCAAAATTCTCTTTAATCCCTTTCGTATTTGCACTCAACCTCGCTTATTTATATTTATTTTTTCGGTTTTTTATTTATATTTACCTTTTTTTTTATTTGAAAAGGTTTCAATGCATAAATTCTGAGCACGATATTGAGAGAGCGTTAAAAAAATCGATTGAATAAATCCGCGATAATTCCCGGACGTCATTTCGCACCGCAAAGCATCATTTATCGAATCCATACCTCACATTCAATACTTTGTATTCTCTATTATCACAATAACAATAAAAAAATACAAAAAGTATGTTAAAAATTTTACTTTTTTTCATTTCAAAAATCAACAAAATATTTTTTTAACGCTGAAAAAAACTGAAACTCATTTTTTTTACATAGAACCCGGGTAAATATTGAAAATCTCTGTTGACTTTCCTCTTAAAATATCTTTCATAAAATCAAGTGACTCTCGAAAAATAAAAAAGAAAATATTTAAAAAAAAAAAAGATCGTGTTAAATCGCAATTATTTATATAAAAACTCCAGCTTACAGTAAAACCCCATTTTTTTCTATCCCTAAACCTTCATACTTGCCATTAAACCTTGATATTTCACTGTAATATCGTCGTAGCTTTCACAATTTTGTAATTAAAAATATTTAATAAACTGAGCCGGCAACCTAATTAAATAAATTTACCGTAAAAAATTATTCTCCATAATTTTCTCCATCCCCTATCCCCTAACGATAATAACCGGTATTTCTCCCTGCGTTAAATTTTATAACCAAATTCTCATTACAAACTTTATAAACACAAAATTAGTTTTCCTACGCATTGCGAGATCACAAGACCGTTCACTGTGCGTGTCCCGAGTAATCAGCAGACTATAATTACCCACAATTATTTATATATACATATGTACATATATATTTATTGAGTGTGCGTTTGTGATTATCAGTAAATTAAACGGTGATTCGAGGAAGTCTTTTGGCTCTCAACGACCGACGATTAACTACTGCTCCCACATCTTTACTTGTACCAATAAACTCAAAACTAACCTCTAAGTTTCATATACCGGTTCATCGAAGCTTTCGCGCTTCGGAAGCTTCACTTACTCCCTAACTCACCAGTCTTCACTTTATCTAACTTCTCTACAGTGTAGTTTAGCCTATGTACTATCAACTACTGCAACAACTACTAACGTACTCATGTTTTCTCGTCTGTGGCATTAACTACCAGCTACTTTGCTGCACGATGTATAGCCTTATTGTATTTTAACTATAATACTAATAGCAGACTAGACTGCAATGTTTCATTACTACAACTACCATTACTACTACTACTACTACTACTACTACTACTACTACTACTACTACTACTACTACTACTACTACTACTACTACTACTACTACTACAACATACAAGTATATATAACATAACTAGGAGGCTTGTTCCATACAACTAAACATGAGTACATACAAGAGAACACGATAATCATAGCTCTGGACTTGTCATCAACACATCTAACCCCACTAGTCTAAAAGTATAACACGCTGTATTATTACTGTTTTTAATTCCACCCTCACTCTAATTTTCATCAGCTTGTAACTCTTGTCTTTGCACCGACTACTATTGTTGTTATTTTTACTATTAACATTTTCCCTTTACTCGGTTTATTAAAATTAAACTCTTGCTGTGGTAATTTAGTCGTTCAAAGAAATAAGACTCGTGAAAAAATATTTTTAAATAAGAGATCTTTATCCCCTTTGAAAATAATATTTCATTTGCGTGTCACACCAAACAAACTATTATTATTATTTTTATGTTTCTATCAACGTTTTATGTGCAATTTCATCAACCTTTTTAGCGACACTTACCGTTTAATTTATATTGCATTGCATTTATATTTTTTATACACCACTTTTTTCCCGCGGAATATGTCGTATGTCATGATATAGTGATAACATTGCTACTCTCTTAAAATTAATCAGTGATTTGTACATTTGTACTCCAATCAGTGAATATTTAATGCATAAATAGTCCCAAGTCTATCACTGATTCAATCAGTGGCATACTTGGGACTGATTTGCAGTGAATAATTACTGATTTGCAGCTCTTAAGCAACACCATAATTAAATGATTAAAAAATAAACTGTAATATTAATTTGCTTATATTTACGAGTTTATAGTTTATGATTAATTAGTATTAAAGTACACAGAGAAACTAACTAATATTATAGATGATTTATGGGTAATTAACTCAAGCTGATTTAGACGTACAGTCGATACAAGTTGTAGCTCTTGCTAACGGTAATCAAGGATACCTTTAAAGGAGAAACAAGACTCATGTATTTCAAATCTCAAGTGTATATTTTATACATCGCTCTCTGTTCATCTATATGTACAGACAGATAATGTATGTGTATATAAATGTACCGAGAACACAGTGAAATCAAGGGTGCCACCTGGTTACACGGCGACGCTTATTACTGCAGTAATATCACCGTTGACTTGTGCTGCCAATCTCTGGTACAACTCAACTCTCGATACTCGCCCAACTGTAATTTAATCTGAAGCAAACGAGAGCTTGGGGTGCGCTCGAGGGGAATAATCATAATTACGAGATGTTACTCGAGTGGCTTTAATTTCTTGTACGTTTCTCCTTTACCGTATATACACGATTCCTGGTTTCCTTCCCCGGCTTTATACTCACCATCTTATACCTACATCTACCTACGCCTACCTCTACATCTGACTGTATACATTAACTATTATATTTATCATCTAATAATTGTAACTGTCTGCTTTCTGTTCTCTCTTCCTTATTATTCCCTACATTATAATTCTTATTCGTTTAACGTTAATGACTTTCCAATTTACCTTGTAGTAACTTATAACTGTGTACGTACTATTAAGTTATAACATAAAAACATACTTTTTTTATGCAAACAACTTAGCATCCTAATCGGATCGTCATTCAATGATTCTTATTGTTCTAAAAATAATTCAGTGTTTTATTTGCGTTACATGTATCGCGTTACTAATCCCATAAAGACATGATTTAATGCGGCCTTTTGGTTCTAAGCAGCTTTAAGAAGATCCCTACCAATAGAGCGTATATTGCACATTTAAATTACGAAACAATGAGACATGTTCTTTTAACGCTTACTCGATTCCAGCTGATTCACTTATGTAAAAGTCATATTTACGCTTATTCAAATATGCTTAACTAGAAAATTTTTTAAAATAATGATTGAAAAAAAAAAAAAAAAAAAAAACGTAAAAAGAACCCGTGATAGTCGTCAGTATGTATGGACAAGGGTAAACATTAACTTGATAAATGCACTTAAATTCTT
The DNA here is from genome assembly GCF_026212275.2 of Microplitis demolitor. Classification (NCBI taxonomy): domain Eukaryota; kingdom Metazoa; phylum Arthropoda; class Insecta; order Hymenoptera; family Braconidae; genus Microplitis; species Microplitis demolitor. The sequence continues at coordinate 19,645,212 of NC_068547.1, forward strand.
AAGAAAAACTCATTTGAAAATCACTACCCAAATTTTGGAATTCAGAAACCAAAAAATCGGAATTAGTAATGCGATATAGCTAGAGGAGATAAGCTCATACTATTTATTTTAAAAATAAATATTCAATGTAATTAAATAACGTGCTGAAATGTTTTAAAATACGTATAATTATTAACGAGCTTGTAATTACGAATCCGCTGTAAATAATAGTACCAATTATATCCACAAAGTTGAAAGGTACAAAAAATGAATTATTTAAAATACAAATTAATATCTCTCTATATAAAATTCATCAATCATTTACATACTTTTTATTTAGAACCGAGTTCGCGTTTACACATACAGCCGGCTAAATATAACGTCAGTTTATATGCCACTCAAATCAATATTCGCAAAATAAAATACATGAGCGATAAATTAAACTGACGATAAATTTTAAATTGAGATTTTATAAATTTAATTATGATCATAAAATAATTATAAATCAATTAATCTTGAGTGTTTGTAAAAGCTCTCACTATAGATATTATTTTTAGGACATAATCAATGTCCGAGTATAAAATTACTCATGAACTAAATTTTCCCTCTTCAACACTGTCGCCGACGACTACACTTGCCCAACAAATAACTAAAACAAAGTAAGTGCAGTTAATCAAAACAGGACACAAATTTTCTGATTGAAAAAAATTTCCATGCGTTACATTTAATTTAGAGATAACCCAAACCTAAAAAAAAATCACTATGTGCAATTTAATCATGTCATCGTCAATTGGTTTCCGCCCTCTCAACTTCAAATCAATCTATTACAGTGTCTGCACAAGTATATCTGTAGAGTAATAGATAAAAATAGTGGCGAGTACAAGGTACAGAGTACAGAGCCCAGAGTAGTAAACGTACGTGTCAGTTTTTTTTACCGTTCAAATAAATCTGGTGTCTTTTTAAAGCTCGTGAATACCATGGGCAGTGCGACGCTTTTCACATTGCACAAGGCTTTTCATTATTGCACTGGCCGTAGACAACACGTCTGCAAAGTATCATACTTTTTTTACTCGTCACTTTACAACGCGCCAAACTCTTCAATCGTGGTCTTCATTCACTCCCTCATGCTCTCGTGTACACCGTACCCATGCAACAACTACCTTTTCATCTTCTACACCCAACTTCGCACACTTCGGCACTACCATCTACTGGCTCTATCCATTCTCGTATTTGCAACGTATTCATCCTCTGATAGGTTTGAAACTTGCTTTAAAAGAGGCTTTGTTCGTGCCAAAAGCTTCACTCTCTGATACTCCAATAGTTTGTATACGTCAACTATGTTCATACATACATTCATCCATACATAAATAAAGTTATATATTAGTTTGTAATAACGCGTTGGAGCTTATACTTAACTCTACAAAACTGATGTCATGCAAGTTTCATATAATTTCCGTCAGGGATTTCATAAACTTCCTGATTGATTGTAAAACTCTTGACTATTGAAATTTTTCGGTATTTCTTTACTTTATTTGTATTTTTTTTTTTTTTACTCATAAAAAGGAATTTGAAATTTAATTAAAAACACAAAAAAAAAGTGTTTTTTTTTAATTTGATAAAGTTTCAAAAGCTCTAACAAGTGATTAAAAGTATGAGATGTATGTGGAATTTATTTATTCATGTAGTATTTTATATTTGTTTCTGTTGCAGTTCAGGAGGAAGCGGAAAAACAAAACGAGGATGTGGAGAGTTTTCTGAACAATGAGGGTGGTTAGTTTGTTTGTAATGTTGTTTACTAAAGTAGACATTGTTTAGTTGCTATGCTCTGTTGTAGAAATAGCGGTGGTGTTACAGAGATAGTGGTAGTGGTAGTGGTAATAGTAGATGTTAAGTAAATTAAGGGCTTAATGTTACAGGAGAAATTGAAGATGAGAATGATGAAGAGAATGAGGAAGAAGATAATGTTGTTGAGTGGGAGGAAACGAAATTTGATTTTAAAGAATTTATTCATAGGTAATTTTATAAAATATTTATAGTTAATTAATACCCTTTTAAACTTATGCCGTTTCGTAAACTTACAAATTACTTACTCGGAATAAGAGTGTCTTGATACTCCCCCAAGGCTTAGCAAATTCTTATATATTGCGTTACTAATTCTAAAAGGACATATTTTTATACGCCCTTTTGCCTTTAGGAAGCTCCTCAAAACCAAAAGGGCGTTTTTTTTATGCCAATCGTTTTGTAGACTTATTTTAAAATACAAAATTAAAGAGAAGAACATTTAAAAGCCAAAAGTGCAGTTAATTTAAATTAGCCGCCCTTTTAGTTTTCAAAATTTTTTTTCAAGCTTTAGTATGAGTCCCCAAAACGATTGATCATAAAAAAATATACACCCTTTTGGTTTTGGGAAACTCTCTGAAGCCAAAAGGGTGTATAAAAATTGAGTTCTTTAGGAATTAGTAATACGATATTTAAATTTACTGTCTGATTATTTACGCGTTGGTATTAATAGTCTAGTCTAAAACAGTCGAAAACCAAATAGGGGAGACTGGGGTTGTTTGTTTCACGGGTTGGTCGTCATAGAGGTCATAATAGACAATTTAACGAACGAAATACGAACATTGATCGGTGTCAAAGAATCGGCATCAAAAGGGAGGTTATACCTTTGCGATTCTTCGCCGCCGATCAATGAACCGATCGTCACCAATGACTGCTGTGACAACCAACCCGTGAGACAACTAACCCTGGTCTCCCCTACAGCATTTGTTAACCGAATTTTATTAATTTAAAACCAGAAAAGCGTTATATTGTACTGGATTTAACTTAATCCTTGCTAAAGTTGATGAAGTCTTTTAATATTTCCATACTTTTTCAATATTTCCTTAAACTTTGGGAAATGTCTAGATAAATTTAAATTTAACACCTAAATTATCTTGAATTTTAATCTATTAAATTCGCGTGGTTTTAAAAGTTATTTAAAGAGAATAAATTTTTGATTACTAAGTGTTTTTAATTATAGATTTGCGAACGTAAAAGTAGTGAAAGCCGTTACCGTACTATTGAAAACATTTGAAAAGAACAGTATGGAATTAAACCGTTACATTATTAAAATGTTACATCGTATTGCATGGGATTGCAAAATGCCAGGGATGATTTTTCAGGCTTCAATATTTCGTGTCTTTCAACGCATCCTGGATTCGAAACACCACGAGCACAAGGTCAGACATAAGAAACTTCATGTACATTTTTTAAAAAAAGTTGTTAATTTTTTTTCAACATCCAAAAGTTTTAAATCGAATAAGTACAGATATACATATAGATATATAAAACTCGTCGTGAATACTTGTCGCTTTACTCATGAAATGTTACAGGAGTTGCAAAAGTTTGCCAGTTTCATAATTCGTCAGTTTGCGGAAGTGGCTCAAAAAAACCGGAAAGCGTACATGGAGCTTCTCTTCTGGAAGAATACTCGGGAGGCTACAGAAATGGTTGATGGGTACGATGCAGCGAATGCAGAAAATAAAAAAATATCGCGCGCTGTCTGGAGTGAAGCTGAAGAGGATGAACTACGTACTTTGTTTATGGAACATCAAACTAACAAGTATCCTCAAGGTAACAAATTAATTTACATTTTTTAACCCTTCAGCTTCCCCCCTTGTATAATTAGATAAAGAGAACGAACCAAATAAACCTCTAAGTACAGCTAAATTACCTGGTAAAATTCTAATACATAAAGTTTAAGTTTTACTACTGAATAATTTAAAAACAATTTCATTTTTTCAGATTTAATCGATTGGCTTTTGGAGAATATTATTAGCGAAAATCGAACACGTCGCGGTATAATTAAAAAACTCAAGGAGATGTATTTGATCGTAAACTCTAAGGTAATTATCCATTTATCAATTAAAGAGTTGATACTAATTAGTTCATACAGTTGTTTGAAGTAATTAGAACTTTTTTATCACGAGCGAGAGCGAGAGGCTAAAAGAAAATGAATTAAAAAAAAGCAGCGTTCCCGGAGGAAAGTAATCGGAACTTTTTCTTCTCAACAGCGCGGGAAAAAAATTTTAAAAGCGCGCTTTATTTAAATCTTTCAACAAACAACTGTGAATTATCATTCTCTGTGGACAATAACGAGTAGTATAAACGCAAAATACGGAAAAATATTTTACGTTTTTTGTCGAGGGGCTAAAAACACGAGTACTCGTATACAGTCTATCGGCATATTATTTTTTTTTTCAATCCTAACACCCTATTGTTTTATCGTTTCCTTTTTGTCCCTTTGCATTTTATTTTCTCTCGTCCCTTTACTATTCATTTGTGTATTTTTTTGTATTCGTGATAGAGTACGCGTAACCACTGTACGTATTTGTGGTAACCGCCCTCTTGAATTCTCTTCTGTACTATCTTGTGTAGCCATTTCTCAATGAGAAACAAGATCGATGATTTACGAGAGTATAAAGCTCACGGTACTTACACTGAAACGTTGGTAATGTAAATAAGCTTCTACACGTCACGTGCTAAAACATATTTCTTCAGTAAAAATAAAATAATAAATAAATAAGTTTAATAAAATAAAAAAAAATATTACGACTGACTTAAAGAAATTGAAAATTCCATAGAAGACAATTCCACCTGGAATTTTCTTACCCGTCTAAATTACTTTTTATTTACCCGTATACAGCCACGACGTGCATTCTATTTTCCTGTCTATGATACCGTATTATTATTATTGTTATTATTGCATGTATATATATATATATAATATCCTGAAATTTCTTTAGGTATTTGCATTTAAATGTCGTTTTGTTCCAAAAAATCATATTTTGACCGATTTTAATGACTTGTTTTTAAATGCAAATAACTAAAGAATTTTCAAAAATTTGAGGAATTTTGTTGTGAATAATTTGTAGGAAATAAAATTATTTACAAAGAAGGTCTTGTAATATTTAACAAGTTTAATAGTTTTGCTGGAAGTCAAATTATACTAAAATTTAATATGAATCCAACTTTGACCTTGAATATCTTTTGAAAAATTGATTTTATTGAAAAATAATAAGAGATCTTTTTTGTAGAACGTTTAATTTCCAACAAAAATAACCATTGATTTTTCTAATACACTGATTTTCTAGTGAGTGATAAAATTCCAAACTTTAAAAAAAATATTTCCCATGTTTGAATGGGAAATCGCAAATTGCGATGAGGCGGTTGTTAATATTAATGTTAAGAGCTCAAACTTTGACAGTATTTAATTTTCGTCATCTCGAACAATATTTTCCGTATAATTTTTAAAAGAAAGAACAATAGTCGATTTTTTTGAACTAGTCTAAAAAAATAATCGTACTAAAATAATTCAGTTTCACTTTAACACCCGAAATTTTTTTTTCTCAAACTTTTGTGTCCCACTTTTAAATATTTTACTATAGAAGAAATAATAGCGCATGAAAATAAGACTCCTTGAATAAGAATCATAATAATAATACTAAAAAAAAAAACTTTAAAATTAAAAAGTTTATGAAATACTACCGGTAACTTGACTGAATTTTGATTCTACTTTTAGTTTACAACTTTTTCAAGTTTTTATTCTATTATCAATAAAAATACCTAAAAAAAAAAAATAATTTCTGTAATTTTTTCAACAGGAAGTGAGGAATGAAGTACAAAAACGGTTACCCAAAGAATGGGGTGAAGAGGAAATAACGCAATTAAAAGAAATGTGGGAAAATGTTAAAAATGATGATGGTAAAAGTTTTATTATTTTATTTAATTATCTGATCCATTATAATCAGCAAAAAGAATAATTTAAAGGCGATAATAAATAAAAAGTCGCTAAGCGTTAAAATTAGTTAAAGAAATTTAATTAACAGCATTTGCAGCATGGGCACTTGATTCTTATAAAAAATAGCTTAGAACAATATTTAATTAAACAGATCCAGTTGATCTCATTTACGGTGGATTGAGGATAAAACGCCCGAAGCCGAGAATAAAGGAAAAGCTTTTGGAATTAGGGCTGGCGAAGGATCCAAAAGAATTACGTAAAAAACGTACCAAGAAGAATAAAAGCAAAAGTGACGGCTGTAAGTATTTACTATTTTATTTTTATTCCCTCCATCAATAGTTAAATACACCGAGACTAATTAAACTACTACTTTTTCCACCCAAATTTATTTTATTTAAAATGTACGAGCAACTAAGTCACTGCGTCACTGCCCGAATATTACTGCAAAATTTTCTAAATTTGATTTAAATGAAATCATTTATCAAAATCTTTACCAATGTTCTCGAATATTTTGTTTATTTTTATGTTTATTATCATTCAAATTCCAAGAGAAATCTCATCATTAACTCGCAAACTTATTGATATCGATGATCGTATAATCATGGGATTTTTTAAAAAAAAGTTACACGTGGTCCAATTTATTTTTATCAGTTGTCTGATATATTTTTTTTCACTGATAGCAAATTAAATTTATTTTATTCTCATTATTATAGAAGCAATGACGTAGACTAAATTTTTCTTATTTTCTTTCAATTATAAATATAATAGTTATATATATTTAGTCATTTTCAGTGAATAATCAAAACATAAGTTTATTTAAATTGAATAAATATAAAATTTTTTCCCGCGTAATTTAAATGAAATTCAAATAATACAGATAAATTTATTCATTTCGATAATTGGCAATAAAAGAGTTTAAACCATGAAAAGGTACAAAGTCAAGATCTTTTTAACGATACAAAATTTAATAACATGAATTAATTCTATCATGTAGATATGATTGGAACAAAATTTTCCTGATTTTTTTAATAATATAAATAATAATTAAAATTACAATGTCAGGATAGTTGATTGACACGAATCACGTGATAAAATAAATGAAAACAAACCACCGCGTACTAACTCGGACGTTTGGCGGGATAAAATGATAGTCAGGTGTTGGGAAATTCATATGATCCTGGGGCTTGTCAAGCATCTAAACATCCTCGCTTATACTCAACCAGCTGACAGTCAACTACAACACCTACCACTAGACACCTACTTCTGTACAGCTACTTCTATACTTGAAATTTCGTGTCACGCGGTATGACGTATATTATAAATTATCTCAAGTATCTTTAACAAATTCCACAAGTAAACTCTATTAATAACACACGTATATTTACTCAAGCAATTTAATGTGTTGCAAATGCTTGAGAACACTTGGTAATTATCTCAAATAAACTCATTGGCAGTTAATTTACGTAAGTTTATGCCAGTGCAATTTAAATTCCACACCAGCTTAAAGCAAAATTATATTGCGTTACTTATTTTATAGCAGAAAATTCGGCTGCCCAATTTCAAAACATAGTAACTGACAAAGCAAAATTTTTTAAATATTTAGTTAATCATATTTACAAGACTACTGTAATTAGAAATACTAAAAAATTGATTTTGAAAAATTTGTCTCTTGCTATGTTTTGAAATTGGGCAGCCGAATTGAAAAAATTTTGAAACAGGCATAGCTTAAATTATACGCTCTTTGGCTCTTAAAATTTTTTTAAAATTTTTAGCTTTAGAACAATGATTTGCAATTAAAAATAAAGTTATACGCCCTATTGGTTTAAACTTAGTGTCTAAAGTCAAAAAGGCGTATAAAAATATATCTTTTTGGAATTAGTAACGCGATATATAATATAGAATTATAGAACAGGCATTAAATCGATAGTCTATGAAGAGGATTTTTGATGTATCAGCAATATCGGGATATCTATGAAAATCCTGAATGCATTAGTATGAAGAACCATTGGAGCATATGCATCAACTATTCTACTCTCCTCTATTCTACTTACGTAATGCTGATGCTTGCTTTACTATATATACAAACGAATCGTTTTAAACTTCGTCAGTTTGTCAGATTTAATAAGACTTTAAAACTCAATTCATCTCTACTCAACTGATATTTATTTAGTCGATAGTAGACTTACGTCTCATTAGCTGAGACTTTATCTATTTAATATTCAATTATATTTTTCTTACTTTATACTTTACATTTTTTATGTCAAAAGACTTTGGAATTTTTTTTTATCAACTTTTGTATTTGTTTTTATTTTTTTACTCAACTTTTTCTCGCTGCTCTACGGTATAAGAAATTTAACATTCATGAAAAATATTGTTTTACTTGGAAAATCTTATTCGTATTCGATGCATTTCAATAGATTGACTTGACGAAGTTTATAAGTAAAAATACTTTTGAAAAAGTTGTTTGAAATTTTAATTTTTTAGTAAGAAGTATATATTTTCATTTATCAGTATACTGGTAAATATATTTAAATAAAATATTTACTCATTTGAATAATTATTAATTTTTTTAAAGTTTGAAATGTTCGGGACTCGATTTCACATAACCTTATTTTCAAATTTTTTTTTTTAGGTTTTTTTTTCAAAATTTTATAACATATATTTCAAATCTAAATTTACATGTAAATCTTCATATTTATTAAACATTTTCAAAAATAATTTTTTCGTTCGTTTTTGTAAAATTACTCGAAAAAAAAAAAAAACTAAGAAAAACATGGAACTTAAAAATTTATTTAATTTTCTTGAACATAAGTGAGAAGTAAAAGATGTAACGTACATTAAATATATATAGTCTATAAAAAATTTATGCAGTGAACGGGGATTAAATCTAAAATGAATGCGTAGCGGATGACTATCGATTCATTTAATCCTCTTGGAGTGAAATTCAGAATTGGAGTAAATTCTGTTTGAAATAAAATATATTTCCCTCCAAAATAACTCCTCTGAAAAAACAAACTCTCCATTTACTTCGTAAACGGAGTGGTTTTTTTCTCAAGCACCGAAACTCCATCGGAGTGGATTCAGATTTTAAGAAAATCAGTAATCACTCCGAATTCACTCCCAATTTTTTAGTGTATGAATAGCAACTCGCATTCAACATGAATTCTAGTGACTATGTTTAATTTGCACGTATGAATTTCTGACAATCAAATATAAATTTTAACGGAACAATAAAATGAAATATGAATGATAAATTTGATTACTTTTATTGTGTATTAAATATTTGCATCAAAGTTTTGAAGTTTTCAGATAACTCTGGTAATAAACAAGTTGACAATAATGCTGAATTTTAAATTTATCTCACTGTTAGAACCAATAGTTTTGCTCATTGAATTGTAACTAAAAATATATAAATGCATTGTCAAACATTAAGTATCTCGATAATTTCCAACCTAGTAATTACATTAATAATAGAAGGAAACAAAAATAGTTGATCAATGTATTGGTTTTATAACAGTACCCAAAGCGTCATGGGAAACGCGGTCAGACAGTGAAGAATCTGCGTCGAATAGCGACGACGAGGACTCGTCGTCAGACTCGGAAAACACTGGGCGTCATCCAGGCTCGTCATCGAACTCTGCGCGCCCGAGCGCAGCCAAAAAAAAACTCGTTAAGAAACAAAATAAAAAACGTCAGCCGACAATTATTTACAGCGATGCACAGCTGTCGGGTCTACTGAAAGAGGTTATCGATAATAGTAAGTTAATTAACGTAATTTATTATAAATAGTTCTGTTAAGTATTTTTTAATGACGTTGACAATGATAGCGGTCGCGCCACAACTATACCATAAGTTAAATTAAATGCGCATTTAATTTACTGGAGAATGTTTGCGATCAGATATGAGCGAGTCTCTAGAGTGGATTAAGGAATCACTGGAGGAGGCTTTGGAGGATCGAGATGAAGAAAGTGCCGATGGCATCCCGCTGGTCCCGATAACGGATTATTCATCAGCTGCAATGGAATCGCCAATTTTTATGCGATTTCTTCGTGCTTCTGGTATTGAACCACCCTCGAATGAACAAGAAGCTTATTGGCGAATACCAGCCACAATGCTTTCATCTACAATACGTAAACGTTGCGATTTAATCGCTAGTGCACTCGTGGGAAATTTTGTTATCCAAGGTTTTTATATTTTTATATTTTTTTATTATTATTTATATTACAAACTATATATTATTGTAGGTTACAAATATTCTCTCATATTTATTGTTATTATTATTATCATTATTATTGTTATTATTATTATAAGTATAAAAAAAAATTATATAGTAAATTGATTTATTTTTTATTTAGAATCAATAACTTCGGAAAAAATTCAAGTAAATAGCGATAGTGACTCAGATGATGAAGAAACTCAGCATGACATTGAAAAAATAAAAAAAATGTTTAAAAAAAAATCAGAATTACAAAATAAAAGTAAAGGAATCACAAGTACATATTTAGACTCAAGTAGTGATGAAGATACTGGCAGATTATTAATGAAAGATAAATCTCTATTGATTGATAAAAATGAAGAAGATAAAGAAGAAGATAAAATAAATAATGGAAAAGAAAAGGAAAAAAGACGGGGAAATAAATCAAAAGTACATGGAGGGAAATTAAATTCAAGCCGTATTAAATCCATCTTAAATTCATCTGACTCTGAAATGGAAGTTGAAACTACTAAAATTACTGAGAATAATTGTAATTATAAATTTTAATTTAATTATTATTGTTATCATAATTCTTAATGTATCTTTTATTGATTTTATATTTATTATTATTATCCTCTAATTATTTTTTATTTTTTTTCCAGCTGAAGTTAAGAGAATTAGATCGGAAAATTCAGATACCGAAACTCCGGTAATGAAAAAACGTCGCGTTATTGACAGCGACGACGATGAAGAGGAGGAGAGGGAGGGAGAAAATGAGAAGAAAAAAGAAAGAGACCAAGAGAATAATTTTGATAAGCTTTTAGAATCAACTAATACAAAACAAAGCCGCAGAATCATCAGTGATGACGAGAGTGATGACCCACAAGTTGAAGAACCTCGTCAGTCGAAATCGCGTAAAATTTTTAGCGATGATGAAGATTGAGGTATTTTATTTTTATACTTTTACAATTTGTAGAGTTCATAATAATACGTAATAATTTTTTAAATGTAATTAATATAATTATTATAAACCGTTGAAATAAAATGGAAATAAAAATAAAATTAAAAATATAATTAAATGTCAGTTTAAAGTAAAAATTTATCTATTATCAGATAAATGTCCTGTTAAAAAATATGACACGTGTCCTTTTAAAAGAACAATATGTCACTCACAAAGCTTATAATTTCCTCCTTCCATGTATATATATATTTTAGTGAACAAAGAGTTAATTTCAGTTACACAAATTTAAAAAATTCTTCATCTTTTTGCTACAGTTTTAATTACAATATAATATCACTCTTATGCCATCAATTGCATTTAAATCTGCCGTACATTTTTAACATACTCTATATCAAAATCCCGCATATCAATTACCGTAACCATTAATTATTATTAACAATTAATAATAAATTATTTTATTAAAAATTAGTAAAGCTTAATTTCGACCACAGTATCCCGAATAATTTTCATCTAACCAATCGCTTATTAATTTTTAAGTGACCATACAGTAGAGTTATATGTGAACTCTCACCTTTAAACTACTACTACTAACGATTAACTACCAACTATTCACTATTAATAATTAAAGCTTTAATTGAAGTATAATATTTAATTTAATCTTTTTTGTTCACTGTAACAAATGTAGTTCCATTTTTATCTACCGTCAATAAATATTTAATTTCTTATCAATCATTTGTAGGTTAGATATCTATAGAGATTATAAAAAATTTTATGTAAATTCTACATTATTAAGTTAAGTTCATTTATTTTTTCTACACTCTTTGTAATATAAAAAACATGAGATGTAAATAAAGTCAAACTGTTAGTGACGTGTTTGGCTGATGGCTCAAAACCTGATTTTGGTTCGATTTTTGAAAATCGAGTTTTCATCAGATGTCGATATTCTTTTTAAACTTTCTGTCCGACGAAATCTTTATAATGAATGAACTAATTTGAGCGTTTTGGCGGCAATCAAAAGGGCTCACCAAGACATTGAGCTGATTGAATTTTGAAGTCGATCGGTAGAGTAGTTGACAAGTTATACAAAATTTAAAATTAAAAAAAAAATTTGTAGGTTTATGTTGCATAACTCGTAAAACTCTCGACCGATTTATTTACTCCAAAGATGTTGGACAAAAATTAATTTTTTTCAGCGAAATGTAAATTTTTTCGGTCCAACCGTTTTTGAGCTTAAAAAATCACCAATAGTAACGTTTCTTAGCTCCCTGAGCTCAAAAACAACGAGAAGTTTTGAGATTAACCCACAGGGCCAACCGTTTTTCAGATTTTATTTTTATTAACTATGAGAACTCAAAAATACGAAAAATAAAAATTACATGATGTGCAGTAAAATGAAAATTAAAAAATAATAATGCATAATTATACATAATACAATAATCCGTCTTTACAATATCATTTTTTTTATCATCATTAAAAAGCCAATTAATTGTAACGTCATATGACTGTGGAATTAAAAATAATGAGACCAATTAAAATAAAAATTTCTTCTTTTTTTCCGTTAGTATTTCGACGTATTCATTGTACATCATTAGAATAGCAATCAAAGGCAAAAAATAGTTGATGAAAATAAAAAAAAGTTACTTGATTATTATCAAATCTTGATATTTATATACATATTCATATACAAATAAAAATGAAATTCAAACAAAACGTACATTGAGAAAATATTTAAAAAATAATTTACCGATTTGAAACAACAAATATTAGTATATATAATAACAAATGATATCAATTAAAATAATTAATTGACATGGTCATATTTGCTGACAATTTCTTTAATTAAATTTCCAACTCGGCATTCAGCGGTGTCGCAACCAGCTGATCGCCGTTTTCTGGCTCTCGTTATAAAATTAACCACATTATATTTATCATCAAAGTGCTCGTCTTTTCTTTCTAATTTTTTATCGAAATTACGTTCAATAGCATTGTCTATTGCATTGTCAATTATATTAATTTTGTGGTCTTTTCTCTGCATAACTGCGTCATTGTCATCGACAACTTTAGGTGTAACTATTTGCCGATCAATTTTCTCCGTCACTCCGTAATCATCTTCTGTCGCCTGCTCGGGAAGGTCAAACTTGATCCTCACAGTCTTAATGACACCGTCATACCCGACTGCCTCGACATCTAATCCTTCATCTCGGAAAAACTCAGCGAGCTCCTTGAGCGTAAATGGCTGATCCTCCGGATCCTTGATCGTCTCATCAAATTCAATATCAAAAATAATTGCGTCTTTCTCTTGAGTTATTTTCATAACAATGCCCTCTGTCCGGAGAACTCTCATCAGTTCCTCGATATCTAATATCTCGTCATAATCATCCCACTGGTCGAATTTAACTTCTATTATAGATGTTTCTTTACCGTCGTTTAATTTTTCAACTTTTGCTCCCCAGTCTTCTAAAAATTCACCAAATTCTTCTAAAGTAAATGGATCACCACCATCCGAGTCGGCAATCAAAAATGTTCCTATTGAATCTAAAATTTAAATTACAAATTATATATAATTTATTAATTAATTCATTTACTTGACAAAAAAAAAATTCATACCAAATTTCGTAGAAACTTTTTCTATCGGCTTCTGACTAATTATTTTAGCTACTTCATGTGTTTTCATATTTCTAACGGCATATATATTAAATACATATACCAAGTCATCATTTTGGCTGTTCAAACTTTCATCTATCAAAAAAAAAATATTTATTTATCGTTGTAAAAAAAAAAAAAAAAAAAAAAAAAAAAAAAATTTACCAGAGTTAGTAGTAACTGGAGTTGCATGAACAGCGCAAATAAAAAAAAGCAACCCCAGCAGATAATTCGACTGAAACATTATGAACCAACGAAACAAAAACGAACAATAATAAAGTAAAAAAACAAAAATCCGTATAAAGTGAGTTTTAAGTATTGACTGTACACGAGACCTATTGTGTTACGACTTTTATAGTATCGCGATCATCAGTAAACTCAGTTGACTCAGTAATCATTTGTCCTGACAACGTGATCCTGTTGTGCTATTATATAATATCCGCTAGCAACTTTACAATTGTTTATGACAATACATAGTCATAGACGTCATGCGTACAAAACAATACACTCTTCGATAAATATATGTCTCAATATTTTTCGATTTAGCTCTTACTATTCCGACAATTTAGACGTATAGGTATAAAACGATCTCGGAAATTTTATTAAACGCCTACGATAATTCCGATTACTATTGCTCCAATATGATTACTTTAAGTGCCGGAAGTGTCTGTAGTGTACACGCAAATACTGACTCATTTTACTAGTCACTAGTGTATAGACTACAAGTTCTATGTACATTTTATATTATACCGTTCAACAATATTCATTTAGATAATTACAGTTCATTCTGTTTTATTTTAATACATCTTGTTCTTTTCCTTCTTCTTCTACTTCTTAGTTTTAAGAGGAGTCTGAATTTTTTCTCTATCACACTCAAGTCGACGAACGATACTATTCTTGTTACACTTGCGTAGTAAATCAAAATTTTGTTCTCGCTTTTCTCTTAAACAAACTAATATTTTTTAAAAATTAAAACGTAGATTGCTAGATCACAGAGTTATGTATCGAGACTCGTTCTTAGTAATGCGTTTGAGAGTAAAGCTAGGACCAAAATTACTGTAGACCCTCTTTTTAAGAAGAAACGCCACAGGAATTCTTTCTCACATTGAGAAAAATAAAGACATTATTTTTGTTGCACTCGGAGAGTAAATGAGAATTTTAAATCAATTGTTCTCAGAGAAGAATTCGAATTTTTGAAATTGCGAAATTTTTAGCCCTCTAATCAGGTTTTTAAAAAACGCTAAAGACTCTCTATTTTAGGTTTCCAGTGCTTGTCTGTGAATTAAGTTAAATTGAAAATCGGTTAACTTGACCCCTAAATAAATATATTCCGTCTGTAGACTATAAATTTATGCAACCCAAACTCAGCTGCTTATAGCTCGATGACGAGTCATATTAAATTTCAAGAGCAAGGTAAATTATCCTTTGATTCACTCGGTTATTAATTTATTTAAACTGTAATTTGAAGCATTGACTCAAAATTATAATTATTATTTATTATTTATTCGGGTATTCATACAAGAAAAGAGAATTTATTTTATAATTATTTTTTTATTCAAAGATAAAAATTTACAGTTTGTTTTTATTATGCAATAGCTAGTAAATTTAAGTAATGCAATTTATCAGTATGAATCTTTATAAATTTTTTCACCAACTACCAGACGATGACTGTGCTGATGCTTGACTGTATGACCCGTGATTTCTAAAATAAAATAATGATCGATAAGTTTTTTTAAAATTAAAATATGAAAAATCTGATTGTTTATTACGTTAATGGAATTCCTAAATTCATTTCAATAAAAATTGATAATTAAAAAATGAAAATTGTTTTAACGATTTGGTCGGGTTATCGTTAAGTTCTGTTGTTCCAAGTTTTGACTATAATATGAGTACAACATGAACTACGAGTTGACGTAAATCCACAGCCGTAATAGGAATACAAGTTGCCTTCGAATTACGGAAAAAAACTTGAAGAGCAAAAATTAATTTCAATCTGATAGAAAGATGCGAAAAAAAACTTGAATAAGCAAAATTTTACTTCTAAGTTGACAGCAAGTTACTGTCAACTATCTGCAGTCAACTTGACATCTTATTTCGGTTGTAGATTTCCATCATAATGGCTATCAAGATGTTCAAATATTTCTTTGATAGCAAGACTTTCTGGTCAGAAAATTGATGTCAATTAGTTACAATCAAATTGACGACAACTTCAGCCTTTGTAACTATTGACTACAAGTTATTATCAACTTTCTAAGAAAATTCAAGGCAACTTCTCGTCGATTAATGCAATGCCAACTTTTGCCACCAACTTTCTCAGAAAGTTGCTATCAACTTATAGAAATGCCAATTTTTGCAGCCAACTTGGCGACAAGCTACTACAGAAAGTTGTCGTCAGCTTGGCTATCAGTTTAATAAACTTTCAATCAACGTGTTTATGATAAAGAAGTCAAGTTATTAATGAAAGTTATCATAGGTGGATATAAGTGAATAGAAATCAACTTACCCGCCACCACATGTATTGCAGCCACTCGGCTGTTGATAATGTGGCTGTGGTGCTGGTTGATAATGGGGCTGAGGTGCTGGTTGATAATGGGGCTGCGGTGCTGGTTGATAATGGGGCTGCGGTGCTGGTTGATAATGAGGCTGCGGTGCTGGTTGATAATGCTGCTGAGGTTGTTGATACTGTGGCTGTTGTACCACGTAAATAGGGATCACTCCTACGGCACCTAAAAATATTTTTAAACATCAATCAATTAAATAGAAGAAATCATTACAATTTTATAAAAAAATTTCTGAAGAAACTAAAATGTACCTGTACTTTGAGGGTAACTACCACCTCCATTGCAAACTTGGCAACTGTCACCACCACTATGTTTATTCAACAGTTTGCTAAGAAGTCCTCCGTGACCTAGAGTACGGCGCCTTCGTACCTTGTTAAATTTCCCGGGTTTGATCAAATCTACGTCACCATCATCTATCGGCTCATCAATGTCGATCTTTATCAATTTAGTTTCTCCATCACCGATCTTCTCAACTTTTAATCCTTCTTCCTCCAAATCTTTCGCCAGTTCATCTAAACTCACTGGTGTTTCTTCATCATCTTCTTCAAGGACTAGCAAAACAGTTGCTATCGGTTCTACACAAAAAACATCCATTAATTTTTTAAATCATTCTTTGTTCCTCCTCCTCTAATATAATAACGTGCGTAAAAAAAAAACACTTACCCAACAATGAAGGGTTTTGTTCAGCAAATTCGTCGGTCAGAATTTCATTGGTCTCTTCGCTTGTCGTTGCATTTTTTATAGCGAAAAGGTTTATAATAAAAATAGTTCCCAACTTATGAAAGGGTTCATCTTCTTTGTTCGGTGGTTCTAATTCCGTTGAAATAGATGGTTCAACAGCATCAACCATGTCAACACCAAAATCTCCTATTTCCGCATCTTCACTCGGCGGCTCAAGTTCTGTTGAAAGTGTTGGATTACTTTCATCAATTATTTTAGCCGAAAAACTAGATATTTCAGCATCTTTACGAGGTGGTTGTAATTCTGTTGCCAGTGTTGGTAATTCATCATTTTTTTCCGTTGATATTTCTTTAAATTTAAACCAAATTATTATTATTTTAACAGTTAATAAATATTATAAATAATTAATTAAAAAAAATGATACCAGTATTTGAATCAAGTGGCAAAGAACTTGATGTTGTTAGTAAAACAAACAAAAATAACGACACTAATTTCCACATTTTTATCTGAATAGTAAATAGGTAAGATGTTATTTAGTTACAGCCTCCGAATATCGAGTAACCGGAATATACTGCATGAGAACTCTCGGATCTTCCTTCTTTTATAGCTCGTTAAAACCACACCAATACTACGTAAACATGATCCTGTGATGATTGCATAAGAAAAACAGTGAGTAACGTAGTATGGTGTCATTGTTGATGTCTCTATCGTGTGTATGGATGCTTTGGATTTTCTCGCGGGAATTACCCTGGAAAAACCGCTAAACTCTGAATTTTCCGAGCCATTGTTTATTTATTCTCCGTAAAAAAAAAAAATCCACTGATAAACTTCGGCCGTTTCAACAAATTAAAAATTTAAATAACAAAGCATTATTAAGCTACTAAATTTATAATATGAAAAAACAAAAATATTTTTTCATAAAAATGTAAATTATGACCTTGATTAATGCGCTTGTTAAAGATTGTAGTTATTTACACTGGCATTGAAAGAATGATGAGTTGATGGAAAAAAAATAAAAAAAAACATCAAAACTAATATCTTTAATCATTATACAGCAATCATATATATCTATTCATATATTTATTTTACATAGTTTTATAATAAATTTAAAATAAAAAAAAAAATTAATATTTATAATTTGTCTCCGGAATTATTAATATTGAATATCTTAAAAAAATATAATTTCGAAGCAAACAAATGTTTATTTTTAACTATATATTTATGAAGAAGTCATTAGCTGACAAACAAGTTAACAATTTAAAAATTTTATTGATCTGACTACAAGTGTACTTGAGAATAATAATTATCGTGGGTCGATTCATCTGCTTGATAAAAAAATTACAAACTGCAAATCATATTAACGTGTCTTTGTTTAAATAAACGCAAAACGCAAACTTAATGTTTTCTGTACTATTATGGTGGCCGATTGCGACGACGGCTTTCTCGTCTTTGTGCGAACGAATCAAGAATGTTAATTTACTGTTTTTAACCTTGACGATCGACGTAGAATCTTATAATAATATAAAATATAATAATAATTATTAATATTTTATATTTTTTAAAAAACCATAATTTATTGGCGCCGAGAAGTCTGAAAAAAAGTTTCACGAGGAAGTAAAAAATTTTTATATTTTCATATATAGATTTATTTCATGATGTTTCACAAGAATACATTCAGTGAAAAACAAAAAAAAAATATATCCAATATTTATAAGATAACAAATTACGGCGTAGTAGCGTTAAATTTGTTAATATGTGAAAACGTATTAATTTGACCTAATGAGTTATCAGACTAATATCATAACTGATTAATCGTCTAATCAGTAATTATTAACCCCGGGATTTCCCAAGATTTAAATCATTTGCAAAAACAAATTAATTTTCTACAGTATGGGCATTCATACGTAATAATTAATAAATGATACTCGGTAATTTAATTTAATAATCATCAATTAATGTAATCATTTTAATTTATAATCATCGGAGGAGATGAAAAAATTCTACATAAAATTATATTTATTAATTTTCTTTGACTGCTTAATTATATTATTAACATAATAGTTTTTTTTTTCAATCTTGACCTCTAAAAGTTTCAACGCAGAGGCATCTATACTGTTTTTAACCAACCACCAACTACTGATAAAATGGAAATGCCTCGCTTGATAAAAAGTTTCTTTAGAACGTTACCCTGATAGCCAAGTTGGCGAGAAACTGACGAGAAACTTGCAGCCGCAACTGGACACCAAGTTGACCGCCAACAGTTGGTACCTCCAATAGTTGATAGACATTTTCTGAGAAAGTTGGTGGCAAAAGTTGCTTGCAAAAGTTGGTGATCATAAGTTGACGGTAAGTTTACTTTCAATTTCCTCAAAAACTTGTATTCCAGTTGCGGCTCCATACTGGCGCCAACTTTCTCAGAAAGTTGGCGGTAACTTGTAGCCAAAAGTTGCAAAATCTAAAGTTGTTGACAACTTGTCGTCAAGTTGGTCAGAAACTAATGAATGACCAACTTTTTCACGATCAACTCGTGCTATCAGGGTTATTGAATAGAATTGTCCTGCAGAGCCATATGGCGCTACAGTTCATATCAATCATCCAGTGATATTGCAGGAGTTACGTAGATCTGTACTGATTCTGCAGAGCGTAAATACTTTTGAAATACTCTGATAGCCGAGTTGGCGAGAAACTGGCGTCCAACTAACAGCTGCAACTAGACGTTAAGTTGGCTGCAAAAATTGGTACTTACAAAATTGATAGACACTTTCTAAGAAAGTTGGTGACAAAAGTTGGCAATCCATAGTTGACGGAAAGTTGTCTTCAATTTTCTCAGAAACCTGCTCTTCCCTGGCGTTAATTTTCTCAGAAAGTTGACGGTAACTTGTAGCCAAAAGTTGCAAAAGCTACAGTTGTCGACAATTTGTCGTCAAGTTGGTCGCAAACTAATGAATACCAATTTTTTGACGAGTAACTCATGCTATCAGGGTAGCGTAGGTTTAAATTCTATTGATCAGATTCTAATGATACTAGAATTTTGTTTATCTAAATTTATTTGATATAACTGTGATGTTTGGATTCATTTTTAAATTATTATTACTACATAAACATTTTAAATGTATGCGCTTATCGTTTCTAAACCATTTTATCATTTTATTTTTGATACTGTTTTTAACTTAATGACTATTTTTGAACAAAGTGTCAATACGACAATTAAAGTGTAATTATCACGAAATTGTCAGACAGTTCCTCTTCCAATTAAATTTTATGTCAGTTTTAAAAAAAAGTAAGTGGTATTTTTTAAATAAACATATTCATGACGTTTTCGGCTACTTGTTCTGGGCTGGTCGAAGCAAGCTCGAAAAATTTCGAAAATGAAAAAGATTTTCCAAACACTTTAAATATATTTATTTAATTTAAACTGAGTTGCCGCTCAAATAATGAACCAATTTACTTATTTATCAATACCATAAATATAAGATATTTTTCGATAGATTAATTAAAAAAATAAGTAAATTACGAATACCCTGATTCAGAAATCTAATTTGGAATGATTCAATCCATGCTAGAGTGTATACCTATATATAGTCAATTTTG